>NW_028139221.1:1200000-1800000 GCF_964270905.1 Leucopleurus acutus | reverse complement strand
TGAGGGCACGGGTTGGTGTTAGCGTACGGGTTAGGATTATGGGACGGGTTCGTGTAAGGCTTCGGGTAAGGGTTAGGGTTAGGGTTATGGTTAGGGTTAGGGGACGGGGACGGTTTAGGGGACAGGTTAGGGTACGCCAACAGTTTAGCGTGAGTGTACGTGTGATGGCACGGGTTAGTGTTAGCAAACGGGTTAGGATTAGGGGATGGGTTAGGGTAAGGCTTCGGGTAACGGTTAGGGTTAGGGTTAGGGTTAGGGTTAGGGTTATTGGATGCGGACAGTTTAGGGGACAGGTTAGGGTACGACAATGTTTTAGGTTGAGCGTACGTGTGAGGGCATGGGTTAGTGTTAGCGTACGGGTTAGGATTAGCGGACGGGTTAGGGTAAGTTTTCGGGTAAGGGTTAGTGTTAGGGTTAGGGGAAGGGAACGTTTAGGAAACAGGTTAGGGTACGACAGTGGTATAGGGTAAGCGTACGTGTGAGGGCACAGGTTAGTCTTAGCGTACGGGTTAGGATTAGGGCACGGGTTAGGGTAAGGCTTCGGGTAAGTGTTAGGGTTAGGGTTAGGATTAGGGGACGGGGATGGGGACAGTTAGGGGACATGTTAGGGTACGACAACGGTTTAGGGTGAGCGTACGTGTGAGGGCACGGGTTAGTGTTAGCGTATGGGTTAGGATTAGGGGACGGGTTATGTTAAGGCTTCAGGTTAGGGTTGGTTAGGGGACGGGGATGGTTTAGGAGACAGGTTAGGGTACGACAACGGTCTGTGGTGAGCGTACGTGTGAGGGCAAAGGTTAGTGTTAGAGTACGGTTTGGGATTAGGGTACGGGTTAGGGTAAGACTTCTGGTAAGGGTTAGGGTTAGGGTTAGGGGATGGGGACGGTTTAGGGGACAGGTTAGGGTACGACAATGGTTTAGGGTGAGCGTAAGTGTGAGGGCATGGGTTAGTGTTGGCATACAGGTTAGGATTAGGGGACGGGTTAGATTAAGGCTTCGGGTAAGGTTTAGGGTTAGGGTTAGGGTTAGGGGACGGGGATGGTTTAGGGGACAGGGTAGGGTACAACAACGGTTTAGGGTGAGCGTACGTCTGAGAGCACAGGTTAGTGTTAGCGTATGGATTAGCATTAGCGGACGGGTTAGGGTTAGTGTTAGGGTTAGGGGACGGGGATGGTTTAGGGGACAGGTTAGGGTAAGTCAACGGTTTAGGGTGAGCGTACGTGTAAGGGCACGGGTTAGTGTTAGCATACGGGTTAGGATTTGTGGATGGTTTAGGGTAAGGATTCGGGTAAGGGTTAGGGTTAGGTTTAGGGTTAGGGGACGGGGACGGTTTAGGGGACAGGTTACGGTACGACAACGTTTTAGGGTGAGCGTACGTGTGAGGGCACAGGTTCGTGTTAGCGTATGGATTAGGATTAGGGGATGGTTTAGGGTAAGGCTTCAGGTAAGGGTTAAGGTTAGGGTTAGGGTTAGGGGTCGGGGATGGTTTAGGGTACAGGTTAGGGTATGAAAACGGTTTAGGGTGAGTATACGTGTGAGGGCACGAGTTGGTGTTAACATATGGGTTAGGATTAGGGGACGAGTTAGGGATAGGATTAGGGTTAGTGTTAGGGGACGGGGACTGTTTAGGGGACAGGTTAGCGTACGACAACGGTTTAGGGTGAGGGTACGTTTGAGGGCATGGGTTAGTGTTAGCTTACGGGTTAGGATTAGGGGACGGGTTAGGGTAAGGCTTTGGGTAAGGGTTAGGGTTAGGGTTAGGGGACGGGGACGGTTTAGGGTACAGGTTAGGGTACGACAACGGTTTAGGGTGAGCGTACATGTGAAGGCAGGGGTTAGTGATAGCCTACGGGTTAGGATTAGGCGATGGGTTAGGGTAAGGCTTCGGGTTAGGGTTAGTGTTAGTATTAGGGGATGGGGACTGTTTAGGGAACAGGTGTGGGTACGACAATGGTTTAGGGTAGGCGTACGTGTGAGGGAATGGGTTAGTCTTAGCGTACGGGTTAGGATAAGGGGACGGGTTAGGGTAAGGCTTCGGGTAAGTGTTAGGGTTAGGTTCAGGGTTAGGGTTAGGGGACGGGGACGGTTTAGGGGACAGGTTAGGGTACGACAACGGTTTAGGGTGAGCGTACATCTGAGGGCATGGGTTAGCGTTAGCGTACGGGTTAGGATTAGGGGACGGGATAGAGTAAGGCTTTGGGTATGGGTTAGGGTTAGGGTTATGGTGAGGGTTATGGTGAGGGTTAGGGGACGGGGATGGTTAAGGGGACAGGTTAGTGTACGCCAACGGTTTAGGGTGAGTGTACGTGTGAGGGCACGGATTAGTGTTAGCGTACGGGTTAGCAATAGGGGACGGTTTAGGGTAAGACTTAGGGTAAGTGTTAGGGTTAGGGGATGGGGATGGTTTAGGGGACAGGTTAGGGTATGACAATGGTTTAGGGTGAGCGCACGCATGAGGGCACGGTTTAGTGTTAGCGTAAGGGTTAGGATTAGTGGACGTGTTAGGTTACGTCTTTGGGTAAGGGTTAGGGTTAGGGTTAGGGTACGGGGATGGTTTATGGGACAGGTTAGGGTACGACAACGGTTTAGGGTGAGCATACGTGTGAGGGCACGGGTTAGTGTTAGCGTATGGGTTAGGATTAGGTGACGGGTTAGGATAAGGCTTCGGGTAAGGGTTAGGGTTAGGGTTAGGGTTAGGGTTAGGGGATGGGTAGGGTTTAGGGTTAGGGTTAGGGTTGGGGGACGGGGACGCTTTAGGGGTCAGGTTAGGGTATGATAACGGTTTAGGGTGAGCGTACATGTGAGGGCACAAGTTAGTGTTAGCGTATGGTTTAGGATTAGGGGACGGGTTAGTGTAAGGCTTCGGGTAAGGGTTAGGGTTAGGGTTAGAGTTAGGGTTAGGGTTAGGGGACGGGGACGGTTTAGGGGACAGGTTAGGGTATGACAATGGTTTAGGGTGAGCGTATGTGTAAGAGCATGGGTTAGTGTTAGCGTACGGATTAGGATTAGGGGACGGGTTAGGGTAAGGCTTTGGGTAAGGTTTAGGATTAGGGTTAGGGTTAGGGATCAGGGATGGTTTAGGGGACAGGGTAGGGTACGACAATGGTTTAGGGTGAGCGTACGTGTGAGGGCACGGGTTAGTGTTAGCGTATGGGTTAGGATTAGGGAACGGGTTAGGGTAAGGTTTGGGTAAGGGTTAGGGTTAGTGTTAAGGTTAGGGTTAGGGGACGGGGACGGTTTAGGGTTCAGGTTAGGGTATGAAAACGGTTTAGGGTGAGCGTACGTGTTATGGCACAAGTTAGTGTTAGCGTATGGGTTAGGATTAGGGTTAGAGTTAGGGTTAGGATTAGGGTTAGGGTTAGGGGACGGGGACGGTTTAGGGGACCGGTTAGGTAACGACAACGGTTTAGGGTGAGCGTACGCATGAGGACACGGGATAGTGTTAGCGTTCGGGTTAGGATTAGGGGACGGGTTAGGGTAAGGCTTCAGGTAAGGGTTAGGTTTAGGGTTAGGGTTAGGGGACGGGGACGGTTTAGAGGACAGGTTAGGGTACGACAACGTTTTAGGGTGAGCATACTTGTTAGGGCACTGGTTAGTGTTAGAGTACGGGTTAGGATTAGGGGACGGGTTAGGGTAAGGGTTCGGGTAAGCGTTAGGGTTAGGGTTAGGGTTAGTGGATGGGGACGGTTTAGGGGACAGGTTAGGGTACGACAATGGTTTAGGGTGAGCGTACGTGTGAGGGTATGGGTTAGTGTTAGCGTACGGGTTAGGATTAGGTGACGGGTTAGGATAAGGCTTCGGGTAAGGGTTAGGGTTAGGGTTAGGGGATGGGGATGGTTTAGGGGACAGGATAGCATACGCCAACGGTTTAGGGTGAGCGTACATGTGAGGGCAGGGGTTAATGTTAGCGTACGGCTTAGGATTAGGGGACGGGTTAGGGTAAGGCTTCGGTTAAGGATTAGGGTTAGGGTTAGTGTTAAGGTTACGGTTAGGGGACGGGGACGGTTTAGGGGATAGGCTAGGGTCCGACAACGGTTTAGGTTGAGCGTACGTGTGAGAGAATGGGTTAGTGTTAGCGTACGGGTTAGGATTAGGGGACGGGTTAGGGTAAGGCTTCATTTAAGGGTTAGGGTTAGGGTGAGTGTTAAGGTTAGGGTTAGGGGACAGGGACGGTTTAGGGGACAGGTTAGTGTACAACAACGGTTTAGGGTGAGCGTACGTGTGAGCGCACGGGTTAGTGTTAGCGTATGGGTTAGGATTAGGGGACGGGTTAGTGTAAGGCTTCGGGTAAGTGTTAGGTTTAGGGTTAGGGTTAGGGGACGGGGACGGTTTAGGGTACAGGATAGTGTATGACAACGGTTTAGGGTGAGCGTACGTGTGAGGGCACGGGTTAGTGTTAGCGTACGGGTTTGGATTAGGGGTTTGGTTAGGGTAAGGCTTCGGGTAAGTGTTAGAATTAGGGATGGGGTTAGGGGATGAGGACTGTTTAGGGGACAGGTAAGGGTACGACAACTGTTTAGGGTGAGCGTCCGTGTGAGGGCACGGGGTAGTGTTAGCGTACGGCTTAGGATTAGGGGATGGGTGAGGGTAGGCTTCGGGTAAGTGTTAGAATTAGGGATGGGGTTAGGGGATGGGGACTGTTTAGGGGACAGGTAAGGGTACGACAACTGTTTAGAGTGAGCATCCGTGTGAGGGCACGGGGTAGTGTTAGCGTAAGGCTTAGGATTAGGGGACGGGTTAGGGTAAGGCTTCAGATAAGTGTCAGGGTTAGGGTTAGTGTACGGGACGGGGACGGTATAGGGGACAGGTTAGGGTACGAAAATATTTTAGGGTGAGCGTACGTGTGAGGGCACGAGTTAGTGTTAGCATATGGGTTAGGATTTGGGGACGGATTAGGGTAAGGCTTTGGGTAAGGGTTAGGGTTAGGGTTAGGGTTAGGGGACGGGTTCGGTTTAGGGGACAGGTTAGGATACCACAGAGGTTTAGTGTGAGTGTATGTGTGAGGGCACGGGTTATCGTTTTGGTACGGGTTAGGATTAGGGGACGGGTTAGGGTAAGGCTTTGTGTAGGGGTAGGTTTAGCGTCAGGGGATGGGGACCATTTCGGGGACAGGTTAGGGTACGACAACTGTTTAGAGTGAGCGTACATGTGAGGGCATGGGTTAGTGTTAGCGTACGGGTTAGGATTAAGGGACGGGTTAGGGTGAGGCTTTGTTTAAGGTTTAGGGTTAGGGTTAGTGTTAAGGTTAGGGTTAGGCGATGGGGATGGTTTAGGGGACAGGTTAGGGTACGACAACGGTTTAGGGTGAGCGTACGTGTGAGGGTACGGGTTAGTGTTAGCATCTGGGTTAGGATTAGGGGATGGTATAAGGTAAGGCTTCGGGTAAGTTTAGGGTTAGGGTTAGGGTTAGGGTTAGGGTTATGGGATGGGGACGGTTTAGGGTACAGGTTAGGGTATGACAGCGCTTTAGGGTGAGCATACGTTTGAGGCCACAGGTTAGTGTTAGCATACGGGTTAGGATTAGGGGACGGGTTAGTGTAAGGTTTTGGGTAAGGGTTAGGTTTAGGGTTAGGGTTAGGTGACGGGGACGGTTTAGGGGACAGGTTAGGGTACGACAAGGTTTTAGGGTGAGCGTACGTGTGACGGCGCCGGTTAATGTTAGCGTATGGGTTAGGATTAGGGGACGGGTTACGGTAAGGCTTAAGGTAAGGGTTAGGTTTAGGGTTAGGTTTAGGGTTAGGGAATGGGGACGGTTTAGGGGACAGGTTAGGGTACGACAACGGTTTATGGTGAGCTTACGTGTGAGGGCACGGGTTAGTGTTAGCGTATGGGTTAGGATTAGGGGACGGGTTAGGGTAAGGCTTCGGGTAAGGGTTAGGTTTAGGGTTAAGGTTAGTGTTAGTGGACGGGGATGGGGACGGTTTAAGGGACAGGTTAGGGTACAACAAAGGTTTAGGGTGAGCGTACGTGTAAGGGCACGGTTTAGTGTTAGCGTACGGGTTAGGTTTAGGGATCGGGTTACTGCAAGGCTTCGTGTAAGGGTTAGGGTTAGGGTTAGGATTAGGGGACGGGTTAGGGGACAGGTTGCTGTACGACAACGGTTTAGGGTGAGCGTACGTGTGAGGGCACGGGTTAGTGTTAGCGTACCGGTTAGGATTTGTGGACGGGTTAGCATAAGGCTTCGGGTAAGGGTTAGTGTTAGTTTTAGGGTTAGGGTAAGGGGATGGGGATGGTTTACAGGACAGGTTAGGGTACGACAACGGTTTAGGATGAGCGTATGTGTGAGGGCACGGGTTAGTGTTAGCTTACGGGTTAGGATTAGGGGACAGGTTAGGGTAAGTCTTCGGGTAAGGGTTAGGGTTAGGGTTAGGGTTAGGGGACGGAGACGGTTTAGGGGACAGGTGAGGGTATGAAAACGGTTTAGGGTGAGCGTACATGTGAGGGCACGGGTTAGGGTTAGCGTACGGGTTAGGATTAGGGGACTGGTAATGGTAAGACTCTGGGTAAGGGTTTGGGTTAGGTTACGCTTAGGGTTAGGGGACGGAGACGGTTTAGTGGACAGGTTAGGGTATGACAACGGTTTAGGGTGAGCGTACATGTGAGGGCACAGGATATTGTGAGCGTACGGGTTAGGATTAGGGGACGGGTTAGGGTAAGGCTTAGGGTAAGGGTAAGGGTTAGGGTTAGGGTTAGGGTTAGGGGACGGGGACATTTTAGTGGACAGGTTAGGGTACGACAACGGTTTAGGGTGAGCGTACGTGTGAGGGCATGGGATAGTGTTGGCATACAGGTTAGGATTAGCGGACGGGTTAGGGTAAGGCTTTAGGTAAGAGTTAGGGTTAGGGTTATGGGGACGGGGACTGTTTAGGGTCCAGGTGAGGGTATGACAACGGTTTAGGGGGAGCGTACGTGTGAGGACATGGGTTAGTGTTAGCGTACGGGTAGGGTTAGGGGACGGGTGAGGGTCAGGCTTCGGGGAAGGGTTAGGGTTATGGTTCGGGCTAGGGTTAGGGTTAGGGGACGGGTTCGGTTTAGGGGACAGGTTAGGATACCACAGAGGCTTAGTGTGAGTGTATGTGTGAGGGCACGGGTTATCGTTTTGGTACGGGTTAGGATTAGGGGACGGGTTAGGGTAAGGCTTTGGGTAGGGGTAGGTTTAGGGTCGGGATGGGGACCATTTCGGGGAAAGGTTAGGGTACGAAAACGGTTTAGGGTGAGTGTACGTGTGAGGGCACGGTTTAGTGTTAGCGTACGGGTTAGGATTAGGGGACGGGTTAGTGTAAGGCTTCGGGTAAGTGTTAGGGTTAGGGTTAGGGGACTGGGACGGGGACGGTTTAGAGTCCAGGTGAGGGTACAACAAAGGTTTCGGGTGAGCGTACGTGTGAGGGCACAGGTTAGTGTTAGCGTATGGCTTAGAATTACGGGACGGATGAGGGGAAGGCTTTGGGGAAGGGTTAGGTTTAGTGTTCGGGCTAGGGTTAGGGTTAGGGGACAGGGACGGTTTAGGGTCCAGGTGAGGGTACGACAACGGTTTAGGGGGAGCGTACGTGTAAGGCCACGGGTTAGTGTTAGTGTACGGGTTAGGATTAGAGGACGGGTGAGGGGAAGGCTTCGGGGAAGGGTTAGGGTTAGGGTTCGGGCTAGGCTTAGGGTTAGGGGACGGGGACGGTTTAGGGTCTGGGTGAGGGTACGACAACGGTTTACGGGGAGCGTACGTGTGAGGGCATGGGTTAGTGTTAGCGTACGGGATAGGATTAGGGGACGGGTGAGGGGAAGGCTTCGGGGAAGGTTTAGGGTTAGGGTTCGGGCTAGGGTTAGGGTTAGGGGACAGGGACGGTTTAGGGTCCAGGTGATGGGACGACCACGCTTTAGGGGGAGCGTACGTGTGAGGGCACGGGTTAGTGTTAGAGCACGGGTTAGGATTAGGGGACTGGGTATGGTAAGACTCTGGGTAAGGGTTAGGGTTAGGTTAGGCTTAGGGTTAGGGGACGGAGACGGTTTAGTGGACAGGTTAGGGTACGACAATGGTTTAGGGTGAGCGTACGTGTGAGGGCAGGGACTAGTGTTAGCGTACGGGTTAGGATTAGGGGACGGGTTAGGGTAAGGCTTCGGGTAAGGGTAAGGGTTAGGGTTACGGTTAAGGTTAGGGGATGGGGACATTTTAGGGGAGAGGTTAGGGTACGACAGTGGTTTAGGCTGAGTGTACGTGTGAGGGCATGGGTTAGTGTTGGTGTACAGGTTAGGATTAGCGGACGTGTTAGGGTAAGGCTTCGGTTAAGGGTTAGGGTTATGGTTAGGGGATGGGGACTTTTTAGGGTCCAAGTGAGGTTACGACAACGGTTTAGGGGGAGCAAACGTGTGAGGGCACGGGTTAGTGTTAGCTTACGGGTTAGGATTAGGGGAAGGGTGAGGGGAAGGCTTCGGGGAAGGGTTAGGGTTAGGGTTCGGGCTAGGGTTAGGGTTAGGGGACGGGGACGGTTTAGAGTCCAGGTGAGGGTACGACAACGGTTTAGGGTGAGCGTACGTGTGAGGGCACGGGTTAGTGTTAGCGTACGGCTTAGGTTTACAGAACGGGTGAGGGGAAGGCTTCGGGGAAGGGTTAGGTTTAGTGTTCGGGCTAAGGTTAGGGTTAGGGGACGGGGACGGTTTAGGGTCCAGGTGAGGGTACGACAATGGTTTAGGGGGAGCGTACGTGTGAGGCCATGGGTTAGTGTTAGCATACGGGTTAGGATTAGAGGACGGGTGAGGGGAAGGCTTCGGGGAAGGGTTAGGGTTAGGGTTCGGTCTAGGGTTAGGGTTAGGGGACGGGGACGGTTTAGGGTCCAGGTGAGGGTACGACAACGCTTTAGGGGGAGCATACGTGTGAGGGCGCGGGTCAGCGTGAGCGTACGGGTTTGGATTAGGGGACGGGTGAGTGTCAGGCTTCGGGGAAGGGTTAGGGTTAGGGTTAGGGCTAGGGTTAGGGTTAGGGGACGGGGACGGTTTAGGGTCCAGGTGAGGGTACGACAACGCTTTAGGGGGAGCGTACGTGTGAGGGCGTGGGTTCGCGTTAGCGTACTTGTTAGGATTAGGGGACGGGTGAGGGTCAGGCTTCGGGGAAGTGTTAGGTTTAGTGTTCGGGCTAGGGTTAGTGTTAGGGGACGGGGACGGTTCAGGGTCCATGTGAGGATACGACAACTCTTTAGGGGGAGCATACGTGTGAGGGCGCAGGTTATCGTGAGTATACGGGTTAGGATTAGGGGACGGGTGAGGGTCAGGCTTCGGGGAAGTGTTAGGGTTAGGGTTCGGGCTAGGTTTAGGGTTAGGGGACGGGGACGGTTTAGGGTCCAGGTGAGGGTACGACAATGCTTTACGGGGAGCGTATGTGTGAGGGCGCGGGTTAGCTTGAGCGTACGGGTTAGGATTAGGGGACGGGTGAGTGTCAGGCTTCGGGGAAGTGTTAGGGTTAGGTTTTGGTCTAGGGTTAGGGTTAGGGGACGGGGACGGTTTAGGGTCCACGTGAGGGTACGACAACGCTTTAGGGGGAGCGTACGTGTGAGGGCGTGGGTTAGTGTTAGCCTACGGGTTAGGATTAGGGGTCGGATGAGGGTCAGGCTTCGGGGAGAGGTTATGGTTAGGGATAGGCTAGGGTTAGGATTAGGGGACCGGGACGGTTTAGGGTAGAGGTGAGGGTACGACAACGCTTTACGGGGAGCGTACGTGTGAGGGCGTGGGTTAGTGTTAGCGTACGGGGTAGGAGTAGGGGACGGGTGAGGGTCAGGCTTCAGGGAAGGGTTAGGGTTAGTGTGCGGGCTAGGGTTAGGGTTAGGGGACAGGGACGGTTTCGGGTCCAGTTGAGGGTACGACAACGCTTTAGCGTGAGCGTACGTGTGAGGGCGTGGGTTAGGATTAGGGGACGGGTGAGCGTCAGGTTTCGGGGAAGTGTTAGGTTTAGGGTTCGGGCTAGGGTTAGGGTTAGGGGACAGGGACGCTTTAGGGTCCAGGTGAGGGTACGACAATGCTTTAGGGGGAGCGTACGTGTGAGTGTGCGGGTTAGTGTTAGCGTACGGGTTAGGATTAGGGGACGTGTGAGGGTCAGGCTTCGGGGAAGGGTTAGGATTAGGGTTCTGGCTAGGGTTAGGGTTACGGTTTGGAGACTGTTTAGGGTCCACGTGAGGGTACGACAACGCTTTAGGGAGAGCGTATGTGTGAGGGTGCAGGTTAGTGTTAACGTACGGGTTAGGATTAGGGGATGGGTGAGGGTCAGGCTTCTGGGAAGTGTAAGGGATAGGGTTCGGGCTAGGGTTAGGGTTAGGGGAAGGGGACGGTTAAGGGTCCAGGTTAGGGTACGACAACGCTTTAGGGGGAGCGAACGTGTGAGGGCGTGGGTTAGTGTTAGCATATGTGATCGGATTAGGGTACGGGTGTGGCTCACGCTTCGGGGAAGTGTTAGGGTTAGGGTTCGGGCTAGGGTTAGGGTTAGGGGACGGGGATGCTTTAGGGTCCAGGTGAGGGTACGACAACGCTTTAGGGGGAGCGTACGTGTGAGGGCGCGGGTCAGTGTTAGTGTACGGTTTAAGATTAGGGGACGGGTGAGGGTCAGGCTTCTGGGAAGGGTTAGGGTTAGGGACAGGCTAGGATTAGGGATAGGGGACGGGAACGGTTTAGGGTCCAGGTGAGGGTACGACAACGGTTTACGGGGAGCATACGTGTGAGGGCGCGGGTTAGTGTTAGAGTACGGTTTAGGATTAGGGGACGGGTGAGGGTCAGGCTTCGTGGAAGGGTTACGGTTAGGGTTCGGGCTAGGGTTAGGGTTAGGGGACGGGGACGGTTGAGGGTCCAGGTGAGGGTCTGTCAACGCTTTAGGGGGAGCGTACTTGTGACGGCGTGGGTTAGTGTTACCGTACTTGTTAGGATTAGGGGACGGGTGAGGGTCAGGCTTCGGGGAATGGTTAGTGTTAGGGTTCGGGCTAGGGTTAGGGTTAGGGGACGGGGACGGTTTAGGGTCCAGATGAGGGTACGAGAACATTTTAGGGGGAGCGTACATGTGAGGGCGCGGGTTAGTGTTAGGTTACGGGTTAGGATTAGGGCATGGGTGAGGTTCAGGCTTCGGGGAATTGTTAGGGTTAGGGTTCGGGCTAGGGTTAGGGGATGGGGACGGTTTAGGGTCCACGTGAGGGTACGACAAAGCTTTAGGGGGAGCGTACGTGTGAGGGCGCGTGTTAGTGTCAGCGTACGGGTTAGGATTAGGGGACGGGTGAGGGTTAGGCTTCGGGGAAGGGTTAGGGTTAGGGACAGGCTAGGGTTAGGGTTAGGGGACGGGGACGGTTTAGGGTCGAGGTGAGGGTACGACAACGCTTTAGATGGAGCGTACGTGTGAGGGCGCGTGTTAGTGTTAGCGTACGGATTAGGATTAAGGGACGGGTGAGTGTCAGGCTTCGTGGAATCGTTAGGGTTAGGGTTCGGGCTAGGGTTAGAGTTAGGGGACGGGGACAGTTTAGTGTCCAGGTGAGGGTACAACCACGCTTTAGGGGGAGCGTAAGTGTGAGGGCGCGGGTTAGTGTTAGCGTACGGGTTAGGATTAGGGGACGGGTGAGGGTCAGGATTTTGGGAAGGGTTAGGGTTAGGGTTCGGGGTAGGGTTAGGGTTAGGGGACGGGGACGGTTTAGGGTCCAGGTGAGGGTACGACAACGCTTTAGGGGGAGCGTACGTGTGAGGGCGCGGGTTAGTGTGAGCGAACGGGTTAGGATCAGGGGACGGGTGAGGGGAAGGCTTGGGGAAGGGTTAGGGTTAGGGTTCGGGTAGGGTCAGGGTTAGGGGACGGGGACGGTTTGGGGTCCAGGTGAGGGTACGACAACGCTTTAGGTTTAGCATACGTGTGAGGGAGCGGATTAGCGTTAGCGTACGGGTTAGGATTAGGGGACGTGTTGGTTCAGGCTTCGGGGAAGGGTCAGGCTTATGTTTCGGTCTAGGGTTAGGGTTAGGAGAAGGGGATGTTTGAGGGCCAGGTGAGGGTACGACAACGCTTTAGGGGCAGCGTACGTGTGAGGGCGTGGGTTAGTTTGAGCGTACGGGTTACGATTATGGGACGGGTGAGGGGAAGGCTTCGGGGAAGTGTTAGGGTTACGGTTCGGGCTAGGGTTAGGGTTAGGGGACTGGGACGGTTTAGGGTCCAGGTGAGGGTACGACAACGGTTTCGGGGGAGCGTACGTGAGAGGGCGCGGGTTAGTGTGAGCGTACGGGTTAAGATTAGGGGACGGGTGAGGGTCAGGCTTCAGGGAAGGTTTAGGGTTAGGGTTCAGTCTAGGGTTAGGGTTAGGGGACGGGGACGGTTTAGGGTCCAGGTGAGGGTACGACAACGCTTTAGGGGGAGCGTACGTGTGAGGGCGTGGGTGAGTCTTAGCGTACGTGTTAGGATTAGGGGACGGGTGAGGGTCAGGCTTCGTGGAAGGGTTAGGGTTAGGGTTCGGGCTAGGGATAGGCTTAGGGGACGGGGACGGTTGAGAGTCCAGGTGAGGGTATGACAACGCTTTAGGGGGAGCGTACTTGTGACGGCGCGGGTTAGTGTTAGCGTACGGGTTAGGATTAGGGGACAGGTGAGGATCAGGCTTCAGGGAAGTGTTAGGTTTAGGGTTCGGGCTAGGGTTAGGGGACAGGGACGGGGACGGTTGAGGGTCCAGGTGAGGGTATGACAACGCTTTAGGGGGAGTGTAGTTGTGAGAGTGCGGGTCATTGTTAGCGTACTTGTTAGGATTAGGGGACGGGTGAGGATCAGGCTTCGGTGAAGGGTTAGTGTTAGGGATCGGGCGAGGTTTAGGGTCAGGGGACAGGGACGGTTTAGGGTCCAGGTGAGGGTACGACAATGCTTTAGGGGGAGCGTACGTGTGAGGGCGTGGGTTAGCGTTCGCGTGCGGGTTAGGATTAGGGGACGGGTGAGGGTCAGGCTTCGGGGAAGGGTTAGTGTTAGGGTTCGGGCTAGGGTTAGGGTTAGGGGACGGGGACGGTTTAGGGTCCAGGTGAGGGTACGAGAACGCTTTAGGGGGAGCGTACATGTGAGGGCGCGGGTTAGCGTTAGCGTACGGGTTAGAATTAGGGCATGGGTGAGGTTCAGGCTTCGGGGAATTGTTAGGGTTAGGGATCGGGCTAGGGTTAGGGTTAGGGGACGGGGACGGTTTAGGGTCCACGTGAGGGTACGAGAACGCTTTAGGGGGAGTGTACGTGTGAGGGCGTGGGTTAGTGTTAGTGTACGTGATAGGATTATGGTACGGGTGAGAGTCAGGATTTGGGGAAGTGTTAGGGTTAGGGTTCGGGGTAGGATTAGGGTTAGGGGCCCGGGACGGTTTAGGGTCCAGGTGAGGGTACGACAACGATTTAGGGGGAGCGTACGTGAGAGGGCGCAGGTTAGTGTGAGCGTACGGGTTAGGATTAGGGGACGGGTGAGGCTCAGGCTTCGGGGAAGGGTTAGGGTTAGGGTTTGGGCTAGGGTTAGGGGACGGGGACTGGGACGGTTGAGGGTCCAGGTTAGGGTATGACAACGCTTTAGGGGTAGCCTACTTGTGAGGGCGCATGTCAGTGTTAGCGTACGGGTTAGGATTAGGGGACGGGTGAGGGTCAGGTTTCGGGGAAGGTTTAGGGTTAGGGTTCGGTCTAGGGTTAGGCTTAGGGGTCGGAGACGGTTTAGGGTCCAGGTGAAGGTACGACAACGCTTTAGGGGGAGCGTATGTGTGAGGGCAGGGGTTAGCGTTTGCCTACGGGTTAGGATTAGGGGACGGGTGAGGGTCAGGCTTCGGGGAAGGGTAAGTGTTAGGGTTCGGGCTAGGGTTAGGGTTAGGGGACGCAAACGGGTTAGGGTCCAGGTGAGGGTACGACAACGCTTTAGGGGGAGCGTAGGTGTGAGGGCCTGGGTTAGTGTTAGTGTACGTGATAGGATTAGGGTACGGGTGAGGATCAGGCTTCGGGGAAGGGTTAGGGTTAGGGTTCGGGCTAGGGTTAGGGTTAAGAGACCGGGACGGTTTAGGATCGAGGTGAGGGTACGACAACGCTTTAGATGGAGCGTACGTGTGAGGGCGCGTGTTAGTGTTAGCATACGGATTAGGATTTGGTGACGGGTGAGTGTCAGGCTTCGGGGAATCGTTAGGGTTAGGGTTCGGGCTAGGGTTAGAGTTAGGGGACGGGGACTGTTTAGTGTCCAGGTGAGGGTAGGACAAGCTTTAGGGGGAGCGTACGTGTGAGGGCGTAAGTTAGCTTTAGCGTACGGGTTAGGATTAGGGGACGGGTAGGGGTCAGGCTTCGGGGAATAGTTAGGGTTAGGGTTTGGGCTAGGGTTAGGGTTAGGGGAAAGGGACGGTTTAGGGTCCAGGTGAATGTATGACAACGTTTTCGGGGGAGCGTACGTGTGAGCGCGTGGGTTAGCGTGAGTGTACGTGTTAGGATTAGTGGACGGGTGAGGGTCAGGCTTCGGGGTAGGGTTAGGGTTAGGGTTCGGGCTAGGTTTAGGTTTAGGGGACGGGGACGGTTGAGGGTCCAGGTGAGGGTACAACCACGCTTTAGGGGGAGCGTACGTGTGAGGGCGCGGGTTAGTGTTCGCGTACGGGTTAGGATTAGGGGACGGGTGAGGGTCAGGTTTCTGGGAAGGGTTAGGGTTAGGGTTCGGGGTAGGGTTAGGGTTAGGGGACGGGGACGGTTTAGGGTCCAGGTGAGGGTACGACAACGCTTTAGGGGGAGCGTACGTGTGAGGGCGCGGGTTAGCGTTAGCGTACGGGTTAGGATTAGGGGACGGGTGAGGATCAGGTTTCGGGGAAGGTTTAGGGTTAGGGTTCGGTCTAGGGTTAGGCTTAGGGGTCGGGGACGGTTTAGGGTCCAGGTGAAGGTATGAAAACGCTTTAGGGGGAGCGTATGTGTGAGGGCATGGGTTAGCGTTTGCGTACGCGTTAGGATTAGGGGACGGTGAGGGTCAGGCTTCGCGGAAGTGTTAGGGTTAGGGACAGGCTAGGGTTAGGTTTAGGGGATGGGGACGGTTTAGGGTACAGTTGAGGGTACGACAACGCTTTAGGGGGAGCGTACGTGTGAGGGAGTAGGTTAGCGTTTGCGTACGGGGTAGGATTAGGGGACGGTGAGGGTCAGGCTTCGCGGAAGTTTAAGATTTAGGGTTCGGGCTAGGGTTAGGGCTAGGGGACGGGAACGTTTTAGGGTCCAGTAAGGGTACGACAACGCTTTAGGGGGAGCGTACGTGTGAGGGCGTGGGTTAGTGTTAGCGTACGTGATAGGATTAGGGTACGGGTGAGGGTCAGGCTTCGGGGAAGGGTTAGGGTTAGGGTTCGGGCTAAGGTTAGGGTTAGGGGACGGGGACGGTTTAGGGTCCAGGTGAGGGTACGACAACGCTTTAGGGGGAGCGTACGTGTGAGGGCGCGGGTTAGTGTTAGCGTACGGGTTAGGATTAGGGGACGGGTGAGGGTCAGGATTCGGGGAACTGTTAGGGTTAGGGTTCGGGCTAGGGTTAGGGGACGGGGACTGGGACGGTTGAGGGTCCAGGTTAGGGTATGGCAACGCTTTAGGGGTAGCGTACTTGTGAGGGCGCATGTCAGTGTTAGCGTACAGGTTAGGATTAGGGGACGGGTGAGGGTCAGGCTTCGGGGAAGGGTTAGGGTTAGGGATCAGGCTAGGGTTAAGGTTAGGGGACCGGGACGGTTTAGGGTTCATGTGAGGTTACGAGAACGCTTTAGGGGGAGCGTACGTGTGAGAGCGCGGGTTAGTGTTAGCGTACGGGTTAGGATTAGGGGACGGGTGAGGGTCAGGATTCGGGGAAGGGTTAAGGTTAGGGTTCGGCCTAGGGTTAGGGTTAGGGGACGGGGACGGTTTAGGGTCCAGGTGAGGGTACGACAACGCTTTAGATGGAGCGTACGTGTGAGGGCGCGTGTTAGTGTTAGCGTACGGATTAGGATTAGGGGACAGGTGAGTGTCAGGCTTCGGGGAATCGGTAGGGTTAGGGTTCGGGCTAGGGTTAGGTTTAGGGGACGGTGACGGTTTAGGGTCCAGGTGAGGGTACGACAACGCTTTAGGGGCAGCGTACGTGTGAGGGCGTGGGTTAGTTTGAGCGTACGGCTTACGATTATGGGATGGGTGAGGGGAAGTCTTCGGGGAAGTGTTAGGGTTAGGGTTCAGGCTAGGTTTAAGTTTAGGGGACGGGGACGGTTTAGGGTCCACGTCAGGGTACGACAACGGTTTAGGGGGAGCGTACGTGTGAGGACACGGGTTAGTGTGAGCGTACAGGTTAGGATTAGGGGACGGGTGAGGGGAAGGATTCGGGGAAGGGTTAGGGTTAGGGTTGGGGCTAGGGTTAGGGTTAGGGGACGGGGACGGTTTAGGGTCCAGGTGAGGGTACGAAAACGGTTTAGGGGGAGCGTACGTGTGAGGACGCGGGTTAGTGTGAGCGTATGGTTTAGGATTAGGGGACGGGTGAGGGGAAGGCTTCGGGAAGGGTTAGGGTTAGGGTTCGGGCTAGGGTTAGGGTTATGGGAAGGGGACGGTTTAGGGTCCAGGTGAGGGTACGACAACGCTTGAGGGGGAGCGTACGTGTGAGCGTGCGGGTTAGTGTGAGCGTACGGGTTAAGATTAGGGGACGTGTGAGGGTCAGGCTTCAGGAAAGGTTTAGGGTTAGGGTTCAGTCTAGGGTTAGGGTTAGGGGACGGGGACGGTTTAGGGTCCAGGTGAGGGTACGACAACGCTTTAGGGGGAGCGTACATGTGAGGGCGCGGGTGAGTCTTAGCGTACGAGTTAGGATTAGGGGACGGGTGAGGGGAAGGCTTCGGGGAAGGGTTAGGGTTAGGGTTCGGGCTATGGTTAGGGTTAGGGGACGGGGACGGTTTAGGGTCCAGGTGAGGGTACGACTACGGTTTAGGGGTAGCATTCGTGTGAGGGCGTGGGTTAGTGTGAGCGTACGGATTAGGATTCGGGGACGGGTGAGGGGAAGGCTTCGGGGAAGTGTTAGGGTTAGGTTTCGGGCTAGGGTTAGGGTTAGGGGACGGGGACGGTTTAGGGTCCAGGTGAGGGTACGACAACGGTTTAGGGGGAGCGTACGTGTGAGGGCGCGGGTTAGTGTGAGCGTACGGGTTAGGATAAGGGGACGGGTGAGGGGAAGGCTTCGGGGAAGGGTTAGGGTTAGGGTTCGGGCTACGGTTAGGTTTAGGGGACGGGGACGGTTTAGGGTCCAGGTGAAGGTACGACAACGCTTTAGGGGGAGCGTACGTGTGAGGGCGCGGGTTAGTGTTAGCGTACGGGTTAGGATTAGGGTACGGGTGAGGGTCAGGCTTCAGGGAAGTGTTAGGTTTAGGGTTCGGGCTAGGGTTAGGGGACAGGGA
Organism: Leucopleurus acutus; assembly: GCF_964270905.1. Taxonomy (NCBI): domain Eukaryota; kingdom Metazoa; phylum Chordata; class Mammalia; order Artiodactyla; family Delphinidae; genus Leucopleurus; species Leucopleurus acutus. Next base: position 1,782,667 of record NW_028139221.1, on the reverse strand, counting down.
CGGGGACGGTTGAGGGTCCAGGTGAGGGTATGACAACGCTTTAGGGGGAGTGTAGTTGTGAGAGTTCGGGTCATTGTTAGCGTACTTGTTAGGATTAGGGGACGGGTGAGGATCAGGCTTCGGGGAAGGGTTAGTGTTAGGGATCGGGCGAGGTTTAGGGTCAGGGGACAGGGACCGTTTAGGGTTCAGGTGAGGGTACCACAACGCTTTAGGGGAGCGTACGTGTGAGGGCGTGGGTTAGCGTTCGCGTGCGGGTTAGGATTAGGGGACGGGTGAGGGTCAGGCTTCGGGGAAGGGTTAGTGTTAGGGTTCGGGTTAGGGTTAGGGGACGGGGACGGTTTAGGGTCCAGGTGAGGGTACGAGAACGCTTTAGGGGGAGCGTACATGTGAGGGCGCGGGTTAGCGTTATCGTACGGGTTAGGATTAGGGCATGGGTGAGGTTCAGGCTTCGGGGAATTGTTAGGCTTAGGGTTCGGGCTAGGGTTAGGGTTAGGGGACGGGGACGGTTTAGGGTCCACGTGAGGGTACGAGAACGCTTTAGGGGGAGCGTACATGTGAGGGCGCGGGTTAGCGTTAGCGTACGGGTTAGGATTAGGGGACGGGTGAGGGTCAGGCTTCGAGGAAGGGCTAGGGTTATGGTTCGGCCTAGGGTTAGGGTTAGGGGACGGGGACGGTTTAGGGTCCAGGTGAGGGTATGACAACGCTTTATGGGGAGGGTATGTGTGAGGGCGCCGGTTAGTGTTAGCGTACGAGTAAGGATAAGGGGACGGGTGAGGGCCAGGCTTCAGGGAAGTGTTCGGTTTAGGGTTCGGGCTAGGGTTAGTGATAGGGGACGGGGACGGTTTAGGGTCCAGGTGAGGGGACGACAACGCTTTATGGTAACGTATGAGTGAGAGCGCGGGTTAGTGTTAGCGTATGGGTTAGGATTAGGGGACGGGTGAGGGTCAGGCTCGGGGAAGGTTTAGCATTAGGGTTCGGGCTAGGGTTAGGGTTAGTGGATGGGGACGATTTAGGGTCCAGGTGAGTGTACGACAACACTTTAGGGGGAGCGTACGTGTGAGGGCGCGGGTTATTGTTAGCGTACGGGTTAGGATTAGGGCACGGGTGAGGTTCAGGCTTCGGGGAAGGTTTAGGGTTAGGGTTTGGGCTAGGGTTAGGGTTAGGGGGCGAGGACGGTTTAGGGTCCACGTGAGGGTACGACAAAGCTTTAGGGGGAGCATACGTGTGAGGGCGCGTGTTAGTGTCAGCGTACGGGTTAGGATTATGGGACTGATGAGGGTCAGGCTTCGGGGAAGTGTTAGGGTTAGGGAGAGGCTAGGGTTAAGGTTAGGGGATGGGGACGGTTTGGGTACAGGTGAGGGTATGACAACGCTTTGGGGGAGCATACGTGTGAGGGCGTGGGTTAGCGTTTGCGTACGGGTTAGGATTAGGGGACGGTTGAGGGTCAGGCTTTGCGGAAGGCTAAGGTTTAGGGTTCAGGCTAGGGTTAGGGCTAGGGGACGGGAACGGTTTAGGGTCCAGGTGAGGGTACGACAACGCTTTTGGGGGAGCGTACGTGTGAGGGCGTGGGTTAGTGTTAGCGTACGTGATAGGATTAGGGTACGGGTGAGGGTCAGGCTTCGGGGAAGGGTTAGGGTTAGGGTTCGGGCTAAGGTTAGGGTTAGGGGACGGGGACGGTTTAGGGTCCAGGTGAGGGTACGACAACGCTTTAGGGGGAGCGTACGTGTGAGGGCGCAGGTTAGTGTTAGCGTACGGGTGAGGATTAGGGGACGGGTGAGGGTCAGGATTCGGGGAAGTGTTAGCGTTAGTGTTTGGGCTAGGGTTAGGGGACGGGGACTGGGACGGTTGAGGGTCCAGGTTAGGGTATGACAACGCTTTAGGGGTAGCGTACTTGTGAGGGCGCATGTCAGTGTTAGCGTACAGGTTAGGATTAGGGGACGGGTGAAGGTCAGGCTTCGGGGAAGGGTTAGGGTTAGGGATCAGGCTAGGGTTAAGGTTAGGGGACCGGGACGGTTCAGGGTTCATGTGAGTTTACAACAACGCTTTAGGGGGAGCGTAAGTGTGAGAGCGCGGGTTAGTGTTAGCATACGGGTTAGGATTAGGGGACGGGTGAGGGTCAGGATTCGGGGAAGGGTTAAGGTTAGGGTTCGGCCTAGGGTTAGGGTTAGGGGACGGGGACGGTTTAGGGTCCAGGTGAGGGTACGACAACGCTTTAGATGGAGCGTACGTGTGAGGGCGCATGTTAGTGTTAGCGTACGGATTAGGATTAGGGGACAGGTGAGTGTCAGGCTTCGGGGAATCGTTAGGGTTAGGGTTCGGGCTAGGGTTAGGTTTAGGGGATGGTGACTTTTTAGGGTCCAGGTGAGGGAACGACAACGCTTTATGTTTAGCATACGTGTGAGGGAGTGGATTAGCGTTAGCGTACGGGTTAGGATTAGGGGACGTGTTGGGTCAGGCTTCGGGGAAGTGTTAGGGTTAGGGTTAGGGCTAGGGTTAGGGTTAGGGGACGGGGACGGTTTAGGGTCCAGGTGAGTGTATGACAACGGTTTAGGGGGAGCGCACGTGTGAGGGCGTGGGTTAGTGTGAGCGTACGGGTTAGGATTAGGGGAAGGGTGAGGGTAAGGCTTCGGGGAAGTGTTAGGGTTAGGGTTCGGGCTAGGGTTAGGGTTAGGGGACGGGGACGGTTTAGAGTCCAGGTGAGGGTACGACAACGGTTTAGGGGGAGCGTACGTGTGAGGGCGCGGTTTAGTGTGAGCGTACGGGATAGGATTAGGGGACGGGTGAGGGGAAGGCTTCGGGGAAGGGTTAGGGTTAGGGTTCGGGCTATGGTTAGGGTTAGGGGACGGGGACGGTTTAGGGTCCAGGTGAGGGTACGACCACGGTTTAGGGGGAGCATTCGTGTGAGGGTGTGGGTTAGTGTGAGCGTACGGATTAGGATTCGGGGACGGGTGAGGGGAAGGCTTCGGGGAAGTGTTAGGGTTAGGTTTCGGGCTAGGGTTAGGGTTAGGGGACAGGGACGGTTTAGGGTCCAGGTGAGGGTACGACAACGGTTTAGGGGGAGCGTACGTGTGAGGGCGCGGGTTAGTGTGAGCGTACGGGTTAGGATTAGGGGACGGGTGAGGGGAAGGCTTCGGGAAAGTGTTAGGGTTAGGGTTCGGGCTAGGGTTATGGTTAGGGGACGGGGACGGTTTAGGGTCCAGGTGAGGGTACGACAACGGTTTAGGGGGAGCGTACGTGTGAGGGCGCGGGTTAGTGTGAGCGTATGGGTTAGGATTAGGGGATGGGTGAGGGTCAGGCTTCAGGGAAGGGTTAGTGTTAGGGATCGGGCTAGGGTTAAGGTTAAGGGACCGGGACGGTTTAGGGTTCATGTGAGGTTACGACAACGCTTTAGCGGGAGCGTACGTGTGAGAACGCAGGTTAGTGTTAGCGTACGGGTTAGGATTAGGTGACGGGTGAGGGTCAGGATTCGGGGAAGGGTTAGGGTTAGGGTTCGGGCTGGGGTTAGGGGATGGGGACAGGGACGGTTTAGTGTCCAGGTGAGGGTATGACAATGCTTTAGGGGGAGCGTACATGTGAGGGTGTGTGTTAGCGTTAGCGTACGGGTTAGGATTAGAGGACGTGTGAGGGTCAGGCTTTGGGGAAGGGTTAGGGTTAGGGATCAGGCTAGGGTTAAGGTTAGGGGACCGGGACGGTTTAGGGTTCATGTGAGGTTACGAGAACGCTTTAGGGGGAGCGTACGTGTGAGAGCGCGGGTTAGTGTTAGCGTACGGGTTAGGATTAGGGGACGGGTGAGGGTCAGGATTCGGGGAAGGGTTAAGGTTAGGGTTCGGCCTAGGGTTAGGGTTAGGGGACGGGGACGGTTTAGGGTCCAGGTGAGGGTACGACAACGCTTTAGATGGAGCGTACGTGTGAGGGCGCGTGTTAGTGTTAGCGTACGGATTAGGATTAGGGGACAGGTGAGTGTCAGGCTTCGGGGAATCGGTAGGGTTAGGGTTCGGGCTAGGGTTAGGTTTAGGGGACGGTGACGGTTTAGGGTCCAGGTGAGGGTACGACAACGCTTTAGGGGCAGCGTACGTGTGAGGGCGTGGGTTAGTTTGAGCGTACGGCTTACGATTATGGGATGGGTGAGGGGAAGTCTTCGGGGAAGTGTTAGGGTTAGGGTTCAGGCTAGGTTTAAGTTTAGGGGACGGGGACGGTTTAGGGTCCACGTCAGGGTACGACAACGGTTTAGGGGGAGCGTACGTGTGAGGACACGGGTTAGTGTGAGCGTACAGGTTAGGATTAGGGGACGGGTGAGGGGAAGGATTCGGGGAAGGGTTAGGGTTAGGGTTGGGGCTAGGGTTAGGGTTAGGGGACGGGGACGGTTTAGGGTCCAGGTGAGGGTACGAAAACGGTTTAGGGGGAGCGTACGTGTGAGGACGCGGGTTAGTGTGAGCGTATGGTTTAGGATTAGGGGACGGGTGAGGGGAAGGCTTCGGGAAGGGTTAGGGTTAGGGTTCGGGCTAGGGTTAGGGTTATGGGAAGGGGACGGTTTAGGGTCCAGGTGAGGGTACGACAACGCTTGAGGGGGAGCGTACGTGTGAGCGTGCGGGTTAGTGTGAGCGTACGGGTTAAGATTAGGGGACGTGTGAGGGTCAGGCTTCAGGAAAGGTTTAGGGTTAGGGTTCAGTCTAGGGTTAGGGTTAGGGGACGGGGACGGTTTAGGGTCCAGGTGAGGGTACGACAACGCTTTAGGGGGAGCGTACGTGTGAGGGCGCGGGTGAGTCTTAGCGTACGAGTTAGGATTAGGGGACGGGTGAGGGGAAGGCTTCGGGGAAGGGTTAGGGTTAGGGTTCGGGCTATGGTTAGGGTTAGGGGACGGGGACGGTTTAGGGTCCAGGTGAGGGTACGACTACGGTTTAGGGGTAGCATTCGTGTGAGGGCGTGGGTTAGTGTGAGCGTACGGATTAGGATTCGGGGACAGGTGAGGGGAAGGCTTCGGGGAAGTGTTAGGGTTAGGTTTCGGGCTAGGGTTAGGGTTAGGGGACGGGGACGGTTTAGGGTCCAGGTGAGGGTACGACAACGGTTTAGGGGGAGCGTACGTGTGAGGGCGCGGGTTAGTGTGAGCGTACGGGTTAGGATAAGGGGACGGGTGAGGGGAAGGCTTCGGGGAAGGGTTAGGGTTAGGGTTCGGGCTACGGTTAGGTTTAGGGGACGGGGACGGTTTAGGGTCCAGGTGAAGGTACGACAACGCTTTAGGGGGAGCGTACGTGTGAGGGCGCGGGTTAGTGTTAGCGTACGGGTTAGGATTAGGGTACGGGTGAGGGTCAGGCTTCAGGGAAGTGTTAGGTTTAGGGTTCGGGCTAGGGTTAGGGGACAGGGACGGGGACGGTTGAGGGTCCAGGTGAGGGTATGACAACGCTTTAGGGGGAGTGTAGTTGTGAGAGTTCGGGTCATTGTTAGCGTACTTGTTAGGATTAGGGGACGGGTGAGGATCAGGCTTCGGGGAAGGGTTAGTGTTAGGGATCGGGCGAGGTTTAGGGTCAGGGGACAGGGACCGTTTAGGGTTCAGGTGAGGGTACCACAACGCTTTAGGGGAGCGTACGTGTGAGGGCGTGGGTTAGCGTTCGCGTGCGGGTTAGGATTAGGGGACGGGTGAGGGTCAGGCTTCGGGGAAGGGTTAGTGTTAGGGTTCGGGTTAGGGTTAGGGGACGGGGACGGTTTAGGGTCCAGGTGAGGGTACGAGAACGCTTTAGGGGGAGCGTACATGTGAGGGCGCGGGTTAGCGTTATCGTACGGGTTAGGATTAGGGCATGGGTGAGGTTCAGGCTTCGGGGAATTGTTAGGCTTAGGGTTCGGGCTAGGGTTAGGGTTAGGGGACGGGGACGGTTTAGGGTCCACGTGAGGGTACGAGAACGCTTTAGGGGGAGCGTACATGTGAGGGCGCGGGTTAGCGTTAGCGTACGGGTTAGGATTAGGGGACGGGTGAGGGTCAGGCTTCGAGGAAGGGCTAGGGTTATGGTTCGGCCTAGGGTTAGGGTTAGGGGACGGGGACGGTTTAGGGTCCAGGTGAGGGTATGACAACGCTTTATGGGGAGGGTATGTGTGAGGGCGCCGGTTAGTGTTAGCGTACGAGTAAGGATAAGGGGACGGGTGAGGGCCAGGCTTCAGGGAAGTGTTCGGTTTAGGGTTCGGGCTAGGGTTAGTGATAGGGGACGGGGACGGTTTAGGGTCCAGGTGAGGGGACGACAACGCTTTATGGTAACGTATGAGTGAGAGCGCGGGTTAGTGTTAGCGTATGGGTTAGGATTAGGGGACGGGTGAGGGTCAGGCTCGGGGAAGGTTTAGCATTAGGGTTCGGGCTAGGGTTAGGGTTAGTGGATGGGGACGATTTAGGGTCCAGGTGAGTGTACGACAACACTTTAGGGGGAGCGTACGTGTGAGGGCGCGGGTTATTGTTAGCGTACGGGTTAGGATTAGGGCACGGGTGAGGTTCAGGCTTCGGGGAAGGTTTAGGGTTAGGGTTTGGGCTAGGGTTAGGGTTAGGGGGCGAGGATGGTTTAGGGTCCACGTGAGGGTACGACAAAGCTTTAGGGGGAGCATACGTGTGAGGGCGCGTGTTAGTGTCAGCGTACGGGTTAGGATTATGGGACTGATGAGGGTCAGGCTTCGGGGAAGTGTTAGGGTTAGGGAGAGGCTAGGGTTAAGGTTAGGGGATGGGGACGGTTTGGGTACAGGTGAGGGTATGACAACGCTTTGGGGGAGCATACGTGTGAGGGCGTGGGTTAGCGTTTGCGTACGGGTTAGGATTAGGGGACGGTTGAGGGTCAGGCTTTGCGGAAGGCTAAGGTTTAGGGTTCAGGCTAGGGTTAGGGCTAGGGGACGGGAACGGTTTAGGGTCCAGGTGAGGGTACGACAACGCTTTTGGGGGAGCGTACGTGTGAGGGCGTGGGTTAGTGTTAGCGTACGTGATAGGATTAGGGTACGGGTGAGGGTCAGGCTTCGGGGAAGGGTTAGGGTTAGGGTTCGGGCTAAGGTTAGGGTTAGGGGACGGGGACGGTTTAGGGTCCAGGTGAGGGTACGACAACGCTTTAGGGGGAGCGTACGTGTGAGGGCGCGGGTTAGTGTTAGCGTACGGGTGAGGATTAGGGGACGGGTGAGGGTCAGGATTCGGGGAAGTGTTAGCGTTAGTGTTTGGGCTAGGGTTAGGGGACGGGGACTGGGACGGTTGAGGGTCCAGGTTAGGGTATGACAACGCTTTAGGGGTAGCGTACTTGTGAGGGCGCATGTCAGTGTTAGCGTACAGGTTAGGATTAGGGGACGGGTGAAGGTCAGGCTTCGGGGAAGGGTTAGGGTTAGGGATCAGGCTAGGGTTAAGGTTAGGGGACCGGGACGGTTCAGGGTTCATGTGAGTTTACAACAACGCTTTAGGGGGAGCGTAAGTGTGAGAGCGCGGGTTAGTGTTAGCATACGGGTTAGGATTAGGGGACGGGTGAGGGTCAGGATTCGGGGAAGGGTTAAGGTTAGGGTTCGGCCTAGGGTTAGGGTTAGGGGACGGGGACGGTTTAGGGTCCAGGTGAGGGTACGACAACGCTTTAGATGGAGCGTACGTGTGAGGGCGCATGTTAGTGTTAGCGTACGGATTAGGATTAGGGGACAGGTGAGTGTCAGGCTTCGGGGAATCGTTAGGGTTAGGGTTCGGGCTAGGGTTAGGTTTAGGGGATGGTGACTTTTTAGGGTCCAGGTGAGGGAACGACAACGCTTTATGTTTAGCATACGTGTGAGGGAGTGGATTAGCGTTAGCGTACGGGTTAGGATTAGGGGACGTGTTGGGTCAGGCTTCGGGGAAGTGTTAGGGTTAGGGTTAGGGCTAGGGTTAGGGTTAGGGGACGGGGACGGTTTAGGGTCCAGGTGAGTGTATGACAACGGTTTAGGGGGAGCGCACGTGTGAGGGCGTGGGTTAGTGTGAGCGTACGGGTAAGGATTAGGGGAAGGGTGAGGGTAAGGCTTCGGGGAAGTGTTAGGGTTAGGGTTCGGGCTAGGGTTAGGGTTAGGGGACGGGGACGGTTTAGAGTCCAGGTGAGGGTACGACAACGGTTTAGGGGGAGCGTACGTGTGAGGGCGCGGTTTAGTGTGAGCGTACGGGATAGGATTAGGGTACGGGTGAGGGTCAGGCTTCGGGGAAGGGTTAGGGTTAGGGTTCGGGCTATGGTTAGGGTTAGGGGACGGGGACGGTTTAGGGTCCAGGTGAGGGTACGACCACGGTTTAGGGGGAGCATTCGTGTGAGGGTGTGGGTTAGTGTGAGCGTACGGATTAGGATTCGGGGACGGGTGAGGGGAAGGCTTCGGGGAAGTGTTAGGGTTAGGTTTCGGGCTAGGGTTAGGGTTAGGGGACAGGGACGGTTTAGGGTCCAGGTGAGGGTACGACAACGGTTTAGGGGGAGCGTACGTGTGAGGGCGCGGGTTAGTGTGAGCGTACGGGTTAGGATTAGGGGACGGGTGAGGGGAAGGCTTCGGGAAAGTGTTAGGGTTAGGGTTCGGGCTAGGGTTATGGTTAGGGGACGGGGACGGTTTAGGGTCCAGGTGAGGGTACGACAACGGTTTAGGGGGAGCGTACGTGTGAGGGCGCGGGTTAGTGTGAGCGTATGGGTTAGGATTAGGGGATGGGTGAGGGTCAGGCTTCAGGGAAGGGTTAGTGTTAGGGATCGGGCTAGGGTTAAGGTTAAGGGACCGGGACGGTTTAGGGTTCATGTGAGGTTACGACAACGCTTTAGCGGGAGCGTACGTGTGAGAACGCAGGTTAGTGTTAGCGTACGGGTTAGGATTAGGTGACGGGTGAGGGTCAGGATTCGGGGAAGGGTTAGGGTTAGGGTTCGGGCTGGGGTTAGGGGATGGGGACAGGGACGGTTTAGTGTCCAGGTGAGGGTATGACAATGCTTTAGGGGGAGCGTACATGTGAGGGTGTGTGTTAGCGTTAGCGTACGGGTTAGGATTAGAGGACGTGTGAGGGTCAGGCTTTGGGGAAGGGTTAGTGTTAGGGTTCAGTCTAGGGTTAGGGTTAGGGGACGGGGACGGTTTAGGGTACAGCTGAGGGTACGACAACGCTTTAGGTGTAGCGTACGTGTGAGGGCGCGGATTAGCGTTAGCGTACGGGTTAGGATTCGGGGAAGGGTTGGGTTAGGATTCGCGGAAGGGTTAGGGTTAGGGTTGGGCTAGGGTTACGGAAAGGAGATGGGGATGGTTTAGGGTTCAGGTGAGGGTACGACAACGCTTTAGGGGGAACCTACGTGTGAGGGCGCGGGTTCGCGTTAGCGTGCGGGTTAGGATTAGGGGATGGGTAACGGTCAGGCTTCGGGGAATGGTTAGGGTTAGGGTTCCGTCTAGGGTTAGGGTTACCGGACGGGGACGGTTTAGGGTTCAGGTGAGGTGACGACAACGCTTTAGGGCTAGCGTACGTGTGAGGGCGCGGGTTAGCGTTAGCGTACGGGTTAGGATTAGGGGACGGGGGAGGGTCAGGCTTCGGGGAAGTGTTAGGGTTCGGGCTAGAGTTAGGGTTAGGGGACAGGGACGGTTTAGGGTCCAGGTGAGGGTACGACAACGGTTTAGGGGGAGCATACGTGTGAGGGCGCTGGTTAATGTGAGCGTACGGGTTAGGATTAGGGGACGGGTGAGGGGAAGGCTTCGGGGAAAGGTTAGGGTTAGGGTTCGGGCTAGGGTTAGGTGACGGGGATGGGGACGTTTTAAGGTCCAGGTTAGGGTACGACAACGGTTTAGGGGGAGCGTACGTGTGAGGGCGCGGGTTAGTGTGAGCGTACGGGTTAGGATTAGGGGACGTGTGAGGGGAAGGCTTCGGGCAAGTGTTAGGTTTAGGGTTCCGGCTAGGGTTAGGGGACAGGGACGGGGACGGTTTGGGGTCCAGGTGAGGGTACGACAATGCTTTAGGGGGAGCGTACGTGTGAGCGCGCGGGTTAGCGAGAGCGTACAGGTTAGGATTAGGCGACGGGTGAGAGTCAGGCTTCAGGGAACGGTTAGGGTTAGGGTTCGCGGTAGGGTTACAGTTAGGAGACGGGGACGGTTTAGGGTACAGCTGAGGGTACGACAACGCTTTAGGGGGAGTGTACGTGTGAGGGCGCAGGTTAGCGTTAGAGTGCGGGTTAGGATTAGGGGACGGGTTAGGTTCAGGCTTCGGGAAGGTTTAGGGTTAGGGTTCGGGCTATGGTTAGGGTTAGGGGACGGGGACGGTTTAGGGTCCAGGTGAGGGTACGACAACGCTTTAGGGGAAACGTACGTGTGAGGGCGCGGGTTAGTGTGAGCGTACGGGTTAGGATTAGGGGACAGGTGAGTGTCAGGATTCAGGGAAGGTTTAGGGTTAGGGTTCAGTCTAGGGTTAGGGTTAGGGGACGGGGACGGTTTAGGGTCCAGGTGAGGGTACGACAATGCATTAGGGGGAGCGTACGTGTGAGGCCGTGGGTGAGTGTTAGCGTACGGGTTAGGATTATGGGATGGGTGAGGGTCAGGCTTCGTGGAAGGGTTAGGGTTAGGGTTCGGCCTAGGTTTAGGGTTAGGGGACGGGGACGGTTGAGGGTCCAGGTAAGGGTATGACAACGCTTTAGGGGTAGCGTAGTTGTGAGAGCGCGGATCAGTGTTAGCGTACTTGTGAGGATTAGGGGACGGGTGAGGGTCAGGCTTCGGGGAAGGGTTAGGGTTAGGGATCGGGCTAGGTTTAGGGTTAGGGAACCGGGACGGTTTAAGGTCCAGATGAGTGTATGACATCGCTTTAGGGGGAGCGTACGTGTGAGGGCGCGTGTTAGTGTCAGCGTACGGGTTAGGATTAGGGGACTGGTGAGGGTCAGGCTTCGGGGAAGTGTTAGGGTTAGGGACAGGCTAGGGTTAGGTTTAGGGGATGGGGACGGTTTAGGGTACAGTTGAGGGTACGACAACGCTTTAGGGGGAGCGTACGTGTGAGGGCGTGGGTTAGCGTTTGCGTACGGGTTAGGATTAGGGGACGGTGAGGGTCAGGCCTCGCGGAAGTTTAAGATTTAGGGTTCGGGCTAGGGTTAGGGCTAGGGGACGGGAACGGTTTAGGGTCCAGGTGAGGGTACGACAACGCTTTAGGGGGAGCGTACGTGTGAGGGCGTGGGTTAGTGTTAGCGTACGTGATAGGATTAGGGTACGGGTGAGGGTCAGGCTTCGGGGAAGGGTTAAGGTTAGGGTTCGGGCTAAGGTTACGGTTAGGGGACGGGGACGGTTTAGGGTAAAGGTGAGGGTACGACAACGCTTTAGGGGGAGCGTACGTGTGAGGGCGCGGGTTAGTGTTAGCGTACGGGTTAGGATTAGGGGACGGGTGAGGTCCAGGTTTCGGGGAAGTGTTAGGGTTAGGGTTCGGGCTAGGGTTAGGGGACGGGGACTGGGACGGTTGAGGGTCCAGGTTAGGGTATGACAACGCTTTAGGGGTAGCGTACTTGTGAGGGCGCATGTCAGTGTTAGCGTACAGGTTAGGATTAGGGGACGGGTGAGGGTCAGGCTTCGGGGAAGGGTTAGGGTTAGGGATCAGGCTAGGGTTAAGGTTAGGGGACCGGGACGGTTTAGGGTTCATGTGAGGTTACGAGAACGCTTTAGGGGTAGCGTACGTGTGAGAGCGCGGGTTAGTGTTAGCGTACGGGTTAGGATTAGGGGACGGGTGAGGGTCAGAATTCGGGGAAGGGTTAAGGTTAGGGTTCGGCCTAGGGTTAGGGTTAGGGGACGGGGACGGTTTAGGGTCCAGGTGATGGTACGACAACGCTTTAGATGGAGCGTACGTGTGAGGGCGCGTGTTAGTGTTAGCGTACGGATTAGGATTAGGGGACAGGTGAGTGTCAGGCTTCGGGGAATCGTTAGGGTTAGGGTTCGGGCTAGGGTTAGGTTTAGGGGATGGTGACGGTTTAGGGTCCAGGTGAGGGTACGACAACGCTTTAGGTTTAGCATACGTGTGAGGGAGCGGATTAGCGTTAGCGTACGGGTTAGGATTAGGGGACGTGTTGGGTCAGGCTTCGGGGAAGGGTCAGGCTTAGGTTTCGGTCTAGGGTTAGGGTTAGGAGAAGGGGATGGTTGAGGGTCCAGGTGAGGGTACGATAACGCTTTAGGGGCAGCGTACGTGTGAGGGCGTGGGTTAGTTTGAGCGTACGGCTTACGATTATGGGATGGGTGAGGGGAAGTCTTCGGGGAAGTGTTAGGGTTAGGGTTCAGGCTAGGTTTAAGTTTAGGGGACGGGGACGGTTTAGGGTCCACGTCAGGGTACGACAACGGTTTAGGGGGAGCGTACGTGTGAGGACACGGGTTAGTGTGAGCGTACGGGTTAGGATTAGGGGACGGGTGAGGGGAAGGATACGGGGAAGGGTTAGGGTTAGGGTTGGGGCTAGGGTTAGGGTTAGGGGACGGGGACGGTTTAGGGTCCAGGTGAGGGTACGAAAACGGTTTAGGGGGAGCGTACGTGTGAGGACGCGGGTTAGTGTGAGCGTATGGTTTAGGATTAGGGGACGGGTGAGGGGAAGGCTTCGGGAAGGGTTAGGGTTAGGGTTTGGGCTAGGGTTAGGGTTATGGGACGGGGACGGTTTAGGGTCCAGGTGAGGGTACGACAACGCTTGAGGGGGAGCGTACGTGTGAGCGTGCGGGTTAGTGTGAGCGTACGGGTTAAGATTAGGGGACGTGTGAGGGTCAGGCTTCAGGAAAGGTTTAGGGTTAGGGTTCAGTCTAGGGTTAGGGTTAGGGGACGGGGACGGTTTAGGGTCCAGGTGAGGGTACGACAACGCTTTAGGGGGAGCGTACGTGTGAGGGCGCCGGTGAGTCTTAGCGTACGAGTTAGGATTAGGGGACGGGTGAGGGTCAGGCTTCGTGGAAGGGTTAGGGTTAGGGTTCGGGCTAGGGATAGGCTTAGGGGACGGGGACGGTTGAGAGTCCAGGTGAGGGTATGACAACGCTTTAGGAGGAGCGTACTTGTGACGGCGCGGGTTAGTGTTAGCGTACGGGTTAGGATTAGGGGACAGGTGAGGGTCAGGCTTCAGGGAAGTGTTAGGTTTAGGGTTCGGGCTAGGGTTAGGGGACAGGGACGGGGACGGTTGAGGGTCCAGGTGAGGGTATGACAACGCTTTAGGGGGAGTGTAGTTGTGAGAGTGCGGGTCATTGTTAGCGTACTTGTTAGGATTAGGGGACGGGTGAGGATCAGGCTTCGGGGAAGGGTTAGTTTTAGGGATCGGGCGAGGTTTAGGGTCAGGGGACAGGGACGGTTTAGGGTTCAGGTGAGGGTACGACAACGCTTTAGGGGGAGCGTACGTGTGAGGGCGTGGATTAGCGTTCGCGTGTGGGTTAGGATTAGGGGACGGGTGAGGGTCAGGCTTCGGGGAAGGGTTAGTGTTAGGGTTCGGGCTAGGGTTAGGGTTAGGGGACGGGGACGGTTTAGGTTCCAGGTGAGGGTACGAGAACGCTTTAGGGGGAGTGTACATGTGAGGGCGCGGGTTAGCGTTAGCGTACGGGTTAGGATTAGGGCATGGGTGAGGTTCAGGCTTCGGGGAATTGTTAGGCTTAGGGTTCGGGCTAGGGTTAGGGTTAGGGGACGGGGACGGTTTAGGGTCCACGTGAGGGTACGAGAACGCTTTAGGGGGAGCGTACATGTGAGGGCGCGGGTTAGCGTTAGCGTACGGGTTAGGATTAGGGGACGGGTGAGGGTCAGGCTTCGAGGAAGGGCTAGGGTTATGGTTCGGCCTAGGGTTAGGGTTAGGGGACGGGGACGGTTTAGGGTCCAGGTGAGGGTATGACAACGCTTTATGGGGAGGGTATGTGTGAGGGCGCCGGTTAGTGTTAGCGTACGAGTAAGGATAAGGGGACGGGTGAGGGCCAGGCTTCAGGGAAGTGTTCGGTTTAGGGTTCGGTCTAGGGTTAGTGATAGGGGACGGGGACGGTTTAGGGTCTAGGTGAGGGGACGACAACGCTTTATGGTAACGTATGAGTGAGAGCGCGGGTTAGTTTTAGCGTATGGGTTAGGATTAGGGGACGGGTGAGGGTCAGGCTCGGGGAAGGTTTAGCATTAGGGTTCGGGCTAGGGTTAGGGTTAGTGGATGGAGACGATTTAGGGTCCAGGTGAGTGTACGACAACAATTTAGGGGGAGTGTACGTGTGAGGGCGCGGGTTATTGTTAGCGTACGGGTTAGGATTAGGGCACGGGTGAGGGTCAGGCTTCGGGGAAGGTTTAGGGTTAGGGTTTGGGCTAGGGTTAGGGTTAGGGGGCGAGGACGGTTTAGGGTCCACGTGAGGGTACGACAAAGCTTTAGGGGGAGCATACGTGTGAGGGCGCGTGTTAGTGTCAGCGTACGGGTTAGGATTATGGGACTGATGAGGGTCAGGCTTCGGGGAAGTGTTAGGGTTAGGGAGAGGCTAGGGTTAAGGTTAGGGGATGGGGACGGTTTGGGTACAGGTGAGGGTACGACAACGCTTTAGGGGGAGCGTACGTGTGAGGGCGTGGGTTAGCGTTTGCGTACGGGTTAGGATTAGGGGACGGTTGAGGGTCAGGCTTCGCGGAAGGCTAAGGTTTAGGGTTCAGGCTAGGGTTAGGGCTAGGGGACGGGAACGGTTTAGGGTCCAGTAGAGGGTACGACAACGCTTTTGGGGGAGCGTATGTGTGAGGACGTGGGTTAGTGTTAGCGTACGTGATAGGATTAGGGTACGGGTGAGGGTCAGGCTTCGGGGAAGGGTTAGGGTTAGGGTTCGGGCTAAGGTTAGGGTTAGGGGACGGGGACGGTTTAGGGTCCAGGTGAGGGTACGACAACGCTTTAGGGGGAGTGTACGTGTGAGGGCGCGGGTTAGTGTTAGCGTACGGGTGAGGATTAGGGGACGGGTGAGGGTCAGGATTCGGGGAAGTGTTAGGGTTAGTGTTCGGGCTAGGGTTAGGGGACGGGGACTGGGACGGTTTAGGGTCCAGGTGAGGGTACGACAAAAGTTTAGAGGGAGCGTACGTGTGAGGGCGCGGGTTAGTGTGAGCGAACGGGTTAGGATTAGGGGATGGGTGAGGGTAAGGCTTCGGGGAAGGTTTAGGGTTAAGGGACGGGGACGGTTTACGGTCCAGATGAGGGTACGACAACGGTTTAGGGGGAGCGTACGTGTGAGGACGCAGGTTAGTGTGAGCGTACGGGTTAGGATTAGGAGACGGGTGAGGGGAAGGATTCGGGGAAGGGTTAGGTTTAGGGTTCGGGCTAGGGTTAGGGTTAGGGGACGGGGACGGTTTAGGGTCCAGGTGAGTGTATGACAACGGTTTAGGGGGAGCGCACGTGTGAGGGCGCGGGTTAGTGTGATCATACGGGATAGGATTAGGGGACGGGTGAGGGGAAGGCTTCGGGGAAGGGTTAGGGTTAGGGTTCGGGCTATGGTTAGGGTTAGGGGACGGGGACGGTTTAGGGTCCAGGTGAGGGTACGACCACGGTTTAGGGGGAGCATTCGTGTGAGGGCGTGGGTTAGTGTGAGCGTACGGATTAGGATTCGGGGACGGGTGAGGGGAAGGCTTCGGGGAAGTGTTAGGGTTAGGTTTCGGGCTAGGGTTAGGGTTAGGGGACGGGGACGGTTTAGGGTCCAGGTGAGGGTACGACAACGGTTTAGGGGGAGCGTACGTGTGAGGGCGCGGGTTAGTGTGAGCGTACGGGTTAGGATAAGGGGACGGGTGAGGGGAAGGCTTCGGGGAAGGGTTAGGGTTAGGGTTCGGGCTACGGTTAGGTTTAGGGGACGGGGACGGTTTAGGGTCCAGGTGAAGGTACGACAACGCTTTAGGGGGAGCGTACGTGTGAGGGCGCGGGTTAGTGTTAGCGTACGGGTTAGGATTAGGGTACGGGTGAGGGTCAGGCTTCAGGGAAGTGTTAGTTTTAGGGTTCGGGCTAGGGTTAGGGGACAGGGACGGGGACGGTTGAGGGTCCAGGTGAGGGTATGACAACGCTTTAGGGGGAGTGTAGTTGTGAGAGTGCGGGTCATTGTTAGCGTACTTGTTAGGATTAGGGGACGGGTGAGGATCAGGCTTCGGGGAAGGGTTACTGTTAGGGATCGGGCGAGGTTTAGGGTCAGGGGACAGGGACCGTTTAGGGTTCAGGTGAGGGTACGACAACGCTTTAGGGGGAGCGTACGTGTGAGGGCGTGGGTTAGCGTTCGCGTGCGGTTTAGGATTAGGGGACGGGTGAGGGTCAGGCTTCGGGGAAGGGTTAGTGTTAGGGTTCGGGCTAGGGTTAGGGTTAGGGGACGGGGACGGTTTAGGGTCCAGGTGAGGGTACGAGAACGCTTTAGGGGGAGCGTACATGTGAGGGCGTGGGTTAGCGTTAGCGTACGGGTTAGGATTAGGGCATGGGTGAGGTTCAGGCTTCGGGGAATTGTTAGGCTTAGGGTTCGGGCTAGGGTTAGGGTTAGGGGACGGGGACGGTTTAGGGTCCACGTGAGGGTACGAGAACGCTTTAGGGGGAGCGTACATGTGAGGGCGCGGGTTAGCGTTAGCGTACGGGTTAGGATTAGGGGACGGGTGAGGGTCAGGCTTCGAGGAAGGGCTAGGGTTATGGTTCGGCCTAGGGTTAGGGTTAGGGGACGGGGACGGTTTAGGGTCCAGGTGAGGGTATGACAACGCTTTATGGGGAGGGTATGTGTGAGGGCGCCGGTTAGTGTTAGCGTACGAGTAAGGATAAGGGGACGGGTGAGGGCCAGGCTTCAGGGAAGTGTTCAGTTTAGGGTTCGGGCTAGGGTTAGTGATAGGGGACGGGGACGGTTTAGGGTCCAGGTGAGGGGACGACAACGCTTTATGGTAACGTATGAGTGAGAGCGCGGGTTAGTGTTAGCGTATGGGTTAGGATTAGGGGACGGGTGAGGGTCAGGCTCGGGGAAGGTTTAGCATTAGGGTTCGGGCTAGGGTTAGGGTTAGTGGATGGGGACGATTTAGGGTCCAGGTGAGTGTACGACAACACTTTAGGCGGAGCGTACGTGTGAGGGCGCGGGTTATTGTTAGCGTACGGGTTAGGATTAGGGCACGGGTGAGGTTCAGGCTTCGGGGAAGGTTTAGGGTTAGGGTTTGGGCTAGGGTTAGGGTTAGGGGGCGAGGACGGTTTAGGGTCCAGGTGAGGGTACGACAAAGCTTTAGGGGGAGCATACGTGTGAGGGCGCGTGTTAGTGTCAGCGTACGGGTTAGGATTATGGGACTGATGAGGGTCAGGCTTCGGGGAAGTGTTAGGGTTAGGGAGAGGCTAGGGTTAAGGTTAGGGGATGGGGACGGTTTGGGTACAGGTGAGGGTACGACAACGCTTTGGGGGAGCGTACGTGTGAGGGCGTGGGTTAGCGTTTGCGTACGGGTTAGGATTAGGGGACGGTTGAGGGTCAGGCTTCGCGGAAGGCTAAGGTTTAGGGTTCAGGCTAGGGTTAGGGCTAGGGGACGGGAACGGTTTAGGGTCCAGGTGAGGGTACGACAACGCTTTTGGGGGAGCGTACGTGTGAGGGCGTGGGTTAGTGTTAGCGTACGTGATAGGATTAGGGTACGGGTGAGGGTCAGGCTTCGGGGAAGGGTTAGGGTTAGGGTTCGGGCTAAGGTTAGGGTTAGGGGACGGGGACGGTTTAGGGTCCAGGTGAGGGTACGACAACGCTTTAGGGGGAGTGTACGTGTGAGGGCACGGGTTAGTGTTAGCGTACGGGTGAGGATTAGGGGACGGGTGAGGGTCAGGATTCGGGGAAGTGTTAGGGTTAGTGTTTGGGCTAGGGTTAGGGGACGGGGACTGGGACGGTTGAGGGTCCAGGTTAGGGTATGACAACGCTTTAGGGGTAGCGTACTTGTGAGGTCGCATGTCAGTGTTAGCGTACAGGTTAGGATTAGGGGACGGGTGAAGGTCAGGCTTCGGGGAAGGGTTAGGGTTAGGGATCAGGCTAGGGTTAAGGTTAGGGGACCGGGACGGTTCAGGGTTCATGTGAGTTTACAACAACGCTTTAGGGGGAGCGTAAGTGTGAGAGCGCGGGTTAGTGTTAGCATACGGGTTAGGATTAGGGGACGGGTGAGGGTCAGGATTCGGGGAAGGGTTAAGGTTAGGGTTCGGCCTAGGGTTAGGGTTAGGGGACGGGGACGGTTTAGGGTCCAGGTGAGGGTACGACAACGCTTTAGATGGAGCGTACGTGTGAGGGCGCATGTTAGTGTTAGCGTACGGATTAGGATTAGGGGACAGGTGAGTGTCAGGCTTCGGGGAATCGTTAGGGTTAGGGTTCGGGCTGGGGTTAGGGGATAGGGACAGGGACGGTTTAGTGTCCAGGTGAGGGTATGACAATGCTTTAGGGGGAGCGTACATGTGAGGGTGTGTGTTAGCGTTAGCGTACGGGTTAGGATTAGAGGACGTGTGAGGGTCAGGCTTTGGGGAAGGGTTAGTGTTAGGGTTCAGTCTAGGGTTAGGGTTAGGGGACGGGGACGGTTTAGGGTACAGCTGAGGGTACGACAACGCTTTAGGTGTAGCATACGTGTGAGGGCGCGGATTAGCGTTAGCGTACGGGTTAGGATTAGGGGAAGGGTTGGGTTAGGATTCGCGGAAGGGTTAGGGTTAGGGTTGGGCTAGGGTTACGGAAAGGAGATGGGGATGGTTTAGGGTTCAGGTGAGGGTACGACAACGCTTTAGGGGGAACCTACGTGTGAGGGCGCGGGTTCGCGTTAGCGTGCGGGTTAGGATTAGGGGATGGGTAAGGGTCAGGCTTCGGGGAATGGTTAGGGTTAGGGTTCCGTCTAGGGTTAGGGTTATCGGACGGGGACGGTTTAGGGTTCAGGTGAGGTGACGACAACGCTTTAGGGCTAGCGTACGTGTGAGGGCGCGGGTTAGCGTTAGCGTACGGGTTAGGATTAGGGGACGGGGGAGGGTCAGGCTTCGGGGAAGTGTTAGGGTTAGGGTTCGGGCTAGGGTTAGCGTTAGGGGACGGGGACGGTTTAGGGTCCAGGTGAGGGTACAACAACGCTTTAGGGGGAGCGTACGTGTGAGGGCGCTGGTTAGTGTTAGCGTAGGAGTAAGGATTAGGTGCCGGGTGAGGTTCCGGCTTCAGGGAAGGGTTCGTTTTAGGGTTCGGGCTAGGGTTAGGGTTAGGGGATGGGGACGGTTTAGGGTCTAGGTGAGGGTACGACAACGCTTTCGGGGAACGTACGTGTGAGAGCGCGGGTTAGTGTAAGCGTACGGGTTAGGATTAGGGGACGGGTGAGGGTCAGGCTTCCGGGAAGGTTTAGGGTTAGAGTTCGGGCTAGGGTTAGGCTTAGGGGTCGGGGACGCTTTAGGGTCCAGGTGAAGGTACGACAACGCTTTAGGGGGAGCGTATGTGTGAGGGCATGGGTTAGCGTTTGCGTACGGGTTAGGATTAGGGGACGGGTGAGGGTCAGGCTTCGGGGAAGGGTTAGGGTTAGGGTTCGGGCTAGGGTTAGGGTTAGGGGACGGGAAAGGTTTAGGGTCCAGGTGAAGGTACGACAACGCTTTAGGGGGAGCGTACGTGTGAGGGCGCGGGTTAGTGTGAGCGTACGGGTTAGGATTAGGGGACGGGTGAGGGGAAGGCTTCGGAGATTCGTTAGGGTTAGGGTTCAGGCTAGGGTTAGGTTTAGGTGAAGGTGACGGTTTAGGGTCCAGGTGAGGGTACGACAACGCTTTAGGTTTAGTATACGTGTGAGGGCGCTGATTAGCGTTAGCGTACGGGTTAGGATTAGGGGACGTGTTGGGTCAGGCTTCGGGGAAGTGTTAGGCTTAGATTTCGATCTAGGGTTAGGCTTAGGGGAAGGGGATGGTTTAGGGTCCAGGTGAGGGTACGACAACGCTTTTGGGGGAGCGAAAGTGTGAGGGCCTGGGTTAGTTTGAGCGTACGGGTTAGGATTAGGGGACGGGTGAGGGGAAGGCTTCGGGGAAGCGTTAGGTTTAGGGTTCGGGCTAGGGTTAGGGTTAGGGGACGGGGACAGTTTAGGGTCCAGGTGAGGGTACGACAACGGTTTAGGGGGAGTGTACGTGTGAGGGCGCGGGTAATTGTGAGCGTACAGGTTAGGATTCGGGGACGGGTGAGGGGAAGGCTTCGGGGAAGGGTTAGGGTTAGGGTTCGGACTAGGGTTAGGGTTAGGGGACGGGGACGGTTTAGGGTCCAGGAGAGGGTACGACAACGGTTTAGGGGGATCGTACATGTGAGGGCGTGGGTTAGTGTGAGCATACGGGTTAGGATTAGGGGACGGGTGAGGGGAAGGCTTCGGGGAAGTGTTAGGGTTAGGGTTCGGGCTAGGGTTAGGGTTAGGGGACGGGGATGGTTTACGGTCCAGGTGACGGTATGACAACGGTTAAGGGGGAGCGTATGTGTGAGGGCGTGGGTTAGTGTGAGCGTACGGGTTAGGATTAGGGGACGGGTGAGGGGAAGACTTCGGGAAAGTGTTAGGGTTAGTGTTCGGGCTAGGGTTAGGGTTAGGGGACGGGGACGGTTTAGGGTCCAGGTGAGGGTACGACAACGGTTTAGGGGGAGCGTACGTGTGAGGGCATGGGTTAGTTTGAGCGTACGGGTTAGGATTAGAGGACGGGTGAGGGGAAGGCTTCAGGGAAGGGTGAGGGTTAGGGTTCGGGCTAGGGTTAGGGTTCGGGGTAGGGTCAGGGTTAGGGGACGGGGACGGTTTAGGATCCAGGTGAGGGTACGACAAACGTTTAGGTGGAGCGTACGTGTGAGGGCGCGGGTTAGTGTGAGCGAACGGGTTAGGATCAGGGGACGGGTGAGGGGAAGGCTTGGAGAAGGGTTAGGGTTAGGGTTCGGGCTAGGATTAGGGTTAGGGGATGGGGACGGTTTACGGTCCAGGTGAGGTTACAACAACGGTTTAGGGGGAGCATACGTGTGAGCGTGAGGCTTAGTGTGAGCGTATCGGTTAGTATTAGGGGACGGATGAGGGGAAGGCTTCAGGGAAGGGTTAGGGTTCGGGCTAGGGTTAGGGTTAGGGGACAGGGACGGTTTAGGGTCCAGGTGAGGGTACGACAACGGTATAGGGGGAGCGTATGTGTGAGGGCGCTGGTTAATGTGAGCGTACGGGTTAGGATTAGGGGACGGGTGAGGGGAAGGCTTCGGGGAAGGGTTAGGGTTAGGGTCCGGGCTAGGGTTAGGTGACGGGAATGGGGACGTTTTAAGGTCCAGCTGAGGGTACGACAACGGTTTAGGGGGAGCGTACGTGTGAGGGCGCGGGTTAGTGTGAGCGTACGGGTTAGGATTAGGGGACGGGTGAGGGGAAGGCTTCGGGGAAGGGTTAGGGTTAAGGGACAGGGACGGTTTACGGTCCAGATGAGGATACGACAACGGTTTAGGGGGAGCGTACGTGTGACGGCACGGGTTAGTGTGAGCGTACGGGTTAGGTTTAGGGGATGGGTGAGGGGAAGGCTTCGGGGAAGGGTTAGGGTTAGGGTTCAGGCTAGGGTTAGGTTTAGGGGACGGGGACGGTTTAGGGTCAAGGTGAGGGTACGACAAAGGTTTAGGGGGAGCGTACGTGTGAAGACGTGGGTTAGTGTGAGCGTATGGGTTAGGATTAGGGGAAGGGTGAAGGGAAGGCTTCAGGGAAGGGTTAGGGTTCGGGCTCGGGTTAGGGTTAGGGGACGGGTACGGTTTCGGGTCCAGGTGAGGGTACGACAATGGTTTAGGGGTAGCGTACATGTGAGGGCACGGGTTAGCGTTAGCGTGCGGTTTAGGATTTGGGAACGGGTGAGGGTGAGGATTCGGGGAAGGGTTAGGGTTAGGGTTCGGGCTAGGGTTAGGGTTAGGAGACGGGGACGGTTTAGGTTCCAGGTGAGTGTACGACAACGCTTTAGGGAGAGCGTTCGTGTCAGGGTGCGGGTTAGCGTGAGCATACGTGTTAAGATTAGGGGACGGGTGAGGGTCAGGATTCAGGGAAGTGTTAGGGTTAGGGTTCGGGCTAGGGTTAGGTTTGGGTATGGGGACGGTTTAGTGTCCAGGTGAGTGTACAACAACGCTTTAGGTGTAGCGTAAGTGTGAGGGCGTGGATTAGCGTGAGCGTATGGGTTAGGATTAGGGGACGTGTTGGGTCAGGCTTCGGGGAAATGTTAGGCTTAGGTTTCGGTCTAGGTTTAGCGTTAGGGGACGGGGACGGTTTAGGGTCCAGGTGAGGGTACGACAACGGTTTAGGAGGAGCGTACGTGTGAGGGCGCGGGTTAGTGTGAGCGTACGGGTTAGGATTATGGGACGGGTGAGGGGAAGGCTTCGGGGAAGGGTTAGGGTTAGGGTTCGGGCTAGGGTTAGGGTTAGGGGACGGGGACGGTTTAGGGTCCAGGTGAGGGTTCGACAACGGTGTAGGGGGAGCGTACGTGTGAGCGTGAGGGTTAGTGTGAGCGTATGGGTTAGGATTGGGGGACGGGTGAGGGGAAGACTTCAGGGAAGGGTTAGGGTTTGGGCTAGAGTTAGGGGACGGGGATGGGCACGGTTTAGGGTCCAGGTGAGGGTACGACAATGGTTTAGGGGGAGCGTACGTGTGAGGGCGCGGGTTAGTGTGAGCGTACGGGTTAGGATTAGGGGACGGGTGAGGGGAAGTCTTCGGGGAAGGGTTAGGTTTAGGGTTCGGGCTAGGGTTAGGGTTAGGGAACGGGGACGGTTTAGGGTCCAGGTGAGGGTACGACAACGGTTTAGGGGGAGCGTACATGTGAGGGCGCGGGTTAGTGTGAGCGTACGGGTTAGGATTAGGGGACTGGTGAGGGGAAGGCTTCGGGGAAGGGTTAGGGTTAGGGTTCGGGCTAGGGTTAGGGTTAGGGTTAGGGGACGGTTTAGTGTCCAGGTGAGGGTACGACAACGGTTTAGGGGGAGCGTACGTTTGCGGGCGCGGGTTAGTGTGAGCGTACGGGTTAGGATTAGGGGACGGGTGAGGGGAAGGCTTCGGGGAAGGGTTAGGGTTAGGGTTCGGGCTAGGGTTAGGGTTAGGGGACGGGGACGGTTTAGGGTCCAGGTGAGGGTACGACAACGGTTTAGGGGGAGCGTACGTGTGAGGGCGCGGGTTAGTGTGAGCGTACGGGTTAGGATTAGGGGACGGGTGAGGGGAAGGCTTTTGGGAAGGGTTAGGGTTAGTGTGCGGGCTAGGGTTAGGGTTAGGGGACGGGGACGGTTTAGGGTCCAGGTGAGGGTACGACAACGGTTTAGGGGGAGCGTACATGTGAGGGCGCGTGTTAGTGTGAGCGTACGGGTTAGGATTAGGGGACGGGTGAGGGTCAGGCTTCGGGGAAGTGTTAGGGTTAGGGTTCGGGCTATGGTTAGGGGACGGGGACTGGGACGGTTGAGGGTCCAGGTTAGGGTATGACAACGCTCTAGGTGTAGCGTACTTGTGAGGGCGCATGTCAGTGTTAGTGTACAGGTTAGGATTAGGGGACGGGTGAGGGTCAGGCTTCAGGGAAGGTTTAGAGTTAGGGATCGGGCTAGGGCTAAGGTTAGGGGACCGGGACGGTTTAGGGTTCATGTGAGGTTACGACAACGCTTTAGGGGGAGCATACGTGTGAGAGCGCGGGTTAGTGTTAGCGTACGGGTTAGGATTAGGGGACGTGTTGGGTCAGGCTTCGGGGAAGGGTTAGGCTTAGGTTTCGGTCTAGGGTTAGGGTTAGGGGAAGGGGATGGTTTAGGGTCCAGGTGAGGGTACGACAATGCTTTTGGGGGAGCGTACGTGTGAGGGCCTGGGTTAGTTTGAGCGTACGGGTTAGGATTACGGGACGGGTGAGGGGAAGGCTTCGGGGAAGGGTTAGGGTTAGGGTTCGGGCTAGGGTAAGGTTTAGGGGACGGGGACGGTTTAGGGTCCAGGTGAGGGTACGACAACGGTTTAGGGGGAGTGTACGTGTGAGGGCGCGGGTTAGTGTGAGTGTACAGGTTAGGATTCGGGGACGGGTGAGGGGAAGGCTTCGGGGAAGTGTTAGGTTTAAGGGACGGGGACGGTTTAGGGTCCAGGTGAGGGTACGACAACGGTTTAGGGGGAGCGTACGTGTGAGGACCCGGGTTAGTGTGAGCGTACGGGTTAGGATTAGGGGACGGGTGAGGGGAAGGCTTCGGGGAAGGGTTAGGGTTATGGTTCGGGCTAGGGTTAGTGTTAGGGGACGGGGACGTTTTAGGGTCAAGGTGAGGGTACGACAACGGTTTAGGGGGAGCGTACGTGTGCGGGCGCGGGTTACTGTGAGGGTACAGTTTAGGATTAGGGGACGGGTGAGGGGAAGGCTTCGGGGAAGGGTTAGGGTTAGGGTTCAGGCTAAGGTTAGGTTTATGGGACAGGGATGGTTTAGGGTCCAGGTTAGGGTACGACAACGGTTTAGGGGGAGCGTACGTGTGAGGGCGTGGGTTAGTGTGAGCGAACGGGTTAGGATTAGGGGACTTGTAAGGGGAAGGCTTGGGGAAGGGTTAGGGTTAGGGTTCGGGCTAGGATTAGGTTTAGGGGACGGGGACGGTTTAGGGTCCAGGTGAGGGTACAACAACGGTTTAGGGGGAGCGTACGTGTGAGCGTGAGGGTTAGTGTAAGCGTATCGGTTAGGATTAGGGGACGGATGAGGGGAAGGCTTCAGGGAAGGGTTAGGGTTCGGGCTAGGGTTAGGGTTAGGGGACAGGGACGGTTTAGGATCCAGGTGAGGGTACGACAACGGTTTAGGGGGAGCATACGTGTGAGGGCGCTGGTTAATGTGAGCGTACGGGTTAGGATTAGGGGACGGGTGAGGGGAAGGCTTCGGGGAAGGGTTAGGGTTAGGGTTCGGGCTAGGGTTAGGTGACGGGGATGGGGACGTTTTAAGGTCCAGGTGAGGGTACGACAACGGTTTAGGGGGAGCGTACGTGTGAGGGCGCGGGTTAGTGTGAGCGTACGGGTTAGGATTAGGGGACGGGTGAGGGTCAGGCTTCGTGGAAGGGTTAGGGTTAGGGTTCGGCCTAGGTTTAGGGTTAGGGGACGGGGACGGTTGAGGGTCCAGGTGAGGGTATGACAACACTTTAGGGGTAGCGTAGTTGTGAGAGCGCGGGTCAGTGTTAGCGTACTTGTGAGGATTAGGGGACGGGTGAGGGTCAGGCTTCGGGGAAGGGTTAGGGTTAGGGATCGGGCTAGGTTTAGGGTTAGGGAACCGGGACGGTTTAAGGTCCAGATGAGTGTACGACATCGCTTTAGGGGGAGCGTACGTGTGAGGGCACGGGTTAGCGTTAGCGTACAGGTTAGGATTAGGGGACGGGTGAGGGTCAGGCTTCAGGGAAGGGTTAGGGTTAGGGTTTGGGCTAGGGTTAGGGTTAGGGGACGGGGACGGTTTAGGGTCCCCGTGAGGGTACGACAAAGCTTTAGGGGTTGCATACGTGTGAGGGCGCGTGTTAGTGTCAGCGTACGGGTTAGGATTAGGGGACTGGTGAGGGTCAGGCTTTGGGGAATCGTTAGGGTTAGGGTTCGGGCTAGGGTTAGGTTTAGGGGATGGTGACGGTTTAGGGGCCAGGTGAGGGTACGACAACGCTTTAGGTTTAGCATACGTGTGAGGGAGCGGATTAGCGTTAGCGTACGGGTTAGGATTAGGGGACGTGTTGGGTCAGGCTTCGGGGAAGGGTCAGGCTTAGGTTTCGGTCTAGGGTTAGGGTTAGGAGAAGGGGATGGTTGAGGGTCCAGGTGAGGGTACGACAACGCTTTAGGGGCAGCGTACGTGTGAGGGCGTGGGTTAGTTTGAGCGTACGGCTTACGATTATGGGACGGGTGAGGGGAAGTCTTCGGGGAAGTGTTAGGGTTAGGGTTCGGGCTAGGGTTAGGGTTAGGGGACGGGGACGGTTTAGGGTCCAGGTGAGGGTACGACAACGGTTTCGTTGGAGTGTACGTGAGAGGGCGCGGGTTAGTGTGAGCGTACGGGCTAGGATTAGGGGACAGGTGAGGGTCAGGCTTCAGGGAAGTGTTAGGTTTAGGGTTCGGGCAAGGGTTAGGGGACAGGGACGGGGACGGTTGAGGGTCCAGGTGAGGGTACGAGAACGCTTTAGGGGGAGCGTACATGTGAGGGCGCGGGTTAGCCTTAGCGTACGGGTTAGGATTAGGGCATGGGTGAGGTTCACGCTTCGGGGAATTTTTAGGGTTAGGGTTCGGGCTAGGGTTAGGGTTAGGGGACGGGGACGGTTTAGGGTCCACGTGAGGGTACGAGAACGCTTTAGGGGGAGCGTACATGTGAGGGCACGGGTTAGCGTTAGCGTACGGGTTAGGATAAGGGGACGGGTGAGGGTCAGGCTTCGAGGAAGGGCTAGGGTTATGGTTCGGCCTAGGGTTAGGGTTAGGGGACGGGGACGGTTTAGGGTCCAGGTGAGGGTATGACAACGCTTTATGGGGAGGGTATGTGTGAGGCCGCCAGTTAGTGTTAGCGTACGAGTAAGGATTAGGGGACGGGTGAGGGCCAGGCTTCAGGGAAGTGTTCGGATTAGGTTTCGGGCTAGGGTTAGTGATAGGGGACGGGGATGGTTTAGGGTCCAGGTGAGGGGACGACAACGCTTTATGGTAACGTATGAGTGAGAGCGTGGGTTAGTGTTAGCGTATGGGTTAGGATTAGGGGACGGGTGAGGGTCAGGCTCGGGGAAGGTTTAGCATTAGGGTTCGGGCTAGGGTTAGGGTTAGTGGACGGGGACGATTTATGGTCCTGGTGAGTGTACGACAACACTTTAGGGGGAGCGTACGTGTGAGGGCGCGGGTTATTGTTAGCGTACGGGTTAGGATTAGGGCACGGGTGAGGTTCAGGCTTCGGGGAAGGTTTAGGGTTAGGGTTTGGGCTAGGGTTAGGGTTAGGGGGCGAGGACGGTTTAGGGTCCACGTGAGCGTACGACAAAGCTTTAGGGGGAGCATACGTGTGAGGGCGCGTGTTAGTGTCAGCGTACGGGTTAGGATTATGGGACTGATGAGGGTCAGGCTTCGGGGAAGTGTTAGGGTTAGGGACAGGCTAGGGTTAGGGTTAGGGGATGGGGATGCTTTAGAGTACAGGTGAGGGTACGACAACGCTTTAGGGGGAGCGTACGTGTGAGGGCGTGGGTTAGCGTTTGCGTACGGGTTAGGATTAGGGGACGGTTGAGGGTCAGGCTTCGCGGAAGGCTAAGGATTAGGGTTCAGGCTAGGGTTAGGGCTAGGGGACGGGAACGGTTTAGGGTCCAGGTGAGGGTACGACAACGCTTTTGGGGGAGCGTACGTGTGAGGGCGTGGGTTAGTGTTAGCGTACGTGATAGGATTAGGGTACGGGTGAGGGTCAGGCTTCGGGGAAGGGTTAGGGTTAGGGTTCGGGCTAAGGTTAGGGTTAGGGGACGGGGACGGTTTAGGGTCCAGGTGAGGGTACGACAACGCTTTAGGGGGAGTGTACGTGTGAGGGCGCGGGTTAGTGTTAGCGTACGGGTGAGGATTAGGGGACGGGTGAGGGTCAGGATTCGGGGAAGTGTTAGGGTTAGTGTTCGGGCTAGGGTTAGGGGACGGGGACTGGGACGGTTGAGGGTCCAGGTTAGGGTATGACAACGCTTTAGGGGTAGCGTACTTGTGAGGGCGCATGTCAGTGTTAGCGTACAGGTTAGGATTAGGGGACGGGTGAAGGTCAGGCTTCGGGGAAGGGTTAGGGTTAGGGATCAGGCTAGGGTTAAGGATAGGAGACCGGGACGGTTCAGGGTTCATGTGAGTTTACGACAACGCTTTAGGGGGAGCGTAAGTGTGAGAGCGCGGGTTAGTGTTAGCATACGGGTTAGGATTAGGGGACGGGTGAGGGTCAGGATTCGGGGAAGGGTTAAGGTTAGGGTTCGGCCTAGGGTTAGGGTTAGGGGACGGGGACGGTTTAGGGTCCAGGTGAGGGTACGACAACACTTTAGATGGAGCGTACGTGTGAGGGCGCATGTTAGTGTTAGCGTACGGATTAGGATTAGGGGACAGGTGAGTGTCAGGCTTCGGGGAATCGTTAGGGTTCGGGCTAGGGTTACGTTTAGGGGATGGTGACGGTTTAGGGATCAGGTGAGGGAACGACAACGCTTTAGGTTTAGCATACGTGTGAGGGAGTGGATTAGCATTAGCGTACGGGTTAGGATTAGGGGATGTGTTGGGTCAGGCTTCGGGGAAGTGTTAGGTTTAGGGTTTGGGCTAGGGTTAGGGTTAGGGGACGGGGACGGTTTAGGGTCCAGGTGAGGGTACGACAACGGTTTAGGGGGAGCGTACGTGAGAGGGCGCGGGTTAGTGTGAGTGTACAGGTTAGGATTAGGGGACGGGTGAGGGGAAGGCTTCGGGGAAGGGTTACGGTTAGGGTTCGGGCTATGGTTAGGGTTAGGGGACGGGGACGGTTTAGGGTCCAGGTGAGGGTACGACAACGGTTTAGGGGGAGCGTACGTGTGAGGGCGCGGGTTAGTGTGAGTGTACGGGATAGGATTAGGGGACGGGTGAGGGGAAGGCTTCGGGGAAGTGTTAGGTTTAAGGGACGGGGACGGTTTAGGGTCCAGGTGAGGGTACGACAACGGTTTAGGGGGAGCGTACGTGTGAGGACCCGGGTTAGCATTAGCGTGCGGTTTAGGATTAGGGAACGGGTGAGGGTGAGGATTCGGGGAAGGGTTAGGGTTAGGGTTCGGGCTAGGGTTAGGGTTAGGAGACGGGGACGGTTTAGGTTCCAGGTGAGTGTACGACAACGCTTTAGGGAGAGCGTTCGTGTCAGGGTGCGGGTTAGCGTGAGCGTACGTGTTAAGATTAGGGGACGGGTGAGGGTCAGGATTCAGGGAAGTGTTAGGGTTAGGGTTCGGGCTAGGGTTAGGTTTAGGGTATGGGGACGGTTTAGTGTCCAGCTGAGTGTACAACAACGCTTTAGGTGTAGCGTAAGTGTGAGGGCGTGGATTAGCGTGAGCGTATGGGTTAGGATTAGGGGACGTGTTGGGTCAGGCTTCGGGGAAATGTTAGGCTTAGGTTTCGGTCTAGGTTTAGGGTTAGGGGACGGGGACGGTTTAGGGTCCAGGTGAGGGTTCGAGAACGGTGTAGGGGGAGCGTACGTGTGAGCGTGAGGATTAGTGTGAGCGTATGGGTTAGGATTAGGGGACGGGTGAGGGGAAGGCTTCGGGGAAGGGTTAGGATTAGGGTTCGGGCTAGGGTTAGGGTTAGGGTTAGGGGACGGTTTAGTGTCCAGGTGAGGGTACGACAACGGTTTAGGGGGAGCGTACGTGTGAGGACCCGGGTTAGTGTGAGCGTACGGGTTAGGATTAGGGGACAGGTGAGGGGAAGGCTTCGGGGAAGAGTTAGGGTTAGGGTTCGGGCTAAGGTTAGGGTTAGGGGACGGGGATGGTTTAGGGTCCAGGTTAGTGTACGACAACGTTTTAGGGGGAGCGTACGTGTGAGGGCGTGGGTTAGTGTGAGCGAACGGGTTAGGATTAGGGGACGGGTAAGGGGAAGGCTTGGGGAAGGGTTAGGGTTAGGGTTCGGGCTAGGATTAGGGTTAGGGGACGGGGACGGTTTACGGTCCAGGTGAGGGTACAACAACGGTTTAGGGGGAGCGTACGTGTGAGCGTGAGGGTTAGTGTAAGCGTATCGGTTAGGATTAGGGGACGGATGAGGGGAAGGCTTCAGGGAAGGGTTAGGGTTCGGGCTAGGGTTAGGTTTAGGGGACAGGGACGGTTTAGGGTCCAGGTGAGGGTACGACAACGGTTTAGGGGGAGCGTACGTGTGAGGGCGCTGGTTAATGTGCGCGTACGGGTTAGGATTAGGGGACGGGTGAGGGGAAGGCTTCGGGGAAGGGTTAGTGTTAGGGTTCGGGCTAGGGTTAGGTGACGGGGATGGGGACGTTTTAAGGTCCAGGTGAGGGTACGACAACGGTTTAGGGGGAGCATACGTGTGAGGGCGCGGGTTAGTGTGAGCCTACGGGTTAGGATTAGGGGACGGGTGAGGGGAAGGCTTCGGGGAAGTGTTAGGTTTAGGGTTCCGGCTAGGGTTAGGGTTAGGGGACGGGGACGGTTTAGGGTCCAGGTGAGGGTACGACAACGGTTTAGGGGGAGCGTACGTGTGAGGGCGCGGGTTAGTGTGAGCGTACGGGTTAGGATTAGGGGACAGGTGAGGGGAAGGGTTCGGCGAAGGGTTAGGGTTAGGGTTCGGGCTAGGGTTAGGTTTAGGGGACGGGGACGGTTTAGGGTCAAGGTGAGCGTACGACAAAGGTTTAGGGGGAGCGTACGTGTGAAGACGTGGGTTAGTGTGAGCGTATGGGTTAGGATTAGGGGAAGGGTGAGGGGAAGGCTTCAAGGAAGGGTTAGGGTTCGGGCTAGGGTTATGGTTAGGGGACGGGTACGGTTTCGGGTCCAGGTGAGGGTACGACAATGGTTTAGGGGGAGCGTACATGTGAGGGCGTGGGTTAGTGTGAGCGTACGGGTTAGGATTAGGGGACGGGTGAGGGGAAGGCTTCGGGGAAGGGTTATGGTTAGGGTTCGGGCTAGGGTTAGTGGACGGGGACGGGGACGGTTTGGGGTCCAGGTGAGGGTACAACAATGCTTTAGGGGGAGCGTACGTGTGAGGGAGCGGGTTAGTGAGAGCGTACTGGTTAGGATTAGGCGACGGGTGAGAGTCAGGCTTCGGGGAAGGGTTAGGGTTAGGGTTCGCGGTAGGGTTAGAGTTAGGAGATGGGGACGGTTTAGGGTACAGCTGAGGGTACGACAACGCTTTAGGGGGAGCGTACGTGTGAGAACGCGGGATAGTGTGAGCGTACAGTTTAGGATTAGGGGACGGGTGAGGGGAAGGCTTCGGGGAAGGGTTAGGGTTAGGGTTCGGGCTAAGGTTAGGGTTAGGGGATGGGGATGGTTTAGGGTCCAGGTTAGGGTACGAAAAGGGTTTAGGGGGAGCGTACGTGTGAGGGCGCGGGTTAGTGTGAGCGAACGGGTTCGGATTAGGGGACGGGTAACGGGAAGGCTTGGGGAAGGGTTAGGGTTAGGGTTCGGGCTAGGATTAGGGTTAGGGGACGGGGACGGTTTAGGGTCCAGGTGAGGGTACAACAATGGTTTAGGGGGAGCGTACGTGTGAGCGTGAGGGTTAGTGTAAGCGTATCGGTTAGGATTAGGGGACGGATGAGGGGAAGGCTTCAGGGAAGGGTTAGGGTTCGGGCTAGGGTTAGGGTTAGGGGACAGGGACGGTTTAGGGTCCAGGTGAGGGTACGACAACGGTTTAGGGGGAGCGTACGTGTGAGGGGGCTGGTTAATGTGCGTGTACGGGTTAGGATTAGGGGACGGGTGAGGGGAAGGCTTCGGGGAAGGGTTAGGGTTAGGGTTCGGGCTAGGGTTAGGTGACGGGGATTGGGACGTTTTAAGGTCCAGGTGAGGGTACGACAACGGTTTAGGGTGAGCGTACATGTGAGGGCGCGGGTTAGTGTGAGCGTACGGGTTAGGATTAGGGGACGGGTGAGGGGAAGGCTTCGGGGAAGGGTTAGTGTTAGGGTTCGGGCTAGGGTTAGGTGACGGGGATGGGGACGTTTTAAGGTCCAGGTGAGGGTACGACAACGGTTTAGGGGGAGCGTACGTGTGAGGGCGCGGGTTAGTGTGAGCGTACGGGTTAGGATTAGGGGACGGGTGAGGGGAAGGCTTCGGGGAAGTATGAGGTTTAGGGTTCCGGCTAGGGTTAGGGTTAGGGGACGGGGACGGTTTAGGGTCCAGGTGAGGGTACGACAACGGTTTAGGGGGAGCGTACGTGTGAGGGCGCGGGTTAGTGTGAGCGTACGGGTTAGGATTAGGGGACGGGTGAGGGGAAGGCTTCGGGGAAGGGTTAGGGTTAGGGTTCGGGTTAGGGTTAGGGGACGGGGACGGGGACGGTTTGGGGTCCAGGTGAGGGTACGACAATGCTTTAGGGGGAGCGTACGTGTGAGCGCGCGGGTTAGCGAGAGCGTACAGGTTAGGATTAGGCGACGGGTGAGAGTCAGGCTTCGGGGAAGGGTTAGGGTTAGGGTTCGCGGTAGGGTTAGAGTTAGGAGACGGGGACGGTTTAGGGTACAGCTGAGGGTACGACAACGCTTTAGGGGGAGTGTACGTGTGAGGGCGCAGGTTAGCGTTAGAGTGCGGGTTAGGATTAGGGGACGGGTTAGGTTCAGGCTTCGGGAAGGTTTAGGGTTAGGGTTCGGGCTATGGTTAGGGTTAGGGGACGGGGACGGTTTAGGGTCCAGGTGAGGGTACGACAACGGTTTAGGGGGAGCGTACGTGTGAGTGCGCGGGTTAGTGTGAGCGTACGGGTTAGGATTAGGGGACAGGTGAGTGTCAGGATTCAGGGAAGGTTTAGGGTTAGGGTTCAGTCTAGGGTTAGGGTTAGGGGACGGGGACGGTTTAGGGTCCAGGTGAGGGTACGACAACGCTTTAGGGGGAGCGTACGTGTGAGGGCGTGGGTGAGTGTTAGCGTACGGGTTAGGATTAGGGGACGGGTGAGGGTCAGGCTTCGTGGAAGGGTTAGGGTTAGGGTTCGGCCTAGGTTTAGGGTTAGGGGACGGGGACGGTTGAGGGTCCAGGTGAGGGTATGACAACGCTTTAGGGGTAGCCTAGTTGTGAGAGCGCGGGTCAGTGTTAGCGTACTTGTGAGGATTAGGGGACGGGTGAGGGTCAGGCTTCGGGGAAGGGTTAGGGTTAGGGATCGGGCTAGGTTTAGGGTTAGGGAACCGGGACGGTTTAAGGTCCAGATGAGTGTACGACATCGCTTTAGGGGGAGCGTACGTGTGAGGGCACGGGTTAGCGTTAGCGTACAGGTTAGGATTAGGGGACGGGTGAGGGTCAGGCTTCAGGGAAGGGTTAGGGTTAGGGTTTGGGCTAGGGTTAGGGTTAGGGGACGGGGACGGTTTAGGGTCCCCGTGAGGGTACGACAAAGCTTTAGGGGTTGCATACGTGTGAGGGCGCGTGTTAGTGTCAGCGTACGGGTTAGGATTAGGGGACTGGTGAGGGTCAGGCTTCGGGGAAGTGTTAGGGTTAGGGACAGGCTAGGGTTAGGTTTAGGGGATGGGGACGGTTTAGGGTACAGTTGAGGGTACGACAACGCTTTAGGGGGAGCGTACGTGTGAGGGCGTGGGTTAGCGTTTGCGTACGGGTTAGGATTAGGGGACGGTGAGGGTCAGGCTTCGCGGAAGTTTAAGATTTAGGGTTCGGGCTAGGGTTAGGGCTAGGGGACGGGAACGGTTTAGGGTCCAGGTGAGGGTACGACAACGCTTTAGGGGGAGCGTACGTGTGAGGGCGTGGGTTAGTGTTAGCGTACGTGATAGGATTAGGGTACGGGTGAGGGTCAGGCTTCGGGGAAGGGTTAGGGTTAGGGTTCGGTCTAAGGTTAGGGTTAGGGGACGGGGACGGTTTAGGGTAAAGGTGAGGGTACGACAACGCTTTAGGGGGAGCGTACGTGTGAGGGCGCGGGTTAGTGTTAGCGTACGGGTTAGGATTAGGGGACGGGTGAGGGTCAGGATTCGGGGAAGTGTTAGGGTTAGGGTTCGGGCTAGGGTTAGGGGACGGGGACTGGGACGGTTGAGGGTCCAGGTTAGGGTATGACAACGCTTTAGGGGTAGCGTACTTGTGAGGGCGCATGTCAGTGTTAGCGTACAGGTTAGGATTAGGGGACGGGTGAGGGTCAGGCTTCGGGGAAGGGTTAGGGTTAGGGATCAGGCTAGGGTTAAGGTTAGGGGACCGGGACGGTTCAGGGTTCATGTGAGGTTACGAGAACGCTTTAGGGGGAGCGTACGTGTGAGAGCGCGGGTTAGTGTTAGCGTACGGGTTAGGATTAGGGGACGGGTGAGGGTCAGGATTCGGGGAAGGGTTAAGGTTAGGGTTCGGCCTAGGGTTAGGGTTAGGTTTTGGGGACGGGGACGGTTTAGGGTCCAGGTGAGGGTACGACAACGCTTTAGATGGAGCGTACGTGTGAGGGCGCGTGTTAGTGTTAGCATACGGATTAGGATTAGGGGACAGGTGAGTGTCAGGCTTCAGGGAATCGTTAGGGTTAGGGTTCGGGCTAGGGTTAGGTTTAGGGGATGGTGACGGTTTAGGGTCCAGGTGAGGGTACGACAACGCTTTAGGTTTAGCATACGTGTGAGGGAGCGGATTAGCGTTAGCGTACGGGTTAGGATTAGGGGACGTGGTGGGTCAGGCTTCGGGGAAGGGTCAGGCTTAGGTTTCGGTCTAGGGTTAGGGTTAGGAGAAGGGGATGGTTGAGGGTCCAGGTGAGGGTACGACAACGCTTTAGGGGCAGCGTACGTGTGAGGGCGTGGGTTAGTTTGAGCGTACGGCTTACGATTATGGGACGGGTGAGGGGAAGTCTTCGGGGAAGTGTTAGGGTTAGGGTTCGGGCTAGGGTTAGGGTTAGGGGACGGGGACGGTTTAGGGTCCAGGTGAGGGTACGACAACGGTTTCGTTGGAGCGTACGTGAGAGGGCGCGGGTTAGTGTGAGCGTACGGGCTAGGATTAGGGGACAGGTGAGGGTCAGGCTTCAGGGAAGTGTTAGGTTTAGGGTTCGGGCAAGGGTTAGGGGACAGGGACAGGGACGGTTGAGGGTCCAGGTGAGGGTACGAGAACGCTTTAGGGGGAGCGTACATGTGAGGGCGCGGGTTAGCGTTAGCGTACGGGTTAGGATTAGGGCATGTGTGAGGTTCACGCTTCGGGGAATTTTTAGGGTTAGGGTTCGGGCTAGGGTTAGGGTTAGGGGACGGGGACGGTTTAGGGTCCACGTGAGGGTACGAGAACGCTTTAGGGGGAGCGTACATGTGAGGGCACGGGTTAGCGTTAGCGTACGGGTTAGGATAAGGGGACGGGTGAGGGTCAGGCTTCGAGGAAGGGCTAGGGTTATGGTTCGGCCTAGGGTTAGGGTTAGGGGACGGGGACGGTTTAGGGTCCAGGTGAGGGTATGACAACGCTTTATGGGGAGGGTATGTGTGAGGGCGCCGGTTAGTGTTAGCGTACGAGTAAGGATTAGGGGAAGGGTGAGGGCCAGGCTTCAGGGAAGTGTTCGGATTAGGGTTCGGGCTAGGGTTAGTGATAGGGGACGGGGATGGTTTAGGGTCCAGGTGAGGGGACGACAACGCTTTATGGTAACGTATGAGTGAGAGCGTGGGTTAGTGTTAGCGTATGGGTTAGGATTAGGGGACGGGTGAGGGTCAGGCTCGGGGAAGGTTTAGCATTAGGGTTCGGGCTAGGGTTAGGGTTAGTGGACGGGGACGATTTAGGGTCCAGGTGAGTGTACGACAACACTTTAGGGGGAGCGTACGTGTGAGGGCGCGGGTTATTGTTAGCGTACGGGTTAGGATTAGGGCACGGGTGAGGTTCAGGCTTCGGGGAAGGTTTAGGGTTAGGGTTTGGGCTAGGGTTAGGGTTAGGGGGCGAGGACGGTTTAGGGTCCACGTGAGCGTACGACAAAGCTTTAGGGGGAGCATACGTGTGAGGGCGCGTGTTAGTGTCAGCGTACGGGTTAGGATTATGGGACTGATGAGGGTCAGGCTTCGGGGAAGTGTTAGGGTTAGGGACAGGCTAGGGTTAGGGTTAGGGGATGGGGATGGTTTAGAGTACAGGTGAGGGTACGACAACGCTTTAGGGGGAGCGTACGTGTGAGGGCGTGGGTTAGCGTTTGCGTATGGGTTAGGATTAGGGGACGGTTGAGGGTCAGGCTTCGCGGAAGGCTAAGGATTAGGGTTCAGGCTAGGGTTAGGGCTAGGGGACGGGAACGGTTTAGGGTCCAGGTGAGGGTACGACAACGCTTTTGGGGGAGCGTACGTGTGAGGGCGTGGGTTAGTGTTAGCGTACGTGATAGGATTAGGGTACGGGTGAGGGTCAGGCTTCGGGGAAGGGTTAGGGTTAGGGTTCGGGCTAAGGTTAGGGTTAGGGGACGGGGACGGTTTAGGGTCCAGGTGAGGGTACGACAACGCTTTAGGGGGAGTGTACGTGTGAGGGCGCGGGTTAGTGTTAGCGTACGGGTGAGGATTAGGGGACGGGTGAGGGTCAGGATTCGGGGAAGTGTTAGGGTTAGTGTTCGGGCTAGGGTTAGGGGACGGGGACTGGGACGGTTGAGGGTCCAGGTTAGGGTATGACAACGCTTTAGGGGTAGCGTACTTGTGAGGGCGCATGTCAGTGTTAGCGTACAGGTTAGGATTAGGGGACGGGTGAAGGTCAGGCTTCGGGGAAGGGTTAGGGTTAGGGATCAGGCTAGGGTTAAGGATAGGGGACCGGGACGGTTCAGGGTTCATGTGAGTTTACGACAACGCTTTAGGGGGAGCGTAAGTGTGAGAGCGCGGGTTAGTGTTAGCATACGGGTTAGGATTAGGGGACGGGTGAGGGTCAGGATTCGGGGAAGGGTTAAGGTTAGGGTTCGGCCTAGGGTTAGGGTTAGGGGACGGGGACGGTTTAGGGTCCAGGTGAGGGTACGACAACACTTTAGATGGAGCGTACGTGTGAGGGCGCATGTTAGTGTTAGCGTACGGATTAGGATTAGGGGACAGGTGAGTGTCAGGCTTCGGGGAATCGTTAGGGTTAGGATTCGGGCTAGGGTTACGTTTAGGGGATGGTGACGGTTTAGGGATCAGGTGAGGGAACGACAACGCTTTAGGTTTAGCATACGTGTGAGGGAGTGGATTAGCGTTAGCGTACGGGTTAGGATTAGGGGACGTGTTGGGTCAGGCTTCGGGGAAGTGTTAGGTTTAGGGTTTGGGCTAGGGTTAGGGTTAGGGGACGGGGACGGTTTAGGGTCCAGGTGAGGGTACGACAACGGTTTCGTTGGAGCGTACGTGAGAGGGCGCGGGTTAGTGTGAGTGTACAGCTTAGGATTAGGGGACGGGTGAGGGGAAGGCTTCGGGGAAGGGTTACGGTTAGGGTTCGGGCTATGGTTAGGGTTAGGGGACGGGGACGGTTTAGGGTCCAGGTGAGGGTACGACAACGGTTTAGGGGGAGCGTACGTGTGAGGGCGCGGGTTAGTGTGAGTGTACGGGATAGGATTAGGGGACGGGTGAGGGGAAGGCTTCGGGGAAGGGTTAGGGTTAGGGTTCGGGCTATGTTTAGGGTTAGGGGACGGGGACCGTTTAGGGTCCAGGTGAGGGTACGACAACGGTTTAGGGGGAGCATTCGTGTGAGGGCGTGGGTTAGTGTGAGCGTACGGATTAGGATTCGGGGACGGGTGAGGGGAAGCCTTTGGGGAAGTGTTAGGGTTAGGTTTCGGGCTAGGGTTAGGGTTAGGGGACTGGGACGGTTTAGGGTCCAGGTGAGGGTACGACAACGGTTTAGGGGGAGCGTACGTGTGAGGGCGTGGGTTAGTGTGAGCGTACGGGTTAGGATAAGGGGACGGGTGAGGGGAAGGCTTCGGGGAAGGGTTAGGGTTAGGGTTCGGGCTACGGTTAGGTTTAGGGCACGGGGACGGTTTAGGGTCCAGGTGAGGGTACGACAATGCTTTAGGGGGAGCGTACGTGTGAGGGCGCGGGTTAGCGAGAGCGTCCAGTTTAGGATTAGGCGACGGGTGAGATTCAGGCTTCGGGGAAGTGTTAGGGTTAGGGTTCGCGGTAGGGTTAGAGTTAGGAGACGGGGACGGTTTAGTGTCCAGGTGAGGGTATGACAATGCTTTAGGGGGAGCGTACATGTGAGGGTGTGGGTTAGCGTTAGCGTACGGGTTAGGATTTGAGGACGTGTGAGGGTCAGGCTTTGAGGAAGGGTTAGAGTTAGGGTTCAGTCTAGGGTTAGTGTTAGGGGACGGGGACGGTTTAGGGTACAGCTGAGGGTACGACAAGGCTTTAGGTGTAGCGTACGTGTGAGGGCGCGGATTAGCGTTAGCGTACGGGTTAGGATTAGGGGAAGGGTTGGGTTAGGATTCGCGGAAGGGTTAGGGTTAGGGTTGGGCTAGGGTTACGGAAAGGAGATGGGGATGGTTTAGGGTTCAGGTGAGGGTACGACAACGCTTTAGGGGGAACCTACGTGTGAGGGCGCGGGTTCGCGTTAGCATGCGTGTTAGGATTAGGGGACGGGGAAGGGTCAGGCTTCGGGGAAGTGTTAGGGTTTGGGTTCGGGCTAGGGTTAGGGTTAGGGGACGGGGACGGTTTAGGGTCCAGGTGAGGGTACAACAACGCTTTAGGGGGAGCGTACATGTGAGGGCGCTTGTTAGTGTTAGCGTACGAGTAAGGATTAGGTGCCGGGTGAGGGTCCGGCTTCAGGGAAGGGTTCGGTTTAGGGTTCGGGCTAGGGTTAGGGTTAGGGGATGGGGACGGTTTAGGGTCTAGGTGAGGGTACGACAACGCTTTCGGGGAACGTACGTGTGAGAGCGCGGGTTAGTGTAAGCGTACGGGTTAGGATTAGGGGACGGGTGAGGGTCAGGCTTCCGGGAAGGTTTAGGGTTAGAGTTCGGGCTAGGGTTAGGCTTAGGGGTCGGGGACGGTTTAGGGTCCAGTTGAGGGTACGACAAAGCTTTAGGGGGAGGGAACGTGTTAGGGGGCGGGTTAGCGTTAGCGTACGGGTTAGGATTAGGGGACGGGTGAGTGTCAGGCTTCGGAGAAGTGTTAGGGTTAGGGTTCGGCCTAGGGTTAGGGTTAGGGGACGGGGACGGGGACGGTTTAGGGTCCAGGTGAGTGTACGACAACGCTTTAGGGAGAGCGTTCGTGTCAGGGTGCGGGTTAGCGTGAGCGTACGTGTTAAGATTAGGGGACGGGTGAGGGTCAGGATTCAGGGAAGTGTTAGGGTTAGGGTTCGGGCTAGGGTTAGGTTTAGGGTATGGGGACGGTTTAGTGTCCAGCTGAGTGTACAACAACGCTTTAGGTGTAGCGTAAGTGTGAGGGCGTGGATTAGCGTGAGCGTATGGGTTAGGATTAGGGGACGTGTTGGGTCAGGCTTCGGGGAAATGTTAGGCTTAGGTTTCGGTCTAGGTTTAGGGTTAGGGGATGGGGACGGTTTAGGGTCCAGGTGAGGGTACGACAACGGTTTAGGAGGAGCGTACGTGTGAGGGCGCGGGTTAGTGTGAGCGTACGGGTTAGGATTATGGGACGGGTGAGGGGAAGGCTTCGGGGAAGGGTTAGGGTTAGGGTTCGGGCTAGGGTTAGGGTTAGGGGACGGGGACGGTTTAGGGTCCAGTTGAGTGTACGACAAAGGTTTAGGGGAGCGTAAGTGTGAGGGCGCGGGTTAGTGTGAGCGTTCGGTTTAGGATTAGGGGACGGGTGAGGGGAAGGCTTCGGGGAAGGGTTAGGGTTAGGGTTCGGGCTAGGATTAGGGTTAGGGGACGGGGACGGTTTAGGGTCCAGGTGAGGGTTCGACAACGGTGTAGGGGGAGCGTACGTGTGAGCGTGAGGGTTAGTGTGAGCGTATGGGTTAGGATTAGGGGACGGGTGAGGGGAAGGCTTCGGGGAAGGGTTAAGATTAGGGTTCGGGCTAGGGTTAGGGTTAGGGTTAGGGGACGGTTTAGTGTCCAGGTGAGGGTACGACAACGGTTTAGGGGGAGTGTACGTGTGAGGGCGTGGGTTAGTGTGAGCGTACCGGTTAGGATTCGGGGACGGGTGAGGGGAAGGCTTCGGGGAAGTGTTAGGTTTAAGGGACGGGGACGGTTTAGGGTCCAGGTGAGGGTACGACAACGGTTTAGGGGGAGCGTACGTGTGAGGACCCGGGTTAGTGTGAGCGTACGGGTTAGGATTAGGGGACGGGTGAGGGGAAGGCTTCGGGGAAGAGTTAGGGTTAGGGTTCGGGCTAAGGTTAGGGTTAGGGGACGGGGATGGTTTAGGGTCCAGGTTAGTGTACGACAACGTTTTAGGGGGAGCGTACGTGTGAGGGCGCGGGTTAGTGTGAGCGAACGGGTTAGGATTAGGGGACGGGTAAGGGGAAGGCTTGGGGAAGGGTTAGGGTTAGGGTTCGGGCTAGGATTAGGGTTAGGGGACGGGGACGGTTTACGGTCCAGGTGAGGGTACAACAACGGTTTAGGGGGAGCGTACGTGTGAGCGTGAGGGTTAGTGTAAGCGTATCGGTTAGGATTAGGGGACGGATGAGGGGAAGGCTTCAGGGAAGGGTTAGGGTTCGGGCTAGGGTTAGGGTTAGGGGACAGGGACGGTTTAGGGTCCAGGTGAGGGTACGACAACGGTTTAGGGGGAGCGTACGTGTGAGGGCGCTGGTTAATGTGCGTGTACGGGTTAGGATTAGGGGACGGGTGAGGGGAAGGCTTCGGGGAAGGGTTAGTGTTAGGGTTCGGGCTAGGGTTAGGTGACGGGGATGGGGACGTTTTAAGGTCCAGGTGAGGGTACGACAACGGTTTAGGGGGAGCGTACGTGTGAGGGCGCGGGTTAGTGTGAGCATACGGGTTAGGATTAGGGGACGGGTGAGGGGAAGGCTTCGGGGAAGTGTTAGGTTTAGGGTTCCGGCTAGGGTTAGGGTTAGGGGACGGGGACGGTTTAGGGTCCAGGTGAGGGTACGACAACGGTTTAGGGGGAGCGTACGTGTGAGGGCGCGGGTTAGTGTGAGCGTACGGGTTAGGATTAGGGGACGGGTGAGGGGAAGGCTTCGGGGAAGGGTTAGGGTTAAGGGACGGGGACGGTTTACGGTCCAGATGAGGATACGACAACGGTTTAGGGGGAGCGTACGTGTGACGGCACTGGTTAGTGTGAGCGTACGGGTTAGGTTTAGGGGACGGGTGAGGGGAAGGCTTCGGCGAAGCGTTAGGGTTAGGGTTCGGGCTAGGGTTAGGTTTAGGGGACGGGGACGGTTTAGGGTCAAGGTGAGCGTACGACAAAGGTTTAGGGGGAGCGTACGTGTGAAGACGTGGGTTAGTGTGAGCGTATGGGTTAGGATTAGGGGAAGGGTGAGGGGAAGACTTCAGGTAAGGGTTAGGGTTCGGGCTAGGGTTATGGTTAGGGGACGGGTACGGTTTCGGGTTCAGGTGAGGGTACGACAATGGTTTAGGGGGAGCGTACATGTGAGGGCGTGGGTTAGTGTGAGCGTACGGGTTAGGATTAGGGGACGGGTGAGGGGAAGGCTTCGGGGAAGGGTTATGGTTAGGGTTCGGGCTAGGGTTAGTGGACGGGGACGGGGACGGTTTGGGGTCCAGGTGAGGGTACGACAATGCTTTAGGGGAAGCGTACGTGTGAGGGAGCGGGTTAGCGAGAGCGTACAGGTTAGGATTAGGCGACGGGTGAGCGTCAGGCTTCGGGGAAGGTTTAGGGTTAGGGTTCGCGGTAGGGTTAGAGTTAGGAGATGGGGACGGTTTAGGGTACAGCTGAGGGTACGACAACGCTTTAGGGGGAGCGTACGTGTGAGAACGCGGGATAGTGTGAGCGTACAGTTTAGGATTAGGGGACGGGTGAGGGGAAGGCTTCAGGGAAGGGTTAGGGTTAGGGTTCGGGCTAAGGTTAGGGTTAGGGGACGGGGATGGTTTAGGGTCCAGGTTAGGGTACGACAATGGTTTAGGGGGAGCGTACCTGTGAGGGCGCGGGTTAGTGTGAGCGAACGGGTTAGGATTAGGGGACGGGTAAGGGGAAGGCTTGTTGAAGGGTTAGGGTTAGGTTTCGGGCTAGGATTAGGGTTAGGGGACGGGGACGGTTTAGGGTCCAGGTGAGGGTACAACAATGGTTTAGGGGGAGCGTACGTGTGAGCGTGAGGGTTAGTGTAAGCGTATCGGTTAGGATTAGGGGACGGATGAGGGGAAGGCTTCAGGGAAGGGTTAGGGTTCGGGCTAGGGTTAGGGTTAGGGGACAGGGACGGTTTAGGGTCCAGGTGAGGGTACGACAACGGTTTAGGGGGAGCGTACGTGTGAGGGCGCTGGTTAATGTGTGCGTACGGGTTAGGATTAGGGGACGGGTGAGGGGAAGGCTTCGGGGAAGGGTTAGGGTTAGGGTTCGGGCTAGGGTTAGGTGACGGGGATTGGGACGTTTTAAGGTCCAGGTGAGGGTACGACAACGGTTTAGGGGGAGCGTACGTGTGAGGGCGCGGGTTAGTGTGAGCATACGGGTTAGGATTAGGGGACGGGTGAGGGGAAGGCTTCGGGGAAGTGTTAGGTTTAGGGTTCCGGCTAGGGTTAGGGTTAGGGGACGGGGACGGTTTAGGGTCCAGGTGAGGGTACGACAACGGTTTGGGGGAGCGTACGTGTGAGGGCGCGGGTTAGTGTGAGCGTACGGGTTAGGATTAGGGGACGGGTGAGGGGAAGGCTTCGGGGAAGGGTTAGGGTTAGGGTTCGGGCTAGGGTTAGGGGACGGGGACGGGGAAGGTTTGGGGTCCAGGTGAGGGTACGACAATGCTTTAGGGGGAGCGTACGTGTGAGGGCGCGGGTTAGCGAGAGCGTACAGGTTAGGATTAGGCGACGGGTGAGAGTCAGGC
Organism: Leucopleurus acutus; assembly: GCF_964270905.1. Taxonomy (NCBI): domain Eukaryota; kingdom Metazoa; phylum Chordata; class Mammalia; order Artiodactyla; family Delphinidae; genus Leucopleurus; species Leucopleurus acutus. The sequence continues at coordinate 1,740,475 of NW_028139221.1, read as the reverse complement.
TTCGGGGAACGGTTAGGGTTAGGGTTCGCGGTAGGGTTACAGTTAGGAGACGGGGACGGTTTAGGGTACAGCTGAGGGTACCACAACGCTTTAGGGGGAGCGTACGTGTGAGAACGCGGGTTAGCGTTAGAGTGCGGGTTAGGATTAGGGGACGGGTTAGATTCAGGCTTCGGGAAGGGTTAGGTTTAGGGTTCGGTCTAGGGTTAGGTTTAGGGTATGGGGACGGTTTAGTGTCCAGCTGAGTGTACAACAACGCTTTAGGTGTAGCGTAAGTGTTAGGGCGTGGATTAGCGTGAGCGAATGGGTTAGGATTCGGGGACGTGTTGGGTCAGGCTTCGGGGAAATGTTAGGCTTAGGTTTCGGTCTAGGTTTAGGGTTAGGGGACGGGGACGGTTTAGGGTCCAGGTGAGGGTATGACAACGGTTTAGGAGGAGCGTACGTGTGAGGGCGCGGGTTAGTGTGAGCGTACGGGTTAGGATTATGGGACGGGTGAGGGGAAGGCTTCGGGGAAGGGTTAGGGTTAGGGTTCGGGCTAGGGTTAGGGTTATGGGACGGGGATGGTTTAGGGTCCAGTTGAGTGTACGACAAAGGTTTAGGGGGAGCATAAGTGTGAGGGCGCGGGTTAGTGTGAGCGTAAGGGTTAGGATTAGGGGACGGGTGAGGGGAAGGCTTCGGGGAAGGGTTAGGGTTAGGGTTCGGGCTAGGATTAGGGTTAGGGGACGGGGACGGTTTAGGGTCCAGGTGAGGGTACGACAACAGTGTAGGGGGAGCGTACGTGTGAGCGTGAGGGTTAGTGTGAGCGTATGGGTTAGGATTGGGGGACGGGTGAGGGGAAGACTTCATGGAAGGGTTAGGGTTTGGGCTAGGTTTAGGGGACGGGGATGGGCACGGTTTAGGGTCCAGGTGAGGGTACGACAACGGTTTAGGGGGAGCGTACGTGTGAGGGCGCGGGTTAGTGTGAGCGTACGGGTTAGGATTAGGGGACAGGTGAGGGGAAGTCTTCGGGGAAGTGTTAGGTTTAGGGTTCCGGCTAGGGTTAGGGTTAGGGGACGGGGACGGTTTAGGGTACAGGTGAGGGTACGACAACGGTTTAGGAGGAGCGTACGTGTGAGGGCGCGGGTTAGTGTGAGTGTACGGGTTAGGATTAGGGGACGGGTGAGGGGAAGGCTTCGGGGAAGGGTTAGGGTTAGGGTTCAGGCTAGGGTTAGGGTTAGGGTTAGGGGACGGTTTAGTGTCCAGGTGAGGGTACGACAACGGTTTAGGGGGAGCGTACGTGTGAGGGCGCGGGTTAGTGTGAGCGTACGGGTTAGGATTAGGGGACGGGTGAGGGGAAGGCTTCGGGGAAGGGTTAGGGTTAAGGGACGGGGACGGTTTACGGTCCAGATGAGGATACGACAACGGTTTAGGGGGAGCGTACGTGTGACGGCACGGGTTAGTGTGAGCGTACGGGTTAGGTTTAGGGGACGGGTGAGGGGAAGGCTTCGGCGAAGGGTTAGAGTTAGGGTTCGGGCTAGGGTTAGGTTTAGGGGACTGGGACGGTTTAGGGTCAAGGTGAGCGTACGACAAAGGTTTAGGGGGAGCGTACGTGTGAAGACGTGGGTTAGTGTGAGCGTATGGGTTAGGATTAGGGGAAGGGTGAGGGGAAGACTTCAGGGAAGGGTTAGGGTTCGGGCTAGGGTTATGGTTAGGGGACGGGTACGGTTTCGGGTCCAGGTGAGGGTACGACAATGGTTTAGGGGGAGCGTACATGTGAGGGCGTGGGTTAGTGTGAGCGTACGGGTTAGGATTAGGGGACGGGTGAGGGGAAGGCTTCGGGGAAGGGTTATGGTTAGGGTTCCGGCTAGGGTTAGTGGACGGGGACGGGGACGGTTTGGGGTCCAGGTGAGGGTACGACAATGCTTTAGGGGAAGCGTACGTGTGAGGGAGCGGGTTAGCGAGAGCGTACAGGTTAGGATTAGGCGACGGGTGAGCGTCAGGCTTCGGGGAAGGGTTAGGGTTAGGGTTCGCGGTAGGGTTAGAGTTAGGAGATGGGGACGGTTTAGGGTACAGCTGAGGGTACGACAACGCTTTAGGGGGAGCGTACGTGTGAGAACGCGGGATAGTGTGAGCGTACAGTTTAGGATTAGGGGACGGGTGAGGGGAAGGCTTCGGGGAAGGGTTAGGGTTAGGGTTCGGGCTAAGGTTAGGGTTAGGGGACGGGGATGGTTTAGGGTCCAGGTTAGGGTACGACAATGGTTTAGGGGGAGCGTACCTGTGAGGGCGCGGGTTAGTGTGAGCGAACGGGTTAGGATTAGGGGACGGGTAAGGGGAAGGATTGGGGAAGGGTTAGGGTTAGGGTTCGGGCTAGGATTAGGGTTAGGGGACGGGGACGGTTTAGGGTCCAGGTGAGGGTACAACAATGGTTTAGGGGGAGCGTACGTATGAGCGTGAGGGTTAGTGTAAGCGTATCGGTTAGGATTAGGGGACGGATGAGGGGAAGGCTTCAGGGAAGGGTTAGGGTTCGGGCTAGGGTTAGGGTTAGGGGACAGGGACGGTTTAGGGTCCAGGTGAGGGTACGACAACGGTTTAGGGGGAGCGTACGTGTGAGGGCGCTGGTTAATGTGTGCGTACGGGTTAGGATTAGGGGACGGGTGAGGGGAAGGCTTCGGGGAAGGGTTAGGGTTAGGGTTCGGGCTAGGGTTAGGTGACGGGGATTGGGACGTTTTAAGGTCCAGGTGAGGGTACGACAACGGTTTAGGGGGAGCGTACGTGTGAGGGCGCGGGTTAGTGTGAGCATACGGGTTAGGATTAGGGGACGGGTGAGGGGAAGGCTTCGGGGAAGTGTTAGGTTTAGGGTTCCGGCTAGGGTTAGGGTTAGGGGACGGGGACGGTTTAGGGTCCAGGTGAGGGTACGACAACGGTTTGGGGGAGCGTACGTGTGAGGGCGCGGGTTATTGTGAGCGTACGGGTTAGGATTAGGGGACGGGTGAGGGGAAGGCTTCGGGGAAGGGTTAGGGTTAGGGTTCGGGCTAGGGTTAGGGGACGGGGACGGGGAAGGTTTGGGGTCCAGGTGAGGGTACGACAATGCTTTAGGGGGAGCGTACGTGTGAGGGCGCGGGTTAGCGAGAGCGTACAGGTTAGGATTAGGCGACGGGTGAGAGTCAGGCTTCGGGGAACGGTTAGGGTTAGGGTTCGCGGTAGGGTTACAGTTAGGAGACGGGGACGGTTTAGGGTACAGCTGAGGGTACCACAACGCTTTAGGGGGAGCGTACGTGTGAGAACGCGGGTTAGCGTTAGAGTGCGGGTTAGGATTAGGGGACGGGTTAGATTCAGGCTTCGGGAAGGGTTAGGTTTAGGGTTCGGTCTAGGGTTAGGTTTAGGGTATGGGGACGGTTTAGTGTCCAGCTGAGTGTACAACAACGCTTTAGGTGTAGCGTAAGTGTTAGGGCGTGGATTAGCGTGAGCGAATGGGTTAGGATTCGGGGACGTGTTGGGTCAGGCTTCAGGGAAATGTTAGGCTTAGGTTTCGGTCTAGGTTTAGGGTTAGGGGACGGGGACGGTTTAGGGTCCAGGTGAGGGTATGACAACGGTTTAGGAGGAGCGTACGTGTGAGGGCGCGGGTTAGTGTGAGCGTACGGGTTAGGATTATGGGACGGGTGAGGGGAAGGCTTCGGGGAAGGGTTAGGGTTAGGGTTCGGGCTAGGGTTAGGGTTATGGGACGGGGATGGTTTAGGGTCCAGTTGAGTGTACGACAAAGGTTTAGGGGGAGCGTAAGTGTGAGGGCGCGGGTTAGTGTGAGCGTAAGGGTTAGGATTAGGGGACGGGTGAGGGGAAGGCTTCGGGGAAGGGTTAGGGTTAGGGTTCGGGCTAGGATTAGGGTTAGGGGACGGGGACGGTTTAGGGTCCAGGTGAGGGTACGACAACAGTGTAGGGGGAGCGTACGTGTGAGCGTGAGGGTTAGTGTGAGCGTATGGGTTAGGATTGGGGGACGGGTGAGGGGAAGACTTCATGGAAGGGTTAGGGTTTGGGCTAGGTTTAGGGGACGGGGATGGGCACGGTTTAGGGTCCAGGTGAGGGTACGACAACGGTTTAGGGGGAGCGTACGTGTGAGGGCGCGGGTTAGTGTGAGCGTACGGGTTAGGATTAGGGGACAGGTGAGGGGAAGTCTTCGGGGAAGTGTTAGGTTTAGGGTTCCGGCTAGGGTTAGGGTTAGGGGACGGGGACGGTTTAGGGTACAGGTGAGGGTACGACAACGGTTTAGGAGGAGCGTACGTGTGAGGGCGCGGGTTAGTGTGAGTGTACGGGTTAGGATTAGGGGACGGGTGAGGGGAAGGCTTCGGGGAAGGGTTAGGGTTAGGGTTCAGGCTAGGGTTAGGGTTAGGGTTAGGGGACGGTTTAGTGTCCAGGTGAGGGTACGACAACGGTTTAGGGGGAGCGTACGTGTGAGGGCGCGGGTTAGTGTGAGCGTACGGGTTAGGATTAGGGGACGGGTGAGGGGAAGGCTTCGGGGAAGGGTTAGGGTTAAGGGACGGGGACGGTTTACGGTCCAGATGAGGATACGACAACGGTTTAGGGGGAGCGTACGTGTGACGGCACGGGTTAGTGTGAGCGTACGGGTTAGGTTTAGGGGACGGGTGAGGGGAAGGCTTCGGCGAAGGGTTAGAGTTAGGGTTCGGGCTAGGGTTAGGTTTAGGGGACTGGGACGGTTTAGGGTCAAGGTGAGCGTACGACAAAGGTTTAGGGGGAGCGTACGTGTGAAGACGTGGGTTAGTGTGAGCGTATGGGTTAGGATTAGGGGAAGGGTGAGGGGAAGACTTCAGGGAAGGGTTAGGGTTCGGGCTAGGGTTATGGTTAGGGGACGGGTACGGTTTCGGGTCCAGGTGAGGGTACGACAATGGTTTAGGGGGAGCGTACATGTGAGGGCGTGGGTTCGTGTGAGCGTACGGGTTAGGATTAGGGGACGGGTGAGGGGAAGGCTTCGGGGAAGGGTTATGGTTAGGGTTCCGGCTAGGGTTAGTGGACGGGGACGGGGACGGTTTGGGGTCCAGGTGAGGGTACGACAATGCTTTAGGGGAAGCGTACGTGTGAGGGAGCGGGTTAGCGAGAGCGTACAGGTTAGGATTAGGCGACGGGTGAGCGTCAGGCTTCGGGGAAGGGTTAGGGTTAGGGTTCGCGGTAGGGTTAGAGTTAGGAGATGGGGACGGTTTAGGGTACAGCTGAGGGTACGACAACGCTTTAGGGGGAGCGTACGTGTGAGAACGCGGGATAGTGTGAGCGTACAGTTTAGGATTAGGGGACGGGTGAGGGGAAGGCTTCGGGGAAGGGTTAGGGTTAGGGTTCGGGCTAAGGTTAGGGTTAGGGGACGGGGATGGTTTAGGGTCCAGGTTAGGGTACGACAATGGTTTAGGGGGAGTGTACCTGTGAGGGCGCGGGTTAGTGTGAGCGAACGGGTTAGGATTAGGGGACGGGTAAGGGGAAGGCTTGGGGAAGGGTTAGGGTTAGGGTTCGGGCTAGGATTAGGGTTAGGGGACGGGGACGGTTTAGGGTCCAGGTGAGGGTACAACAATGGTTTAGGGGGAGCGTACGTATGAGCGTGAGGGTTAGTGTAAGCGTATCGGTTAGGATTAGGGGACGGATGAGGGGAAGGCTTCAGGGAAGGGTTAGGGTTCGGGCTAGGGTTAGGGTTAGGGGACAGGGACGGTTTAGGGTCCAGGTGAGGGTACGACAACGGTTTAGGGGGAGCGTACGTGTGAGGGCGCTGGTTAATGTGTGCGTACGGGTTAGGATTAGGGGACAGGTGAGGGGAAGGCTTCGGGGAAGGGTTAGGGTTAGGGTTCGGGCTAGGGTTAGGTGACGGGGATTGGGACGTTTTAAGGTCCAGGTGAGGGTACGACAACGGTTTAGGGGGAGCGTACGTGTGAGGGCGCGGGTTAGTGTGAGCGTACGGGTTAGGATTAGGGGACGGGTGAGGGGAAGGCTTCGGGGAAGTGTTAGGTTTAGGGTTTGGGCTAGGGTTAGGGTTAGGGGACGGGGACGGTTTAGGGTCCAGGTGAGGGTACGACAACGGTTTAGGGGGAGCGTACGTGTGAGGGCGCGGGTCAGTGTGAGCGTACAGGTTAGGATTAGGGGACGGGTGAGGGGAAGGCTTCGGGGAACGGTTAGGGTTAGGGTTCGCGGTAGGGTTACAGTTAGGAGACGGGGACGGTTTAGGGTACAGCTGAGGGTACCACAACGCTTTAGGGGGAGCGTACGTGTGAGAACGCGGGTTAGCGTTAGAGTGCGGGTTAGGATTAGGGGACGGGTTAGATTCAGGCTTCGGGAAGGGTTAGGTTTAGGGTTCGGTCTAGGGTTAGGTTTAGGGTATGGGGACGGTTTAGTGTCCAGCTGAGTGTACAACAACGCTTTAGGTGTAGCGTAAGTGTTAGGGCGTGGATTAGCGTGAGCGTATGGGTTAGGATTCGGGGACGTGTTGGGTCAGGATTCGGGGAAATGTTAGGCTTAGGTTTCGGTCTAGGTTTAGGGTTAGGGGACGGGGACGGTTTAGGGTCCAGGTGAGGGTACGACAACGGTTTAGGAGGAGCGTACGTGTGAGGGCGCGGGTTAGTGTGAGCGTACGGGTTAGGATTATGGGACGGGTGAGGGGAAGGCTTCGGGGAAGGGTTAGGGTTAGGGTTCGGGCTAGGGTTAGGGTTATGGGACGGGGATGGTTTAGGGTCCAGTTGAGTGTACAACAAAGGTTTAGGGGGAGCGTAAGTGTGAGGGCGCGGGTTAGTGTGAGCGTACGGGTTAGGATTAGGGGACGGGTGAGGGGAAGGCTTCGGGGAAGGGTTAGGGTTAGGGTTCGGGCTAGGATTAGGGTTAGGGGACGGGGACGGTTTAGGGTCCAGGTGAGGGTACGACAACGGTGTAGGGGGAGCGTACGTGTGAGCGTGAGGGTTAGTGTGAGCGTATGGGTTAGGATTGGGGGACGGGTGAGGGGAAGACTTCAGGGAAGGGTTAAGGTTTGGGCTAGGTTTAGGGGACGGGGATGGGCACGGTTTAGGGTCCAGGTGAGGGTACGACAACGGTTTAGGGGGAGCGTACGTGTGAGGGCGCGGGTTAGTGTGAGCGTACGGGTTAGGATTAGGGGACGGGTGAGGGGAAGTCTTCGGGGAAGTGTTAGGTTTAGGGTTCCGGCTAGGGTTAGGGTTAGGGGACGGGGACGGTTTAGGGTACAGGTGAGGGTACGACAACGGTTTAGGGGGAGCGTACGTGTGAGGGCGCGGGTTAGTGTGAGCGTACGGGTTAGGATTAGGGGACGGGTGAGGGGAAGGCTTCGGGGAAGGGTTAGGGTTAGGGTTCAGGCTAGGGTTAGGGTTAGGGTTAGGGGACGGTTTAGTGTCCAGGTGAGGGTACGACAACGGTTTAGGGGGAGCGTACGTGTGAGGGCGCGGGTTAGTGTGAGCGTACTGGTTAAGATTAGGGGACGGTTGAGGGGAAGGCTTCGGGGAAGGGTTAGGGTTAGGGTTCGGGCTAGGGTTAGGGTTAGGCGACGGGGACGATTTAGGGTCCAGGTGAGGGTACGACAACGGTTTAGGGGGAGCGCACGTGTGAGGGCGCGGGTTAGTGTGAGCGTACGGGTTAGGATTAGGGGACGGGTGAGGGGAAGGCTTTGGGGAAGTGTTAGGGTTAGGGTTCGGGCTAGGGTTAGGGTTAGGGGACGGGGACGGTTTAGGGTCCAGGTGAGTGTACGACAATGGTTTAGGGGGAGCGTACGTGTGAGCGTGAGGGTTAGTGTGAGCGTATCGGTTAGGATTAGGGGACGGATGAGGGGAAGGCTTCACGGAAGTGTTAGGGTTCGGGCTACGGTTAGGGTTAGGGGACGGGGACGGTTTAGGGTCCAGGTGAGGGTACGACAACGGTTTAGGGGGAGCGTACGTGTGAGGGCGCTGGTTAATGTGAGCGTACGTGATAGGATTAGGGTACGGGTGTGGGTCAGGCTTCTGGGAACGGTTAGGGTTATGGTTCGGGCTAGGGTTAGGGTTAGGGGACGGGGACGGTTTAGGTTCCAGGTGAGGGTATGACAACGCTTTAGGGGAAACGTACGTGTGAGGTCGCGGGTTAGTGTGAGCGTACGGGTTAGGATTAAGGGACCGTTGAGGGTCAGGGTTCAGGGAAGATTTAGGGTTAGGGTTCAGTCTAGGGTTAGGGTTAGGGGACGGGGACGGTTTAGGGTCCAGGTGAGGGTACGACAACGCTTTAGGGGGAGCGTACGTGTGAGGGCGTGCGTGAGTGTTAGCGTACGGGTTAGGATTAGGGGACGGGTGAGGGTCAGGTTTCGTTTAAGGGTTAGGGTTAGGGTTCGTCCTAGGTTTAGGGTTAGGGGACGGGGACGGTTGAGGGTCCAGGTGAGGGTATGACAACGCTTTAGGGGTAGCGTAGTTGTGAGAGCGCGGGTCAGTGTTAGCGTACTTGTGAGGATTAGGGGACGGGTGAGGGTCAGGCTTCGGGGAAGGGTTAGGGATAGGGATCGGGCTAGGTTTAGGGTTAGGGGACCGGGACGGTTTAGGGTCCAGGTGAGGGTACGACAACGCTTTAGCGTGAGCGTACGTGTGAGGGCGCGGGTTAGTGTTAGCGTACGGTTTAGGATTAGGGGACGGGTGAGGGTCAGGATTCGGGGAAGTGTTAGGGTTAGGTTTCGGGCTAGGGTTAGGGGACGGGGACTGGGACGGTTGAGGGTCCAGGTTAGGGTATGACAACGCTTCAGGGGTAGTGTACTTGTGAGGGCGCATGTCAGTGTTAGCGTACAGGTTAGGATTAGGGGACAGGTGAGGGTCAGGCTTCGGGGAAGTGTTAGGGTTAGGGATCAGGCTAGGGTAAAGGTTAGGGGACCGGGACGGTTTAGGGATCATGTGAGGTTACGAGAACGCTTTAGGGGGAGCGTACGTGTGAGAGCGCGGGTTAGTGTTAGCGTACGGGTTAGGATTAGGGGACGGGTGAGTGTCAGGATTCGGGGAAGGGTTAAGGTTAGGGTTCGGCTTAGGGTTAGGGTTAGGGGACTGGGACGGTTTAGGGTCCAGGTGAGGGTACGACAACGCTTTAGATGGAGCGTACGTGTGAGGGCGCGTGTTAGTGTTAGCGTACGGATTAGGATTAAGGGACAGGTGAGTGTCAGGCTTCGGGGAATCGTTAGGGTTAGGGTTCGGGCTAGGGTTAGGTTTAGGAGATGGTGACGGTTTAGGGTCCAAGTGAGGGTACGACAATGCTTTAGGTGTAGCATACGTGTGAGGGAGCGGATTAGCGTTAGCGTACGTTTTAGGATTAGGGGACGTGTTGGGTCAGGCTTCGGGGAAGGGTCAGGCTTAGGTTTCGGTCTAGGGTTAGGGTTAGGAGAAGGGGATGGTTGAGGGTCCAGGTGAGGGTACGACAACGCTTTAGGGGCAGCGTACGTGTGAGGGCATGGGTTAGTTTGAGCGTACGGCTTACGATTATGGGACGGGTGAGGGGAAGGCTTCGGGGAAGTGTTAGGGTTAGGGTTCGGGCTAGGGTTAGGGTTAGGGGACGGGGACGGTTTAGGGTCCAGGTGAGGGTATGACAACGCTTTATGGGGAGGGTATGTGTGAGGGCGCCGGTTAGTGTTTGCGTACGAGTAAGGATTAGGGGACGGGTGAGGGCCAGGCTTCAGGGAAGTGTTCGGTTTAGGGTTCGGGCTAGGGTTAGTGATAGGGGACGGGGACGGTTTAGGGTCCAGGTGAGGGGACGACAACGCTTTATGGTAACGTATGAGTGAGAGCGCGGGTTAGTGTTAGCGTATGGGTTAGGATTAGGGGATGGGTGAGGGTCAGGCTCGGGGAAGGTTTAGCATTAGGGTTCGGGCTAGGGTTAGGGTTAGTGGACGGGGACGATTTAGGGTCCAGGTGAGTATACGACAACACTTTAGGGGGAGCGTACGTGTGAGGGCGCAGGTTATTGTTAGCGTACGGGTTAGGATTAGGGCACGGGTGAGGTTCAGGCTTCGGGGATGTGTTAGGGTTAGGGACAGGCTAGGGTTAGGGTTAGGGGATGGGGACGGTTTAGGGTACAGGTGAGGGTACGACAACGCTTTAGGGAGAGCGTACGTGTGAGGGCGTGGGTTAGCGTTTGCGTACGGGTGAGGATTAGGGGACGGTTGAGGGTCAGGCTTCGCGGAAGTCTAAGATTTAGGGTTCAGGCTAGGGTTAGGGCTAGGGGACGGGAACGTTTTAGGGTCCAGGTGAGGGTACGACAACGATTTTGGGGGAGCGTACGTGTGAGGGCGTAGGTTAGTGTTAGCGTACGTGATAGGATTAGGGTACGGGTGAGGGTCAGGCTTCGGGGAAGGGTTAGGGTTAGGGTTCGGGCTAAGGTTAGGGTTAGGGGACGAGGACGGTTTAGGGTCCAGGTGAGGGTACGACAATGCTTTAGGGGGAGTGTACGTGTGAGGGCGCGGGTTAGTGTTAGCGTACGGGTGAGGATTAGGGGACGGGTGAGGGTCAGGTTTCGGGGAAGTGTTAGGGTTAGTGTTCGGGCTAGGGTTAGGGTACGGGGACTGGGACAGTTGAGGGTCCAGGTAAGGGTATGACAACGCTTTAGGGGTAGCGTTCTTGTGAGGGCGCATATCAGTGTTAGCGTACAGGTTAGGATTAGGGGACGGGTGAAGGTCAGGCTTCGGGGAAGTGTTAGGGTTAGGGATCAGGCTAGGGTTAAGGTTAGGGGACCGGGACGGTTCAGGGTTCTTGTGAGTTTACGACAACGCTTTAGGGGGAGCGTAAGTGTGAGAGCGCAGGTTAGTGTTAGCATACGGGTTAGGATTAGGGGACGGGTGAGGGTCAGGACTCGGGGAAGGGTTAAGGTTAGGGTTCGGCCTAGGGTTAGGGTTAGGTGACGGGGACGGTTTAGGGTCCAGGTGAGGGTACGACAAAGCTTCAGATGGAGCGTACGTGTGAGGGCGCATGTTAGTGTTAGCGTACGGATTACGATTAGGGGACAGGTGAGTGTCAGGCTTCGGGGAATCGTTAGGGTTAGGGTTCGGGCTAGGGTTAGGTTTAGGGGATGGTGACGGTTTAGGGTCCACGTGAGAGAACGACAACGCTTTAGGTTTAGCATACGTGTGAGGGAGTGGATTAGCGTTAGCGTACGGGTTAGGATTAGGGGACGTGTTGGGTCAGGCTTCGGGGAAGTGTTAGGGTTAGGGTTAGGGCTAGGGTTAGGGTTAGGGGACGGGGACGGTTTAGGGTCCACGTCAGGGTACGACAACGGTTTAGGGGGAACGTACGTGTGAGAGCGCGGGTTAGTGTAAGCGTACGGGTTAGGATTAGGGGACGGGTGAGGGTCATGCTTCCGGGAAGGTTTAGGGTTAGAGTTCGGGATAGGGTTAGGCTTAGGGTTCGGGGACGGTTTAGGGTCCAGGTGAAGGTACGACAACGCTTTAGGGGGAGCGTATGTGTGAGGGCATGGGTTAGCGTTTGCGTACGGGTTAGGATTAGGGGACGGGTGAGGGTCAGGCTTCGGGGAAGGGTTAGGGTTAGGGTTCGGGCTAGGGTTAGGGTTAGGGGACCGGAAAGGTTTAGGGTCAAGGTGAAGGTACGACAACCCTTTAGGGGGAGCGTACGTGTGAGGGCGCGGGTTAGTGTGAGCGTACGGTTAAGGATTAGGGGACGGGTGAGGGGAAGGCTTCGGGAAAGGGTTAGGGTTAGGGTTCGGGCTAGGGTTAGGGTTAGGGAAAGGGGACGGTTTAGGGTCCAGGTGAGGGTACGACAACGGTTTAGGGGGAGCGTACGTGTGAGGGTGTGGGTTAGTTTGAGCGTACGGGTTAGGATTAGGGGACGGGTGAGGGGAAGGCTTCGGGGAAGGGTTAGGGTTAGGGTTTGGGCTAGGGTTAGGGGACGGGGACGGGGACGGTTTAGGGTTCAGGTGAGGGTACGACAACGGTTTAGGGGGAGCGTACGTGTGAGGGCGCGGGTTAGTGTGAGCGTACGGGTTAGGATTAGGGGACGTGTGAGAGGAAGGCTTTTGGGAAGGGTTAGGGTTAGGGTGCGGGCTAGGGTTAGGGTTAGGGGAGGGGGACAGTTTAGGGTCCAGGTGAGGGTACGACAACGGTTTAGGGGGAGCGTACATGTGAGGGCACAGGTTAGTGTGAGCGTACGGGTTAGGATTAGGGGACGGGTGAGGGTCTGGCTTCGGGGAAGGGTTAAGGTTAGGGTTCGGGCTAGGGTTAGGGGACGGGGACTGGGACGGTTGAGGGTCCAGGTTAGGGTATGACAATGCTTTAGGGGTAGCGTACTTGTGAGGGCGCATGTCAGTGTTAGCGTACAGGTTAGGATTAGAGGACGGGTGAAGGTCAGGCTTCAGGGAAATGTTAGGGTTAGGGATCGGGCTAGGGTTAAGGTTAGGGGACCGGGACGGTTTAGGGTTCATGCGAGATTACGAGAACGCTTTAGGGGGAGCGTACGTGTGAGAGCGCGGGTTAGTGTTAGCGTACGGGTTAGGATTAGGTGATGGGTGACGGTCAGGATTTGGGGAAGTGTTATGGTTAGGGTTCAGCCTAGGCTTAGGGTTAGGGGACGGGGACGGTTTAGGGTCCAGGTGAGGGTACGACAATGCTTTAGATGGAGCGTACGTGTGAGGGCGCGTGTTAGTGTTAGCGTACGGATTAAGATTAGGGGACGGGTGAGTTTCAGGCTTCGAAGATTCGTTAGGGTTAGGGTTCAGGCTAGGGTTAGGTTTAGGGGAAGGTGACGGTTTAGGGTCCAGGTGAGGGTACGACAACGCTTTAGGTTTAGCATACGTGTGAAGGCGCTGATTAGCGTTAGCGTACGGGTTAGGATTAGGGGACGTGTTGGGTCAGGCTTCGGGGAAGTGTTAGGCTTAGATTTCGGTCTAGGGTTAGGGTTAGGGGAAGGGGATGGTTTAGGGTCCAGGTGAGGGTACGACAACGCTTTTGGGGGAGCGAACGTGTGAGGGCCTGGGTTAGTTTGAGCGTACGGGTTAGGATTAGGGGAAGGGTGAGGGGAAGGCTTCGGGGAAGGGTTAGGGTTAGGGTTCGGGCTAGGGTTAGGGTTAGGGGATGGGGACAGTTTAGGGTCCAGGTGAGGGTACGACAACAGTTTAGGGGGAGTGTACGTGTGAGGGCGTGGGTTAGTGTGAGCGTACGGGTTAGGATTCGGGGACGGGTGAGGGGAAGGCTTCGGGGAAGGGTTAGTGTTAGGGTTCGGGCTAGGGTTAGGGTTAGGGGACGGGGACGGTTTAGGGTCCAGGTGAGGGTACGACAACGGTTTAGGGGGATCGTACGTGTGAGGGCGTGGGTTTGTGTGAGCATACGGGTTAGGATTAGGGGACGGGTGAGGGGAAGGCTTCGGGGAAGTGTTAGGGTTAGGGTTAGGGCTAGGGTTAGGGTTAGGGGATGGGGATGGTTTAGGGTCCAGGTGACGGTACGACAACGGTTAAGGGGGAGCGTACGTGTGAGGGCGTGGGTTAGTGTCAGCGTACGGGTTAGGATTAGGGGACGGGTGAGGGGAAGGCTTCGGGAAAGTGTTAGGGTTAGGGTTTGGGCTAGGGTTAGGGTTAGGGGACGGGGACGGTTTAGGGTCCAGGTGAGGGTATGACAACGGTTTAGGGGGAGCGTACGTGTGAGGGCATGGCTTAGTTTGAGCGTACAGGTTAGGATTAGGGGACGGGTGAGGGGAAGGCTTCGGGGAAGGGTGAGGGTTAGGGTTCGGGCTAGGGTTAGGGTTAGGGGACGTGGACGGTTTAGGGTCCAGGTGAGGATACGACAACGGTTTATGGGGAGCGTACGTGTGAGGACGCAGGTTAGTGTGAGCGTACGGGTTAGGATTATGGGACGGGTGAGGGGAAGGCTTCGGGGAAGGGTTAGTCTTAGGGTTCGGGCTAGGGTTAGGGTTAGGGGAAGGGGATGGTTTAGGGTCCAGGTGAGGGTACGGCAAAGGTTTAGGGGTAGCGTACGTGTGCGGGCGCGGGTTAGTGTGAGCGTACAGTTTAGGATTAGGGACGGGTGAGGGGAAGGCTTCGGGGAAGGGTTAGGGTTAGGGTTCGGGTAGGGTTAGGGTTAGGGGACGGGGACGGTTTAGGGTCCAGGTGAGGGTACGACAACGGTTTAGGGGGAGCGTACGTGTGAGGGTGCGGGTTCGTGTGAGCGTACGGGTTAGGATTAGGGGACGGTTGAGGGGAAGGCTTTGGGGAAGGGTTAGGGTTAGGGTTCGGGGTAGGGTCAGGGTTAGGGTACGGGGACGGTTTAGGATCCAGGTGAGGGTACGACAAAGGTTTAGGTGGAGCGTACGTGTGAGGGCGCGGGTTAGTGTGAGCGAACGGGTTAGGATCAGGGGACGGGTGAGGGGAAGGCTTGGGGAAGGGTTAGGGTTAGGGTTCGCGGTAGGGTTAGAGTTAGGAGACGGGGACGGTTTAAGGTACAGCTGAGGGTACGACAACGCTTTAGGGGGAGCGTACGTGTGAGGGCGCAGATTAGCGTTAGCGTGCGGGTTAGGATTTGGGGACGGGTTAGGTTCAGGCTTCGGGAAGGGTTAGGGTTAGGGTTCGGTCTAGGGTTAGGGTTAGGGGACGGGGACGGTTTAGGGTCCAGGTGAGGGTACGACAAAGCTTTAGGGGGAGGGAACGTGTTAGGGGGCAGGTTAGCGTTAGCGTACGGGTTAGGATTAGGGGACGGGTGAGTGTCAGGCTTCTGGGAAGTGTTAGGGTTAGGGTTCGGCCTAGGGTTAGGGTTAGGGGACGGGGACGGTTTAGGGTCCAGGTGAGGGTACGACAACGCTTTAGGGGGAGCGTACGTGTGAGGGCATGGGTTAGCGTTAGCGTGCGGGTTAGGATTAGGGAAAGGGTGAGGGTGAGGATTCGGGGAAGGGTTAGGGTTAGGGTTCGGGCTAGGGTTAGGGTTAGGAGACGGGACGATTTAGGTTCCAGGTGAGGGTACGACAACGCTTTAGGGAGAGCGTTCGTGTCAGGGTGCGGGTTAGCGTGAGCATACGTGTTAAGATTAGGGGACGGGTGAGGGTCAGGATTCAGGGAAGTGTTAGGGTTAGGGTTCGGGCTAGGGTTAGGTTTAGGGTATGGGGACGGTTTAGTGTCCAGCTGAGTGTACAACAACGCTTTAGGTGTAGCGTAAGTGTGAGGGCGTGGATTAGCGTGAGCGTACGGGTTAGGATTAGGGGACGTGTTGGGTCAGGGTTCGGGGAAATGTTAGGCTTAGGTTTCGGTTTAGGGTTAGGGGACGGGGACGGTTTAGGGTCCAGGTGAGGGTACGACAACGGTTTAGGAGGAGTGTACGTGTGAGGGCGCGTGTTAGTTTGAGCGTACGGGTTAGGATTATGGGACGGGTGAGGGGAAGGCTTCGGGGAAGGGTTAGGGTTAGGGTTCGGGCTAGGGTTAGGGTTAGGGGACGGGGACGGTTTAGGGTCCAGTTGAGGGTACGACAAAGGTTTAGGGGGAGCGTAAGTGTGAGGACGCGGGTTAGTGTGAGCGTACGGGTTAGGATTAGGGGACGGGTGAGGGGAAGGCTTCGGGGAAGGGTTAGGGTTAGGGTTCGGGCTAGGATTAGGGTTAGGGGACGGGGACGGTTTAGGGTCCAGGTGACGTTACGACAACGGTGTAGGGGGAGCGTACGTGTGAGCGTGAGGGTTAGTGTGAGCGTATGGGTTAGGATTGGGGGACGGGTGAGGGGAAGACTTCAGGGAAGGGTTAGGGTTTGGTCTAGGTTTAGGGGACGGGGATGGGCACGGTTTACGGTACAGGTGAGGGTACGACAACGGTTTAGGGAGAACGTACGTGTGAGGGCGCGGGTTAGTGTGAGCGTACGGGTTAGGATTAGGGGACGGGTGAGG
The DNA here is from genome assembly GCF_964270905.1 of Leucopleurus acutus. Classification (NCBI taxonomy): domain Eukaryota; kingdom Metazoa; phylum Chordata; class Mammalia; order Artiodactyla; family Delphinidae; genus Leucopleurus; species Leucopleurus acutus. The sequence goes on along the minus strand of NW_028139221.1, from coordinate 1,724,651 downwards.
GGAAGTCTTCGGGGAAGGGTTAGGTTTAGGGTTCCGGCTAGGGTTAGGGTTAGGGGACGGGGCCGGTTTAGGGTCCAGGTGAGGGTACGACAACAGTTTAGGGGGAGCGTACGTGTGAGGGCGCGGGTTAGTGTGAGCGTACGGTTTAGGATTAGAGGACGGGTGAGGGGAAGGCTTCGGGGAAGTGTTAGGGTTAGGGTTCGGGCTGGGGTTAGGGTTAGGGTTAGGGGACGGTTTAGTGTCCAGGTGAGGGTACGACAACGGTTTAGGGGGAGCGTTCGTGTGAGGGCGCGGGTTAGTGTGAGCGTACTGGTTAGGATTAAGGGACGGGTGAGGGGAAGGCTTCAGGGAAGGGTTAGGGTTAGGGTTCGGGCTAGGGTTAGGGTTAGGGGACGGGCACGGTTTAGGGTCCAGGTGAGGGTACGACAACGGTTTAGGGGGAGTGCACGTGTGAGGGCGCGGGTTAGTGTGAGCGTACGGGTTAGGATTAGGGGACGGGTGAGGTTAAGGCTTTGGGGAAGAGTTAGGGTTAGGGTTCGGACTAGGGTTAGGGTTAGGGGACGGGGACAGTTTAGGGTCAAGGTGAGGGTATGACAACGGTTTAGGGCGAGCGTACGTGTGAGGGCGCGGGTTAGTGTGAGTGTACCGGTTAGGATTAGGGGACGTGTGAGGGGAAGGCTTCGGGGAAGAGTTAGGGTTAGGGTTCGGGCTATGGTTAGGGTTAGGTGACGGGGACGGTTTAGGGTCCAGGTGACGGTACGACAACGGTTTAGGGGGAGCGTACGTGTGAGGGCGCGGGTTAGTGTGAGCGTACGGGTTAGGATTAGGGGACGGGTGAGGGGAAGACTTCGGGGAAGGGTTAGGGTTAGGGTTCGGGCTAGGGTTGGGGTTAGGGGACGGGGACGGTTTAGGGTCCAGGTGAGGGTATGACAACGGTTTACGGGGAGCGTACGTGTGAGGGCGCGGGTTAGTGTGAGCGTACGGGTTAGGATAAGGGGACGGGTGAGGGGAAGGCTTCGGGGAAGGGTTAGGTTTAGGGTTCCGGCTAGGGTTAGGGTTAGGGGACGGGGACGGTTTAGGGTCCAGGTGAGGGTACGACAACGGTTTAGGGGGAGCGTACGTGTGAGGGCGCGGGTTAGTGTGAGCGTACGGGTTAGGATTAGGGGACGGGTGAGGGGAAGGCTTCGGGGAAGGGTTAGGGTTAGGGTTCGGGCTAGGGTTAGGGTTAGGCGACGGGGACGATTTAGGGTCCAGGTGAGGGTACGACAACGGTTTAGGGGGAGCGCACGTGTGAGGGCGCGGGTTAGTGTGAGCGTACGGGTTAGGATTAGGGGACGGGTGAGGGGAAGGCTTTGGGGAAGGGTTAGGGTTAGGGATCAGGCTAGGGTTAAGGTTAGGGGACCGGGACGGTTCAGGGTTCTTGTGAGTTTACGACAACGCTTTAGGGGGAGCGTAAGTGGGAGAGCGCAGGTTAGTGTTAGCATACGGGTTAGGATTAGGGGACGGGTGAGGGTCAGGACTCGGGGAAGGGTTAAGGTTAGGGTTCGGCCTAGGGTTAGGGTTAGGTGACGGGGACGGTTTAGGGTCCAGGTGAGGGTACGACAAAGCTTCAGATGGAGCGTACGTGTGAGGGCGCATGTTAGTGTTAGCGTACGGATTACGATTAGGGGACAGGTGAGTGTCAGGCTTCGGGGAATCGTTAGGGTTAGGGTTCGGGCTAGGGTTAGTTTTAGGGGATGGTGACGGTTTAGGGTCCACGTGAGGGAACGACAACGCTTTAGGTTTAGCATACGTGTGAGGGAGTGGATTAGCGTTAGCGTACGGGTTAGGATTAGGGGACGTGTTGGGTCAGGCTTCGGGGAAGTGTTAGGGTTAGGGTTAGGGCTAGGGTTAGGGTTAGGGGACGGGGACGGTTTAGGGTCCAGGTGAGGGTACGACAACGGTTTGGGGGAGCGTACGTGAGAGGGCGCGGGTTAGTGTGAGTGTACGGGTTAGGATTAGGGGACGGGTGAGGGGAAGGCTTCGGGGAAGGGTTAGGGTTAGGGTTCGGGCTAGGGTTAGGGTTAGGGGACGGGCACGGTTTAGGGTCCAGGTGAGGGTACGACAACGGTTTAGGGGGAGCGCACGTGTGAGGGCGCGGGTTAGTGTGAGCGTACGGGTTAGGATTAGGGGACGGGTGAGGTTAAGGCTTTGGGGAAGAGTTAGGGTTAGGGTTCGGACTAGGGTTAGGGTTAGGGGACGGGGACAGTTTAGGGTCAAGGTGAGGGTATGACAACGGTTTAGGGCGAGCGTACGTGTGAGGGCGCGGGTTAGTGTGAGTGTACGGGTTAGGATTAGGGGACGTGTGAGGGGAAGGCTTCGGGGAAGAGTTAGGGTTAGGGTTCGGGCTATGGTTAGGGTTAGGTGACGGGGACGGTTTAGGGTCCAGGTGACGGTACGACAACGGTTTAGGGGGAGCGTACGTGTGAGGGCGCGGGTTAGTGTGAGCGTACGGGTTAGGATTAGGGAATGGGTGAGGGGAAGGCTTCGGGGAAGGTTTAGGGTTAGGGTTCGGGCTACGGTTAGGGTTAGGGGATGGGGACGGTTTAGGGTCCAGGTGAATGTACGACAACGCTTTAGGGGGAGGGTACGTGTGAGGGCGTGGGTTAGTGTGAGCGTACGGGTTAGGATTAGGGGACGGGTGAGTGGAAGGCTTCGGGAAAGGGTTAGGGTTAAGGTTCGGGCTAGGGTTAGGGTTAGAGGACGGGGACGGTTTAGGGTCCAGGTGAGCGTACGACAACGGTTTAGGGGGATCGTACGTGTGAGGGCGTGGGTTAGTCTGAGCGTATGGGTTAGGATTAGGGGACGGGTGAGGGGAAGGCTTCGGGGAAGTGTTAGGGTTAGGGTTCGGGCTAGGGTTAGGGTTTGGGGACAGGGACGGTTTAGGGTCCAGGTGAGGGTACGACAACGGTTTAGGGGGAGCGTACGTGTGAGGACGCGGGTTAGTGTAAGCGTACGGGTTAGGATTAGGGGACGGGTGAGGGGAAGGCTTCGGGGAAGGGTTAGGGTTAGGGTTCGGGCTAGGGTTGGGGTTAGGGGACGGGGACGGTTTAGGTTCCAGGTGAGGGTATGACAACGGTTTACGGGGAGCGTACGTGTGAGGGCGCGGGTTAGTGTGAGCGTACGGGTTAGGATTAGGGGACGGGTGAGGGGAAGGCTTCGGGGAAGGGTTAGGTTTAGGGTTCCGGCTAGGGTTAGGGTTAGGGGACGGGGACGGTTTAGGGTCCAGGTGAGGGTACGACAACGGTTTAGGGGGAGCGTACGTGTGAGGGCGCGGGTTAGTGTGAGCGTACGGGTTAGGATTAGGGGACGGGTGAGGGGAAGGCTTCGGGGAAGGGTTAGGGTTAGGGTTCGGGCTAGGGTTAGGGTTAGGGTTAGGGGACGGTTTAGTGTCCAGGTGAGGGTACGACAACGGTTTAGGGGGAGCGTACGTGTGAGGGCGCGGGTTAGTGTGAGCGTACTGGTTAAGATTAGGGGACGGTTGAGGGGAAGGCTTCGGGGAAGGGTTAGGGTTAGGGTTCGGGCTAGGGTTAGGGTTAGGCGACGGGGACGATTTAGGGTCCAGGTGAGGGTACGACAACGGTTTAGGGGGAGCGCACGTGTGAGGGCGCGGGTTAGTGTGAGCGTACGGGTTAGGATTAGGGGACGGGTGAGGGGAAGGCTTTGGGGAAGGGTTAGGGTTAGGGATCAGGCTAGGGTTAAGGTTAGGGGACCGGGACGGTTCAGGGTTCTTGTGAGTTTACGACAATGCTTTAGGGGGAGCGTAAGTGGGAGAGCTCAGGTTAGTGTTAGCATACGGGTTAGGATTAGGGGACGGGTGAGGGTCAGGACTCGGGGAAGGGTTAAGGTTAGGGTTTGGCCTAGGGTTAGGGTTAGGTGACGGGGACGGTTTAGGGTCCAGGTGAGGGTACGACAAAGCTTCAGATGGAGCGTACGTGTGAGGGCGCATGTTAGTGTTAGCGTACGGACTACGATTAGGGGACACGTGAGTGTCAGGCTTCGGGGAATCGTTAGGGTTAGGGTTCGGGCTAGGGTTAGGTTTAGGGGATGGTGACGGTTTAGGGTCCACGTGAGGGAACGACAACGCTTTAGGTTTAGCATACGTGTGAGGGAGTGGATTAGCGTTAGCGTACGGGTTAGGATTAGGGGACGTGTTGGGTCAGGCTTCGGGGAAGTGTTAGGGTTAGGGTTAGGGCTAGGGTTAGGGTTAGGGGACGGGGACGGTTTAGGGTCCAGGTGAGGGTACGACAACGGTTTAGGGGGAGCGTACGTGTGAGGGCGCGGGTTAGTGTGAGCGTACGGGTTAGGATAAGGGGACGGGTGAGGGGAAGGCTTCGGGGAAGGGTTAGGGTTAGGGTTCGGGCTACGGTTAGGTTTAGGGGACGGGGACGGTTTAGGGTCCAGGTGAAGGTACGACAACGCTTTAGGGGGAGCGTATGTGTGAGGGCATGGGTTAGCGTTTGCGTACGGCTTAGGATTAGGGGACGGGTGAGGGTCAGGCTTCGGGGAAGGTTTAGGGTTAGGGTTCGGGCTAGGGTTAGGGTTAGGGGACGGGAAAGGTTTAGGGTCCAGGTGAAGGTACGACAACCCTTTAGAGGGAGCGTACGTGTGAGGGCGCGGGTTAGTGTGAGCGTACGGTTAAGGATTAGGGGACGGGTGAGGGGAAGGCTTCGGGAAAGGGTTAGGGTTAGGGTTCGGGCTAGGGTTAGGGTAAGGGAAAGGAGACGGTTTAGGGTCCAGGTGAGGGTACGACAACGGTTTAGGGGGAGCGTACGTGTGAGGGTGTGGGTTAGTTTGAGCGTACGGGTTAGGATTAGTGGACGGGTGAGGGGAAGGCTTCGGGGAAGGGTTAGGGTTAAGGTTCGGGCTAGGGTTAGGGGACGGGGACGGGGACGGTTTAGGGTTCAGGTGAGGGTACGACAATGCTTTAGGGGGAGCGTACGTGTGAGGGCGCGGGTTAGCGAGAGCGTACAGGTTAGGATTAGGCGACGGTTGAGAGTCAGGCTTCGGGGAAGGTTTAGGGTTAGGGTTCGCGGTAGGGTTAGAGTTAGGAGACGGGGACGGTTTAAGGTACAGCAGAGGGTACGACAACGCTTTAGGGGGAGCGTACGTGTGAGGGCGCGGATTAGCGTTAGCGTGCGGGTTAGGATTTGGGGACGGGTTAGGTTCAGGCTTCGGGAAGGGTTAGGGTTAGGGTTCGGTCTAGGGTTAGGGTTAGGGGACGGGGACGGTTTAGGGTCCAGGTGAGGGTACGACAAAGCTTTAGGGGAGGGAACGTGTTAGGGGGCGGGTTAGCGTTAGCGTACGGGTTAGGATTAGGGGACGGGTGAGTGTCAGGCTTCTGGGAAGTGTTAGGGTTAGGGTTCGGCCTAGGGTTAGGGTTAGGGGACGGGGACGGTTTAGGGTCCAGGTGAGGGTACGACAACGCTTTAGGGGGAGCGTACGTGTGAGGGCACGGGTTAGCGTTAGCGTGCGGGTTAGGATTAGGGAAAGGGTGAGGGTGAGGATTCGGGGAAGGGTTAGGGTTAGGGTTCGGGCTAGGGTTAGGGTTAGGAGACGGGACGATTTAGGTTCCAGGTGAGGATACGACAACGCTTTAGGGAGAGCGTTCGTGTCAGGGTGCGGGTTAGCGTGAGCGTACGTGTTAAGATTAGGGGACGGGTGAGGGTCAGGATTCAGGGAAGTGTTAGGGTTAGGGTTCGGGCTAGGGTTAGGTTTAGGGTATGGGGACGGTTTAGTGTCCAGCTGAGTGTACAACAACGCTTTAGGTGTAGCGTAAGTGTGAGGGCGTGGATTAGCGTGAGCGTACAGGTTAGGATTAGGGGACGTGTTGGGTCAGGGTTCGGGGAAATGTTAGGCTTAGTTTTCGGTTTAGGGTTAGGGGACGGGGACGGTTTAGGGTCCAGGTGAGGGTACGACAACGGTTTAGGAGGAGTGTACGTGTGAGGGCGCGGATTAGTTTGAGCGTACGGGTTAGGATTATGGGACGGGTGAGGGGAAGGCTTCGGGGAAGGGTTAGGGTTAGGGTTCGGGCTAGGGTTAGGGTTAGGGGACGGGGACGGTTTAGGGTCCAGTTGAGAGTACGACAAAGGTTTAGGGGGAGCGTAAGTGTGAGGACGCGGGTTAGTGTGAGCATACGGGTTAGGATTAGGGGACGGGTGAGGGGAAGGTTTCGGGGAAGGGTTAGGGTTAGGGTTCGGGCTAGGATTAGGGTTAGGGGACGGGGACGGTTTAGGGTCCAGGTGAGGTTACGACAACGGTGTAGGGGGAGCGTACGTGTGAGCGTGAGGGTTAGTGTGAGCGTATGGGTTAGGATTGGGGGACGGGTGAGGGGAAGACTTCAGGGAAGGGTTAGGGTTTGGTCTAGGTTTAGGGGACGGGGATGGGCACGGTTTAGGGTACAGGTGAGGGTACGACAACGGTTTAGGGAGAGCGTACGTGTGAGGGCGCGGGTTAGTGTGAGCGTACGGGTTAAGATTAGGGGACGGGTGAGGGGAAGGCTTCGGGGAAGGGTAAGGGTTAGGGGACGGGGATGTTTTAGTGTCCAGGTGAGGGTACGACAACGCTTTAGGGGGAGCGTACGTGTGAGGGCGCGGGTTAGTGTGAGCGTACGGGTGAGGATTAGGGGACGGGTGAGGGGATGTCTTCGGGGAAGGGTTAGGGTTAGGGTTCGGGCTAGGGTTAGGGTTAGGGAACGGGGACGGTTTAGGGTGCAGGTGAGGGTACGACAACGGTTTAGGGGGAGCGTACGTGTGAGGGCGCGGGTTAGTGTGAGCGTACGGGTTAGGATTAGGAGACGGGTGAGGGGAAGGCTTCGGGAAAGGGTTATGGTTAAGGTTCGGGCTAGGGTTAGGGTTAGGGGACGGGGACGGTTTAGGGTCCAGGTGAGCGTACGACAACGGTTCAGGGGGATCGTACGTGTGAGGGCGTGGGTTAGTCTGAGCGTATGGGTTAGGATTAGGGGACGGGTGAGGGGAAGGCTTCGGGGAAGTGTTAGGGTTAGGGTTCGGGCTAGGGTTAGGGTTTGGGGACAGGGACGGTTTAGGGTCCAGGTGAGGGTACGACAACGGTTTAGGGGGAGCGTACGTGTGAGGACGCGGGTTAGTGTGAGCGTACGGGTTAGGATTAGGGGACGGGTGAGGGGAAGGCTTCGGGGAAGTGTTAGGGTTAGGGTTCGGGCTAGGGTTAGGGTTTGGGGACAGGGACGGTTTAGGGTCCAGGTGAGGGTACGACAACGGTTTAGGGGGAGCGTACGTGTGAGGACGCGGGTTAGTGTGAGCGTACGGGTTAGGATTAGGGGACGGGTGAGGGGAAGGCTTCGGGGAAGGGTTAGGGTTAGGGTTCGGGCTAGGGTTGGGGTTAGGGGACGGGGACGGTTTAGGGTCCAGGTGAGGGTATGACAACGGTTTACGGGGAGCGTACGTGTGAGGGCGCGGGTTAGTTTGAGCGTACGGGTTAGGATTAGGGGACGGGTGAGGGGAAGGCTTTTGGGAAGTGTTAGGGTTAGGGTGCGGGCTAGGGTTAGGGTTAGGGGACGGGGACGGGTTAGGGTCCAGGTGAGGGTACGACAACGGTTTACGGGGAGCGTACATGTGAGGGCGCGGGTTAGTGTGAGCGTACGGGTTAGGATTAGGGGACGGGTGAGGGTCAGGTTTCGGGGAAGGGTTAGGGTTAGGGTTCGGGCTAGGGTTAGGGGACGGGGACTGGGACGGTTGAGGGTCCAGGTTAGGGTATGACAACGCTCTAGGGGTAGCGTACTTGTGAGGGCGCATGTCAGTTTTAGCGTACAGGTTAGGATTAGGGGACGGGTGAGGGGAAGGCTTCGGGGAAGGGTTAGGGTTACGGTTCGGGCTAGGGTTAGGGTTAGGGGACGGGGACGGTTTAGGGTCCAGGTGAGGGTACGACAACCCTTTAGGGGGAGCGTACGTGTGAGGGTGCTGGTTAGTGTGAGCGTACGGGTAAGGATTAGGGGACGGGTGAGGCGAAGGCTTCGGGGAAGGGTTAGGGTTACGGTTCGGGCTAGGGTTAGGGTTAGGGGACGGGGATGGTATAGCGTCCAGGGGAGGGTACGACAATGGTTTAGGGGGAGCGTACGTGTTAGGGGGCGGGTTAGTGTGAGCGTACGGGTTAGGATTAGGGGACGGGTGAGGGGAAGGCTTCGGGGAAGTGTTAGGTTTCGGGCTAGGGTTAGGGTTAGGGGACGGGGACGGTTTAGGTTCCAGGTGAGGGTACGACAACGATTTAGGGGGAGTGTACGTCTGAGGGCGCGGGTTAGTGTGATCATACGGGTTAGGATTAGGGGACAGGTGAGGGGAAGGCTTCGGGGAAGGGTTAGGGTTAGGTTTCGGGCTAGGGTTAGGGTTAGGGTACGGGGATGGTTTAGGGTCCAGATGAGGGTACGACAACGCTTCAGGGGGAGCGTACGTGTGAGGGCGCGGGTTAGTGTGAGCGTACGGGTTAGGATTAGGGGACAGGTGAGGGGAAGGATTCGGGAAAGTGTTAGGGTTAGGGTTCGGGCTAGGATTAGGGTTAGGGAATGGGGACGGTTTAGCGTCCAGGTGAGGGTACGACAATGCTTTAGGGGGAGCGTACGTGTGAGGGCGCTGTTTAGCGAGAGCGTACAGGTTAGGATTAGGCGACGGGTGAGAGTCAGGCTTCGGGGAAGGGTTAGGGTTAGGGTTCGCGATAGGGTTAGAGTTAGGAGACGGGGACGGTTTAGTGTCCAGGTGAGGGTACGACAACGCTTTGGGGGAGCGTACATGTGAGGGTGTGGGTTAGGGTTAGCGTACGGGTTAGGATTAGAGGACGGGTGAGGGGAAGGCTTCGGGGAAGGGTTAGGGTTAGGGTTCGGGCTAGGGTTAGGGTTATTGGACGGGGACGCTTTAGGGTCCAGGTGAGGGTATGACAACGCTTTAGGGGGAGGTTACATTTGAGGGCGCGGGTTAGTGTGAGCATAAGGGTTAGGATTAGGGGACGGGTGAGGGGAAGGCTTCAGGGAAGGGTTAGGGTTAGGGTTCGGGCTAGGGTTAGTGTTAGGGGACGGGGACGGTTTAGGGTCCATGTGAGGGTACGACAACGGTTTAGGGGGAGCGTACGTGTGAGGGCATGGGTTAGTGTGAGCGTACGGGTTAGGATTATGGGACGGGTGAGGGGAAGGCTTCGGGGAAGCGTTAGGTTTAGGGTTCGGGCTGGGGTTAGGGTTAGGGGACGGGGATGGTTTAGGGTCCAGGTGAGTGTAGAGAACGGTTTAAGGGGAGCGTACATGTGAGGGCAAGGGTTAGTGTGAGCGTACGGGTTAGGATTAGGGGACGGGTGAGGGGAAGGCTTCGTGGAAGTGTTAGGGTTAGGGTTTGGGCTAGGATTAGGGTTAAGAAACGGGGACGGTTTAGGGTCCAGGTGAGGGTATGACAACGCTTTAGGGGGAGCGTACATGTGAGGGTGCAGATTAGTGTGAGCGTACGGGTTAGGATTACGGGACGGGTGAGGGGAAGGCTTCGGGGAAGTGTTAGGGTTAGTGTTCGGGCTAGGGTTAGGGCTAGGGGACGGGGACGGTTTAGGTTCCAGGAGAGAGTACGACAACGGTTTAGGGGGAGCGAATGTGTGAGGGCGCGGGTTAGTGTGAGAGTACGTGTTAGGATTAGGGTACGGGTGAGGGGAAGGCTTCGGGGAAGGGTTAGGGTTAGGGTTCGGGTTAGGGTTAGGGTTAGGTGATGGGGACGGTTTAGGGTCCAGGTGAGGGTACGACAACGGTTTAGGGGGTGCGTACGTGTGAGGGTGTGGGTTAGTGTTAGGGGACGGGTTAGGATTAGGGGACGGGTGAGGGGAAGGCTTCGGGGAAGGGTTAGGGTTAGGGTTCGGGCTAGGGTTAGGGTTAGGGGACGGGGACGGTTTAGTGTCCAGGTGAGGGTACGACAAAGGTTTACGGCGAGCGTATGTGTGAGGGCGCGGGTTAGTGTGCGTGTACGGGTTAGGATTAGGGGACGGGTGAGGGGAAGTCTTCGGGGAAGAGTTAGGGTTAGGGTTCGGGCTAGGGTTAGGGTTAGGGGACGGGGACGGTTTAGGGTCCAGGTGAGTGTACGACAACGGTTTAGGGGGAGTGTACATGTGAGGGCGCGGGATAGTGTGAGCGTACGGTTTAGGATTAGGGGACGGGTGAGGGGAAGGCTTCGGGGAAGTTTAGGGTTAGGTTTCGGGCTAGGATTAGGGTTAGGGTTAGGGGACGGGGACGGTTTAGGGTCCAGGTGAGGGTACGACAATGGTTTAGGGGGAGCGTACGTGTGAGGGCATGGGTTAGTGTGAGCGTACGGGTTAGAATTACGGGACTGGTGAGGGGAAGGCTTCGTGGAAGTGTTAGGGTTAGGGTTCGGGCTAGGGTTAGGTTTAGGGGATGGTGACGGTTTAGGGTCCAGGTGAGGGTACGACAACGCTTTAGGTTTAGCATACGTGTGAGGGCGCTGATTAGCGTTAGTGTACGGGTTAGGATTAGGGGACGTGTTGGGTCAGGCTTCGGGGAAGGGTTAGGCTTAGGTTTCGGTCTAGGGTTAGGGTTAGGGGAAGGGGATGGTTTAGGGTCCAGGTGAGGGTACGACAACGCTTTAGGGGGAGCGTACGTGTGAGGCCCTGGGTTAGTTTGAGCGTACGGGTTAGGATTTGGGGACGGGTGAAGGGAAGGCTTCGGGGAAGGGTTAGGGTTAGGGTTCGGGTTAGGGTTAGGGTTAGGGGACGGAGACGGTTTAGGGTCCAGGTGAGGCTTCGACAACGGTTTAGGGGGAGTGTACGTGTGAGGGCGCGGGTTAGTGTGAGCGTACGGGTTAGGATTCGGGGACGGGTGAGGGGAAGGCTTCGGGGAAGTGTTAGGGTTAGGGTTCGGGCTAGGGTTAGGTTTAGGGGACGGGGACGGTTTAGGGTCCAGGTGAGGGTACGACAATGGTTTAGGGGGAGCGTACATGTGAGGGCGTGGGTTAGTGTGAGCGTACGGGTTAGGATTAGGGGACGGGTGAGGGGAAGGCTTCGGGGAAGGGTTAGGGTTAGGGTTCGGGCTAGGGTTAGGGTTAGGGGACGGGGATGGTTTAGGGTCCAGGTGAGGGTACGACAACGGTTTATGGGGAGTGTACGTGTGAGGGCGCGTGTTAGTGTGAGCGTACGGGTTAGGATTAGGAGACGGGTGAGGGGAAGGCTTCGGGGAAGGGTGAGGGTTAGGGTTCGGGCTAGGGTTAGGGTTAGGGGACGGGGACGGTTTAGGGTCCAGGTGAGGGTACGACAACGGTTTAGGGGGAGTGTACGTGTGAGGGTGCGTGTTAGTGTGAGGATACGGGTTAGGAATATGTTACGGGTGAGTTGAAGTCTTTGGGGAAGTGTTAGGGTTACGGTTCGGGCTAGGGTTAGGGTTAGGGGACGGGGACGGTTTAGGGTCCAGGAGGGTACGACAACGCTTTAGGGGGAGCGTACGTGTGAGGGTGTTGGTTATTGTGAGCGTACGGGTAAGGATTAGGGGACGGGTGAGGCGAAGGCTTCGTGGAAGTGTTAGGGTTAGGGTTCGGGCTGGGGTTAGGTTTAGGGGACTGGGACGATATAGGGTCCAGGTGAGGGTACGACAACGGTTTAGGGGGAGAATACGTGTGAGGGCGCGGGTTATTGTGAGCGTACGGGTTAGGATTATGGGATGGGTGAGGGGAAGGCTTCGGGGAAGTGTTAGGATTAGGGTTCGGACTAGGGTTAGGGTTAGGGGACGGGGACGGTTTAGGGTCCAGGTGAGGGTACGACAACGGTTTAGGGGGAGCGTACGTGTGAGGGCGCGGGTTAGTGTGAGCGTACGGGTTAGGATTAGGGGACGGGTGAGTGGAAGGCTTCGGGGAAGGGTTAGGTTTCGGGCTAGGGTTAGGGTTAGGGGACGGGGACGGTTTAGGGTCCAGGTGAGGGTACGACAACGCTTTAGGGGGAGCGTAAGTGTGAGGGCGCAGGTCAATGTGAGCGTACGGGTTAGGATTAGGGAACGGATGAGGGGAAGGCTTCGGGGAAGGTTTAGGGTTATCTTTCGGTCTAGGGTTAGGGGACGGGGACGGGGACGGTTTAGGGTCCAGGTGAGGGTACGACAACGCTTTAGGGGGAGCGTACGTGTGAGAGCATGGGTTAGTGTGAGCGTACGGGTTAAGATTAGGGGACGGGTTAGTGGAAGGCTTCGGGGAAGGGTTAGGGTTAGGGTTCGGGCTAGGGTTAGGGTTAGGGGACGGGGACGGTTTAGGGTCCAGGTGAGGGTACGACAACGGTTTAGGGGGAGCCTACGTGTGAGGACGCGAGTTAGTGTGTGCGTACGGGTTAGGATTAGGGGACGGGTGAGGGGTAGGCTTTTGGGAAGGGTTAGGGTTAGGGTGCGGGCTAGGGTTAGGGTTAGGGGACGGGGACGGTTTAGGGTCCAGGTGAGTGTACGACAACGGTTTAGGGGGAGCGTACATGTGAGGGCGAGGGTTAGTGTGAGCGTACGGTTTAGGATTAGGGTACGGGTGAGCGTCAGGCTTCGGGGAAGGGTTAGGGTTAGGGTTCGGGCTAGGGTTAGGGGACGGGGACTGGGGCGGTTGAGGGTCCAGTTTCAGGTATCACAACGCTTTAGGGGTAGCGTACTTGTGAGGGCGCATGTCAGTGTTAGCGTACAGGTTAGGATTAGGGGACGGGTGAGGGTCAGGCTTCAGGGAAGGGTTAGTGTTAGGGATCAGGCTAGGGTTAAGGTTAGGGGACCGGGACGGTTTATGGTTCATGTGAGGTTACGACAACGCTTTAGGGGGAGCGTACGTGTGAGAGCGCGGGTTAGTGTTAGCGTACGGGTTAGGATTAGGTGACGGGTGAGGGTCAGGATTCGGGGAAGGGTTAGGGTTAGAGTTCGACCTAGGGTTAGGGTTAGGGGACGGGGACGGTTTAGGGTCCAGTTGAGGGTACGACAACGCTTTAGATAGAGCGTTCGTGTAAGGGCGCGTGTTAGTGTTAGCGTACGGATTAGGATTAGGGGACGGGTGAGTGTCAGGCTTCGGGGAATCGTTAGGGTTAGGGTTCGGGCTAGGGTTAGGTTTAGGGGATGGTGACGGTTTAGGGTCCAGGTGAGGGTACGACAACGCTTTAGGTTTAGCATACGTGTGAGGGCGCTGATTAGCATTAGTGTACGGGTTAGGATTACGGGACGTGTTGGGTCAGGCTTCGGGGAAGTGTTAGGGTTAGGGTTCGGGCTAGGGTTAGGGTTAGGGGACGGGGATGGTTTAGGGTCCAGGTGAGGGTACGACAACGGTTTAGGGGGAGTGTACGTGTGAGGGCGCGTGTTAGTGTGAGCGTACGGGTTAGGATTAGGGGACGGGTGAGGGGAAGGCTTCGGGGAAGGGTGAGGGTTAGGGTTCGGGCTAGGGTTAGGGTTAGGGGACGGGGACGGTTTAGGGTCCAGGAGGGTACGACAACCCTTTAGGGGGAGCGTACGTGTGAGGGTGTTGGTTAGTGTGAGCGTACGGGTAAGGATTAGGGGACGGGTGAGGCGAAGGCTTCGGGGAAGGTTTAGGGTTAGGGTTCGGGCTAGGTTTAGGGTTAGGGGACGGAGACGGTATAGGGTCCAGGTGAGGGTACAACAATGGTTTAGGGGGAGCGTACGTGTGAGGGCGCGGGTTAGTGTCAGCGTACGGGTTAGGATTAGGGGACGGGTGAGGGGAAGGGTTAGGGTTAGGGTTTCGGCTAGGGTTAGGTTTAGGGGACGGGGACGGTTCAGGGTCCAGGTGAGGGTACAACAACGGTTTAGGGGGAGCGTACGTGTGAGGGCATGGGTTAGTGTGAGCGTACGGGTTAGGATTAGGGGACGGATGAGGTGAAGGCTTCGTGGAAGTGTTAGGGTTAGTGTTCGGGCTAGGGTGAGGGTTAGGGGACGGGGACGATATAGGGTGCAGGTGAGGGTACGACAACGGTTTAGGGGGAGAATACGTGTGAGGGCGCGGGTTATTGTGAGCATACGGGTTAGGATTATTGGACGGGTGAGGGGAAGGCTTCGGGGAAGTGTTAGGATTAGGGTTCGGACTAGGGTTAGGGTTAGGGGACGGGGACTGTTTAGGGTCCAGGTGAGGGTACGACAACGGTTTAGGGGGAGCGTACGTGTGAGGGCGCGGGTTAGTGGGAGCGTACGGGTTAGGATTATGGGACGGGTGAGGGGAAGGCTTCGGGGACGGGTTAGGTTTCGGGCTAGGGTTAGGGTTAGGGGACGGGGACGGTTTAGGGTCCAGGTGAGGGTACGACAATGATTTAGGGGGAGTGTACGTGTGAGGGCGCGGGTTAGTGTGAGCGTACGGGTTAGGATTAGGGGACGGTTTAGGGGAAGGCTTCGGGGAAGGGTTAGGGTTAGGGTTTGGTCTAAGGATAGGGTTAAGAGACAGGGACGGTTTAGGGTCCAGGTGAGGGTACGACAATGGTTTAGGGGGAGCGTACGTGTGAGGGCGTGGGTTACTTTGAGTGTACGGGTTAGGATTAGGGGACGGGTGAGGGGAAGGCTTCGTGGAAGGGTTAGGATTAGGGTTCGGGCTAGGGTTAGGGTTAGGGGACGGGGAAGGTTTAGGGTCCAGGTGAGTGTACGACAACGGTTTATGGGGAGCATACGTGTGAGGGCGCGGGTTAGTGTGAGCGTACGGGTTAGAATTAGGGGAAGGGTGAGGGGAAGGCTTCGGGGAAGGGTTAGGGTTTAGGGTTCGGGCCGGGTTTAGTGGACGGGGACGGGGACGGTTTAGGGTCCAGTTGAGGGTACGACAATGCTTTAGGGGGAGCGTATGTGTGAGGGCGCGGTTTAGCGAGACCATACAGGTTAGGATTAGGGGACGGGTGAGAGTCAGGCTTCGGGGAAGGGTTAGGGTTAGGGTTCGCGGTAGGGATAGAGTTAGGAGACGGGGACGGTTTAGTGTCCAGGTGAGGGTAAGACAACGCTTTGGGGGAGCTTACATGTGAGGGTGTGGGTTAGCATTAGAGTACGGGTTAGGATTAGAGGACGGGTGAGGGGAAGGCTTCGGGGAAGGGTTAGGGTTAAGGGTCGGGGACGGTTTACGGTCCAGATGAGGGTACGACAATGGTTCAGGGGGCGCGTACGTGTGAGGGCGTGGGTTAGTGTGAGCGTACGGGTTAGGATTAGGGGACGGGTGAGGGGAAGGCTTCGGGGAAGTGTTAGGGTTAGGGTTCGGGCTAGGGTTAGGGTTAGGGGACGGGGACGGTTTAGGGTCCAGGTGAGGGTACGACAACGCTTTAGGGGGAGCGTACGTGTGAGGGCGCGGGTTAGTGTGAGCGTACGGGTTAGGATTAGGGGACGGGTGAGGGGAAGGCTTCGGGGAAGGGTAGGGGTTAGGGTTCGGGCTAGGGTTAGGGTTAGGGGACGGGGACGGTTTAGGGTCCAGGTGAGAGTACGACAAAGGTTTAAGGGGAGCATACGTGTGAGGACGCGGGTTAGTGTGAGGGTACGGGATGGGATTAGGGGACGGGTGAGGGGAAGGCTTCGGGGAAGAGTTACGGTTAGGGTTCGGGCTAGTTTTAGAATTAGGGGATGGGGAAGGTTTAGGGTCCAGGTGAGGGTACGACATCGGTTTAGAGGGAGAGTACGTGTGAGGGCGTGGATTAGTGTGAGCGTACGGGTTAGGATTAGGGCACGGGTGAGGGAAGGCTTCGGGGAAGGGTTACGGTTAGGGTTCGGGCTAGGGTTAGGTTTAAGGGACGGGGACGGTTTAGGGTCCAGGTTAGGGTATGACAACGCTTTAGGGGTAGGGTACGTGTGAGGGCGTGGGTTAGTGTGAGCGAACGGGTTAGGATTATGGGACGGGTGAGGGGAAGGCTTCAGGGAAGTGTTACGTTTAGGGTACGGGCTAGGGTTAGGGTTAGGGGACGGGGACGGTTTAGGGTCCAGTTGAGGGTACGACAACGCTTTATGGGGAGCGTACGTGTGAGGGCGCAGATTAGTGTGAGCGTACGGGTTAGGATTAGGGGACGGGTGAGGGGAAGGCTTCGGAGAAGGGTTAGGGTTAGGGTTCGGGCTAGGGTTAGGGTTAGGGGACGGGGACGGTTTAGGTTCCAGGTGAGAGTACAACAACGGTTTAGGGAGAGCGAATGTGTGAGGGCGCGGGTTAGTGTGAGGGTACGTGTTAGGACTAGGGGACGGGTGAGGGGAAGGCTTCGGGGAAGGGTTAGGGTTAGGGTTCGGTCTAGGGTTAGGGTTAGGAGATGGGGACGGCTTAGGGTCCAGGTGAGGGTACGACAACGCTTTAGGGGGAGTGTAGGTGTGAGGGCGCGGGTTAGTGTGAGCGTACGGGTTAGGATTAGGGGACGGGTGAGGGGAAGGTTTCGGGTAAGTGTTACGGTTAGGGTTCTGGCTAGGGATAGGGTTAAGGGACGGGGACGGTTTAGGGTCCAGGTGAGGGTACGACAACGATTTAGGGGGAGTGTACATGTGAGGGCACGGGTTAGTGTGAGCGTACGGGTTAGATTTAGGGTACGGGTGAGGGGAAGGCTTCGGGGAAGTGTTAGGGTTCGGGCTAGGGTTAGGTTTAGGGGATGGGGTCGGTTTAGGGTCCAGGTGAGGGTACGACAACGCTTTAGGGGGAGCATACGTGTGAGGGTGCGGGTTAGTGTGAGCGTACGGGTTAGGAATAGGGGACGGCTGAGGGGAAGGCTTCGGGGAAGGGTTAGGGTTAGGGTTCAGGCTAAGGTTAGCGTTAAGAGACGGGGACGGTTTAGGGTCCAGGTGAGTGTACGAAAACGGTTTCGGGGGTGCGTACGTGTGAGGGCGCGGGTGAGTGTGAGCGTACGGGTTAGGATTAGGGGACGGGTGAGGGAAAGGCTTCGGAGAAGGGTTAGGCTTAGGGTTTGGGCTAGGGTTAGGGTTAGGGGACGGGGACGGTTTAGTGTCCAGGTGACGGTACGACAACGTTTTAGGTGGAGCGTACATGTGAGGGCGCGGGTCAGTGTGAGCGTACGTGTAAGGATTAGGGGACAGGTGAGGGGAAGGCTTCGGGCAAGGGTTAGGGTTAGGGTTCGGGCTAGGGTTAGGGTTAGGGGACGGGGACGGTTTAGGGTCCAGGTTTGGGTACGACAACGGTTTAGGGGGAGCGTACGTGTGAGGGCATGGGTTAGTGTGAGCGTACAGATTAGGACTAGGGGACGGGTGAGGGGTAGGCTTCGGGAAGGGTTAGGGTTAGGGTTTGGGCTAGGGATAGGGTTAGGGGATGGGGACGGTTTAGGGTCCAGGTGAGTGTATGACAACGGTTTAGGGGGAGCGTACATGTGAGGGCGCGGGTTAGTGTGAGCGTACGGGTTAGGATTAGGCGACTGGTGAGGGGAAGGCTTCGGGGAAGAGTTAGGGTTAGGTTTAGGGTTCGGGCTAAGGTTAGGGTTAAGACACGGGGACGGTTTAGGGTCCAGGTGAGGGTACGGCAACGGTTTAGGGGGAGTGCACATGTGAGGGCGCGTGTTAGTGTGAGTGTACGGGTTAGGATTAGGGGACGGGTGAGGGGAAGTCTTCGGGGAAGGGTTAGGGTTAGGGTTCGGGCTAGGGTTAGGGTTAGGGGACGGGGACGGTTTAGGGTCCAGGTGAGGGTACGACAACACTTTAGGGGGAGCGTACGTGTGAGGGCACTGGTTAGTGTGAGCGTACGGGTAAGGATTAGGGGACGGGTGAGGCGAAGGCTTCGGGGAAGGGTTAGGGTTAGGGTTCGGGCTAGGGTTAGGGTTAGGGGACGGGGACGGTATAGGGTCCTGGTGAGGGTACGACAATGGTTGAGGGGGAGCGTACGTGTGAGGGCGCGGGTTAGTGTCAGCATACGGGTTAGGATTAGGGGACGGGTGAGGGGAAGGCTTCGGGGAAGGGTTAGGTTTAGGGTTTCGTCTAGGGTTAGGGTTAGGGGACGGGGAGGATTTAGGGTTCAGATGAGGGTACGACAATGGTTTAGGGGGAGCATACGTGTGAGGTCGCGGGTTAGTGTAAGCGTACGGATTAGGGTTATGGGACGGGTGAGGTGAAGGTTTCGGGGAAGGGTTACAGTTAGGGTTCGTGGTAGGGTTAGGGTTAGGGGACGGGGACGGTTTAGGGTCAAGGTGAGGGTACGACAACGGTTTAGGGGGAGTGTACGTGTGAGGGCGTGGGTTAGTGTGAGCGTACGGGTTAGATTTAGGGGACGGGTGAGGGGAAGGCTTCGGGGAAGGGTTAGGGTTATGGCTCGGGCTAAGGATAGTGTTAAGAGACGGGGACGGTTTAGGGTCCAGGTGAGGGTACGACAATTCTTTAGGGGGAGCGTACATGTGAGGGCGTGGGTTAGTGTGAGCATATGGGTTAGGATTAGGGGACGAGTGAGGGAAAGGCTTCGGGTAAGGGTTAGGGTTAGGGTTCGGGCTAGGGTTAGGGTTAGGGGACGGGGACGGTTTAGGGTCCAGGTGAGGGTAGGACAACGGTTTAGGGGGAGGGTACGTGTGAGGGCGCGGGTTAGTGTGAGTGTACGGCTTAGGATTAGGGGACGGGTGAGGGGAAGGCTTCGGGGAAGGTTTAGGTTTATCTTTCGGGCTAGGGTTAGGGGACGGGGACGGGGACGGTTTAGGGTCCAGGTGAGGGTACGACAACGCTTTAGGGGGAGCTTACGTGTGAGGGCGCGGGTTAGTGTGAGCGTACGGGTAAGGATTAGGGGACGGGTGAGGGGAAGGCTTCGGGGAAGGGTTAGGGTTAGGGTTCGGGCTAGGGTTAGGGTTAGGTGACGGGGAGGGTTTAGGGTCAAGGTGAGGGTATGACAACGCTTTAGGGGGAGGGTACGTGTGAGGGCGCGGGTTAGAGTGAGCGTACGGGTTAGGATTAGGGGACGTGTGAGGGGAAGGCTTCAGGGAAGTGTTAGGGTTAGGGTTCGGGCTAGGGTTAGGGTTAGGGGAAGGGGACGGTTTAGTGTCCAGGTGAGTGTATGACAACGGTTTAGCGGGACCGTACGTGTGATGGCGTGGGTTAGTGTGAGCGTACGGGTTAGGATTAGGGGACGGGTGAAGGGAAGGCTTCGGGGAAGCGTTAGGTTTAGGGTTCGGGCTGGGGTTAGGGTTAGGGGACTGGGATGTTTTAGGGTCCAGGTGAGGGTACGACAACGCTTTAGGGTTAGCGTACGTGTGAGCGCGCGGTTTAGTGTGACCGTACGGGTTAGGATTAGGGGACGGGTGAGGGGAAGGCTTCGGGGAAGTGTTAGGGTTAGGGTTCAGGCTAGGGTTAGGGTTAGGGGACGGGGAGGGTATAGGGTCAAGGTGAGGGTACGACAACGGTTTAGGGGGAGTGTACATGTGAGGGCGCGGGTTAGTGTGAGCGTACGGGTTAGATTTAGGGCACGGGTGAGGGGAAGGCTTCGGGGAAGGGTTAGGGTTCGGGCTAGGGTTAGGTTTAGAGGACGGCGACGGCTTAGGGTCCAGGTGAGGGTACGACAACGGTTTAGCGGGAGCGTACGTGTGAGGGCACGGGTTAGTGTGAGCGTACGGGTTAGGATTAGGGGACGGGTGAGGGAAAGGCTTCGGGTAAGGGTTAGGTTTAGGGTTCGGGCTGAGGTTAGGGTTAGGGGAAGGGGATGGTTTAGGGTCCAGGTGAGGGTACGAGAACGGTTTAGGGGGAGCGTACGTGTGAGGGCAAAGGTTAGTGTAAGCGTACGGGCTACGATTAGGGGACGGGTGAGGGCAAGGCTTCGGTGAAGGTTTAGGTTTAGGCTTCGGGCTAGGGTTGGGGTTAGGGGACGGGGACGGTTTAGGGTCCAGGTGAGGGTACGACAACGGTTTAGGGGGAGCGTACGTGTGAGGGCGTGGGTTAGTGTGAGCGTCGGGTTAGGAATAGGGCACGGGTGAGGGGAAGGCTTCGCGGAAGTGTTAGGGTTAGGGTTCGGACTAGGGTTAGGGTTAGGGGACGGGGACGGTTTAGGGTCCCGGTGAGGGTACGACAACGGTTTAGGGGGAGCGTACGTGTGAGGGCACGGGTTAGTGTGAGTGTACGGATTAGGATTAGGGGACGGCTGAGGGGTAGACTTCAGGGAAGGGTTAGGGTTAGGGTTCGGGCTAGGGTTAGGGTTAGGGGACGGGGACGGTTTAGCGTTCAGGTGAGTGTACGACAACGGTTTAGGGGAGGCGTATGTGTGAGGGCGCGGGTTAGTGTGAGCGTACGGGTTAGGATTAGGGGACGTGTGAGGGGAAGGCTTCGGGGAAGGTTTAGTGTTAGGGTTCGGGCTAGGGTTAGGGTTAGGGGACGGGGACGGTTTAGGGTCCAGGTGAGGGTACGACAACGGTTTAGGGGGAGCGTACGTGTGAGGGCGCGGGTTAGTGTGAGCTTACGGGTTAGGATTAGGGGATGGGTGAGGGGAAGGCTTCGGGGAAGGGTTCGGGTTAGGGTTCGGGCTAGGGTTAGGTTTAGGGGACGGGGACGGTTTAGGGTGCAGGTGGGGGTACGACAACGGTTTAGGGGAGCGTACGTGTGAGGGCACGGGTTAGTGTGAGCGTACGGATTAGGATTAGGGGACTGGTGAGGGGAAGGCTTCGGGGAAGGGTTAGGGTTAAGGTTCGGGCTAGGGTTAGGGTTAGGGGACGGAGACGGTTCAGGTTCCAGGTGAGGGTACGACAACGGTTTAGGGGGAGCGTACGTGTGAGGGCGTGGGTTAGTGTGAGCATACGGGTTAGGATTAGGGGACGGGGGAGGGGAAGGCTCCGGGAAAGTGTTAGGGTTAGAGTTCGGGCTAGGGTTAGGGTTAGGGGATGGGGACGGTTTAGGGTCCAGGTGAAGGTACGACAACGGTTTAGGGGGAGCATACGTGTGAGGGCGCGGGTTAGTGTGAGCGTACGGGTTATGATTCGGGGACGGGTGAGGGGAAGGCTTTGGGGAAGGTTTAGGGTTAGGGTTCGGGCTACGGTTACGTTTAGGGGACGGGGACGGTTTAGGGTCCAGGTGGGGGTACGACAACGGTTTAGGGAGAGTGTACGTGTGAGGGCACGGGTTAGTGTGAGCGTACGGGTTAGGATTACGGGACGAGTGAGGGGAAGGCTTCGGGGAAGGGTTAGGTTTGGGGTTCGGGTTAGGGTTAGGGTTAGGGAACGGGGACGGTTTAGGGTACAGGTGAGTGTACGACATTGGTTTAGGGGGAGAGTACGTGTGAGGGCGCGTGTTAGTGTGAGCGTACGGGTTAGGATTAGGGGACGGGTGAGGGGAAGGCTTCGGGGAAGGTTTAGGTTTAGGGTTCGGGCTAGGGTTAAGGTTGGGGATGGGGACGGTTTAGGGACCAGGTGAGGGTACGACAACGGTTTAGGGCGAGCGTACGTGTGAGGGCGCGGGTTAGTGTGAGCGTACGGGGTAGGATTAGGGGACGGGTGAGGGGAAGGCTTCAGGGAAGGGTTAGGGTTAGGGTTCGGGCTAGGGTTAGGGTTAGGGGACGGGGACGGTTTAGGTTCCAGGTGAGGGTACGATAACGGTTTAGGGTGAGCGTACGTGTGAGGGCGCGGGTTAGTGTGAGCGTATGGTTTAGGATTAGCGACGGTGAGGGGAAGGCTTCCGGGAAGGGTTAGGGATAGGGTTCGGGCTAGGGTTAGGGTTAGGGGACGGGGACGGTTTAGGGTCCAGGTGAGGGTACGACAACGGTTTAGGGGGAGCGTACGTGTGAGGGCGTGGGTTAGTGTGAGCGTACGGGTTAGGATTAGGGGACGGGTGAGGGGAAGGCTTCGGGTAAGGGTTAGGGTTAGGGTTCGGGCTAGGGTTAGGGTTAGGGGATGGGGACGGTTTAGGGTCCAGGTCAGGGTACGACAACGGTTTAGGGGGATCCTACGTGTGAGGGGCTGGGTTAGTGGGAGCGTACGGGTTAGGATTAGGGGACGGGTGAGGGGAAGGCTTTGGGGAAGGGTTAGGGTTAGGGTTCGGGCTAGTGTTAGGTTTAGGGGACGGGGACGGTTTAGGGTACAGCTGAGGGTACGACAGCGGTTTAGGGGGAGCGTACGTGTGAGGGCACGGGTTAGTGTGGGCGTACGGATTAGGATTAGGGGAAGGGTGAGGGGTAGGCTTCGAGGAAGGATTAGGTTTAGGGTTCGGTCTAGGGTAAGGGTTAGGGGACAGGGACGGTTTAGGGTCCAGTTGAGGGTACGACAACGGTTCAGGGGGAGCGTACGTTTGACGGCGCAGGTTAGTGTGAGCGTACGGGTTAGGATTAGGGGACGGGTGAGGGGAAGGCTTCGGGGAAGGTTTAGGGTTAGGGTTGAGGCTAGGGTTAGGGTTAGGGAAGGGGAAGGTTTAGGTTCCAGGTGAGGGTACGACAACGGTTTAGGGGTAGCGTACGTGTGAGGGTGCGGGTTAGTGTGAGCGTACGGGTTAGGATTAGGGGACGGGTGAGGGGAAGGCTTCGGGGAAGGGTTAGGGTTAGGGTTCGGGCTAGGGTTAGGGTTAGGGGACTGGGACGGTTTAGGGTTCAGGTGAGGGTACGACAACGGTTTAGGGGGAGCGTACGTGTGAGGGCGCGGGTTAGTGTGACCGTACGGGCTAGGATTAGGGGACAGGTGAGGGGAAGGCTTCGGGGAAGGGTTAGGGTTAGGGTTCGGGCTAGGGTTAGGGTTAGGGGACGGGGACGGTTTAGGGACCAGGTGAGGGTACGACAACGGTTTAGGGGGAGAGTACGTGTGAGGGTGCGGGTTAGTGTGAGCGTACAGGATAGGATTAGGGGATGGGTGAGGGGAAGGCTTCGGTGAAGTCTTAGGTTTAGGTTTCGGGCTAGGGTTAGGGTTAGGGGATGGAGACTATTTAAGTTCCAGGTGAGGGTACGACAACGGTTTAGGGGGAGCGTACGTTTGAGGCCGTGGGTTTGTGTGAGCATACGGGTTAGGATTAGGAGACGGGGGAGGGGAAGGCTTCGGGAAAGTGTTAGGGTTAGGGTTCGGGCTAGGGTTAGGGTTAGGGGACGGCGACGGTTTAGGGTCCAGTGAGGGTACGACAACGGTTTAGGGGTAGTGTACGTGTGACGGCGCGGGTTAGTGTGAGCGTATGGGTTAGGATTAGGGGACGGGTGAGGGGAAGGTTTTGGGGAAGGGTTAGGGTAGGGTTCGGGCTAGGGTTAGGGTTAGGGGACGGGGACGGTTTAGGGTCCAGGTGACGGTATGACAACGCTTTAGGGGGAGGGTACGTGTGAGGGCGTGGGTTAGTGTGAGCGTACGGGTTAGGATTAGGGGACGGGTGAGGGGAAGGCTTCGGGGAAGGGTTAGGTTTAGGGTTCGGGCTAGGGTTAGGGTTAGGGGACGGGGACGGTTTAGGGTCCAGGTGAGTGTACGACAACGGTTTAGGGGGAGTGTACGTTTGTGGGCGCAGGTTAGTGTGAGCGTACGGGTTAGGATTAGGGGACGGGTGAGGGGAAAGTTTCGGGGAAGGGTTAGGGTTAGGGTTCGTGCTAGGGTTAGGGTTAGGGGACGGGGACGGTTTAGGTTCCAGGTGAGGGTACGACAACGATTTAGGGGGTGCGTACGTGTGAGGGCGTGGGTTAGTGTTAGCGTACGGGTTAGGATTAGGGGACGGGTGAGGGGAAGGCTTCGGGGAAGGGTTATGGTTAGGGTTTGGGCTAGGGTTAGGGTTAGGGGACGGGGACGGTTTAGGGTCCAGGTGAGGGTATGACAACGCTTTAGGGGGAGGGTACGTGTGAGGGTGTGGGTTAGTGTGAGCGTACGGGTTAGGATTAGGGGACAGGTGAGACAAGGCTTCAGGGAAGGGTTAGGGTTAGGGTTCGTGCTAGGGTTAGGGTTCGGGGACGGGGACGGTTTAGGGTCAAGGTGAGGGTACGATAACGGTTTAGGGGGAGCGTACGTTTGAGGGCACGGGTTAGTGTGAGCGTACGGATTAGGATTAGGGGAAGGGTGAGGGGTAGGCTTCGGGGAAGGGTTAGGTTTAGGGTTCGGACTAGGGTTAGGGTTAGGGAACGGGGACTGTTTAGGGTCCAGGAGAGGGTACGACAACGGTTTAGGGGGAGCGTACGTTTGAGGGCGCACGTTAGTGTGAGCGTACGGGTTAGGATTAGGTGATGGGTGAGGGGAAGGCTTCGGGGACGGGTTAGGGTTAGGGTTCGGGCTAGGGTTAGGGTTAGGGGACGGGGACGGTTTAG
The DNA here is from genome assembly GCF_964270905.1 of Leucopleurus acutus. Classification (NCBI taxonomy): domain Eukaryota; kingdom Metazoa; phylum Chordata; class Mammalia; order Artiodactyla; family Delphinidae; genus Leucopleurus; species Leucopleurus acutus. The sequence goes on along the minus strand of NW_028139221.1, from coordinate 1,700,505 downwards.
GGTCCAGGTGAGGGGAAGACAACGGTTTAGGGGGAGCATATGTGTGAGGGCGCGGGTTAGTGTGAGCGTACGGGTTAGGATTAGGTGATGGGTGAGGGGAAGGCTTCGGGGACGGGTTAGGGTTAGGGTTTGGGTAGGGTTAGGGTTAGGGGATGGGGACGGTTTAGGGTCCTGGTGAGAGTACCACAACGGTTTAGGGGCAGCGTACGTTTGAGCGGGCTGTTTAGTTTGAGCGTACGGGTTAGGATTAGGGGACGGGTGAGGGGAAGGCTTCGGGGAAGGTTTAGGGTTAGGGTTCGGGCTAGGGTTAGGGTTAGGGGACGGGGACAGTTTAGGGTCCAGGTGAGGGTACGACAACGGTATAGGGGGAGCGTACGTGTTAGGGCGCGGGTTAGTGTGAGCGTACGGGTTAGGATTAGGGGACGGGTGAGGGGAAGGCTTCGGGGAAGTGTTAGGGTTAGGGTTCGGGCTAGGGTTAGGGTTAGGGGTCGGGGACGATTTAGGGTCCAGGTGAGGGTACGACAACGGTTTAGGGGGAGCGTACGTGTGAGGGCACGGGTTACTGTGAGCGTACGGGTTAGGATTAGGGGACGGGTGAGGGGAAGGCTTCGGGGAAGGTTTAGGGTTAGGGTTCGGGCTAGGGTTAGGGTTAGGTGACGGGGACGGTTTAGGGTCAAGGTGAGGGTACGAAAACGATTTAGGTGGAGCGTACCTGTGAGGGCACGGGTTAGTATGAGCGTACGGGTTAGGATTAGGGGATGGGTGAGGGGAAGGCTTCGGGGAAGGGTTATGGTTAGGGTTCGGGCTAGGGTTAGGGTTAGGGGATGGGGACGGTTTAGGGTCAAGGTGAGGGTACGAAAACGGTTTAGGTGGAGCGTACCTGTGAGGGCACGGGTTAGTGTGAGCGTACGGGTTAGGATTAGGGGATGGGTGAGGGGAAGGCTTCGGGGACGGGTTAGGGTTAGGTTTCGGGCTAGGTTTAGGGTTAGGGGATGAGGACGGTTTAGGGTCCAGGTGTGGGTACGACAACGCTTTACGGGCAGCGTACGTGTGAGCGGGCTGGATAGTGTGAGCGAACGGGTTAGGATTCGGGGATGGGTGAGGGGAAGGCTTCTGGGAAGGGTTAGGGTTATGGTTCGGGCTAGGGATAGGGTTAGGGGATGGGGACGGTTTAGGGTCCAGGTAAGGGTACGACAACAGTTTAGGGGGAGCGTACGTGTGAGGGCGCGGGTTAGTGTGAGCGTACGGGTTCGGATTAGGGGACGGGTGAGGGGAAGGCTTCGGGGAAGGGTTACGGTGAGGGTTCGGGCTAGGGTTCGGATTAGGGGACGGGGATGATTTAGGGTCCAGGTGAGGGTACGGCAACGGTTTTAGGGGGAGTGTACGTGTGAAGACGTGGGTTAGTGTGAGAGTACGGGTTAGGATTAGGGGACGGGTGAGGGGAAGGCTTCGGGGAAGGTTTAGGGTTAGGGTTCGGGCTAGGGTTAGGGTTAGGGGATCGGGACGGTTTAGGGACCAGGTGAGTGTACGACAACGGTTTAGGGCGAGCGTACGTGTGAGGGCGCGGGTTAGTGTGAGCTTACGGGTTAGGATTAGGGGACGGGTGAGGGGAAGGCTTCAGGGAAGGGTTAGGGTTAGGGTTCGGGCTAGGGTTAGGGTTAGTGGACGGGGACGGTTTAGGTTCCAGGTGAGGGTACGATAACGGTTTAGGGTGAGCGAACGTGTGAGGGCGCGGGTTAGTGTGAGCGTACGGGTTAGGATTAGGGGACGGGTGAGGGGAAGGCTTCGGGGAAGAGTTAGGGTTAGGGTTCGCGCTAGGGTTAGTGTTAGGGGACGGGGACGGTTTAGGGTCCAGGTGAGGGTACGACAACGGTTTAGGGGGAGCGTACGTGTGAGGGCGCGGGTTAGTGTGACCGTACGGGTTAGGATTAGGGGACGGGTGAGGGGAAGGCTTCGGGTAAGTGTTAGGGTTAGGGTTCGGGCTAGGGTTAGGGTTAGGGGATGGGGACGGTTTAGGGTCCAGGTGAGGGTACGACAACGGTTTAGGGGGATCCTACGTGTGAGGGTGTGGGTTAGTGTGCGCGTACGGGTTAGGATTTGGGGACGCGTGAGGGGAAGGCTTCGGGGAAGGGTTAGGGTTAGGGTTCGGGCTAGGGTTATGGTTAAGGGACGGGGACGGTTTAGGGTCCAGTTGAGGGTACGACAACGGTTTACGGGGAGCGTACGTGTGAGGTTGCGGGTTAGTGTGAGTGTACGGGTTAGGATTAGGGCACGGGTGAGGGGAAGGCTTCAGGTAAGTGTTAGGGTTAGGGTTCGGGCTAGGGTTAGGGTTAGGGGACGGGGATGGTTTAGGGTCCAGTGAGGGTACGACAACGGTTTAGGGGTAGCGTACGTGTGAGGGCGCGGGTTAGTGTGAGCGTACGGGTTAGGATTAGGGGACGGGTGAGGGGAAGGCTTCGAGGAGGGTTTAGGGTTAGGATTCAGGCTAGGGTAAGGGTTAGGGGACGGGGACGGTTTAGGGACCAGGTGAGGGTACGACAACGGTTTAGGGGGAGCGTACGTGTGATGGCGCGGGTTAGTGTGAGCGTACGGGTTAGGATTTGGGGACGGGTGGGGGGAAGGCTTCGGGAAAGTTTTAGGGTTAGGGTTCGGGCTAGGGTTAAGGTTAGGGGTCGGTGTCGGTTTAGGGTCCAGTGAGGATACAACAACGGTTTAGGGGTAGCGTACGTGTGAGGGCGTGGGTTAGTGTGAGCGTACGGTTTAGGATTAGGGGACGGGTGAGGGGAAGGCTTTGGGGAAGGGTTAGGGTTAGGGTTCGGGCTAGGGTTAGGATTAGGGGACGGGGACGGTTTAGGGTCCAGCTGAGGGTACGACAGCGGTTTAGGGGGAGCGTACGTGTGAGGGCACGGGTTAGTGTGGGCGTACGGATTAGCATTAGGGGAAGGGTGAGGCGTAGGCTTCGAGGAAGGGTTAGGTTTAGGGTTCGGTCTAGGGTTAGGGTTAGGGGACGGGGACGGTTTAGGGTCCAGTTGAAGGTACGACGACGGTTTAGGGGGAGCGTACGTTTGAGGGCGCAGGTTAATGTGAGCGTACGGGTTAGGATTAGGGGACGGGTGAGGGGAAGGCTTCGGGGAAGTGTTAGGGTTAGGGTTGGGGCTAGGGTTAGGGTTAGGGAAGGGGAAGGTTTAGGTTCCAGGTGAGGGTACGACAACGGTTTAGGGGGAGCGTATGTGTGAGGGCGCGCGTTAGTGTGACCGTACGGGCTAGGATTAGGGGACAGGTGAGGGGAAGGCTTCGGGGAAGGGTTAGGGTTAGGGTTCGGGCTAGGGTTAGGGTTAGGGGACGGGGACGGTTTAGGGTCCAGTTGAGTGTACGACAACGGTTTAGGGGGAGCGTAAGTGTGAGGGCGCGGGTTAGTGTGAGCGTACGGGTTAGGATTAGGGGACGTTGAGGGGAAGGCTTCGGGGAAGGGTTAGGGTTAGGGTTCGGGCTAGGGTTAGGGTTAGGGGATGGGGACGGTTTAGGGTCCAGGTGTGGGTACGACAACGCTTTAGGGGCAGCGTACGTGTGAGCGGGCTGGATAGTGTGAGCGAACGGTTTAGGATTCGGGGATGGGTGAGGGGAAGGCTTCTGGGAAGGGTGAGGGTTATGGTTCGGGCTAGGGTTAGGGTTAGGGGATGGGGACGGTTTAGGGTCCAGGTAAGGGTATGACAACGGTTTAGGGGGAGCGTACGTGTGAGGGCGCGGGTTAGTGTGAGCGTACGGGTTCGGATTAGGGGACGGGTGAGGGGAAGGCTTCGGGGAAGGGTTAGGGTTAGGGTTCGGGCTAGGGTTAGGGTTAGGGGATGGGGACGGTTTAGGGTCCAGGTGTGGGTACGACAACGCTTTAGGGGCAGCGTACGTGTGAGCGGGCTGGATAGTGTGAGCGAACGGTTTAGGATTCGGGGATGGGTGAGGGGAAGGCTTCTGGGAAGGGTTAGGGTTATGGTTCGGGCTAGGGTTATGGTTAGGGGACGGGGACGGTTTAGGGTCCAGGTGAGGGTACGACAACGGTGTACGGGGAGCGTAAGTGTGAGGGCGCGTTTTAGTGTGAGCGTACGGGTTACAATTAGGGGACGGGTGAGGGGAAGGCTTTCGGGAAGTGTTAGGGTTAGGGATCGGACTAGGGTTAAGGTTCGGGGATGGGGAGGGTTTCGGGTACAGGTGAGGGTACGAAAACGGTTTAGGAGGAGCGTACGTGTGAAGACGTGGGTTAGTGTGAGCGTACGGGTTATGATTAGGGGACGGGTGAGGGGAAGGCTTCGGGGAATGGTTAGGGTTAAGGTTCGGGCTAGGGTTAGGGTTAGGGGATGGGGACGGTTTAGGGTCTAGGTGAGGGCACGACAATTGTTTAGGGGGAGCGAACGTGTGAGGGCGCGGGTTAGTGTGAGCGTACGGGTTAGGATTAGGGGACGGGTGAGAGGAAGGCTTCGGGGAAGTGGTAGGGTTAGGGTTCGGGCTAGGGTTAGGGTTAGGGGACGGGAACTGTTTAGGGTCCAGGTGAGGGTACGACAATGGTTTAGAGGGAGCGTACGTGTGAGGGCGCAGGTTAGTGTGAGCGTACGGGTTAGGATTTGGGGACGCGTGAGGGGAAGGCTTCGGGGAAGGGTTAGGGTTAGGGTTCGGGCAAGGGTTAGGGTTAGGGGACAGGGACGGTTTAGGGTCCAGGTGAGGGTACGACAACGGTTTAGAGGGAGCGTACGTGTGAGGGCGCGGGTTAGTGTGAGCGTACGGGTTAGGATTAGGGGACGGGTGAGGGGAAGGCTTCGGGGACGGGTTAGTGTTAGGGTTTGGGTAGGGTTAGGGTTAGGGGATGGGGACGGTTTAGGGTCCAGGTGAGGGTACCACAACGGTTTAGGGGCAGCGTACGTGTGAGCGGGCTGTTTAGTGTGAGCGTACGGGTTAGGATTAGGGGACGGGTGAGGGAAAGGCTTCGGGGAAGGTTTAGGGTTAGGGTTCGGGCTAGGGTTAGTGTTAGGTGACGGGGACAGTTTAGGATCCAGGTGAGGGTACGACAAAAGTTTAGGGGGAGCGTACGTGTTAGGGCGTGGCTTATTGTGAGCGTAAGGGCTAGGATTAGGGGACGGGTGAGGGGAAGGCTTCGGGGAAGGCTTAGGGTTAAGGTTCGGGCTAGGGTTAGGGTTAGGGGATGGGGACGGTTTAGGGTCCAGGTGAGGGCACGACAACGGTTTAGGGGGAGCGTACGTGTGAGGGCGCGGGTTAGTGTGAGCGTACGGGTTAGGATTAGGGGACGGGTGAGGGGATGTCTTCGGGGAAGAGTTAGGGTTAGGGTTCGGGCTAGTGTTAGGGTTAGGGGACGGGGACGGTTTAGGGTCCAGGTGAGGGTACGACAACAGTTTAGGGGGAGCGTACGTGTGAGGGCTTGGGTTATTGTGAGCGTACGGTTTAGAATTAGGGGACAGGTGAGGGGAAGGCTACGGGGAAGGTTTAGGGTTAGGGTTCGGGGAGGTTTAGTGTTAGGGGACGGGGACAGTTTAGGGTCCAGGTGAGTGTACGACAACGGTTTAGTGGGAGCGTACGTGTGAGGGCGCTGGTTAGTGTGAGCGTACGGGTTAGGATTAGGGGACGGGTGAGGGGAAGGCTTCGGGGAAGGGTTAGGGTTAGGGTTCGGTGTAGGGTTAGGGTTAGGGGATGGGGACGGTTTAGGGTCCAGGTGTGGGTACGACAACGCTTTAGTGGCAGCGTACGTGTGAGCGGGCTGGATAGTGTGAGCGTACGGGTTAGGATTTGGGGATGGGTGAGGGGAAGGCTTCTGGGGAGGGTTAGGGTTATGGTTTGGGCTACGGTTAGGGTTAGGGGATGGGGACGGTTTAGGGCCCAGATAAGGGTACGACAACGGTTTAGGGGGAGCGTACGTGTGAGGGCGCGGGTTAGTGTGAGTGTACGGGTTCGGATTAGGGGACGGGTGAGCCGAAGGATTCGGGGAAGGGTTAGGGTGAGGGTTCGGGCTAGGGTTCGGATTAGGGGACGGGGACGATTTAGGGTCCAGGTGAGGGTACGACAACGGTTTTAGGGGGAGTGTACTTGTGAAGACGTGGGTTAGTGTGAGCGTACGGGTTAGGATTAGGGGACGGGTGAGGGGAAGGCTTTGCGGAAGCGTTAGGGTTAGGGTTAGGACTAGGGTTAGGGTTAGGGGACGGGGACGGTTTAGGGTCCAGGTGAGGGTACGACAACGCTTTAGGGGGAGCGTACGTGTGAGGGCGCGAGTTAGTGTGAGTGTACGGGTTAGGATTAGGGGACGGGTGAGGGGAAGGATTCGGGGAAGGGTTAGGGGTAGGATTCGGGCTAGAGTTAAGGTTAGGGGACGGGGACGGTTTAGGGTCCAGGTGAGGGTACGACCACGGTTTAGGGGGAGCGTACGTGTGAGGGCACGGGTTAGTGTGAGCATACGGATTAGGATTAGGGGATGGGTGAGGGGAAGGCTTCGGGGACGGGTTAGGGTTACGGTTTGTGTAGGGTTAGGGTTAGGGGATGGGGACGGTTTAGGGTCCAGGTGAGGTTACCACAACGGTTTAGGGGCAGCGTACGTGTGAGCGGGCTGTTTAGTGTGAGCGTACGGGTTAGAATTACGGGCCGGGTGAGGGGAAGGCTTCGGGGAAGGGTAAGGGTTAGGGGACGGGGACGTTTTAGTGTCCAGGTGAGGGTACGACAACGCTTTACGGGGAGCGTACGTGTGAGGGCGCGGGTTAGTGTGAGCGTACGGGTGAGGATTAGGGGACGGGTGAGGGGATGTCTTCGGGGAAGGGTTAGGGTTAGGGTTCGGGCTAGGGTTAGGGTTAGGGAACGGGGACGGTTTAGGGTGCAGGTGAGGGTACGACAACGGTTTAGGGGGAGCGTACGTGTGAGGGCGCGGGTTAGTGTGAGCGTACGGGTTAGGATTAGGAGACGGGTGAGGGGAAGGCTTCGGGAAAGTGTTAGGGTTAGGGTTAGGGCTAGGGTTAGGGTTAGGGGACGGGGACTGTTTAGGGTCCAGGTGAGGATACGACAACGATTTAGGTGGAGCGAACGTGTGAGGGCGTGGGTAGTGTGATGGTACGGGTTAGGATTAGGTGACGGGTGACCTGAAGGCTTCGGGGAAGGGTTAGGGTTAGGGTTCGGCTAGGGTTAGGTTTAGGAGACGGGGACGGTTTAGGGTCCAGGTGAGTGTACGACAACAGTTTAGGGGGAGCGTATGTGTGAGGGCGTGGGTTAGTGTGAGCGTACGGGTTAGTATTAGGGGCGGGTGAGGGGAAGGCTTCGGGGAAGGGTTACGGTTAGGGTTCGGGCTAGGGTTAGGGTTAGGGGACGGGGACGGTTTAGGGTCCAGGTGAGGGTACGACAACGCTTTAGGGGGAGCGTACGTGTGAGGGCGTGGGTTAGTGTGAGGGTACGGGTTAGGATTAGGGAACGGGTGAGGGGAAGGCTTCGGGGAAGGGTTAGGGTTAGGGTTCGGGCTAGTGTTAGGGTTAGGGGACGGGGACGGTTTAGGGTCCAGATGAGGGTACGACAAAGGTTTACAGCAAGCGTACGTGTGAGGGCGCGGGTTAGTGTGCGCGTACGGGTTAGGATTAGGGGACGGGTGAGGGGAAGACTTCGGGGAAGAGTTAGGGTTAGGGTTCGTGCTAGGGTTAGGTTTAGGGGATGGGGACGGTTTAGGGTCCAGATGAGGGTACGACAACGGATTAGGGGGAGCGTACGTGTGAGGGCGCGGGTTAGTGTCACCGTACGGTTAGGATTAGGGGACGGGTGAGAGGAAGGCTTTGGGGAAGGGTTAGGTTTAGGGTTTGCGCTAGGGTTAGGGTTAGGGGACAGGGAGGGTTTAGGGTCCAGGTGAGGGTACGACAACGGTTTCGGGGGAGCGTACGTGTGAGGGCGTGGGTTAGTGTGAGCGTACGGGTTAGGATTAGGGGAGGGGTGAGGGGATGGTTTCGGGAAAGGGGTAGGGTTAGGGTTCGGGCTAGGGTAAGGGTTAGGGGACAGGGACGGTTTAGGGTCCAGGTGAGGATACGACAAAGCTTTAGGGGGAGCGTACGTGTGAGGGTGCGGGTTAGTGTGAGCGTACGGGTTAGGATTAGGGGACGGGTGAGGGGAAGGCTTCGGGGAAGTATTACAGTTAGGGTTCGGGCTAGGGTTACGGTTATTGGACGGGGACGCTTTAGGGTCCAGGTGAGGGTATGACAACGCTTTAGGGGGAGGTTACATTTGAGGGCGCGGTTTAGTGTGAGCGTAAGGGTTAGGATTAGGGGACGGGTGAGGGGAAGGCTTCAGGGAAGGGTTAGGGTTAGGGTTCGGGCTAGGGTTAGTGTTAGGGGACGGGGACGGTTTAGGGTCCAGGTGAGGGTACGACAACGGTTTAGGGGGAGCGTACATGTGAGGGCATGGGTTAGTGTGAGCGTACGGGTTAGGATTATGGGACGGGTGAGGGGAAGGCTTCGGGGAAGCGTTAGGTTTAGGGTTCGGGCTGGGGTTAGGGTTAGGGGACGGGGATGGTTTAGGGTCCAGGTGAGTGTAGAGAACGGTTTAAGGGGAGCGTACATGTGAGGGCAAGGGTTAGTGTGAGGGTACGGGTTAGGATTACGGGACGGGTGAGGGAAAGGCTTCGGGGAAGTGTTAGGGTTAGTGTTCGGGCTAGGGTTAGGGTTAGGGGACGGGGACGGTTTAGGTTCCAGGAGAGAGTACGACAACGGTTTAGGGGGAGCGAATGTGTGAGGGCGCGGGTTAGTGTGAGAGTACGTGTTAGGATTAGGGGACGGGTGAGGGGAAGGCTTCGGGGTAGGGTTAGGGTTAGGGTTCGGGTTAGGGTTAGGGTTAGGCGATGGGGACGGTTTAGGGTCCAGGTGAGGGTACGACAACGGTTTAGGGGGTGCGTACGTGTGAGGGTGTGGGTTAGTGTTAGGGGACGGGTTAGGATTAGGGGACGGGTGAGGGGAAGGCTTCGGGGAAGGGTTAGGGTTAGGGTTCGGGCTAGGGTTAGGGTTAGGGGACGGGGACGGTTTAGTGTCCAGGTGAGGGTACGACAAAGGTTTACGGTGAGCGTATGTGTGAGGGCGCGGGTTAGTGAGCGTGTACGGGTTAGGATTAGGGGACGGGTGAGGGGAAGTCTTCGGGGAAGAGTTAGGGTTAGGGTTCGGGCTAGGGTTAGGGTTAGGGGACGGGGACGGTTTAGGGTCCAGGTGAGTGTACGACAACGGTTTAGGGGGAGTGTACATGTGAGGGCGCGGGATAGTGTGAGCGTACGGTTTAGGATTAGGGGACGGGTGAGGGGAAGGCTTCGGGGAAGTTTAGGGTTAGGTTTCGGGCTAGGATTAGGGTTAGGGTTAGGGGATGGGGACGGTTTAGGGTCCAGGTGAGGGTACGACAATGGTTTAGGGGGAGCGTACGTGTGAGGGCATGGGTTAGTGTGAGCGTACGGGTTAGAATTAGGGGACTGGTGAGGGGAAGGCTTCGTGGAAGTGTTAGGGTAGGGTTCGGGCTAGGGTTAGGTTTAGGGGATGGTGACGGTTTAGGGTCCAGGTGAGGGTACGACAACGCTTTAGGTTTAGCATACGTGTGAGGGCGCTGATTAGCGTTAGTGTACGGGTTAGGATTAGGGGACGTGTTGGGTCAGTCTTCGGGGAAGGGTTAGGCTTAGGTTTCGGTCTAGGGTTAGGGTTAGGGGAAGGGGATGGTTTAGGGTCCAGGTGAGGGTACGACAACGCTTTAGGGGGAGCGTACGTGTGAGGCCCTGGGTTAGTTTGAGCGTACGGGTTAGGATTTGGGGACGGGTGAAGGGAAGGCTTCGGGGAAGGGTTAGGGTTAGGGTTCGGGTTAGGGTTAGGGTTAGGGGACGGAGACGGTTTAGGGTCCAGGTGAGGTTTCGACAACGGTTTAGGGGGAGTGTACGTGTGAGGGCGCGGGTTAGTGTGAGCGTACGGGTTAGGATTCGGGGACGGGTGAGGGGAAGGCTTCGGGGAAGTGTTAGGGTTAGGGTTCGGGCTAGGGTTAGGTTTAGGGGAGGGGGACGGTTTAGGGTCCAGGTGAGGGTACGACAATGGTTTAGGGGGAGCGTACATGTGAGGGCGTGGGTTAGTGTGAGCGTACGGGTTAGGATTAGGGGACGGGTGAGGGGAAGGCTTCGGGGAAGGGTTAGGGTTAGGGTTCGGGCTAGGGTTAGGGTTAGGGGACGGGGATGGTTTAGGGTCCAGGTGAGGGTACGACAACGGTTTAGGGGGAGTGTACGTGTGAGGGCGCGTGTTAGTGTGAGCGTACGGGTTAGGATTAGGGGACGGGTGAGGGGAAGGCTTCGGGGAAGGGTGAGGGTTAGGGTTCGGGCTAGGGTTAGGGTTAGGGGACGGGGACGGTTTAGGGTCCAGGTGAGGGTACGACAACGGTTTAGGGGGAGTGTACGTGTGAGGGCGCGTGTTAGTGTGAGGGTACGGGTTAGGAATATGTTACGGGTGAGTTGAAGTCTTTGGGGAAGGGTTAGGGTTACGGTTCGGGCTAGGGTTAGGGTTAGGGGACGGGGACGGTTTAGGGTCCAGGAGGGTACGACAACCCTTTAGGGGGAGCGTACGTGTGAGGGTGTTGGTTATTGTGAGCGTACGGGTAAGGATTAGGGGACGGGTGAGGCGAAGGCTTCGTGGAAGTGTTAGGGTTAGGGTTCGGGCTGGGGTTAGGTTTAGGGGACTGGGACGATATAGGGTCCAGGTGAGGGTACGACAACGGTTTAGGGGGAGAATACGTGTGAGGGCGCGGGTTACTGTGAGCGTACGGGTTAGGATTATGGGATGGGTGAGGGGAAGGCTTCGGGGAAGTGTTAGGATTAGGGTTCGGACTAGGGTTAGGGTTAGGGGACGGGGACGGTTTAGGGTCCAGGTGAGGGTACGACAACGGTTTAGGGGGAGCGTACGTGTGAGGGCGCGGGTTAGTGTGAGCGTACGGGTTAGGATTAGGGGACGGGTGAGTGGAAGGCTTCGGGGAAGGGTTAGGTTTCGGGCTAGGGTTAGGGTTAGGGGACGGGGACGGTTTAGGGTCCAGGTGAGGGTACGACAACGCTTTAGGGGGAGCGTAAGTGTGAGGGCGCAGGTCAGTGTGAGCGTACGGGTTAGGATTAGGGAACGGGTGAGGGGAAGGCTTCGGGGAAGGTTTAGGGTTATCTTTCGGGCTAGGGTTAGGGGACGGGGACGGGGACGGTTTAGGGTCCAGGTGAGGGTACGACAACGCTTTAGGGGGAGCGTACGTGTGAGAGCATGGGTTAGTGTGAGCGTACGGGTTAGGATTAGGGGACGGGTGAGTGGAAGGCTTCGGGGAAGGGTTAGGGTTAGGGTTCGGGCTAGGGTTAGGGTTAGGGGACGGGGACGGTTTAGGGTCCAGGTGAGGGTACGACAACGGTTTAGGGGGAGCCTACGTGTGAGGACGCGAGTTAGTGTGTGCGTACGGGTTAGGATTAGGGGACGGGTGAGGGGTAGGCTTTTGGGAAGGGTTAGGGTTAGGGTGCGGGCTAGGGTTAGGGTTAGGGGACGGGGACGGTTTAGGGTCCAGGTGAGGGTACGACAACGGTTTAGGGGGAGCGTACATGGGAGGGCGCGGGTTAGTGTGAGCGTACGGTTTAGGATTAGGGTACGGGTGAGCGTCAGGCTTCGGGGAAGGGTTAGGGTTAGGGTTCGGGCTAGGGTTAGGGGACGGGGACTGGGACGGTTGAGGGTCCAGTTTCGGGTATCACAACGCTTTAGCGGTAGCGTACTTGTGAGGGCGCATGTCAGTGTTAGCGTACAGGTTAGGATTAGGGGACGGCTGAGGGTCAGGCTTCAGGGAAGGGTTAGGGTTAGGGATCAGGCTAGGGTTAAGGTTACGGGACCGGGACGGTTTATGGTTCATGTGAGGTTACGACAACGCTTTAGGGGGAGCGTACGTGTGAGAGCGCGGGTTAGTGTTAGCGTACGGGTTAGGATTAGGTGACGGGTGAGGGTCAGGATTCGGGGAAGGTTTAGGGTTAGAGTTCGGCCTAGGGTTAGGGTTAGGGGACGGGGACGGTTTAGGGTCCAGTTGAGGGTACGACAACGCTTTAGATAGAGCGTACGTGTAAGGGCGCGTGTTAGTGTTAGCGTACGGATTAGGATTAGGGGACGGGTGAGTGTCAGGCTTCGGGGAATCGTTAGGGTTAGGGTTCGGGCTAGGGTTAGGTTTAGGGGATGGTGACGGTTTAGGGTCCAGGTGAGGGTACGACAACGCTTTAGGTTTAGCATACGTGTGAGGGCGCTGATTAGCATTAGTGTACGGGTTAGGATTACGGGACGTGTTGGGTCAGGCTTCGGGGAAGTGTTAGGGTTAGGGTTCGGGCTAGGGTTAGGGTTAGGGGACGGGGATGGTTTAGGGTCCAGGTGAGGGTACGACAACGGTTTAGGGGGAGTGTACGTGTGAGGGCGCGTGTTAGTGTGAGCGTACGGGTTAGGATTAGGGGACGGGTGAGGGGAAGGCTTCGGGGAAGGGTGAGTGTTAGGGTTCGGGCTAGGGTTAGGGTTAGGGGACGGGGACGGTTTAGGGTCCAGGAGGGTACGACAACCCTTTAGGGGGAGCGTACGTGTGAGGGTGTTGGTTAGTGTGAGCGTACGGGTAAGGATTAGGGGACGGGTGAGGCGAAGGCTTCGGGGAAGGTTTAGGGTTAGGGTTCGGGCTAGGTTTAGGGTTAGGGGACGGAGACGGTATAGGGTCCAGGTGAGGGTACAACAATGGTTTAGGGGGAGCGTACGTGTGAGGGCGCGGGTTAGTGTCAGCGTACGGGTTAGGATTAGGGGACGGGTGAGGGGAAGGGTTAGGGTTAGGGTTTCGGCTAGGGTTAGGGTTAGGGGACGGAGACGGTTTAGGGTCCAGGTGAGGGTACAACAACGGTTTAGGGGGAGCGTACGTGTGAGGGCATGGGTTAGTGTGAGCGTACGGGTTAGGATTAGGGGACGGATGAGGTGAAGGCTTCGTGGAAGTGTTAGGGTTAGTGTTCGGGATAGGGTGAGGGTTAGGGGACGGGGACGATATAGGGTGCAGGTGAGGGTACGACAACGGTTTAGGGGGAGAATACGTGTGAGGGCGCGGGTTATTGTGAGCATACGGGTTAGGATTATTGGACGGGTGAGGGGAAGGCTTCGGGGAAGTGTTAGGATTAGGGTTCGGACTAGGGTTAGGGTTAGTGGACGGGGACTATTTAGGGTCCAGGTGAGGGTACGACAACGGTTTAGGGGGAGCGTACGTGTGAGGGTGCGGGTTAGTGGGAGCGTACGGGTTAGGATTAGGGGACGGGTGAGGGGAAGGCTTCGGGGACGGGTTAGGTTTCGGGCTAGGGTTAGGGTTAGGGGACAGGGACGGTTTAGGGTCCAGGTGAGGGTACGACAACGATTTAGGGGGAGTGTACGTGTGAGGGCGCGGGTTAGTGTGAGCGTACGGGTTAGGATTAGGGGACGGTTTAGGGGAAGGCTTCGGGGAAGGGTTAGGGTTAGGGTTTGGGCTAAGGATAGGGTTAAGAGACAGGGACGGTTTAGGGTCCAGGTGAGGGTACGACAATGGTTTAGGGGGAGCGTACGTGTGAGGGCGTGGGTTACTTTGAGTGTACGGGTTAGGATTAGGGGACGGGTGAGGGGAAGGCTTCGTGGAAGGGTTAGGATTAGGGTTCGGGCTAGGGTTAGGGTTAGGGGACGGGGAAGGTTTAGGGTCCAGGTGAGTGTACGACAACGGTTTAGGGGGAGCATACGTGTGAGGGCGCGGGTTAGTGTGAGCGTACTGGTTAGGATTAGGGGAAGGGTGAGGGGAAGGCTTCGGGGAAGGTTTAGAGTTAGGGTTCGGGCTGGGTTTAGTGGACGGGGACGGGGACGGTTTAGGGTCCAGTTGAGGGTACGACAATGCTTTAGGGGGAGCGTACGTGTGAGGGCGCGGTTTAGCGAGACCATACAGGTTAGGATTAGGGGACGGGTGAGAGTCAGGCTTCGGGGAAGGGTTAGGGTTAGGGTTCGCGGTAGGGATAGAGTTAGGAGACGGGGACGGTTTAGTGTCCAGGTGAGGGTAAGACAACGCTTTGGGGGAGCTTACATGTGAGGGTGTGGGTTAGCATTAGAGTACGGGTTAGGATTAGAGGACGGGTGAGGGGAAGGCTTCGGGGAAGGGTTAGGGTTAAGGGTCGGGGACGGTTTACGGTCCAGATGAGGGTACGACAATGGTTCAGGGGGCGCGTACGTGTGAGGGCGTGGGTTAGTGTGAGCGTACGGGTTAGGATTAGGGGACGGGTGAGGGGAAGGCTTCGGGGAAGTGTTAGGGTTAGGGTTCGGGCTAGGGTTAGGGTTAGGGGACGGGGACGGTTTAGGGTCCAGGTGAGGGTACGACAACGCTTTAGGGGGAGCGTACGTGTTAGGGCACGGGTTAGTGTGAGCGTACGGGTTAGGATTATGGGACGGGTGAGGGGAAGGCTTCGGGGAAGGGTAGGGGTTAGGGTTCGGGCTAGGGTTAGGGTTAGGGGACGGGGACGGTTTAGGGTCCAGTTGAGAGTACGACAAAGGTTTAAGGGGAGCATACGTGTGAGGGCGCGGGTTAGTGTGAGGGTACGGGATGGGATTAGGGGACGGGTGAGGGGAAGGCTTCGGGGAAGAGTTACGGTTAGGGTTCGGGCTAGTTTTAGAATTAGGGGATGGGGACGGTTTAGGGTCCAGGTGAGGGTACGACATCGGTTTAGATGGAGAGTACGTGTGAGGGCGTGGATTAGTGTGAGCGTACGGGTTAGGATTAGGGCACGGGTGAGGGGAAGGCTTCGGGGAAGGGTTACGGTTAGGGTTCTGGCTAGGGTTAGGTTTAGGGGACGGGGACGGTTTAGCGTCCAGGTTAGGGTATGACAACGCTTTAGCGGTAGGGTACGTGTGAGGGCGTGGGTTAGTGTGAGCGAACGGGTTAGGAATATGGGACGGGTGAGGGGAAGGCTTCAGGGAAGTGTTACGTTTAGGGTACGGGCTAGGGTTAGGGTTAGGGGACGGGGACGGTTTAGGGTCCAGTTGAGGGTACGACAACGCTTTAGGGGGAGCGTACGTGTGAGGGCGCAGATTAGTGTGAGCGTACGGGTTAGGATTAGGGGACGGGTGAGGGGAAGGCTTCGGAGAAGGGTTAGGGTTAGTGTTCGGGCTAGGGTTAGGGTTAGGGGACGGGGACGGTTTAGGTTCCAGGTGAGAGTACAACAACGGTTTAGGGAGAGCGAATGTGTGAGGGCGCGGGTTAGTGTGAGGGTACGTGTTAGGATTAGGGGACTGGTGAGGGGAAGGCTTCGGGGAAGGGTTAGGGTTAGGGTTCGGTCCAGTGTTAGGGTTAGGCGATGGGGACGGTTTAGGGTCCAGGTGAGGGTACGACAACGCTTTAGGGGGAGTGTAGGTGTGAGGGCGCGGGTTAGTGTGAGCTTACGGGTTAGGATTAGGGGACGGGTGAGGGGAAGGCTTCGGGTAAGAGTTACGGTTAGGGTTCTGGCTAGGGATAGGGTTAGGGGACGGGGACGGTTTAGGGTCCAGGTGAGGGTACCACAACGATTTAGGGGGAGTGTACATGTGAGGGCACGGGTTAGTGTGAGCGTACGGGTTAGATTTAGGGTACGGGTGAGGGGAAGGCTTCGGGGAAGGGTTAGGGTTCGGGCTAGGGTTAGGTTTAGGGGATGGGGTAGGTTTAGGGTCCAGGTGAGGGTACGACAACGCTTTAGGGGGAGCATACGTGTGAGGGTGCGGGTTAGTGTGAGCGTACGGGTTAGGAATAGGGGACGGCTGAGGGGAAGGCTTCGGGGAAGGGTTAGGGTTAGGGTTCAGGCTAAGGTTAGCGTTAAGAGACGGGGATGGTTTAGGGTCCAGGTGAGTGTACGAAAACGGTTTCGGGGGAGCGTACGTGTGAGGGCGCGGGTGAGTGTGAGCGTACGGGTTAGGATTAGGGGACGGGTGAGGGAAAGGCTTCGGAGAAGGGTTAGGCTTAGGGTTTGGGCTAGGGTTAGGGTTAGGGGACGGGGACGGTTTAGTGTCCAGGTGACGGTACGACAACGTTTTAGGTGAAGCGTACATGTGAGGGCGCGGGTCAGTGTGAGCGTACGGGTAAGGATTAGGGGACAGGTGAGGGGAAGGCTTCGGGGAAGGGTTAGGGTTAGGGTTCGGGCTAGGGTTAGGGTTAGGGGACGGGGACAGTATAGGGTCCAGGTGAGGGTACGACAATGGTTTAGGGGGAGCGAACGTGTGAGGGCGCGGATTAGTGTCAGCATACAGGTTAGGATTAGGGGACGGGTGAGGGGAAGGCTTCGGGGAAGGGTTAGGGTTAGGGTTTGGGTTCGGGTTAGGGTTTGGGGACGGGGAGGGTTTAGGGTCCAGGTGAGGGTACGACAACGGTTTAGGGGGAGCGTATGTGTGAGGGCGCGGGTTACTGTGAGCTTACGGGTTAGGATTAGGGGACGGGTGAGGGGAAGGCTTTGGGGAAGGTTTAGGGTTAGGGTTCGGGCTAGGGTTAGGGTTAGGGGACGGGGACGGTTTAGGGTCCAGGTGAGGGTACGACAATGCTTTAGGGGGAGAGTACATGTGAGGGCGTGGGTTAGTGTGAGCGTACGGGTTAGGATTCGGGGATGGGTGAGCGGAAGGCTTTGGGGAAGGGTTATGGTTAGGGTTCGGGCTAGGGTTAAGTTTAGGGGACGGGGACGGTTTAGTGTCCAGGTGAGTGTATGACAACGGTTTAGCGGGAGCGTACGTGTGAGGGCGCGGGTTAGTGTGAGCGTACGGGTTAGGATTAGGGGACGGGTGAGGGGATGGCTTCGGGTAAGTGTTAGCTTTAGGGATCGGGCTGAGGTTAGGGTTAGGGGACGGGGATGGTTTAGGGTCCAGGTGAGGGTACGAGAACGGTTAGGGGGAGGGTACGTGTGAGGGCGCGGGTTAGTGTGAGCGTCGAGTTAGGAATAGGGCACGGGTGAGGGGAAGGCTTCGCGGAAGGGTTAGGGTTAGGGTTCGGGCTAGGGTTAGGGTTAGGGGACGGGGACGGTTTAGGGTCCAGGTGAGGGTATGACAACTGTTTAGGGGGAGCGTACGTGTGAGGGCATGGGTTAGTGTGAGCGTACAGATTAGGACTAGGGGACGGGTGAGGGGTAGGTTTCGGGAAGGGTTAGGGTTAGGGTTTGGGCTAGGGATAGGGTTAGGCGATGGGGACGTTTTAGGGTCCAGGTGAGTGTACGACAACGGTTTAGGGGGAGTGTACGTGTGAGGGCGCGGTTTAGTGTGAGCGTACGGGTTAGATTTATGGGACGGGTGAGGGGAAGGCTTCGGGGAAGGTTTAGGTTTATCTTTCGGCCTAGGGTTAGGGGACGGGGACGGGGACGGTTTAGGGTCCAGGTGAGGGTACGACAACGCTTTAGGGGGAGCGTACGTGTGAGGGCGCGGGTTAGTGTGAGCGTACGGGTAAGGATTAGGGGACGGGTGAGGGGAAGGCTTCGGGGAAGGGTTAGGGTTAGGGTTCGGGCTAGGGTTAGGGTTAGGTGACGGGGACGGTTTAGGGTCAAGGTGAGGGTATGACAACGCTTTAGGGGGAGGGTACGTGTGAGGGCGCGGGTTAGAGTGAGCGTACGGGTTAGGATTAGGGGACGTGTGAGGGGAAGTCTTCAGGGAAGTGTTAGGGTTAGGGTTCAGGCTAGGGTTAGGGTTAGGGGAAGGGGACGGTTTAGTGTCCAGGTGAGTGTATGACAACGGTTTAGCGGGACCGTACGTGTGATGGCGTGGGTTAGTGTGAGCGTACGGGTTAGGATTAGGGGACGGGTGAAGGGAAGGCTTCGGGGAAGCGTTAGGTTTAGGGTTCGGGCTGGGGTTAGGGTTAGGGGACTGGGATGTTTTAGGGTCCAGTTGAGGGTACGACAACGCTTTAGGGTTAGCGTACGTGTGAGCGCGCGGTTTAGTGTGAGCGTACGGGTTAGGATTAGGGGACGGGTGAGGGGAAGGCTTCGGGGAAGTGTTAGGGTTAGGGTTCAGGCTAGGGTTAGGGTTAGGGGACGGGGAGGGTATAGGGTCAAGGTGAGGGTACGACAACGGTTTAGGGGGAGCGTACGTGTGAGGGCACGGTTTAGTGTGAGCGTACGGATTAGGATTAGGGGACGGATGAGGGGTAGACTTCGGGGAAGGGTTAGGGTTAGGGTTCGGGCTAGGGTTAGGGTTAGGGGACGGGGACGGTTTAGCGTCCAGGTGAGTGTACGACAACGGTTTAGGGGGGGCGTACGTGTGAGGGCGCGGGTTAGTGTGAGCGTACGGGTTAGGATTAGGGGACGGGTGAGGGGAAGGCTTCGGGGAAGGTTTAGTGTTAGGGTTCGGGCTAGGGTTAGGGTTAGGGGACGGGGACGGTTTAGGGTCCAGGTGAGGGTACGACAACGGTTTAGGGGAAGCGTACGTGTGAGGGCGCGGGTTAGTGTGAGCTTACGGGTTAGGATTAGGGGATGGGTGAGGGGAAGGCTTCGGGGAAGGGTTCGGGTTAGGGTTTGGGCTAGGGTTAGGTTTAGGGGACGGGGACGGTTTAGGGTGCAGGTGGGGGTACGACAACGGTTTAGGGGAGCGTACGTGTGAGGGCACGGGTTAGTGTGAGCGTACGGATTAGGATTAGGGGACTGGTGAGGGGAAGGCTTCTGGGAAGGGTTAGGGTTAAGGTTCGGGCTAGGGTTAGGGTTAGGGGACGGAGACGGTTTAGGTTCCAGGTGAGGGTACGACAACGGTTTAGGGGGAGCGTACGTGTGAGGGCGCGGGTTAGTGTGAGCGTACGGGTTAGGATTAGGGGACGGGTGAGGGGAAGGCTTCGGGGAGGGTTTAGCGTTAGTGTTCAGGCTAGGGTTAGGGTTAGGGGACGGGGATGGTTTAGGGACCAGGTGAGGGTATGACAACGGTTTAGGGGGAGCTTATGTGTGAGGGCGCGGGTTAGTTTGAGCGTACGGGATAGGATTAGGGGACGGGTGAGGGGAAGGCTTCAGGGAAGGGTTAGGTTTAGGGTTCGGGCTAGGGTTAGGGTTAGGGGACGGGGACGGATTAGGGTACAGTTGAGGGTACGACAGCGGTTTAGGGGGAGCGTACGTGTGAGGGTGTGGGTCAGTGTGAGCGTACGGGTTAGGATTAGGGGACGGGTGAGGGGAAGGCTTTGGGGAAGGGTTAAGGTTAGGGTTCGGGCTAGGGTTAGGGTTAGGGGACGTGGACGGTTTAGGGTACAGTTGAGGGTACGACAGCGGTTTAGGGGGAGCGTACGTGTGAGGGCACGGGTTAGTGTGGGCGTACGGATTAGGATTAGGGGAAGGGTGAGGGGTAGGCTTCGAGAAAGGGTTAAGTTTAGGGTTCGGGCTAGGGTTAGGGTTAGGGGACGGGGACGGATTAGGGTACAATTGAGGGTACGACAACGGTTTAGGGGGAGCGTACGTTTGAGGGCGCAGGTTAGTGTGAGCGTACGGTTTAGGATTAGGGGACGGGTGAGGGGAAGGCTTCGGGGAAGGGTTAGGGTTAGGGTTGGGGCTAGGGTTAGGGTTAGGGAAAGGGAAGGTTTAGGTTCCAGGTGAGGGTACGACAACGGTTTATGGGGAGCGTACGTGTGAGGGTGTGGGTTAGTGTGAGCGTACGGGTTAGGATTAGGGGACGGGTGAGGGGAAGGCTTCGGGGAAGGGTTAGGGTTAGGGTTCAGGCTAGGGTTAGGGTTAGGGGACTGGGACGGTTTAGGGTCCAGGTGAGGGTACGACAACGGTTTAGGGGGAGCGTACGTGTGAGGGCACGGGTTAGTGTGACCGTACGGGGTAGGATTAGGGGACAGGTGAGGGGAAGGCTTCGGGGAAGGGTTAGGGTTAGGGTTCGGGCTAGGGTTAGGGTTAGGGGACGGGGACGGTTTAGGGACCAGGTGAGGTTACGACAACGTTTTAGGGGGAGCATACGTGTGAGGGAGCGGGTTAGTGTGAGCGTACGGGATAGGATTAGGGGACGGGTGAGGGGAAGGCTTCGGGGAAGGGTTAGGTTTAGGTTTCGGGCTAGGGTTAGGGTTAGAGGACGGAGACGGTTTAGGTTCCAGGTGAGGGTACGACAACGGTTTAGGGGGAGCGTACGTGTGAGGGCGTGGGTTAGTGTGAGCATACGGGTTAGGATTAGGGGACGGGGGAGGGGAAGGCTCCGGGAAAGTGTTAGGGTTAGAGTTCGGGCTAGGGTTAGGGTTAGGGGATAGGGACGGTTTAGGGTCCAGGTGAAGGTACGACAACGGTTTAGGGGGAGCATACGTGTGAGGGCGCGGGTTAGTGTGAGCGTACGGGTTATGATTCGGGGACGGGTGAGGGGAAGGCTTTGGGGAAGGTTTAGGGTTAGGGTTCGGGCTACGGTTACGTTTAGGGGACGGGGACGGTTTAGGGTCCAGGTCAGGGTACGACAACGGTTTAGGGGGATCCTACGTGTGAGGGGGTGGGTTAGTGTGAGCGTACGGGTTAGGATTAGGGGACGGGTGAGGGGAAGGCTTTGGGGAAGGGTTAGGGTTAGGGTTCGGGCTAGTGTTAGGTTTAGGGGACGGGGACGGTTTAGGGTACAGCTGAGGGTACGACAGCGGTTTAGGGGGAGCGTACGTGTGAGGGCACGGGTTAGTGTGTGCGTACGGATTAGGATTAGGGGAAGGGTGAGGGGTAGGCTTCGAGGAAGGGTTAGGTTTAGGGTTCGGTCTAGGGTAAGGGTTAGGGGACGGGGACGGTTTAGGGTCCAGTTGAGGGTACGACAACTGTTTAGGGGGAGCGTACGTTTGAGGGCGCAGGTTAGTGTGAGCGTACGTGTTAGGATTAGGGGCGGGTGAGGGGAAGGCTTCGGGGAAGGGTTAGGGTTAGGGTTGAGGCTAGGGTTAGGGTTAGGGAAAGGGAAGGTTTAGGTTCCAGGTGAGGGTACGACAACGGTTTAGGGGTAGCGTACGTGTGAGGGTGCGTGTTAGTGTGAGCGTACGGGTTAGGATTAGGGGACGGGTGAGGGGAAGGCTTCGGAGAAGTGTTAGGGTTAGGGTTCGGTCTAGGGTTAGGGTTAGGGGACTGGGACGGTTTAGGGTTCAGGTGAGGGTACGACAACGGTTTAGGGGGAGCGTACGTGTGAGGGCGCGGGTTAGTGTGACCGTACGGGCTAGGATTAGGGGACAGGTGAGGGGAAGGCTTCGGGGAAGGGTTAGGGTTAGGGTTCGGGCTAGGGTTAGGGTTAGGGGACGGGGACGGTTTAGGGACCAGGTGAGGGTACGACAACGGTTTAGGGGGAGCGTACGTGTGAGGGTGCGCGTTAGTGTGAGCGTACAGGATAGGATTAGGGGACGGGTGAGGGGAAGGCTTCGGGGTAGTCTTAGGTTTAGGTTTCGGGCTAGGGTTAGGGTTAGGGGACGGAGACGATTTAAGTTCCAGGTGAGGGTACGACAACGGTTTAGAGGGAGCGTACGTTTGAGGCCGTGGGTTAGTGTGAGCATACGGGTTAGGATTAGGAGACGGGGGAGGGGAAGGCTTCGGGAAAATGTTAGGGTTAGGGTTCGGGCTAGGGTTAGGGTTAGGGGACGGCGACGGTTTAGGGTCCACTGAGGGTATGACAACGGTTTAGGGGTAGTGTACGTGTGACGGCGCGGGTTAGTGTGAGCGTACGGGTTAGGATTAGGGGACGGGTGAGGGGAAGGTTTTGGGGAAGGGTTAGGGTAGGGTTCGGGCTAGGGTTAGGGTTAGGGGACGGGGACGGTTTAGGGTCCAGGTGACGGTATGACAACGCTTTAGGGGGAGGGTACGTGTGAGGGCGTGGGTTAGTGTGAGCGTACGGGTTAGGATTAGGGGACGGGTGAGGGGTAGGCTTCGGGGAAGGGTTAGGTTTAGGGTTCGGGCTAGGGTTAGGGTTAGGGTACGGGGACGGTTTAGGGTCCAGGTGAGTGTACGACAACGGTTTAGGGGGAGTGTACGTTTGTGGGCGCAGGTTAGTGTGAGCGTACGGGTTAGGATTAGGGGACGGGTGAGGGGAAGGCTTCGGGGACGGGTTAGGGTTAGGGTTTGGGTAGGGTTAGGGTTAGGGGATGGGGACGGTTTAGGGTCCAGGTGAGAGTACCACAACGGTTTAGGGGCAGCGTACGTGTGAGCGGGCTGTTTAGTTTGAGCGTACGGGTTAGGATTAGGGGACGGGTGAGGGGAAGGCTTCGGGGAAGGGTTAGGGTTAGGGTTCGGGCTAGGGTTAGGGTTAGGGGATGGGGACAGTTTAGGGTCCAGGTGAGGGTACGACAACGGTATAGGGGGTGCGTACGTGTTAGGGCGCGGGTTAGTGTGAGCGTACGGGTTAGGATTAGGGGACGGGTGAGGGGAAGGCTTCGGGGAAGTGTTAGGGTTAGGGTTCGGGCTAGGGTTAGGGTTAGGGGTCGCGGACGATTTAGGGTCCAGGTGAGGGTACGACAACGGTTTAGGGGGAGCGTACGTGTGAGGGCACGGGTTACTGTGAGCGTACGGGTTAGGATTAGGGGACGGGTGAGGGGAAGGCTTCGGGGAAAGTTTAGGGTTAGGGTTCGGGCTAGGGTTAGGGTTAGGTGACGGGGACGGTTTAGGGTCCAGGTGAGTGTACAACAACGGTTTAGGAGGAGCGTAAGTGTGAGGGCGCGGGTTAGTGTGAGCGTACGGGTTAGGATTAGGGGACGTGTGAGGGGAAGGCTTCGGGGAAGGGTTATGGTTAGGGTTCGGGCTAGGGTTAGGTTTAGGGGATGGGGATGGTTTAGGGTCAAGGTGAGGGTACGAAAACGGTTTAGGTGGAGCGTACCTGTGAGGGCACGGGTTAGTGTGAGCGTACGGGTTAGGATTAGGGGATGAGTGAGGGGAAGGCTTCGGGGACGGGTTAGGGTTAGGGTTCGGGCCAGGTTTAGGGTTAGGGGATGAGGACGGTTTAGGGTCCAGATGTGGGTACGACAACGCTTTAGGGGCAGCGTACGTGTGAGCGGGCTGGATAGTGTGAGCGAACGGGTTAGGATTCGGGGATGGGTGAGGGGAAGGCTTCTGGGAAGGGTTAGGGTTATGGTTCGGGCTAGGGATAGGGTTAGGGGATGGGGACGGTTTAGGGTCCAGGTAAGGGTACGACAACAGTTTAGGGGGAGCGTACGTGTGAGGGCGCGGGTTAGTGTGAGCGTACGGGTTCGGATTAGGGGACGGGTGAGGGGAAGGCTTCGGGGAAGGGTTAGGGTGAGGGTTCGGGCTAGGGTTCGGATTAGGGGACGGGGATGATTTAGGGTCCAGGTGAGGGTACGACAACGGTTTTAGGGGGAGTGTACGTGTGAAGACGTGGGTTAGTGTGAGCGTACGGGTTAGGATTAGGGGACGGGTGAGGGGAAGGCTTCTGGGAAGGTTTAGGGTTAGGGATCGGGATAGGGTTTGCGTTAGGGGACGGGGACCGTTTAGGGTCCAGGTGAGGGTACGACAACGGTTTAGGGGGAGCGTACGTGTGAGGGCGCGGGTTAGTGTGAGCGTACAGGTTATGATTCGGGGACGGGTGAGGGGAAGGCTTTGGGGAAGGTTTAGGGTTAGGGTTCGGGCTACGGTTACGTTTAGGGGACGGGGACGGTTTAGGGTCCAGGTGGGGGTACGACAATGGTTTAGGGCGAGCGTACGTGTGAGGGCGCGGGTTAGTGTGAGCGTACGGGGTAGGATTAGGGGACGGGTGAGGGGAAGGCTTCGGGGAAGAGTTAGGGTTAGGGTTCGGGCTAGGGTTAGGGTTAGGGGACGGGGACGGTTTAGGGTCCAGGTGAGGGTACGACAACGGTTTAGGGGGAGCGTACGTGTGAGGGCGTGGGTTAGTGTGAGCGTACGGGTTAGGATTAGGGGACGGGTGAGGGGAAGGCTTCGGGTAAGGGTTAGGGTTAGGGTTCGGGCTAGGGTTAGGGTTAGGGAATGGGGACGGTTTAGGGTCCAGGTCAGGGTACGACAACGGTTTAGGGGGATCCTACGTGTGAGGGGGTGGGTTAGTGTGAGCGTACGGGTTAGGATTAGGGGACGGGTGAGGGGAAGGCTTTGGGGAAGGGTTAGGGTTAGGGTTCGGGCTAGTGTTAGGTTTAGGGGACGGGGACGGTTTAGGGTACAGCTGAGGGTACGACAGCGGTTTAGGGGGAGCGTACGTGTGAGGGCACGGGTTAGTGTGGGCGTACGGATTAGGATTAGGGGAAGGGTGAGGGGTAGGCTTCGAGGAAGGGTTAGGTTTAGGGTTCGGTCTAGGGTAAGGGTTAGGGGACGGGGACGGTTTAGGGTCCAGTTGAGTGTACGACAACGGTTTAGGGGGAGCGTACGTTTGAGGGCGCAGGTTAGTGTGAGCGTACGGGTTAGGATTAGGGGACGGGTGAGGGGAAGGCTTCGGGGAAGGGTTAGGGTTAGGGTTGAGGCTAGGGTTAGGGTTAGGGAAGGGGAAGGTTTAGGTTCCAGGTGAGGGTACGACAACGGTTTAGGGGGAGCGTACGTGTGAGGGTGCGGGTTAGTGTGAGCGTACGGGTTAGGATTAGGGGACGGGTGAGGGGAAGGCTTCGGGGAAGGGTTAGGGTTAGGGTTCGGGCTAGGGTTAGGGTTAGGGGACTGGGACGGTTTAGGGTTCAGGTGAGGGTACGACAACGGTTTAGGGGGAGCGTACGTGTGAGGGCGCGGGTTAGTGTGACCGTACGGGCTAGGATTAGGGGACAGGTGAGGGGAAGGCTTCGGGGAAGGGTTAGGGTTAGGGTTCGGGCTAGGGTTAGGGTTAGGGGACGGGGACGGTTTAGGGACCAGGTGAGGGTACGACAACGGTTTAGGGGGAGCGTACGTTTGAGGGTGCGGGTTAGTGTGAGCGTACAGGATAGGATTAGGGGACGGGTGAGGGGAAGGCTTCGGGGAAGTCTCAGGTTTAGGTTTCGGGCTAGGGTTAGGGTTAGGGGACGGAGACGATTTAAGTTCCAGGTGAGGGTACGACAACGGTTTAGGGGGAGCGTACGTTTGAGGCCGTGGGTTAGTGTGAGCATACGGGTTAGGATTAGGAGACGGGGGAGGGGAAGGCTTCGGGAAAGTGTTAGGGTTAGGGTTCGGGCTAGGGTTAGGGTTAGGGGAGGGCGACGGTTTAGGGTCCAGTGAGGGTACGACAACGGTTTAGGGGTAGTGTACGTGTGACGGCGCGGGTTAGTGTGAGCGTACGGGTTAGGATTAGGGGACGGGTGAGGGGAAGGTTTTGGGGAAGGGTTAGGGTAAGGTTCGGGCTAGGGTTAGGGTTAGGGGACGGGGACGGTTTAGGGTCCAGGTGATGGTATGACAACGCTTTAGGGGGAGGGTACATGTGAGAGCGTGGGTTAGTGTGAGCGTACGGGTTAGGATTAGGGGACGGGTGAGGGGTAGGCTTCGGGGAAGGGTTAGGTTTAGGGTTCGGGCTAGGGTTAGGGTTAGGGGACGGGGACGGTTTAGGGTCCAGGTGAGTGTACGACAACGGTTTAGGGGGAGTGTACGTTTGTGGGCGCAGGTTAGTGTGAGCGTACGGGTTAGGATTAGGGGACGGGTGAGGGGAAGGTTTCGGGGAAGGGTTAGGGTTAGGGTTCGTGCTAGGGTTATGGTTAGGGGACGGGGACGGTTTAGGTTCCAGGTGAGGGTACGACAACGATTTAGGGGGTGCGTACGTGTGAGGGCGTGGGTTAGTGTTAGCGTACGGGTTAGGATTAGGGGACGGGTGAGGGGAAGGCTTCGGGGAAGGGTTATGGTTAGGGTTCGGGCTAGGGTTAGGGTTAGGGGACGGGGACGGTTTAGGGTCCAGGTGAGGGTATGACAACGCTTTAGGGGGAGGGTACGTGTGAGGGTGTGGGTTAGTGTGAGCGTTCGGGTTAGGATTAGGGGACAGGTGAGAGAAGGCTTCAGGGAAGGGTTAGGGTTAGGGTTCGTGCTAGGGTTAGGGTTCGGGGACGGGGACGGTTTAGGGTCAAGGTGAGGGTACGATAACGGTTTAGGGGGAGCGTACGTGTGAGGGCACGGGTTAGTGTGAGCGTACGGATTAGGATTAGGGGAAGGGTGAGGGGTAGGCTTCGGGGAAGGGTTAGGTTTAGGGTTCGGGCTAGGGTTAGGGTTAGGGAACGGGGACGGTTTAGGGTCCAGGAGAGGGTACGACAACGGTTTAGGGGGAGCGTATGTTTGAGGGCGCAGGTTAGTGTGAGCGTACGGGTTAGGATTAGGTGATGGGTGAGGGGAAGGCTTCGGGGACGGGTTAGGTTTAGGGTTCGGGCTAGGGTTAGGGTTAGGGGACGGGGACGGTTTAGGATCCAGGTGAGGGGAAGACAACGGTTTAGGGGGAGCATACGTGTGAGGGCGCGGGTTAGTGTGAGCGTACGGGTTAGGATTAGGTGATGGGTGACGGGAAGGCTTCGGGGACGGGTTAGGGTTAGGGTTTGGGTAGGGTTAGGGTTATGGGATGGGGACGGTTTAGGGTCCAGGTGAGAGTACCACAACGGTTTAGGGGCAGCGTACGTGTGAGCGGGCTGTTTAGTTTGAGCGTACGGGTTAGGATTAGGGGACGGGTGAGGGGAAGGCTTCGGGGAAGGTTTAGGGTTAGGGTTCGGGCTAGGGTTAGGGTTAGGGGACGGGGACAGTTTAGGGTCCAGGTGAGGGTACGACAACGGTATAGGGGGAGCGTACATGTTAGGGCGCGGGTTAGTGTGAGCGTACGGGTTAGGATTAGGGGACGGGTGAGGGGAAGGCTTCGGGGAAGTGTTAGGGTTAGGGTTCGGGCTAGGGTTAGGGTTAGGGGTCGGGGACGATTTAGGGTCCAGGTTAGGGTACGACAACGGTTTAGGGGGAGCGTACGTGTGAGGGCACGGGTTACTGTGAGCGTACGGGTTAGGATTAGGGGACGGGTGAGGGGAAGGCTTTGGGGAAGGTTTAGGGTTAGGGTTCGGGCTAGGGTTAGGGTTAGGTGACGGGGACGGTTTAGGGTCCAGGTGAGTGTACAACAACGGTTTAGGAGGAGCGTAAGTGTGAGGGCGCGGGTTAGTGTGAGCGTACGGTTTAGGATTAGGGGACGGGTGAGGGGAAGGCTTCGGGGAAGGGTTATGGTTAGGGTTCGGGCTAGGGTTAGGGTTAGGGGATGGGGACGCTTTAGGGTCAAGGTGAGGGTACGAAAACGGTTTAGGTGGAGCGTACCTGTGAGGGCACGGGTTAGTGTGAGCGTACGGGTTAGGATTAGGGGATGGGTGAGGGGAAGGCTTCGGGGACGGGTTATGGTTAGGGTTCGGGCTAGGTTTAGGGTTAGGGGATGAGGACGGTTTAGGGTCCAGATGTGGGTACGACAACGCTTTAGGGGCAGCGTACGTGTGAGCGGGCTGGATAGTGTGAGCGAACGGGTTAGGATTCGGGGATGGGTGAGGGGAAGGCTTCTGGGAAGGGTTAGGGTTATGGTTCGGGCTAGGGATTGGGTTAGGGGATGGGGACGGTTTAGGGTCCAGGTAAGGGTACGACAACAGTTTAGGGGGAGCGTACGTGTGAGGGCGCGGGTTAGTGTGAGCGTACGGGTTCGGATTAGGGGACGGGTGAGGGGAAGGCTTCGGGGAAGGGTTAGGGTGAGGGTTCGGGCTAGGGTTCGGATTAGGGGACGGGGATGATTTAGGGTCCAGGTGAGAGTACGACAACGGTTTTAGGGGGAGTGTACGTGTGAGGGCGTGGGTTAGTGTGAGCGTACAGGTTATGATTCGGGGACGGGTGAGGGGAAGGCTTTGGGGAAGGTTTAGGGTTAGGGTTCGGGCTACGGTTACGTTTAGGGGATGGGGACGGTTTAGGGTCCAGGTGGGGGTACGACAATGGTTTAGGGAGAGCGTACGTGTGAGGGCACGGGTTAGTGTGAGCGTACGGGTTAGGATTAGGGGACGGGTGAGGGGAAGGCTTCGGGGAAGGGTTAGGTTTGGGGTTCTGGTTAGGGTTAGGGTTAGGGGACGGGGACGGTTTAGGGTCCACGTGAGTGTACGACAATGGTTTAGGGGGAGAGTACGTGTGAGGGTGCGGGTTAGTGTGAGCGTACGGGTTAAGATTAGGGGACGGGTGAGGGGAAGGCTTCGGGGAAGGTTTAGGGTTAGGGTTCGGGCTAGGGTTAGGGTTAGGGGATCGGGACGGTTTAGGGACCAGGTGAGGGTACGACAACGGTTTAGGGGTAGCGTACGTGTGAGGGCGTGGGTTAGTGTGAGCGTACGGGTTAGGATTAGGGGACGGGTGAGGGGAAGGCTTTGGGGAAGGGTTAGGGTTAGGGTTCGGGCTAGGATTAGGGTTAGGGGACGGGGACGGTTTAGGGTCCAGCTGAGGGTACGACAGCGGTTTAGGGGGAGCGTACGTGTGAGGGCACGGGTTAGTGTGGGCGTACGGATTAGGATTAGGGGAAGTGTGAGGGGTAGGCTTCGAGGAAGGGTTAGGTTTAGGGTTCGGTCTAGGGTTAGGGTTAGGGGACGGGGACGGTTTAGGGTCCAGTTGAGGGTACGACGACGGTTTAGGGGGAGCGTACGTTTGAGGGCGCAGGTTAATGTGAGCGTACGGGTTAGGATTAGGGGACGGGTGAGGGGAAGGCTTCGGGGAAGTGTTAGGGTTAGGGTTGGGGCTAGGGTTAGGGTTAGGGAAGGGGAAGGTTTAGGTTCCAGGTGAGGGTACGACAACGGTTTAGGGGGAGCATACGTGTGAGGGCACGCGTTAGTGTGACCGTACGGGCTAGGATTAGGGGACAGGTGAGGGGAAGGCTTCGGGGAAGTGTTAGGGTTAGGGTTCGGGCTAGGGTTAGGGTTAGGGGACGGGGACGGTTTAGGGACCAGGTGAGGGTACGACAACGGTTTAGGGGGAGCGTACGTGTGAGGGCGCGGTTTAGTGTGAGCGTACGGGATAGGATTAGGGGACGGGTGAGGGGAAGGCTTCGGGGAAGTGTTAGGTTTAGGTTTCGGGCTTGGGTTAGGGTTAGGGGACGGAGACGGTTTAGGTTGCAGGTGAGGGTACGACAACGGTTTAGGGGGAGCATACGTGTGAGGGCGTGGGTTAGTGTGAGCATACGGGTTAGGATTAGAGGACGGGGGAGGGGAAGGCTTCGGGAAAGTGTTAGGGTTAGGGTTCGGGCTAGTTTTAGTGTTAGGGGACGGCGACGGTTTAGGGTACAGTGAGGGTACGACAACGGTTTAGGGGTAGCGTACGTGTGACGGCGCGGGTTAGTGTGAGCGTACGGGTTAGGATTAGGGGACAGGTGAGGGGAAGGTTTTGGGGAAGGGTTAGGGTAGGGTTCGGGCTAGGGTTAGGGTTAGGGGACGGGGACGGTTTAGGGTCCAGGTGAGGGTACGACAACGGTTTAGGGGGAGCGTACGTGTGAGGGCGTGGGTTAGTGTGAGCGTACGGGTTAGGATTTGGGGACGGGTGAGTGGAAGGCTTCGGGGAAGGTTTATGTTTAGTGTTCGGGCTAGGGTTAGGGTTAGGGGACGGGGACGGTTTAGGGTCTTGGTGAGGGTACCACAACGGTTTAGGGGCAGCGTACGTGTGAGCGGGTTGTTTAGTTTGAGCGTACGGGTTAGGATTAGGGATCGGGTGAGGGGAAGGCTTCGGGGAAGGGTTAGGTTTAGGGTTCGGGCTAGGGTTAGGGTTAGGGGACAGGGACAGTTTAGGG
The DNA here is from genome assembly GCF_964270905.1 of Leucopleurus acutus. Classification (NCBI taxonomy): domain Eukaryota; kingdom Metazoa; phylum Chordata; class Mammalia; order Artiodactyla; family Delphinidae; genus Leucopleurus; species Leucopleurus acutus. The sequence continues at coordinate 1,670,875 of NW_028139221.1, read as the reverse complement.
TCCAGGTGAGGGTACGACAACGGTATAGGGGGAGCGTACGTGTTAGGGCGTGGGTTAATGTGAGCGTATGGGTTAGGATTAGGGGACGGGTGAGGGGAAGGCTTCGGGGAAGTGTTGGGGTTAGGGTTCGGGCTAGGGTTAGGGTTAGGGGACGGGGACGATTTAGGGTCCAGGTGAGGGTACGACAACGGTTTAGGGGTAGCGTACGTGTGAGGGCACGGGTTACTGTGAGCGTACGGGTTAGGATTAGGGGACGGGTGAGGGGAAGGCTTCGGGGAAGGTTTAGGGTTAGGGTTCGGGCTAGGGTTAGGGTTAGGGGACGGGGACGGTTTAGGGTCCAGGTGAGTGTACAACAACGGTTTAGGGGGAGCGTAAGTGTGAGGGCGCGGGTTAGTGTGAGCGTACGGGTTAGGATTAGGGGACGGGTGAGGGGAAGGCTTCGGGGAAGGGTTAGGGTTAGGGTTCGGGCTAGGATTAGGGTTAGGGGATGGGGACGGTTTAGGGTCAAGGTGAGGGTATGAAAACGGTTTAGGTGGAGCGTACCTGTGAGGGCACCGGTTACTGTGAGCGTACGGGTTAGGATTAGGGGATGGGTGAGTGGAAGGCTTTGGGGACGGGTTAGGGTTAGGGTTCAGGCTAGGTTTAGGGTTAGGGGATGGGGACGGTTTAGGGTCCAGGTGTGGGTACGACAACGGTTTAGGGGCAGCGTACGTGTGAGCGGACTGGATAGTGTGAGCGTACGGGTTAGGATTAGGGGACGGGTGAGGGGAAGGCTTCGGGGAAGGTTTAGGGTTAGGGTTCGGGCTAGGGTTAGGGTTAGGGGACGGGGACGGTTTAGGGTCCAGGTGAGGGTACGACAACGGTTTAGGGGGAGCGTACATGTGAGAGCGCGGGTTAGTGTGAGCGTACGGGTTAGGATTAGGGGAAGTGTGAGGGGAAGGCTTCGGGGAAGGGTTAGTTTTAGGGTTCGGGCTAGGGTTAGGGTTAGGGGACGGGGACGGTTTAGGGTCCAGGTGAGGGTACGACAACGGTTTAGGGGGAGCGTACGTGTGAGCGCGCGGGTTAGTGTGAGCGTACGGGTTAGGATTAGGGGACGGGTGAGGGGAAGGCTTCGGGGAATGGTTAGGGTGAGGGTTCGGGCTAGGGTTAGTGCTAGGGGTTGGGGACGGTTTAGGGTCCAGGTGAGGGTACGACAACGGTGTAGGGGGCGCGTAAGTGTGAGGGCGTGTTTCAGTGTGAGCGTACGGATTAGAATTAGGGGACGGGTGAGGGGAAGGCTTCGGGGAAGGTTTAGGGTTAGGGATTGGACTAGGGTTAAGGTTTGGGGATGGGCAGGGTTTCAGGTACAGGTGAGGGTACGACAACGGTTTAGGGGGAGCGTACGTGTTAGGGCGCGGGTTAGTGTGAGCGTACGGGCTAGGATTAGGGGACTGGTGAGGGGAAGGCTTCGGGGAAGGGTTAGGGTTAGGGTTCGGGCTAGGGTTAGGGTTAGGGGACGGGGATGGTTTAGGGTCCAGGTGAGGGTATGACAACGGTTTAGGGGGAGCGTACATGTGAGGGCGCGGGTTAGTGTGAGTGTACGGGTTAGGATTAGGGGACGGGTGAGAGGAAGGCTTCGGGGAAGGGTTAGGGTTAGGGTTCGGACTAGGGTTAGGTTTAAGTGACGGGGACGGTTTAGGGTCCAGGTGAGAGTACGACAAAGGTTTAGGGGGAGCGTACGTGTGAAGACGTGGGTTAGTGTTAGCGTACGGGTTTGGATTAGGGGACGGGTGAGGGGAAGGCTTCGGGGAATGGTTAGGGTTAAGGTTCGGGCTAGGGTTAGGGTTAGGGGATGGGGACGGTTTAGGGTCCAGGTGAGGGCACGACAATGGTTTAGGGGAAGCGTACGTGTGAGGGCGCGTGTTAGTGTGAGCGTACGGGTTAGGATTAGGGGACGGGTGACGGGATGTCTTCGGGGAAGAGTTAGGGTTAGGGTTCGGGCTAGGGTTAGGGTTAGGGGACGGGGACGGTTTAGGGTCCAGGTGAGGGTACCACAACGGTTTAGGGGGAGCGTACGTGTGAGGGCACGGGTTAGTGTGAGCGTACGGGTTAGGATTAGGGGACAGGTGAGGGGAAGGCTTCGGGGAAGGTTTAGGGTTAGGGTTCGGGCTAGGTTTAGTGTTAGGGGACGGGGACGGTTTAGGGTCCAGGTGAGTGTACGACAAAGGTTTAGGGGGAGCGTAAGTGTGAGGGCGCGGGTTAGTGTGAGCGTACGGGTTAGGATTAGGGGACGTTGAGGGGAAGGCTTCGGGGAAGGGTTAGGGTTAGGGTTCGGGCTAGGGTTAGGGTTAGGGGATGGGGACGGTTTAGGGTCCAGGTGTGGGTACGACAACGCTTTAGGGGCAGCGTACGTGTGAGCGGGCTGGATAGTGTGAGCGAACGGTTTAGGATTCGGGGATGGCTGAGGGGAAGGCTTCTGGGAAGGGTGAGGGTTATGGTTCGGGCTAGGGTTAGGGTTAGGGGATGGGGACGGTTTAGGGTCCAGGTAAGGGTACGACAACGGTTTAGGGGGAGCGTACGTGTGAGGGCGCGGGTTAGTGTGAGCGTACGGGTTCGGATTAGGGGACGGGTGAGGGGAAGGCTTCGGGGAAGGGTTAGGGTTAGGGTTCGGGCTAGGGTTAGGGTTAGGGGACGGGGACGGTTTAGGGTCCAGGTGAGGGTACGACAACGGTTTAGGGGGAGCATACGTGTGAGGGCGCGGGTTAGTGTGAGCGTAAGGGTTAGGAATAGGGGACGGGTGAGGGGAAGGCTTCGGGGAAGGTTTAGGGTTAGGGTTCGGGCTAGGGTTAGGGTTAGGGGACGGGCACGGTTTAGGGTCCAGGTGAGTGTACGACAACGGTTTAGGGGGAGCGTAAGTGTGAGGGAGCGGGTTAGTGTGAGCGTACGGGTTAGGATTAGGGGACGGGTGAGGGGAAGGCTTCGGGGAAGGGTTAGGGTTAGGGTTCGTGCTAGGGTTAGGGTTAGGGGATGGGGACGGTTTAGGGTCAAGGTAAGGGTACGAAAACGGTTTAGGTGGAGCGTACATGTGAGGGCACGGGTTAGTGTGAGCGTACGGTTTAGGATTAGGGGATGGGTGAGGGGAAGGCTTCGGGGACGGGTTAGGGTTAGGGTTTGGGCTAGGGTTAGGGTTAGGGGACGGGGACGGTTTAGGGTCCAGGTGAGGGTACGACAACGGTTTAGGGGGAGCGTACGTGTGAGGGCGCGGGTTAGTGTGAGCGTACGGGTTAGGATTAGGGGACGTGTGAGGGGAAGGCTTCGGGGAAGGGTTAGGTTTAGGGTTCGGGCTAGGGTTAGGGTTAGGGGACGGGGACGGTTTAGGGTCCAGGTGAGGGTACGACAACGGTGTAGGGGGAGCGTACGTGTGAGGGCGCGGGTTAGTGTGAGCGTACGGGTTAGGATTAGGGGACGGTTTAGGGGAAGGCTTCGGGGAAGGGTTAGGGTTAGGTTTTGGGCTAAGGATAGGGTTAAGAGACAGGGACGGTTTAGGGTCCAGGTGAGGGTACGACAATGGTTTAGGGGGAGCGTACGTGTGAGGGCGTGGGTTACTTTGAGTGTACGGGTTAGGATTAGGGGACGGGTGAGGGGAAGGCTTCGTGGAAGGGTTAGGATTAGGGTTCGGGCTAGGGTTAGGATTAGGGGACGGGGAAGGTTTAGGGTCCAGGTGAGTGTACGACAACGGTTTAGGGGGAGCATACGTGTGAGGGCGCGGGTTAGTGTGAGCGTACGGGTTAGGATTAGGGGAAGGGTGAGGGGAAGGCTTCGGGGAAGGGTTAGGGTTAGGGTTCGGGCTGGGTTTAGTGGACGGGGACGGGGACGGTTTAGGGTCCAGTTGAGGGTACGACAATGCTTTAGGGGGAGCGTACGTGTGAGGGCGCGGTTTAGCGAGACCATACAGGTTAGGATTAGGTGACGGGTGAGAGTCAGGCTTTGGGGAAGGGTTAGGGTTAGGGTTCGCGGTAGGGATAGAGTTAGGAGACGGGGACGGTTTAGTGTCCAGGTGAGGGTAAGACAACGCTTTGGGGGAGCTTACATGTGAGGGTGTGGGTTAGCATTAGAGTACGGGTTAGGATTAGAGGACGGGTGAGGGGAAGGCTTCGGGGAAGGGTTAGGGTTAAGGGTCGGGGACGGTTTACGGTCCAGATGAGGGTACGACAATGGTTCAGGGGGCGCGTACGTGTGAGGGCGTGGGTTATTGTGAGCATACGGGTTAGGATTAGGGGACGGGTGAGGGGAAGGCTTCGGGGAAGTGTTAGGGTTAGGGTTCGGGCTAGGGTTAGGGTTAGGGGACGGGGACGGTTTAGGGTCCAGGTGAGGGTACGACAACGCTTTAGGGGGAGCGTACGTGTGAGGGCGCGGGTTAGTGTGAGCGTACGGGTTAGGATTAGGGGACGGGTGAGGGGAAGGCTTCGGGGAAGGGTAGGGGTTAGGGTTCGGGCTAGGGTTAGGGTTAGGGGACGGGGACGGTTTAGGGTCCAGGTGAGAGTACGACAAAGGTTTAAGGGGAGCATACGTGTGAGGGCGCGGGTTAGTGTGAGGGTACGGGATGGGATTAGGTGACGGGTGAGGGGAAAGCTTCGGGGAAGAGTTACGGTTAGGGTTCGGGCTAGTTTTAGAATTAGGGGATGGGGACGGTTTAGGGTCCAGGTGAGGGTACGACATCGGTTTAGAGGGAGAGTACGTGTGAGGGCGTGGATTAGTGTGAGCGTACGGGTTAGGATTAGGGCACGGGTGAGGGGAAGGCTTCGGGGAAGGGTTACCGTTAGGGTTCGGGCTAGGGTTAGGTTTAGGGGATGGGGTCGGTTTAGGGTTCAGGTGAGGGTACGACAACGCTTTAGGGGGAGCATACATGTGAGGGTGCGGGTTAGTGTGAGCGTACGGGTTAGGAATAGGGGACGGCTGAGGGGAAGGCTTCGGGAAGGGTTAGGGTTAGGGTTCAGGCTAAGGTTAGCGTTAAGAGACGGGACGGTTTAGGGTCCAGGTGAGTGTACGAAAACGGTTTCGGGGGAGCGTACGTGTGAGGGCGCGGGTGTGTGTGAGCGTACGGGTTAGGATTAGGGGACGGGTGAGGGAAAGGCTTCGGAGAAGGGTTAGGCTTAGGGTTTGGGCTAGGGTTAGGGTTAGGGGACGGGGACGGTTTAGTGTCCAGGTGACGGTACGACAACGTTTTAGGTGGAGCGTACATGTGAGGGCGCGGGTCAGTGTGAGCGTACGGGTAAGGATTAGGGGACAGGTGAGGGGAAGGCTTCGGGAAAGGGTTAGGGTTAGGGTTCGGGCTAGGGTTAGGGTTAGGGGACGGGGACGGTATAGGGTCCAGGTGAGGGTACGACAACGGTTTAGGGGGAGCGTACGTGTGAGGGCGTGGATTAGTGTCAGCATACAGGTTAGGATTAGGGGACGTGTGAGGGGAAGGCTTCGGGGAAGGGTTAGGGTTAGGGTTTGGGCTCGGGTTAGGGTTTGGGGACGGGGAGGGTTTAGGGTCCAGGTGAATGTACGACAACGGTTTAGGGGGAGCGTATGTGTGAGGGCGCGGGTTACTGTGAGCTTACGGGTTAGGATTAGGGGACGGGTGAGGGGAAGGCTTTGGGGAAGGTTTAGGGTTAGGGTTCGGGCTAGGGTTAGGGTTAGGGGACGGGGACGGTTTAGGGTCCAGGTGAGGGTACGACAATGCTTTAGGGGGAGGGTACGTGTGAGGGCGTGGGTTAGTGTGAGCGTACGGGTTAGGATTCGGGTCTGGGTGAGGGGAAGGCTTTGGGGAAGGGTTACGGTTAGGGTTCGGGCTAGGGTTAAGTTTAGGGGACGGGGACGGTTTAGTGTCCAGGTGAGTGTTTGACAACGGTTTAGCGGGAGCGTACGTGTGAGGGCGCGGGTCAGTGTGAGCGTACGGGTTAGGATTAGGGGACGGGTGAGGGGATGGCTTCGGGTAAGTGTTAGCTTTAGGGATAGGGCTGAGGTTAGGGTTAGGGGACGGGGATGGTTTAGGGTCCAGGTGAGGGTACGAGAACGGTTAAGCGGAGGGTACGTGTGAGGGCGCGGGTTAGTGTGAGCGTCGAGTTAGGAATAGGGCACGGGTGAGGGGAAGGCCTCGCGGAAGGGTTAGGGTTAGGGTTCGGGCTAGGGTTAGGGTTAGGGGACGGGGACGGTTTAGGGTCCAGGTGAGGGTACGACAACGGTTTAGGGGGATCGTACGTGTGAGGGCATGGGTTAGTGTGAGCGTACAGATTAGTACTAGGGGACGGGTGAGCGGTAGGCTTCGGGAAGGGTTAGGGTTAGGGTTTGGGCTAGGGATAGGGTTAGGGGATGGGGACGGTTTAGGGTCCAGGTGAGTGTATGACAACGGTTTAGGGGGAGCGTACATGTGAGGGCGCGGGTTAGTGTGAGCGTACGGGTTCGGATTAGCGGGCGGGTGAGAGGAAGGCTTCGGGGAAGGGTTAGGGTTAGGGATCGGGCTAGGATTAGGGTTAGAGTTAGGGGACGGGGACGGTTTAGGGTCAAGGTGAGTGTACGACAACGGTTTAGGGGGAGTGTACGTGTGAGGGCGTGGTTTAGTGTGAGCGTACGGGTTAGATTTATGGGACGGGTGAGGGGAAGGCTTCGGGGAAGGGTTAGGGTTCAGGCTATGGTTAGGGTTAGGGGACGGGGACGGTTTAGGGTCCAGGTGAGGGTACTACAACGATTTAGGGGGAGTGTACGTGTGAGGGCGCGGGTTAGTGTGAGCGTACGGGTTAGGATTAGGCGACTGGTGAGGGGAAGGCTTCGGGGAAGGGTTAGGGTTAGGGTTCGGGCTAAGGTTAGGGTTAAGACACGGGGACGGTTTAGGGTCCAGGTGAGGGTACGACAACGGTTTAGGGGGAGTGCACATGTGAGGGCGCGTGTTAGTGTGAGCGTACGGGTTAGGATTAGGGGACGGGTGAGGGGAAGTCTTCGGGGAAGGGTTAGGGTTAGGGTTCGGGCTAGGGTTAGGGTTAGGGGACGGGGACGGTTTAGGGTCCAGGTGAGGTTACGACAACACTTTAGGGGGAGCGTACGTGTGAGGGCACTGGTTAGTGTGAGCGTACGGGTAAGGATTAGGAACGGGTGAGGCGAAGGCTTCGGGGAAGGGTTAGGGTTAGGGTTCGGGCTAGGGTTAGGGTTAGGGGACGGGGACGGTATAGGGTCCAGGTGAGGGTACGACAATGGTTGTGGGGGAGCGTACGTGTGATTGCGCGGGTTAGTGTCAGCGTACGGGTTAGGATTAGGGGACGGGTGAGGGGAAGGCTTCGGGGAAGTGTTAGGTTTAGGGTTTCGGCTAGGGTTAGGGTTAGGGGACGGAGAGGATTTAGGGTCCAGGTGAGGGTACGACAATGGTTTAGGGGGAGCATACGTGTGAGGGCGCGGGTTAGTGTAAGCGTACGGATTAGGGTTATGGGACAGGTGAGGTGAAGGTTTCGGGGAAGGGTTACAGTTAGGGTTCGGGGTAGGGTTAGGGTTAGGGGACGGGGACGGTTTAGGGTCAAGGTGAGGGTACGACAACGGTTTAGGGGGAGTGTACGTGTGAGGGCGTGGGTTAGTGTGAGCGTACGGGTTAGATTTAGGGGACGGGTGAGGGGAAGGCTTCGGGGAAGGGTTAGGGTTATGGTTCGGGCTAAGGATAGGGTTAAGAGACGGGGACGGTTTAGGGTCCAGGTGAGGGTACGACAATTCTTTAGGGGGAGCGTACATGTGAGGGCGTGGGTTAGTGTGAGCATATGGGTTAGGATTAGGGGACGGGTGAGGGAAAGGCTTCGGGTAAGGGTTAGGGTTAGGGTTCGGGCTAGGGTTAGGGTTAGGGGATGGGGACGGTTTAGGGTCCAGGTGAGGGTAGGACAACGGTTTAGGGGGAGGGTACGTGTGAGGGCGCGGGTTAGTGTGAGTGTACGGGTTAGGATTAGGGGACGGGTGAGGGGAAGGCTTCGGGGAAGGTTTAGGTTTATCTTTCGGGCTAGGGTTAGGGGACGGGGACGGGGACGGTTTAGGGTCCAGGTGAGGGTACGACAACGCTTTAGGGGGAGCGTACGTGTGAGGGCGCGGGTTAGTGTGAGCGTACGGGTAAGGATTAGGGGACGGGTGAGGGGAAGGCTTCGGGGAAGGGTTAGGGTTAGGGTTCGGGATAGGGTTAGGGTTAGGTGACGGGGACGGTTTAGGGTCAAGGTGAGGATATGACAACGCTTTAGGGGGAGGGTACGTGTGAGGGCGCGGGTTAGAGTGAGCGTACGGGTTAGGATTAGGGGACGTGTGAGGGGAAGGCTTCAGGGAAGTGTTAGGGTTAGGGTTCGGGCTAGGGTTAGGGTTAGGTGAAGGGGACGGTTTAGTGTCCAGGTGAGTGTATGACAACGGTTTAGCGGGACCATACGTGTGATGGCGTGGGTTAGTGTGAGCGTACGGGTTAGGATTAGGGGACGGGTGAAGGGAAGGCTTCGGGGAAGCGTTAGGTTTAGGGTTCGGGCTGGGGTTAGGGTTAGGGGACTGGGATGTTTTAGGGTCCAAGTGAGGGTACGACAACGCTTTAGGGTTAGCGTACGTGTGAGCGCGCGGTTTAGTGTGAGCGTACGGGTTAGGATTAGGGGACGGGTGAGGGGAAGGCTTCGGGGAAGTGTTAGGGTTAGGGTTCAGGCTAGGGTTAGGGTTAGGGGACGGGGAGGGTATAGGGTCAAGGTGAGGGTACGACAACGGTTTAGGGGGAGTGTACATGTGAGGGCGCGGGTTAGTGTGAGCGTACGGGTTAGATTTAGGGCACGGGTGAGGGGAAGACTTCGGGGAAGTGTTAGGGTTCGGGCTAGGGTTAGGTTTAGAGGACGGCGACGGCTTAGGGTCCAGGTGAGGGTACGACAACGGCTTAGCGGGAGCGTACGTGTGAGGGCGCGGGTTAGTGTGAGCGTACGGGTTAGGATTAGGGGACGGGTGAGGGAAAGGCTTCGGGTAAGGGTTAGGTTTAGGGTTCGGGCTGAGGTTAGGGTTAGGGGACGGGGATGGTTTAGGGTCCAGGTGAGGGTACGAGAACGGTTTAGGGGGAGCGTACGTGTGAGGGCAAAGGTTAGTGTAAGTGTACGGGCTACGATTAGGGGACGGTTGAGGGCAAGGCTTCGGTGAAGGTTTAGGTTTAGGCTTCGGGCTAGGGTTAGGGTTAGGGGACGGGGACGGTTTAGGGTCCAGGTGAGGGTACGACAACGGTTTAGGGGGAGCGTACGTGTGAGGGCGTGGGTTAGTGTGAGCGTCGGGTTAGGAATAGGGCACGGGTGAGGGGAAGGCTTCGCGGAAGTGTTAGGGTTAGGGTTCGGACTAGGGTTAGGGTTAGGGGACGGGGACGGTTTAGGGTCCCGGTGAGGGTACGACAACGGTTTAGGGGGAGCGTACGTGTGAGGGCACGGGTTAGTGTGAGCGTACGGATTAGGATTAGGGGACGGCTGAGGGGTAGACTTCGGGGAAGGGTTAGGGTTAGGGTTCGGGCTAGGGTTAGGGTTAGGGGACGGGGACGGTTTAGCGTCCAGGTGAGTGTACGACAACGGTTTAGGGGGAGCGTACGTGTGAGGGCGCGGGTTAGTGTGAGCGTACGGGTTAGGATTAGGGGACGGGTGAGGGGAAGGCTTCGGGGAAGGTTTAGGGTTAGGGTTCGGGCTAGGGTTAGGGTTAGGGGACGGGGACGGTTTAGGGTCCAGGTGAGGGTACGACAACGGTTTAGGGGGAGCGTACGTGTGAGGGCGCGGGTTAGTGTGAGCTTACGGGTTAGGATTAGGGGATGGGTGAGGGGAAGGCTTCGGGGAAGGGTTCGGGTTAGGGTTCGGGCTAGGGTTAGGGTTAGGGGACGGGGACGGATTAGGGTACAGTTGAGGGTACGACAACGGTTTAGGGGGAGCGTACGTTTGAGGGCGCAGGTTAGTGTGAGCGTACGGTTTAGGATTAGGGGACGGGTGAGGGGAAGGCTTCGGGGAACGGTTAGGGTTAGGGTTGGGGCTAGGGTTAGGGTTAGGGAAAGGGAAGGTTTAGGTTCCAGGTGAGGGTACGACAACGGTTTATGGGGAGCGTACGTGTGAGGGTGCGGGTTAGTGTGAGCGTACGGGTTAGGATTAGGGGACGGGTGAGGGGAAGGCTTCGGGGAAGGGTTAGGGTTAGGGTTCGGGCTAGGGTTAGGGTTAGGGGACTGGGACAGTTTAGGGACCAGGTGAGGTTTCGACAACGGTTTAGGGGGAGCGTACGTGTGAGGGTGCGGGTTAGTGTGAGCGTACGGGTTAGGATTAGGGGACGGGTGAGGGGAAGGCTTCGGGGAAGGGTTAGGGTTAGGGTTCGGGCTAGGGTTAGGGTTAGGGGACGGGGACGGTTTAGGGACCAGGTGAGGTTTCGACAACGGTTTAGGGGGAGCGTACGTGTGAGGGAGCGGGTTAGTGTGAGCGTACGGGATAGGATTAGGGGACGGGTGAGGGGAAGGCTTCGGGGAAGGGTTAGGTTTAGGTTTCGGGCTAGGGTTAGGGTTAGGGGACGGAGACGGTTTAGGTTCCAGGTGAGGGTATGACAACGGTTTAGGGGGAGCGTACGTGTGAGGGCGTGGGTTAGTGTGAGCATACGGGTTAGGATTAGGGGACGGGGGAGGGGAAGGCTCCGGGAAAGTGTTAGGGTTAGAGTTCGGGCTAGGGTTAGGGTTAGGGGATGGGGACGGTTTAGGGTCCAGGTGAAGGTACGACAACGGTTTAGGGGGAGCATACGTGTGAGGGCGCGGGTTAGTGTGAGCGTACGGGTTATGATTCGGGGACGGGTGAGGGGAAGGCTTTGGGGAAGGTTTAGGGTTAGGGTTCGGGCTACGGTTACGTTTAGGGGACGGGGACGGTTTAGGGTCCAGGTGGGGGTTCGACAATGGTTTAGGGAGAGCGTACGTGTGAGGGCACGGGTTAGTGTGAGCGTACGGGTTAGGATTACGGGACGAGTGAGGGGAAGGCTTCGGGGAAGGGTTAGGTTTGGGGTTCGGGTTAGGGTTAGGGTTAGGGAACGGGGACGGTTTAGGGTACAGGTGAGTGTACGACAATGGTTTAGGGGGAGAGTACGTGTGAGGGCGCGTGTTAGTGTGAGCGTACGGGTTAGGATTAGGGGACGGGTGAGGGGAAGGCTTCGGGGATGGTTTAGGTTTCGGGTTCGGGCTAGGGTTAGGGTTGGGGATGGGGACGGTTTAGGGTCCAGGTCAGGGTACGACAACGGTTTAGGGGGATCCTACGTGTGAGTGGGTGGGTTAGTGTGCGCGTACGGGTTAGGATTTGGGGACGGGTGAGGGGAAGGCTTCGGGGAAGGGTTAGGGTTAGGGTTCGGGCTAGGGTTATGGTTAAGGGACGGGGACGGTTTAGGGTCCAGGTGAGGGTACGACAACGGTTTACGGGGAGCGTACGTGTGAGGGCGCGGTTTAGTGTGAGCGTACGGGTTAGGATTAGGGCACGGGTGAGGGAAAGGCTTCGGGTAAGTGTTAGGGTTAGAGTTCGGGCTAGGGTTAGGGTTAGGGGACTGGGATGGTTTAGGGTCCAGTGAGGGTACGACAACGGTTTAGGGGTAGCGTACGTGTGAGGGCGCGGGTTAGTGTGAGCGTACGGGTTAGGATTAGGGGACGGGTGAGGGGAAGGCTTCGGGGAGGGTTTAGGGTTACGGTTCAGGCTAGGATTAGGGTTAGGGGACGGGGACGGTTTAGGGACCAGGTGAGGGTACGACAACGGTTTAGGGGGAGCGTACGTGTGAGGACGTGGGTTAGTTTGAGCGTACGGGATAGGATTAGGGGACGGGTGAGGGTAAGGCTTCAGGGAAGTGTTAGGTTTAGGTTTCGGGCTAGGGTTAGGGTTAGGGGACGGAGACGGTTTAGGGTCCAGGTGAGGGTACGACAACGGTTTAGGGGGAGCGTACGTGTGAGGGCGCGGGTTAGTGTGAGCGTACGGGTTAGGATTTGGGGACGGGTGAGGGGAAGGCGTCGGGAAAGTGTTAGGGTTAGGGTTCGGGCTAGGGTTAAGGTTAGGGGACGGTGTCGGTTTAGGGTCCAGTGAGGGTACGACAACGGTTTAGGGGTAGCGTACGTGTGAGGGCGTGGGTTAGTGTGAGCGTACGGGTTAGGATTAGGGGACGGGTGAGGGGAAGGCTTCGGGGAAGGGTTAGGGTTAGGGTTCGGGCTAGTGTTAGGTTTAGGGGACGGGGACGGTTTAGGGTACAGCTGAGGGAACGACAGCGGTTTAGGGGGAGCGTACGTGTGAGGGCACGGGTTAGTGTGGGCGTACGGATTAGGATTAGGGGAAGGGTGAGGGGTAGGCTTCGAGGAAGGGTTAGGTTTAGGGTTCGGTCTAGGGTAAGGGTTAGGGGACGGGGACGGTTTAGGGTCCAGTTGAGGGTACGACAACGGTTTAGGGGGAGCGTACGTTTGAGGGCGCAGGTTAGTGGGAGCGTACGGGTTAGGATTAGGGGACGGGTGAGGGGAAGGCTTCGGGGAAGGGTTAGGGTTAGGGTTGAAGCTAGGGTTAGGGTTAGGGAAGGGGAAGGTTTAGGTTCCAGGTGAGGGTACGACAACGGTTTAGGGGGAGCGTACGTGTCAGGGTGCGGGTTAGTGTGAGCGTACGGGTTAGGATTAGGGGACGGGTGAGGGGAAGGCTTCGGGGAAGGGTTAGGGTTAGGGTTCGGGCTAGGGTTAGGGTTAGGGGACTGGGACGGTTTAGGGTTCAGGTGAGGGTACGACAACGGTTTAGGGGGAGCGTACGTGTGAGGGCGTGGGTTAGTGTGACCGTACGGGCTAAGATTAGGGGACAGGTGAGGGGAAGGCTTCGGGGAAGGGTTAGGGTTAGGGTTCGGGCTAGGGTTAGGGTTAGGGGACGGGGACGGTTTAGGGACCAGGTGAGGGTACGACAACGGTTTAGGGGGAGCGTACGTGTGAGGGTGCAGGTTAGTGTGAGCGTACGGGATAGGATTAGGGGACGGGTGAGGGGAAGGCTTCGGGGAAGTCTTAGGTTTAGGTTTCGGGCTAGGGTTAGGGTTAGGGGACGGAGACGATTTAAGCTCCAGGTGAGGGTACGACAACGGTTTAGGGGGAGCGTACGTTTGAGGCCGTGGGTTAGTGTGAGCATACGGGTTAGGATTAGGGGACGGGTGAGGGGAAGGCTTCGGGGAAGGTTTAGGGTTAGGGTTCGGGCTAGGGTTAGGGTTAGGTGACGGGGACGGTTTAGGGTCCAGGTGAGTGTACAACAACGGTTTAGGAGGAGCGTAAGTGTGAGGGCGCGGGTTAGTGTGAGCGTACGGGTTAGGATTAGGGGATGGGTGAGGGGAAGGCTTCGGGGACGGGTTAGGGTTAGGGTTCGGGCTAGGTTTAGGGTTAGGGGATGAGGACGGTTTAGGGTCCAGGTGTGGGTACGACAACGCTTTAGGGGCAGCGTACGTGTGAGAGGGCTGGATAGTGTGAGCGAACGGGTTAGGATTCGGGGATGGGTGAGGGGAAGGCTTCTGGGAAGGGTTAGGGTTATGGTTCGGGCTAGGGATAGGGTTAGGGGATGGGGACGGTTTAGGTTCCAGGTAAGGGTACGACAACAGTTTAGGGGGAGCGTACGTGTGAGGGTGCGGGTTAGTGTGAGCGTACGGGTTCGGATTAGGGGACAGGTGAGGGGAAGGCTTCGGGGAAGGGTTAGGGTTAGGGTTCGGGCTAGGATTAGGGTTAGGGGATGGGGACGGTTTAGGGTCAAGGTGAGGGTACGAAAAAGGTTTAGGTGGAGCGTACCTGTGAGGGCACGGGTTAGTGTGAGCGTACGGGTTAGGATTAGGGGATGGGTGAGTGGAAGGCTTCGGGGACGGGTTAGGGTTAGGGTTCGGGCTAGGTTTAGGGTTAGGGGATGGGGACGGTTTAGGGTCCAGGTGTGGGTACGACAACGGTTTAGGGGCAGCGTACGTGTGAGCGGACTGGATAGTGTGAGCGTACGGGTTAGGATTAGGGGACGGGTGAGGGGAAGGCTTCGGGGAAGGTTTAGGGTTAGGGTTCGGGCTAGGGTTAGGGTTAGGGGACGGGGACGGTTTAGGGTCCAGGTGAGGGTACGACAACGGTTTAGGGAGAGCGTACGTGTGAGAGCGCGGGTTAGTGTGAGCGTACGGGTTAGGATTAGGGGAAGTGTGAGGGGAAGGCTTCGGGGAAGGGTTAGGTTTAGGGTTCGGGCTAGGGTTAGGGTTAGGGGACGGGGACGGTTTAGGGTCCAGGTGAGGGTACGACAACGGTTTAGGGGGAGCGTACGTGTGAGCGCGCGGGTTAGTGTGAGCGTACGGGTTAGGATTAGGGGACGCGTGAGGGGAAGGCTTCGGGGAATGGTTAGGGTGAGGGTTCGGGCTAGGGTTAGTGCTAGGGGTTGGGGACGGTTTAGGGTCCAGGTGAGGATACGACAACGGTGTAGGGGGCGCGTAAGTGTGAGGGCGCGTTTCAGTGTGAGCGTACGGGTTAGAATTAGGGGACGGGTGAGGGGAAGGCTTCGGGGAAGGTTTAGGGTTAGGGATCGGACTAGGGTTAAGGTTCGGGGATGGGCAGGGTTTCGGGTACAGGTGAGGGTACGACAACGGTTTAGGGGGAGCGTACGTATTAGGGCGCGGGTTACTGTCAGCGTACGGGCTAGGATTAGGGGACTGGTGAGGGGAAGGCTTCGGGGAAGGGTTAGGGTTAGGGTTCGGGCTAGGGTTAGGGTTAGGGGACGGGGATGGTTTAGGGTCCAGGTGAGGGTATGAGAACGGTTTAGGGGGAGCGTACGTGTGAGGGCGCGGGTTAGTGTGAGTGTACGGGTTAGGATTAGGGGACGGGTGAGAGGAAGGCTTCGGGGAAGGTTTAGGGTTAGGGTTCGGACTAGGGTTAGGTTTAAGTGACGGGGACGGTTTAGGGTCCAGGTGAGGGTACGACAACGGTTTAGGGGGAGCGTACGTGTGAAGACGTTGGTTAGTGTTAGCGTACGGGTTTGGATTAGGGGACGGGTGAGGGGAAGGCTTCGGGGAATGGTTAGGGTTAAGGTTCGGGCTAGGGTTAGGGTTAGGGGATGCGGACGGTTTAGGGTCCAGGTGAGGGCACGACAATGGTTTAGGGGAAGCGTACGTGTGAGGGCGCGTGTTAGTGTGAGCGTACGCGTTAGGATTAGGGGACGGGTGACGGGATGTCTTCGGGGAAGAGTTAGGGTTAGGGTTCGGGCTAGGCTTAGGGTTAGGGGACGGGGACGGTTTAGGGTCCAGGTGAGGGTACGACAACGGTTTAGGGGGAGCGTACGTGTGAGGGCGCGGGTTAGTGTGAGCGTACGGGTTAGGATTAGGGGACAGGTGAGGGGAAGGCTTCGGGGAAGGTTTAGGGTTAGGGTTCGGGCTAGGTTTAGTGTTAGGGGACGGGGACGGTTTAGGGTCCAGGTGAGTGTACGACAACGGTTTAGGGGGAGCGTAAGTGTGAGGGCGCGGGTTAGTGTGAGCGTACGGGTTAGGATTAGGGGACGTTGAGGGGAAGGCTTCGGGGAAGGGTTAGGGTTAGGGTTCGGGCTAGGGTTAGGGTTAGGGGATGGGGACGGTTTAGGGTCCAGGTGTGGGTACGACAACGCTTTAGGGGCAGCGTACGTGTGAGCGGGCTGGATAGTGTGAGCGAACGGTTTAGGATTCGGGGATGGGTGAGGGGAAGGCTTCTGGGAAGGGTGAGGGTTATGGTTCGGGCTAGGGTTAGGGTTAGGGGATGGGGACGATTTAGGGACAGGTGAGGGTACGACAACGGTTTTAGGGGGAATGTACGTGTGAAGACGTGGGTTAGTGTGAGCGTACGGGTTAGGATTAGGGGACGGGTGAGGGGAAGGCTTCTGGGAAGGTTTAGGGTTAGGGTTCGGGATAGGGTTTGGGTTAGGGGACGGGGACCGTTTAGGGTCCAGGTGAGGGTAAGACAACGGTTTAGGGGGAGAGTACGTGTGACGGCGCAGGTTAGTGTGAGCGTACGGGTTAGGATTAGGGAACGTGTGAGGGGAAGGCTTCGGGGAAGGTTTAGGGTTAGGGTTCGGGCTTGGGTTAGGGTTAGGGGACGAGGACGGTTTAGGGTCAAGGTGAGGGTTCGACAACGCTTTAGGGGGAGCGTACGTGTGAGGGCGCGGGTTAGTGTGAGCGTACGGGTTAGGATTAAGGGACGGGTGAGGGGAAGGCTTCGGGGAAGGGTTAGGGTTAGAGTTCGGGCTAGGGTTAGGGTTAGGGGACGGGGACGGTTTAGGGTCCAGGTGAGGGTACGACCACGGTTTAGGGGGAGCGTACGTGTGAGGGCATGGGTAAGTGTGAGCGTACGGGTTAGGATTAGGGGATGTGTGAGGGGAAGACTTCGGGGACGGGTTAGGGTTATGGTTCGAGCTAGGGTTAGGGTTAGGGGATGGGGACAGTTTAGGGTCCAGGTGAGGGTACGACAACGGTTTAGGGGCGGCGTACGTGTGAGCGGGCTGATTAGTGTGAGCGTACTGGTTAGGATTAGGGGACGGGTGAGGCGAAGGCTTCGCGGAAGTGTTAGGGTTAGGGTTCGGGCTAGGGTTAGTGTTAGGGTACTGGGACGGTTTAGGGTCCAGGTGACGGTACGAGAACGTTTTAGGGGGTGCGTACGTGTGAGGGCGCGGGGTAGTGTGAGCGTACGGGTTAGGATTAGGGGATGTGTGAGGGGAAGACTTCGGGGAAAGGGTAGGGTTAGGGTTTGAGCTAGGGTTAGGGTTAGGGGATGGGGACGGTTTAGGGTTCAGGTGAGGGTACGACAACGGTTTAGGCGGAGTGTACGTGTGAGGGCGCGGGTTAGTGTGAGCGTACGGGTTAGGCTTAGGGGACGGGTGAGGGGAAGGCTTCGGGGAAATGTTAGGGTTAGGGTTCAGGCTAGGGTAAGGGTTAGGGGACGGGGATGGTTTAAGGTCCAGGTGAGGGTATGACAACGGTTTAGGGGGACCGTACGTGTGAGGGCGCGGGTTAGTGTGAGCGTATGAGTTAGGATTAGGGGACGGGTGAGGGGAAGGCTTCGGGGAAGGGTTAGGGTTAGGGTTCGGGCTAGGGTTTGGTTAGGGTACTGGGACGATTTAGGGTCCAGGTGAGGGTACGACAACGGTTTAGGGGGTGTGTACGTGTGAGGGCGCGGGTTAGTGTGAGCGTACGGGTTAGGATTAGGGGATGTGTGAGGGGAAGACTTCGGGGAAGGGGTAGGGTTAGGGTTTGAGCTAGGGTTAGGGTTAGGGGATGGGGACGGTTTAGGGTCAAGGTGAGGATATGACAACGCTTTAGGGGGAGGGTACGTGTGAGGGCGCGGGTTAGAGTGAGCGTACGGGTTAGGATTAGGGGACGTGTGAGGGGAAGGCTTCAGGGAAGTGTTAGGGTTAGGGTTCGGGCTAGGGTTAGGGTTAGGTGAAGGGGACGGTTTAGTGTCCAGGTGAGTGTATGACAACGGTTTAGCGGGACCATACGTGTGATGGCGTGGGTTAGTGTGAGCGTACGGGTTAGGATTAGGGGACGGGTGAAGGGAAGGCTTCGGGGAAGCGTTAGGTTTAGGGTTCGGGCTGGGGTTAGGGTTAGGGGACTGGGATGTTTTAGGGTCCAAATGAGGGTACGACAACGCTTTAGGGTTAGCGTACGTGTGAGCGCGCGGTTTAGTGTGAGCGTACGGGTTAGGATTAGGGGACGGGTGAGGGGAAGGCTTCGGGGAAGTGTTAGGGTTAGGGTTCAGGCTAGGGTTAGGGTTAGGGGACGGGGAGGGTATAGGGTCAAGGTGAGGGTACGACAACGGTTTAGGGGGAGTGTACATGTGAGGGCGCGGGTTAGTGTGAGCGTACGGGTTAGATTTAGGGCACGGGTGAGGGGAAGGCTTCGGGGAAGTGTTAGGGTTCGGGCTAGGGTTAGGTTTAGAGGACGGCGACGGCTTAGGGTCCAGGTGAGGGCCCGACAATTGTTTAGGGGGAGCGTACGTGTGAGGGCGCGCGTTAGTGTGAGCGTACGGGTTAGGATTAGGGGACGGGTGAGGGGAAGGCTTCGGGGAAGGGCTAGGGTTAGGGTTCGGGCTAGGGTTTGGGTTAGGTGACGGGGACGGTTTAGGGTCCAGGTGAGGGTACGACAACGGTTTAGTGGGAGCGTACGTGTGAAGACGTGGGTTAGTGTGAGCGTACGGGTTAGGATTAGGGGACGGGTGACGGGAGGGCTTCGGGGAAGAGTTAGGGTTAGGGTTCGGGCTAGGGTTAGGGTTAGGGGATGGGGACGGTTTAGGGTCCAGGTGTGGGTACGACAATGCTTTAGGGGCAGCGTACGTGTGAGCGGGCTGGATAGTGTGAGCGTACGGGTTAGGATTAGGGGATGGGTGAGGGGAAGGCTTCTGGGAAGGGTTAGGGTTATGGTTCGGGCTAGGGTTAGGGTTAGGGGATGGGGACGGTTTAGGGTCCAGGTAAGGGTACGACAACGGTTTAGGGGGAGCGTACGTGTGAGGGCCTGGTTTAGTGTGAGCGTACGGGTTCGGATTAGGGGACGGGTGAGGGGAAGTCTTCGGGGAAGTGTTAGGGTGAGGGTTCGGGCTAGGGTTCGGATTAGGGGACGGGGACGATTTAGGGTCCAGGTGAGGGTACGACAACGGTTTTAGGGGGAGTGTACGTGTGAAGACGTGGGTTAGTGTGAGCGTACGGGTTAGGATTAGGGGACGGGTGAGGGGAAGGCTTCGGGGAAGGGTTAGGGTTAGGGTTCGGGCTAGGGTTAGCGTTAGTGGACGGGGATGGTTTAGGGTCCAGGTGAGGGTACGACAACGGTTTAGGGGGAGCGTACGTGTGAGGGCGCGGGTTAGTGTGAGCGTACGGGTTAGGATTAGGGGACGGGTGAGGGGAAGGATTCGGGGAAGGTTTAGGGTTAGGGTTCGGGCTAGGGTTAGGGTTAGGGGACGGGGACGGTTTAGGGTCCAGGTGAGGGTACGAGAACGGTTTAGGGGGAGCGTACGTGTGAGGGCAAAGGTTAGTGTAAGCGTACGGGCTACGATTAGGGGACGGTTGAGGGCAAGGCTTCGGTGAAGGTTTAGGTTTAGGCTTCGGGCTAGGGTTAGGGTTAGGGGACGGGGACGGTTTAGGGTCCAGGTGAGGGTACGACAACGGTTTAGGGGGAGCGTACGTGTGAGGGCGTGGGTTAGTGTGAGCGTCGGGTTAGGAATAGGGCACGGGTGAGGGGAAGGCTTCGCGGAAGTGTTAGGGTTAGGGTTCGGACTAGGGTTAGGGTTAGGGGACGGGGACGGTTTAGGGTCCCGGTGAGGGTACGACAACGGTTTAGGGGGAGCGTACATGTGAGGGCACGGGTTAGTGTGAGCGTACGGATTAGGATTAGGGGACGGCTGAGGGGTAGACTTCGGGGAAGGGTTAGGGTTAGGGTTCGGGCTAGGGTTAGGGTTAGGGGACGGGGACGGTTTAGCGTCCAGGTGAGTGTACGACAACGGTTTAGGGGGAGCGTACGTGTGAGGGCGCGGGTTAGTGTGAGCGTACGGGTTAGGATTAGGGGACGGGTGAGGGGAAGGCTTCGGGGAAGGTTTAGGGTTAGGGTTCGGGCTAGGGTTAGGGTTAGGGGACGGGGACGGTTTAGGGTCCAGGTGAGGGTACGACAACGGTTTAGGGGGAGCGTACGTGTGAGGGCGCGGGTTAGTGTGAGCTTACGGGTTAGGATTAGGGGATGGGTGAGGGGAAGGCTTCGGGGAAGGGTTCGGGTTAGGGTTCGGGCTAGGGTTAGGGTTAGGGGACGGGGACGGATTAGGGTACAGTTGAGGGTACGACAACGGTTTAGGGGGAGCGTACGTTTGAGTGCGCAGGTTAGTGTGAGCGTACGGTTTAGGATTAGGGGACGGGTGAGGGGAAGGCTGCGGGGAAGGGTTAGGGTTAGGGTTGGGGCTAGGGTTAGGGTTAGGGAAAGGGAAGGTTTAGGTTCCAGGTGAGGCTACGACAACGGTTTATGGGGAGCGTACGTGTGAGGGTGCGGGTTAGTGTGAGCGTACGGCTTAGGATTAGGGGACGGGTGAGGGGAAGGCTTCGGGGAAGGGTTAGGGTTAGGGTTCGGGCTAGGGTTAGGGTTAGGGGACTGGGACGGTTTAGGGACCAGGTGAGGTTTCGACAACGGTTTAGGGGGAGCGTACGTGTGAGGGTGCGGGTTAGTGTGAGCGTACGGGTTAGGATTAGGGGACGGGTGAGGGGAAGGCTTCGGGGAAGGGTTAGGGTTAGGGTTCGGGCTAGGGTTAGGGTTAGGGGACGGGGACGGTTTAGGGACCAGGTGAGGTTTCGACAACGGTTTAGGGGGAGCGTACGTGTGAGGGAGCGGGTTAGTGTGAGCGTACGGGATAGGATTAGGGGACGGGTGAGGGGAAGGCTTCGGGGAAGGGTTAGGTTTAGGTTTCGGGCTAGGGTTAGGGTTAGGGGACGGAGACGGTTTAGGTTCCAGGTGAGGGTATGACAACGGTTTAGGGGGAGCGTACGTGTGAGGGCGTGGGTTAGTGTGAGCATACGGGTTAGGATTAGGGGACGGGGGAGGGGAAGGCTCCGGGAAAGTGTTAGGGTTAGAGTTCGGGCTAGGGTTAGGGTTAGGGGATGGGGACGGTTTAGGGTCCAGGTGAAGGTATGACAACGGTTTAGGGGGAGCATACGTGTGAGGGCGCGGGTTAGTGTGAGCGTACGGGTTATGATTCGGGGACGGGTGAGGGGAAGGCTTTGGGGAAGGTTTAGGGTTAGGGTTCGGGCTACGGTTACGTTTAGGGGACGGGGACGGTTTAGGGTCCAGGTGGGGGTTCGACAATGGTTTAGGGAGAGCGTACGTGTGAGGGCACGGGTTAGTGTGAGCGTACGGGTTAGGATTACGGGACGAGTGAGGGGAAGGCTTCGGGGAAGGGTTAGGTTTGGGGTTCGGGTTAGGGTTAGGGTTAGGGAACGGGGACGGTTTAGGGTACAGGTGAGTGTACGACAATGGTTTAGGGGGAGAGTACGTGTGAGGGCGCGTGTTAGTGTGAGCGTACGGGTTAGGATTAGGGGACGGGTGAGGGGAAGGCTTCGGGGATGGTTTAGGTTTCGGGTTCGGGCTAGGGTTAGGGTTGGGGATGGGGACGGTTTAGGGTCCAGGTCAGGGTACGACAACGGTTTAGGGGGATCCTACGTGTGAGTGGGTGGGTTAGTGTGCGCGTACGGGTTAGGATTTGGGGACGGGTGAGGGGAAGGCTTCGGGGAAGGGTTAGGGTTAGGGTTCGGGCTAGGGTTATGGTTAAGGGACGGGGACGGTTTAGGGTCCAGGTGAGGGTACGACAACGGTTTACGGGGAGCGTACGTGTGAGGGCGCGGTTTAGTGTGAGCGTACGGGTTAGGATTAGGGCACGGGTGAGGGAAAGGCTTCGGGTAAGTGTTAGGGTTAGAGTTCGGGCTAGGGTTAGGGTTAGGGGACTGGGATGGTTTAGGGTCCAGTGAGGGTACGACAACGGTTTAGGGGTAGCGTACGTGTGAGGGCGCGGGTTAGTGTGAGCGTACGGGTTAGGATTAGGGGACGGGTGAGGGGAAGGCTTCGGGGAGGGTTTAGGGTTACGGTTCAGGCTAGGATTAGGGTTAGGGGACGGGGACGGTTTAGGGACCAGGTGAGGGTACGACAACGGTTTAGGGGGAGCGTACGTGTGAGGACGTGGGTTAGTTTGAGCGTACGGGATAGGATTAGGGGACGGGTGAGGGTAAGGCTTCAGGGAAGTGTTAGGTTTAGGTTTCGGGCTAGGGTTAGGGTTAGGGGACGGAGACGGTTTAGGGTCCAGGTGAGGGTACGACAACGGTTTAGGGGGAGCGTACGTGTGAGGGCGCGGGTTAGTGTGAGCGTACGGGTTAGGATTTGGGGACGGGTGAGGGGAAGGCGTCGGGAAAGTGTTAGGGTTAGGGTTCGGGCTAGGGTTAAGGTTAGGGGACGGTGTCGGTTTAGGGTCCAGTGAGGGTACGACAACGGTTTAGGGGTAGCGTACGTGTGAGGGCGTGGGTTAGTGTGAGCGTACGGGTTAGGATTAGGGGACGGGTGAGGGGAAGGCTTCGGGGAAGGGTTAGGGTTAGGGTTCGGGCTAGTGTTAGGTTTAGGGGACGGGGACGGTTTAGGGTACAGCTGAGGGAACGACAGCGGTTTAGGGGGAGCGTACGTGTGAGGGCACGGGTTAGTGTGGGCGTACGGATTAGGATTAGGGGAAGGGTGAGGGGTAGGCTTCGAGGAAGGGTTAGGTTTAGGGTTCGGTCTAGGGTAAGGGTTAGGGGACGGGGACGGTTTAGGGTCCAGTTGAGGGTACGACAACGGTTTAGGGGGAGCGTACGTTTGAGGGCGCAGGTTAGTGGGAGCGTACGGGTTAGGATTAGGGGACGGGTGAGGGGAAGGCTTCGGGGAAGGGTTAGGGTTAGGGTTGAAGCTAGGGTTAGGGTTAGGGAAGGGGAAGGTTTAGGTTCCAGGTGAGGGTACGACAACGGTTTAGGGGGAGCGTACGTGTCAGGGTGCGGGTTAGTGTGAGCGTACGGGTTAGGATTAGGGGACGGGTGAGGGGAAGGCTTCGGGGAAGGGTTAGGGTTAGGGTTCGGGCTAGGGTTAGGGTTAGGGGACTGGGACGGTTTAGGGTTCAGGTGAGGGTACGACAACGGTTTAGGGGGAGCGTACGTGTGAGGGCGTGGGTTAGTGTGACCGTACGGGCTAAGATTAGGGGACAGGTGAGGGGAAGGCTTCGGGGAAGGGTTAGGGTTAGGGTTCGGGCTAGGGTTAGGGTTAGGGGACGGGGACGGTTTAGGGACCAGGTGAGGGTACGACAACGGTTTAGGGGGAGCGTACGTGTGAGGGTGCAGGTTAGTGTGAGCGTACGGGATAGGATTAGGGGACGGGTGAGGGGAAGGCTTCGGGGAAGTCTTAGGTTTAGGTTTCGGGCTAGGGTTAGGGTTAGGGGACGGAGACGATTTAAGCTCCAGGTGAGGGTACGACAACGGTTTAGGGGGAGCGTACGTTTGAGGCCGTGGGTTAGTGTGAGCATACGGGTTAGGATTAGGGGACGGGTGAGGGGAAGGCTTCGGGGAAGGTTTAGGGTTAGGGTTCGGGCTAGGGTTAGGGTTAGGTGACGGGGACGGTTTAGGGTCCAGGTGAGTGTACAACAACGGTTTAGGAGGAGCGTAAGTGTGAGGGCGCGGGTTAGTGTGAGCGTACGGGTTAGGATTAGGGGATGGGTGAGGGGAAGGCTTCGGGGACGGGTTAGGGTTAGGGTTCGGGCTAGGTTTAGGGTTAGGGGATGAGGACGGTTTAGGGTCCAGGTGTGGGTACGACAACGCTTTAGGGGCAGCGTACGTGTGAGAGGGCTGGATAGTGTGAGCGAACGGGTTAGGATTCGGGGATGGGTGAGGGGAAGGCTTCTGGGAAGGGTTAGGGTTATGTTTCGGGCTAGGGATAGGGTTAGGGGATGGGGACGGTTTAGGTTCCAGGTAAGGGTACGACAACAGTTTAGGGGGAGCGTACGTGTGAGGGTGCGGGTTAGTGTGAGCGTACGGGTTCGGATTAGGGGACGGGTGAGGGGAAGGCTTCGGGGAAGGGTTAGGGTTAGGGTTCGGGCTAGGATTAGGGTTAGGGGATGGGGACGGTTTAGGGTCAAGGTGAGGGTACGAAAAAGGTTTAGGTGGAGCGTACCTGTGAGGGCACGGGTTAGTGTGAGCGTACGGGTTAGGATTAGGGGATGGGTGAGTGGAAGGCTTCGGGGACGGGTTAGGGTTAGGGTTCGGGCTAGGTTTAGGGTTAGGGGATGGGGACGGTTTAGGGTCCAGGTGTGGGTACGACAACGGTTTAGGGGCAGCGTACGTGTGAGCGGACTGGATAGTGTGAGCGTATGGGTTAGGATTAGGGGACGGGTGAGGGGAAGGCTTCGGGGAAGGTTTAGGGTTAGGGTTCGGGCTAGGGTTAGGGTTAGGGGACGGGGACGGTTTAGGGTCCAGGTGAGGGTACGACAACGGTTTAGGGAGAGCGTACGTGTGAGAGCGCGGGTTAGTGTGAGCGTACGGGTTAGGATTAGGGGAAGTGTGAGGGGAAGGCTTCGGGGAAGGGTTAGGTTTAGGGTTCGGGCTAGGGTTAGGGTTAGGGGACGGGGACGGTTTAGGGTCCAGGTGAGGGTACGACAACGGTTTAGGGGGAGCGTACGTGTGAGCGCGCGGGTTAGTGTGAGCGTACGGGTTAGGATTAGGGGACGGGTGAGGGGAAGGCTTCGGGGAATGGTTAGGGTGAGGGTTCGGGCTAGGGTTAGTGCTAGGGGTTGGGGACGGTTTAGGGTCCAGGTGAGGATACGACAACGGTGTAGGGGGCGCGTAACTGTGAGGGCGCGTTTCAGTGTGAGCGTACGGGTTAGAATTAGGGGACGGGTGAGGGGAAGGCTTCGGGGAAGGTTTAGGGTTAGGGATCGGACTAGGGTTAAGGTTCGGGGATGGGCAGGGTTTCGGGTACAGGTGAGGGTACGACAACGGTTTAGGGGGAGCGTACGTATTAGGGCGCGGGTTACTGTCAGCGTACGGGCTAGGATTAGGGGACTGGTGAGGGGAAGGCTTCGGGGAAGGGTTAGGGTTAGGGTTCGGGCTAGGGTTAGGGTTAGGGGACGGGGATGGTTTAGGGTCCAGGTGAGGGTATGAGAACGGTTTAGGGGGAGCGTACGTGTGAGGGCGCGGGTTAGTGTGAGTGTACGGGTTAGGATTAGGGGACGGGTGAGAGGAAGGCTTCGGGGAAGGTTTAGGTTTAGGGTTCGGACTAGGGTTAGGTTTAAGTGACGGGGACGGTTTAGGGTCCAGGTGAGGGTACGACAACGGTTTAGGGGGAGCGTACGTGTGAAGACGTTGGTTAGTGTTAGCGTACGGGTTTGGATTAGGGGACGGGTGAGGGGAAGGCTTCGGGGAATGGTTAGGGTTAAGGTTCGGGCTAGGGTTAGGGTTAGGGGATGCGGACGGTTTAGGGTCCAGGTGAGGGCACGACAATGGTTTAGGGGAAGCGTACGTGTGAGGGCGCGTGTTAGTGTGAGCGTACGCGTTAGGATTAGGGGACGGGTGACGGGATGTCTTCGGGGAAGAGTTAGGGTTAGGGTTCGGGCTAGGCTTAGGGTTAGGGGACGGGGACGGTTTAGGGTCCAGGTGAGGGTACGACAACGGTTTAGGGGGAGCGTACGTGTGAGGGCGCGGGTTAGTGTGAGCGTACGGGTTAGGATTAGGGGACAGGTGAGGGGAAGGCTTCGGGGAAGGTTTAGGGTTAGGGTTCGGGCTAGGTTTAGTGTTAGGGGACGGGGACGGTTTAGGGTCCAGGTGAGTGTACGACAACGGTTTAGGGGGAGCGTAAGTGTGAGGGCGCGGGTTAGTGTGAGCGTACGGGTTAGGATTAGGGGACGTTGAGGGGAAGGCTTCGGGGAAGGGTTAGGGTTAGGGTTCGGGCTAGGGTTAGGGTTAGGGGATGGGGACGGTTTAGGGTCCAGGTGTGGGTACGACAACGCTTTAGGGGCAGCGTACGTGTGAGCGGGCTGGATAGTGTGAGCGAACGGTTTAGGATTCGGGGATGGGTGAGGGGAAGGCTTCTGGGAAGGGTGAGGGTTATGGTTCGGGCTAGGGTTAGGGTTAGGGGATGGGGACGATTTAGGGACAGGTGAGGGTACGACAACGGTTTTAGGGGGAATGTACGTGTGAAGACGTGGGTTAGTGTGAGCGTACGGGTTAGGATTAGGGGACGGGTGAGGGGAAGGCTTCTGGGAAGGTTTAGGGTTAGGGTTCGGGATAGGGTTTGGGTTAGGGGACGGGGACCGTTTAGGGTCCAGGTGAGGGTAA
Source organism: Leucopleurus acutus (assembly GCF_964270905.1). NCBI lineage: Eukaryota > Metazoa > Chordata > Mammalia > Artiodactyla > Delphinidae > Leucopleurus > Leucopleurus acutus. Next base: position 1,645,046 of record NW_028139221.1, on the reverse strand, counting down.
GACAACGGTTTAGGGGGAGCGTACGTGTGACGGCGCAGGTTAGTGTGAGCGTACGGGTTAGGATTAGGGAACGTGTGAGGGGAAGGCTTCGGGGAAGGTTTAGGGTTAGGGTTCGGGCTTGGGTTAGGGTTAGGGGACGAGGACGGTTTAGGGTCAAGGTGAGGGTTCGACAACGCTTTAGGGGGAGCGTACGTGTGAGGGCGCGGGTTAGTGTGAGCGTACGGGTTAGGATTAAGGGACGGGTGAGGGGAAGGCTTCGGGGAAGGGTTAGGGTTAGAGTTCGGGCTAGGGTTAGGGTTAGGGGACGGGGACGGTTTAGGGTCCAGGTGAGGGTACGACCACGGTTTAGGGGGAGCGTACGTGTGAGGGCATGGGTAAGTGTGAGCGTACGGGTTAGGATTAGGGGATGTGTGAGGGGAAGACTTCGGGGACGGGTTAGGGTTATGGTTCGAGCTAGGGTTAGGGTTAGGGGATGGGGACAGTTTAGGGTCCAGGTGAGGGTACGACAACGGTTTAGGGGCGGCGTACGTGTGAGCGGGCTGATTAGTGTGAGCGTACTGGTTAGGATTAGGGGACGGGTGAGGCGAAGGCTTCGCGGAAGTGTTAGGGTTAGGGTTCGGGCTAGGGTTAGTGTTAGGGTACTGGGACGGTTTAGGGTCCAGGTGACGGTACGAGAACGTTTTAGGGGGTGCGTACGTGTGAGGGCGCGGGTTAGTGTGAGCGTACGGGTTAGGATTAGGGGATGTGTGAGGGGAAGACTTCGGGGAAAGGGTAGGGTTAGGGTTTGAGCTAGGGTTAGGGTTAGGGGATGGGGACGGTTTAGGGTTCAGGTGAGGGTACGACAACGGTTTAGGCGGAGTGTACGTGTGAGGGCGCGGGTTAGTGTGAGCGTACGGGTTAGGCTTAGGGGACGGGTGAGGGGAAGGCTTCGGGGAAATGTTAGGGTTAGGGTTCAGGCTAGGGTAAGGGTTAGGGGACGGGGATGGTTTAAGGTCCAGGTGAGGGTATGACAACGGTTTAGGGGGACCGTACGTGTGAGGGCGCGGGTTAGTGTGAGCGTATGAGTTAGGATTAGGGGACGGGTGAGGGGAAGGCTTCGGGGAAGGGTTAGGGTTAGGGTTCGGGCTAGGGTTTGGTTAGGGTACTGGGACGATTTAGGGTCCAGGTGAGGGTACGACAACGGTTTAGGGGGTGTGTACGTGTGAGGGCGCGGGTTAGTGTGAGCGTACGGGTTAGGATTAGGGGATGTGTGAGGGGAAGACTTCGGGGAAGGGGTAGGGTTAGGGTTTGAGCTAGGGTTAGGGTTAGGGGATGGGGACGGTTTAGGGTCAAGGTGAGGATATGACAACGCTTTAGGGGGAGGGTACGTGTGAGGGCGCGGGTTAGAGTGAGCGTACGGGTTAGGATTAGGGGACGTGTGAGGGGAAGGCTTCAGGGAAGTGTTAGGGTTAGGGTTCGGGCTAGGGTTAGGGTTAGGTGAAGGGGACGGTTTAGTGTCCAGGTGAGTGTATGACAACGGTTTAGCGGGACCATACGTGTGATGGCGTGGGTTAGTGTGAGCGTACGGGTTAGGATTAGGGGACGGGTGAAGGGAAGGCTTCGGGGAAGCGTTAGGTTTAGGGTTCGGGCTGGGGTTAGGGTTAGGGGACTGGGATGTTTTAGGGTCCAAATGAGGGTACGACAACGCTTTAGGGTTAGCGTACGTGTGAGCGCGCTGTTTAGTGTGAGCGTACGGGTTAGGATTAGGGGACGGGTGAGGGGAAGGCTTCGGGGAAGTGTTAGGGTTAGGGTTCAGGCTAGGGTTAGGGTTAGGGGACGGGGAGGGTATAGGGTCAAGGTGAGGGTACGACAACGGTTTAGGGGGAGTGTACATGTGAGGGCGCGGGTTAGTGTGAGCGTACGGGTTAGATTTAGGGCACGGGTGAGGGGAAGGCTTCGGGGAAGTGTTAGGGTTCGGGCTTGGGTTAGGGTTAGGGGATGGGGACGGTTTAGGGTCCAGGTGTGGGTACGACAATGCTTTAGGGGCAGCGTACGTGTGAGCGGGCTGGATAGTGTGAGCGTACGGGTTAGGATTAGGGGATGGGTGAGGGGAAGGCTTCTGGGAAGGGTTAGGGTTATGGTTCGGGCTAGGGTTAGGGTTAGGGGATGGGGACGGTTTAGGGTCCAGGTAAGGGTACGACAACGGTTTAGGGGGAGCGTACGTGTGAGGGCCTGGTTTAGTGTGAGCGTACGGGTTCGGATTAGGGGACGGGTGAGGGGAAGTCTTCGGGGAAGTGTTAGGGTGAGGGTTCGGGCTAGGGTTCGGATTAGGGGACGGGGACGATTTAGGGTCCAGGTGAGGGTACGACAACGGTTTTAGGGGGAGTGTACGTGTGAAGACGTGGGTTAGTGTGAGCGTACGGGTTAGGATTAGGGGACGGGTGAGGGGAAGGCTTCGGGGAAGGGTTAGGGTTAGGGTTCGGGCTAGGGTTAGCGTTAGTGGACGGGGATGGTTTAGGGTCCAGGTGAGGGTACGACAACGGTTTAGGGGGAGCGTACGTGTGAGGGCGCGGGTTAGTGTGAGCGTACGGGTTAGGATTAGGGGACGGGTGAGGGGAAGGCTTCGGGGAAGGTTTAGGGTTAGGGTTCGGGCTAGGGTTAGGGTTAGGGGACGGGAACGGTTTAGGGTCCAGGTGAGGGTACGAGAACGGTTTAGGGGGAGCGTACGTGTGAGGGCAAAGGTTAGTGTAAGCGTACGGGCTACGATTAGGGGACGGTTGAGGGCAAGGCTTCGGTGAAGGTTTAGGTTTAGGCTTCGGGCTAGGGTTAGGGTTAGGGGACGGGGACGGTTTAGGGTCCAGGTGAGGGTACGACAACGGTTTAGGGGGAGCGTACGTGTGAGGGCGTGGGTTAGTGTGAGCGTCGGGTTAGGAATAGGGCACGGGTGAGGGGAAGGCTTCGCGGAAGTGTTAGGGTTAGGGTTCGGACTAGGGTTAGGGTTAGGGGACGGGGACGGTTTAGGGTCCCGGTGAGGGTACGACAACGGTTTAGGGGGAGCGTACGTGTGAGGGCACGGGTTAGTGTGAGCGTACGGATTAGGAATAGGGGACGGCTGAGGGGTAGACTTCGGGGAAGGGTTAGGGTTAGGGTTCGGGCTAGGGTTAGGGTTAGGGGACGGGGACGGTTTAGCGTCCAGGTGAGTGTACGACAACGGTTTAGGGGGAGCGTACGTGTGAGGGCGCGGGTTAGTGTGAGCGTACGGGTTAGGATTAGGGGACGGGTGAGGGGAAGGCTTCGGGGAAGGTTTAGGGTTAGGGTTCGGGCTAGGGTTAGGGTTAGGGGACGGGGACGGTTTAGGGTCCAGGTGAGCGTACGACAACGGTTTAGGGGGAGCGTACGTGTGAGGGCGCGGGTTAGTGTGAGCTTACGGGTTAGGATTAGGGGATGGGTGAGGGGAAGGCTTCGGGGAAGGGTTCGGGTTAGGGTTCGGGCTAGGGTTAGGGTTAGGGGACGGGGACGGATTAGGGTACAGTTGAGGGTACGACAACGGTTTAGGGGGAGCGTACGTTTGAGGGCGCAGGTTAGTGTGAGCGTACGGTTTAGGATTAGGGGACGGGTGAGGGGAAGGCTTCGGGGAAGGGTTAGGGTTAGGGTTGGGGCTAGGGTTAGGGTTAGGGAAAGGGAAGGTTTAGGTTCCAGGTGAGGCTACGACAACGGTTTATGGGGAGCGTACGTGTGAGGGTGCGGGTTAGTGTGAGCGTACGGCTTAGGATTAGGGGACGGGTGAGGGGAAGGCTTCGGGGAAGGGTTAGGGTTAGGGTTCGGGCTAGGGTTAGGGTTAGGGGACTGGGACGGTTTAGGGTCCAGGTGAGGGTACGACAACGGTTTAGGGGGAGCGTACGTGTGAGGGCGCGGGTTAGTGTGACCGTACGGGGTAGGATTAGGGGACAGGTGAGGGGAAGGCTTCGGGGAAGGGTTAGGGTTAGGGTTCGGGCTAGGGTTAGGGTTAGGGGACGGGGACGGTTTAGGGACCAGGTGAGGTTTCGACAACGGTTTAGGGGGAGCGTACGTGTGAGGGAGCGGGTTAGTGTGAGCGTACGGGATAGGATTAGGGGACGGGTGAGGGGAAGGCTTCGGGGAAGGGTTAGGTTTAGGTTTCGGGCTAGGGTTAGGGTTAGGGGACGGAGACGGTTTAGGTTCCAGGTGAGGGTATGACAACGGTTTAGGGGGAGCGTACGTGTGAGGGCGTGGGTTAGTGTGAGCATACGGGTTAGGATTAGGGGACGGGGGAGGGGAAGGCTCCGGGAAAGTGTTAGGGTTAGAGTTCGGGCTAGGGTTAGGGTTAGGGGATGGGGACGGTTTAGGGTCCAGGTGAAGGTACGACAACGGTTTAGGGGGAGCATACGTGTGAGGGCGCGGGTTAGTGTGAGCGTACGGGTTATGATTCGGGGACGGGTGAGGGGAAGGCTTTGGGGAAGGTTTAGGGTTAGGGTTCGGGCTACGGTTACGTTTAGGGGACGGGGACGGTTTAGGGTCCAGGTGGGGGTACGACAACGGTTTAGGGAGAGCGTACGTGTGAGGGCACGGGTTAGTGTGAGCGTACGGGTTAGGATTACGGGACGAGTGAGGGGAAGGCTTCGGGGAAGGGTTAGGTTTGGGGTTCGGGTTAGGGTTAGGGTTAGGGAACGGGGACGGTTTAGGGTACAGGTGAGTGTACGACAATGGTTTAGGGGGAGAGTACGTGTGAGGGCGCGTGTTAGTGTGAGCTTACGGGTTAGGATTAGGGGACGGGTGAGGGGAAGGCTTCGGGGATGGTTTAGGTTTAGGGTTCGGGCTAGGGTTAGGGTTGGGGATGGGGACGGTTTAGGGTCCAGGTCAGGGTACGACAACGGTTTAGGGGGATCCTACGTGTGAGTGGGTGGGTTAGTGTGCGCGTACGGGTTAGGATTTGGGGACGGGTGAGGGGAAGGCTTCGGGGAAGGGTTAGGGTTAGGGTTCGGGCTAGGGTTATGGTTAAGGGACGGGGACGGTTTAGGGTCCAGGTGAGGGTACGACAACGGTTTACGGGGAGCGTACGTGTGAGGGCGCGGTTTAGTGTGAGCGTACGGGTTAGGATTAGGGCACGGGTGAGGTAAAGGCTTCGGGTAAGTGTTAGGGTTAGAGTTCGGGCTAGGGTTAGGGTTAGGGGACTGGGATGGTTTAGGGTCCAGTGAGGGTACGACAACGGTTTAGGGGTAGCGTACGTGTGAGGGCGCGGGTTAGTGTGAGCGTATGGGTTAGGATTAGGGGACGGGTGAGGGGAAGGCTTCGGGGAGGGTTTAGGGTTACGGTTCAGGCTAGGATTAGGGTTAGGGGACGGGGACGGTTTAGGGACCAGGTGAGGGTACGACAACGGTTTAGGGGGAGCGTACGTTTGAGGACGTGGGTTAGTTTGAGCGTACGGGATAGGATTAGGGGACGGGTGAGGGTAAGGCTTCAGGGAAGTGTTAGGTTTAGGTTTCGGGCTAGGGTTAGGGTTAGGGGACGGAGACGGTTTAGGGTCCAGGTGAGGGTACGACAACGGTTTAGGGGGAGCGTACGTGTGAGGGCGCGGGTTAGTGTGAGCGTACGGGTTAGGATTTGGGGACGGGTGAGGGGAAGGCGTCGGGAAAGTGTTAGGGTTAGGGTTCGGGCTAGGGTTAAGGTTAGGGGACGGTGTCGGTTTAGGGTCCAGTGAGGGTACGACAACGGTTTAGGGGTAGCGTACGTGTGAGGGCGTGGGTTAGTGTGAGCGTACGGGTTAGGATTAGGGGACGGGTGAGGGGAAGGCTTCGGGGAAGGGTTAGGGTTAGGGTTCGGGCTAGTGTTAGGTTTAGGGGACGGGGACGGTTTAGGGTACAGCTGAGGGAACGACAGCGGTTTAGGGGGAGCGTACGTGTGAGGGCACGGGTTAGTGTGGGCGTACGGATTAGGATTAGGGGAAGGGTGAGGGGTAGGCTTCCAGGAAGGGTTAGGTTTAGGGTTCGGTCTAGGGTAAGGGTTAGGGGACGGGGACGGTTTAGGGTCCAGTTGAGGGTACGACAACGGTTTAGGGGGAGCGTACGTTTGAGGGCGCAGGTTAGTGTGAGCGTACGGGTTAGGATTAGGGGACGGGTGAGGGGAAGGCTTCGGGGAAGGGTTAGGGTTAGGGTTGAAGCTAGGGTTAGGGTTAGGGAAGGGGAAGGTTTAGGTTCCAGGTGAGGGTACGACAACGGTTTAGGGGGAGCGTACGTGTCAGGGTGCGGGTTAGTGTGAGCGTACGGGTTAGGATTAGGGGACGGGTGAGGGGAAGGCTTCGGGGAAGGGTTAGGGTTAGGGTTCGGGCTAGGGTTAGGGTTAGGGGACTGGGACGGTTTAGGGTTCAGGTGAGGGTACGACAACGGTTTAGGGGGAGCGTACGTGTGAGGGCGTGGGTTAGTGTGACCGTACGGGCTAAGATTAGGGGACAGGTGAGGGGAAGGCTTCGGGGAAGGGTTAGGGTTAGGGTTCGGGCTAGGGTTAGGGTTAGGGGACGGGGACGGTTTAGGGACCAGGTGAGGGTACGACAACGGTTTAGGGGGAGCGTACGTGTGAGGGTGCAGGTTAGTGTGAGCGTACGGGATAGGATTAGGGGACGGGTGAGGGGAAGGCTTCGGGGAAGTCTTAGGTTTAGGTTTCGGGCTAGGGTTAGGGTTAGGGGACGGAGACGATTTAAGCTCCAGGTGAGGGTACGACAACGGTTTAGGGGGAGCGTACGTTTGAGGCCGTGGGTTAGTGTGAGCATACGGGTTAGGATTAGGGGACGGGTGAGGGGAAGGCTTCGGGGAAGGTTTAGGGTTAGGGTTCGGGCTAGGGTTAGGGTTAGGTGACGGGGACGGTTTAGGGTCCAGGTGAGTGTACAACAACGGTTTAGGAGGAGCGTAAGTGTGAGGGCGCGGGTTAGTGTGAGCGTACGGGTTAGGATTAGGGGATGGGTGAGGGGAAGGCTTCGGGGACGGGTTAGGGTTAGGATTCGGGCTAGGTTTAGGGTTAGGGGATGAGGACGGTTTAGGGTCCAGGTGTGGGTACGACAACGCTTTAGGGGCAGCGTACGTGTGAGAGGGCTGGATAGTGTGAGCGAACGGGTTAGGATTCGGGGATGGGTGAGGGGAAGGCTTCTGGGAAGGGTTAGGGTTATGGTTCGGGCTAGGGATAGGGTTAGGGGATGGGGACGGTTTAGGTTCCAGGTAAGGGTACGACAACAGTTTAGGGGGAGCGTACGTGTGAGGGTGCGGGTTAGTGTGAGCGTACGGGTTCGGATTAGGGGACGGGTGAGGGGAAGGCTTCGGGGAAGGGTTAGGGTTAGGGTTCGGGCTAGGATTAGGGTTAGGGGATGGGGACGGTTTAGGGTCAAGGTGAGGGTACGAAAAAGGTTTAGGTGGAGCGTACCTGTGAGGGCACGGGTTAGTGTGAGCGTACGGGTTAGGATTAGGGGATGGGTGAGTGGAAGGCTTCGGGGACGGGTTAGGGTTAGGGTTCGGGCTAGGTTTAGGGTTAGGGGATGGGGACGGTTTAGGGTCCAGGTGTGGGTACGACAACGGTTTAGGGGCAGCGTACGTGTGAGCGGACTGGATAGTGTGAGCGTACGGGTTAGGATTAGGGGACGGGTGAGGGGAAGGCTTCGGGGAAGGTTTAGGGTTAGGGTTCGGGCTAGGGTTAGGGTTAGGGGACGGGGACGGTTTAGGGTCCAGGTGAGGGTACGACAACGGTTTAGGGAGAGCGTACGTGTGAGAGCGCGGGTTAGTGTGAGCGTACGGGTTAGGATTAGGGGAAGTGTGAGGGGAAGGCTTCGGGGAAGGGTTAGGTTTAGGGTTCGGGCTAGGGTTAGGGTTAGGGGACGGGGACGGTTTAGGGTCCAGGTGAGGGTACGACAACGGTTTAGGGGGAGCGTACGTGTGAGCGCGCGGGTTAGTGTGAGCGTACGGGTTAGGATTAGGGGACGGGTGAGGGGAAGGCTTCGGGGAATGGTTAGGGTGAGGGTTCGGGCTAGGGTTAGTGCTAGGGTTTGGGGACGGTTTAGTGTCCAGGTGAGGATACGACAACGGTGTAGGGGGCGCGTAAGTGTGAGGGCGCGTTTCAGTGTGAGCGTACGGGTTAGAATTAGGGGGCGGGTGAGGGGAAGGCTTCGGGGAAGGTTTAGGGTTAGGGATCGGACTAGGGTTAAGGTTCGGGGATGGGCAGGGTTTCGGGTACAGGTGAGGGTACGACAACGGTTTAGGGGGAGCGTACGTATTAGGGCGCGGGTTACTGTCAGCGTACGGGCTAGGATTAGGGGACTGGTGAGGGGAAGGCTTCGGGGAAGGGTTAGGGTTAGGGTTCGGGCTAGGGTTAGGGTTAGGGGACGGGGATGGTTTAGGGTCCAGGTGAGGGTATGAGAACGGTTTAGGGGGAGCGTACGTGTGAGGGCGCGGGTTAGTGTGAGTGTACGGGTTAGGATTAGGGGACGGGTGAGAGGAAGGCTTCGGGGAAGGTTTAGGGTTAGGGTTCGGACTAGGGTTAGGTTTAAGTGACGGGGACGGTTTAGGGTCCAGGTGAGGGTACGACAACGGTTTAGGGGGAGCGTACGTGTGAAGACGTTGGTTAGTGTTAGCGTACGGGTTTGGATTAGGGGACGGGTGAGGGGAAGGCTTCGGGGAATGGTTAGGGTTAAGGTTCGGGCTAGGGTTAGGGTTAGGGGATGCGGACGGTTTAGGGTCCAGGTGAGGGCACGACAATGGTTTAGGGGAAGCGTACGTGTGAGGGCGCGTGTTAGTGTGAGCGTACGCGTTAGGATTAGGGGACGGGTGACGGGATGTCTTCGGGGAAGAGTTAGGGTTAGGGTTCGGGCTAGGCTTAGGGTTAGGGGACGGGGACGGTTTAGGGTCCAGGTGAGGGTACGACAACGGTTTAGGGGGAGCGTACGTGTGAGGGCGCGGGTTAGTGTGAGCGTACGGGTTAGGATTAGGGGACAGGTGAGGGGAAGGCTTCGGGGAAGGTTTAGGGTTAGGGTTCGGGCTAGGTTTAGTGTTAGGGGACGGGGACGGTTTAGGGTCCAGGTGAGTGTACGACAACGGTTTAGGGGGAGCGTAAGTGTGAGGGCGCGGGTTAGTGTGAGCGTACGGGTTAGGATTAGGGGACGTTGAGGGGAAGGCTTCGGGGAAGGGTTAGGGTTAGGGTTCGGGCTAGGGTTAGGGTTAGGGGATGGGGACGGTTTAGGGTCCAGGTGTGGGTACGACAACGCTTTAGGGGCAGCGTACGTGTGAGCGGGCTGGATAGTGTGAGCGAACGGTTTAGGATTCGGGGATTGGTGAGGGGAAGGCTTCTGGGAAGGGTGAGGGTTATGGTTCGGGCTAGGGTTAGGGTTAGGGGATGGGGACGATTTAGGGACAGGTGAGGGTACGACAACGGTTTTAGGGGGAATGTACGTGTGAAAACGTGGGTTAGTGTGAGCGTACGGGTTAGGATTAGGGGACGGGTGAGGGGAAGGCTTCTGGGAAGGTTTAGGGTTAGGGTTCGGGATAGGGTTTGGGTTAGGGGACGGGGACCGTTTAGGGTCCAGGTGAGGGTAAGACAACGGTTTAGGGGGAGCGTACGTGTGACGGCGCAGGTTAGTGTGAGCGTACGGGTTAGGATTAGGGAACGTGTGAGGGGAAGGCTTCGGGGAAGGTTTAGGGTTAGGGTTCGGGCTTGGGTTAGGGTTAGGGGACGAGGACGGTTTAGGGTCAAGGTGAGGGTTCGACAACGCTTTAGGGGGAGCGTACGTGTGAGGGTGCGGGTTAGTGTGAGCGTACGGGTTAGGTTTAAGGGACGGGTGAGGGGAAGGCTTCGGGGAAGGGTTAGGGTTAGAGTTCGGGCTAGGGTTAGGGTTAGGGGACGGGGACGGTTTAGGGTCCAGGTGAGGGTACGACCACGGTTTAGGGGGAGCGTACGTGTTAGTGCGCGGGTTAGTGTGAGCGTACGGGTTAGGATTAGGGGACGGGTGAGGGGAAGGCTTCGGGGAATGGTTAGGGTTAGGATTCGGGCTAGGGTTAGGGTTAGGGGACGGGGACGGTTTAGGGTCCAGCTGAGGGTACGACAACGGTTTAGGGGGAGCGTACGTGTGAGGGCGCGGGTTAGTGTGAGCGTTCGGGTTAGGATTAGGGGACGGGTGAGGGGAAGGCTTCGGGGAAGGTTTAGGGTTATGGTTCGGGCTAGGGTTAGGGTTAGGGGACGGGGACGGTTTAGGGTCCAGGTGAGTGTACGACAACGGTTTAGGGGGAGCGTAAGTGTGAGGGCGTGGGTTATGTGAGCGTACGGGTTAGGATTAGGGGACGGGTGAGGGGAAGGCTTCGGGGAAGCGTTAGGTTTATGGTTAGGGCTAGGGTTAGGGTTAGGGGACGGGGAAGGTTTAGGGTCCAGGTGAGGGTACGACAACGGTTTAGGGGGAGCGTACGTGTGAGGGTGCGGGTTAGTGTCAGTGTACGGGTTAGGATTATTGGACGGGTGTGGGGAAGGATTCGGGGAAGGGTTAGGGTTAGGATTCGGGCTAGAGTTAAGGTTAGGGGACGGGGACGGTTTAGGGTCCAGGTGAGGGTACGACCACGGTTTAGGGGGAGCATACGTGTGAGGGCACGGTTTAGTGTGAGCATACGGGTTAGGATTAGGGGATGGGTGAGGGGAAGGCTTCGGGGACGGGTTAGGGTTAGGGTTTGGGTAGGGTTAGGGTTAGGGAATGGGGACGGTTTAGGGTCCAGGTGAGGGTACCACAACGGTTTAGGGGCAGCGTACGTGTGAGCGGGCTGTTTAGTTTGAGCGTACGGGTTAGGATTAGGGGACGGGTGAGGGGAAGGCTTCGGGGAAGGGTTAGGGTTAGGGTTCGGGCTAGGGTTACGGTTAGGGGACGGGGACAGTTTAGGGTCCAGGTGAGGGTACGACAACGGTTTAGGGGGAGCGTACGTGTTAGGGCGTGGGTTAGTGTGAGCGTACGGGTTAGGATTAGGGGACGGGTGAGGGGAAGGCTTCGGGGAAGGGTTAGGGTTAGGGTTCGGGCTAGGGTTAGCGTTAGTGGACGGGGATGGTTTAGGGTCCAGGTGAGGGTACGACAACGGTTTGGGGGAGCGTACGTGTGAGGGCGCGGGTTAGTGTGAGCGTACGGGTTAGGATTAGGGGACGGGTGAGGGGAAGGCTTCGGGGAAAGTTTAGGGTTAGGGTTCGGGCTAGGGTTAGGGTTAGGGGACGGGGACGGTTTAGGGTCCAGGTGAGTGTACGACAACGGTTTAGGGGGAGCGTAAGTGTGAGGGCGCGTTTTAGTGTGAGCGTACGGGTTAGAATTAGGGGACGGGTGAGGGGAAGGCTTCGGGGAAGGGTTAGGGTTAGGGATCGGACTAGGGTTAAGGTTCGGGGATGGGGAGGGTTTCGGGTTCAGGTGAGGGTACGACAACGGTTTAGGGGGAGCGTACGTGTGAAGACGTGGGTTAGTGTGAGCGTACGGTTTATGATTACGGGACGGGTGAGGGGAAGGCTTCGTGGAATGGTTAGGGTTAAGGTTCGGGCTAGGGTTAGGGTTAGGGGATGGGGACGGTTTAGGGTCCAGGTGAGGGCCCGACAATTGTTTAGGGGGAGCGTACGTGTGAGGGCGCGCGTTAGTGTGAGCGTACGGGTTAGGATTAGGGGACGGGTGAGGGGAAGGCTTCGGGGAAGGGTTAGGGTTAGGGTTCGGGCTAGGGTTTGGGTTAGGTGACGGGGACGGTTTAGGGTCCAGGTGAGGGTACGACAACGGTTTAGTGGGACCGTACGTGTGAAGACGTGGGTTAGTGTGAGCGTACGGGTTAGGATTAGGGGACGGGTGACGGGAGGGCTTCGGGGAAGAGTTAGGGTTAGGGTTCGGGCTAGGGTTAGGGTTAGGGGATGGGGACGGTTTAGGGTCCAGGTGTGGGTACGACAATGCTTTAGGGGCAGCGTACGTGTGAGCGGGCTGGATAGTGTGAGCGTACGGGTTAGGATTAGGGGATGGGTGAGGGGAAGGCTTCTGGGAAGGGTTAGGGTTATGGTTCGGGCTAGGGTTAGGGTTAGGGGATGGGGACGGTTTAGGGTCCAGGTAAGGGTACGACAACGGTTTAGGGGGAGCGTATGTGTGAGGGCCTGGTTTAGTGTGAGCGTACGGGTTCGGATTAGGGGACGGGTGAGGGGAAGTCTTCGGGTAAGTGTTAGGGTGAGGGTTCGGGCTAGGGTTCGGATTAGGGGACGGGGACGATTTAGGGTCCAGGTGAGGGTACGACAACGGTTTTAGGGGGAGTGTACGTGTGAAGACGTGGGTTAGTGTGAGCGTACGGGTTAGGATTAGGGGACGGGTGAGGGGAAGGCTTCGGGGAAGGGTTAGGGTTAGGGTTCGGGCTAGGGTTAGCGTTAGTGGACGGGGATGGTTTAGGGTCCAGGTGCGGGTACGACAACGGTTTAGGGGGAGCGTACGTGTGAGGGCGCGGGTTAGTGTGAGCGTACGGGTTAGGATTAGGGGACGGGTGAGGGGAAGGCTTCGGGGAAGGTTTAGGGTTAGGGTTCGGGCTAGGGTTAGGGGACGGGGACGGGGACGGTTTAGGGTCCAGGTGAGTGTACGACAACGGTTTAGGGGGAGCGTAAGTGTGAGGGCGCGTTTTAGTGTGAGCGTACGGGTTAGAATTAGGGGACGGGTGAGGGGAAGGCTTCGGGGAAGGGTTAGGGTTAGGGATCGGACTAGGGTTAAGGTTCGGGGATGGGGAGGTTTTCGGGTTCAGGTGAGGGTACGACAACGGTTTAGGGGGAGCGTACGTGTGAAGACGTGGGTTAGTGTGAGCGTACGGTTTATGATTACGGGACGGGTGAGGGGAAGGCTTCGTGGAATGGTTAGGGTTAAGGTTCGGGCTAGGGTTAGTGTTAGGGGATGGGGACGGTTTAGGGTCCAGGTGAGGGCCCGACAATTGTTTAGGGGGAGCGTACGTGTGAGGGCGCGCGTTAGTGTGAGCGTACGGGTTAGGATTAGGGGACGGGTGAGGGGAAGGCTTCGGGGAAGGGTTAGGGTTAGGGTTCGGGCTAGGGTTTGGGTTAGGTGACGGGGACGGTTTAGGGTCCAGGTGAGGGTACGACAACGGTTTAGTGGGAGCGTACGTGTGAAGACGTGGGTTAGTGTGAGCGTACGGGTTAGGATTAGGGGACGGGTGACGGGAGGGCTTCGGGGAAGAGTTAGGGTTAGGGTTCGGGCTAGGGTTAGGGTTAGGGGATGGGGACGGTTTAGGGTCCAGGTGTGGGTACGACAATGCTTTAGGGGCAGCGTACGTGTGAGCGGGCTGGATAGTGTGAGCGTACGGGTTAGGATTAGGGGATGGGTGAGGGGAAGGTTTCTGGGAAGGGTTAGGGTTATGGTTCGGGCTAGGGTTAGGGTTAGGGGATGGGGACGGTTTAGGGTCCAGGTAAGGGTACGACAACGGTTTAGGGGGAGCGTACGTGTGAGGGCCTGGTTTAGTGTGAGCGTACGGGTTCGGATTAGGGGACGGGTGAGGGGAAGTCTTCGGGGAAGTGTTAGGGTGAGGGTTCGGGCTAGGGTTCGGATTAGGGGACGGGGACGGTTTAGTGTCCACGTGAGGGTAAGACAACGGTTTAGGGGGAGCATACGTGTGAGGGCGTGGGTTATGTGAGCGTACGGGTTAGGATTAGGGGATGGGTGAGGGGAAGGATTCGGGGAAGGGTTAGGGTTAGGGTTCGGGCTAGGGTTAGGGTTAAGGGACGGGGACGATTTAGGGTCCAGGTGAGGGTACGACAACGGTTTAGGGGGTGCGTACGTGTGATGGAGCGGGTTAGTGTGAGCGTACAGGTTAGGATTAGGGGACGGGTGTGGGGAAGGCTTCGGGGAAGGTTTAGGGTTAGGTTTCGGGCTAGGGTTAGGATTAGGGGACGGGGACGGTTTAGCGTCCAGGTGAGTGTACGGCAATGGTTTAGGGGGAGCGTACGTGTGAGGGCACGGGTTAGTGTGAGCGTACCGGTTAGGATTAGGGGACGGGTGACGGGAAGGCTTCGGGAAAGTGTTAGGGTTAGGGTTCGGGCTAGGGTTAGGGTTAGGGGATAGGGACGGTTTAGGGTCCAGTGAGGGTACGACAACGGTTTAGGTGTAGCGTACGTGTGAGGGCATGGGTTAGTGTGAGCGTACGGATTAGGATTAGGGGACGTGTGAGGGGAAGGCTTTGGGGAAGGGTTAGGGTTAGGGTTCAGGCTAGGGTTAGGGTTAGGGGACTGGGACGGTTTAGGGTCCAGGTGAGGGTACGACAACGCTTTAGGGGGTGCGTACGTGTGAGGCCGTGGGTTAGTGTGAGCGTACGGGTTATGATTAGGGGACAGGTGAGGGGAAGGCTTCGGGGAAGGGTTACGGTTAGGGTTCGGGCTAGGGTTAGGGTTAGGGGACGGGGACGGTTTAGGGTCCAGGTGAGGGTACGACAACGGTTTAGGGGGAGCGTACGTGTGAGGGCACGGTTTAGTGTGAGCGTACGGGTTACGATTAGGGGACGGGTGAGGGGAAGGCTTCGGGGAAGGGTTAAGGTTAGGGTTCGGGCTAGGGTTAGGGGACGGGGACTGGGACGGTTGAGGGTCCAGGTTAGGGTATGACAATGCTTTAGGGGTAGCGTACTTGTGAGGGCGCATGTCAGTGTTAGCGTACAGGTTAGGATTAGAGGACGGGTGAAGGTCAGGCTTCAGGGAAATGTTAGGGTTAGGGATCGGGCTAGGGTTAAGGTTAGGGGACCGGGACGGTTTAGGGTTCATGCGAGATTACGAGAACGCTTACGGTTAGGGGACGGGGACAGTTTAGGGTCCAGGTGAGGGTACGACAACGGTTTAGGGGGAGCGTACGTGTTAGGGCGTGGGTTAGTGTGAGCGTACGGGTTAGGATTAGGGGACGGGTGAGGGGAAGGCTTCGGGGAAGGGTTAGGGTTAGGGTTCGGGCTAGGGTTAGCGTTAGTGGACGGGGATGGTTTAGGGTCCAGGTGAGGGTACGACAACGGTTTGGGGGAGCGTACGTGTGAGGGCGCGGGTTAGTGTGAGCGTACGGGTTAGGATTAGGGGACGGGTGAGGGGAAGGCTTCGGGGAAAGTTTAGGGTTAGGGTTCGGGCTAGGGTTAGGGTTAGGGGACGGGGACGGTTTAGGGTCCAGGTGAGTGTACGACAACGGTTTAGGGGGAGCGTAAGTGTGAGGGCGCGTTTTAGTGTGAGCGTACGGGTTAGAATTAGGGGACGGGTGAGGGGAAGGCTTCGGGGAAGGGTTAGGGTTAGGGATCGGACTAGGGTTAAGGTTCGGGGATGGGGAGGGTTTCGGGTTCAGGTGAGGGTACGACAACGGTTTAGGGGGAGCGTACGTGTGAAGACGTGGGTTAGTGTGAGCGTACGGTTTATGATTACGGGACGGGTGAGGGGAAGGCTTCGTGGAATGGTTAGGGTTAAGGTTCGGGCTAGGGTTAGGGTTAGGGGATGGGGACGGTTTAGGGTCCAGGTGAGGGCCCGACAATTGTTTAGGGGGAGCGTACGTGTGAGGGCGCGCGTTAGTGTGAGCGTACGGGTTAGGATTAGGGGACGGGTGAGGGGAAGGCTTCGGGGAAGGGTTAGGGTTAGGGTTCGGGCTAGGGTTTGGGTTAGGTGACGGGGACGGTTTAGGGTCCAGGTGAGGGTACGACAACGGTTTAGTGGGACCGTACGTGTGAAGACGTGGGTTAGTGTGAGCGTACGGGTTAGGATTAGGGGACGGGTGACGGGAGGGCTTCGGGGAAGAGTTAGGGTTAGGGTTCGGGCTAGGGTTAGGGTTAGGGGATGGGGACGGTTTAGGGTCCAGGTGTGGGTACGACAATGCTTTAGGGGCAGCGTACGTGTGAGCGGGCTGGATAGTGTGAGCGTACGGGTTAGGATTAGGGGATGGGTGAGGGGAAGGCTTCTGGGAAGGGTTAGGGTTATGGTTCGGGCTAGGGTTAGGGTTAGGGGATGGGGACGGTTTAGGGTCCAGGTAAGGGTACGACAACGGTTTAGGGGGAGCGTATGTGTGAGGGCCTGGTTTAGTGTGAGCGTACGGGTTCGGATTAGGGGACGGGTGAGGGGAAGTCTTCGGGTAAGTGTTAGGGTGAGGGTTCGGGCTAGGGTTCGGATTAGGGGACGGGGACGATTTAGGGTCCAGGTGAGGGTACGACAACGGTTTTAGGGGGAGTGTACGTGTGAAGACGTGGGTTAGTGTGAGCGTACGGGTTAGGATTAGGGGACGGGTGAGGGGAAGGCTTCGGGGAAGGGTTAGGGTTAGGGTTCGGGCTAGGGTTAGCGTTAGTGGACGGGGATGGTTTAGGGTCCAGGTGCGGGTACGACAACGGTTTAGGGGGAGCGTACGTGTGAGGGCGCGGGTTAGTGTGAGCGTACGGGTTAGGATTAGGGGACGGGTGAGGGGAAGGCTTCGGGGAAGGTTTAGGGTTAGGGTTCGGGCTAGGGTTAGGGGACGGGGACGGGGACGGTTTAGGGTCCAGGTGAGTGTACGACAACGGTTTAGGGGGAGCGTAAGTGTGAGGGCGCGTTTTAGTGTGAGCGTACGGGTTAGAATTAGGGGACGGGTGAGGGGAAGGCTTCGGGGAAGGGTTAGGGTTAGGGATCGGACTAGGGTTAAGGTTCGGGGATGGGGAGGTTTTCGGGTTCAGGTGAGGGTACGACAACGGTTTAGGGGGAGCGTACGTGTGAAGACGTGGGTTAGTGTGAGCGTACGGTTTATGATTACGGGACGGGTGAGGGGAAGGCTTCGTGGAATGGTTAGGGTTAAGGTTCGGGCTAGGGTTAGTGTTAGGGGATGGGGACGGTTTAGGGTCCAGGTGAGGGCCCGACAATTGTTTAGGGGGAGCGTACGTGTGAGGGCGCGCGTTAGTGTGAGCGTACGGGTTAGGATTAGGGGACGGGTGAGGGGAAGGCTTCGGGGAAGGGTTAGGGTTAGGGTTCGGGCTAGGGTTTGGGTTAGGTGACGGGGACGGTTTAGGGTCCAGGTGAGGGTACGACAACGGTTTAGTGGGAGCGTACGTGTGAAGACGTGGGTTAGTGTGAGCGTACGGGTTAGGATTAGGGGACGGGTGACGGGAGGGCTTCGGGGAAGAGTTAGGGTTAGGGTTCGGGCTAGGGTTAGGGTTAGGGGATGGGGACGGTTTAGGGTCCAGGTGTGGGTACGACAATGCTTTAGGGGCAGCGTACGTGTGAGCGGGCTGGATAGTGTGAGCGTACGGGTTAGGATTAGGGGATGGGTGAGGGGAAGGTTTCTGGGAAGGGTTAGGGTTATGGTTCGGGCTAGGGTTAGGGTTAGGGGATGGGGACGGTTTAGGGTCCAGGTAAGGGTACGACAACGGTTTAGGGGGAGCGTACGTGTGAGGGCCTGGTTTAGTGTGAGCGTACGGGTTCGGATTAGGGGACGGGTGAGGGGAAGTCTTCGGGGAAGTGTTAGGGTGAGGGTTCGGGCTAGGGTTCGGATTAGGGGACGGGGACGGTTTAGTGTCCACGTGAGGGTAAGACAACGGTTTAGGGGGAGCATACGTGTGAGGGCGTGGGTTATGTGAGCGTACGGGTTAGGATTAGGGGATGGGTGAGGGGAAGGATTCGGGGAAGGGTTAGGGTTAGGGTTCGGGCTAGGGTTAGGGTTAAGGGACGGGGACGATTTAGGGTCCAGGTGAGGGTACGACAACGGTTTAGGGGGTGCGTACGTGTGATGGAGCGGGTTAGTGTGAGCGTACAGGTTAGGATTAGGGGACGGGTGTGGGGAAGGCTTCGGGGAAGGTTTAGGGTTAGGTTTCGGGCTAGGGTTAGGATTAGGGGACGGGGACGGTTTAGCGTCCAGGTGAGTGTACGGCAATGGTTTAGGGGGAGCGTACGTGTGAGGGCACGGGTTAGTGTGAGCGTACCGGTTAGGATTAGGGGACGGGTGACGGGAAGGCTTCGGGAAAGTGTTAGGGTTAGGGTTCGGGCTAGGGTTAGGGTTAGGGGATAGGGACGGTTTAGGGTCCAGTGAGGGTACGACAACGGTTTAGGTGTAGCGTACGTGTGAGGGCATGGGTTAGTGTGAGCGTACGGATTAGGATTAGGGGACGTGTGAGGGGAAGGCTTTGGGGAAGGGTTAGGGTTAGGGTTCAGGCTAGGGTTAGGGTTAGGGGACTGGGACGGTTTAGGGTCCAGGTGAGGGTACGACAACGCTTTAGGGGGTGCGTACGTGTGAGGCCGTGGGTTAGTGTGAGCGTACGGGTTATGATTAGGGGACAGGTGAGGGGAAGGCTTCGGGGAAGGGTTACGGTTAGGGTTCGGGCTAGGGTTAGGGTTAGGGGACGGGGACGGTTTAGGGTCCAGGTGAGGGTACGACAACGGTTTAGGGGGAGCGTACGTGTGAGGGCACGGTTTAGTGTGAGCGTACGGGTTACGATTAGGGGACGGGTGAGGGGAAGGCTTCGGGGAAGGTTTAGGTTTAGGGTTCGGGCTAGGGTTGGGGTTAGGGGACGGGGACCGTTTAGGGTCCAGGTGAGGGTACGACAACGGTTTAGGGGGAGCGTACGTTTGAGGACGCAGGTTAGTGTGAGCGTACGGGTTAGGATTAGGGGACGGGTGAGGGGAAGGCTTCGGGGAAGTGTTAGGGTTAGGGTTGGGGCTAGGGTTAGGGTTAGGGAAGGGGAAGGTTTAGGTTCCAGGTGAGGGTACGACAACGGTTTAGGGAGAGCGTACGTGTGAGGTTGCGGGTTAGTGTGAGCGTACGGGTTAGGATTAGGGGACGGGTGAGGGGAAGGCTTCGGGGAAGGGTTAGGGTTAGGGTTCGGGATAGGGTTAGGCTTAGGGGACGGGGACGGTTTAGGGTCCAGGTGAGGGTACGACAACGGTTTAGGGGGAGCGTAAGTGTGAGGGCGCGGGTTAGTGTGAGCGTACGGTTTAGGCTTAGGGGACGGGTGAGGGGAAGGCTTCGGGGAAGGGTTAGGGTTAGGGTTCGGGCTAGGGTTAGGGTTAGGGGATGGGGATGGTTTAGGGTCCAGGTGAGGGTACGACAACGGTTTAGGGGGTGCGTACGTGTGATGGCGCGGGTTAGTGTGAGCGTACGGGTTAGGATTAGGGGACGGGTGAGGGGAAGGCTTCGGGGAAGGGTTAGGGTTAGGGTTCGGCCTAGGGTTAGGGGACGGGGTCGGTTTAGTTTCCAGGTGAGGGTACGGCAACGGTTTAGAGGGAGCGTACGTGTGAGGGCATGGGTTAGTGTGAGCGTACGGGTTAGGATTAGGGGACGGGTGAGGGGAAGGCTTTGGGGAAGGGTTAGGGTTAGGGTTCAGGCTAGGTTTAGGATTAGGGGACGGGGACGGTTTAGGGTCCAGGTGAGGGTACGACAACAGTTTAGGGGGTGCATACGTGTGAGGGCGTGGGTTAGTGTGAGCGTACGGGTTAGGATTATGGGACGGGTGAGTGGAAGGCTTCGGGGAAGGGTTACGGTTACGGTTCGGGCTAGGGTTAGGATTAGGGGACGGGGACGGTTTAGGGTCCAGGTGAGGGTATGACAACGCTTTAGGGGGAGGGTACGTTTGAGAGCGCGGGTTAGTGTGAGCGTACGGGTTAGGATTAGGGGACGGGTGAGGGGAAGGCTTAAGGGAAGGGTTAGGTTTAGGGTTCGGGCTAGGGTTAGGGTTAGGGGACGGGGACGGTTTAGGGTCCAGGTGAGGGTACGACAACGGTTTAGGGGGAGCGTACGTGTGAGGGCGCGGGTTAGTGTGAGCGTACGGATTAGGATTAGGGGACGGGTGAGTGGAAGGCTTCGGTGAAGGGTTAGGGTTAGGGTTGGGGTTAGGGTTAGGGTTAGGGAAGGGGAAGGTTTAGTTTCCAGGTGAGGGTACGACAACGGTTTAGGGGGAACGTACGTGTGAGGTTGCGGGTTAGTGTGAGCGTACGGGTTAGGATTAGGGGACGGGTGAGGGGAAGGCTTCGGGGAAGGGTTATAGTTAGGGTTCGGGATAGGGTTAGGGTTAGGGGATGGGGACGGTTTAGGGTTCAGGTGAGTGTAAGACAACGGTTTAGGGGGAGCGTACGTTTTAGGGCGCAGGTTAGTGTGAGCGTACGGGTTAGGATTAGGGGACGGGTGAGGGGAAGGCTTCGGGGAAGGGTTACGGTTAGGGTTCGGGCTAGGGTTAGTGTTAGGGGATGGGGACGGTTTAGGGTCGAGGTGAGGGTATGACAACGCTTTATGGGGAGCGTACGTGTGAGGGCGCGGGTTAGTGTGAGCGTACGGGTTAGGATTAGGGGACGGGTGAGGGGAAGGCTTCGGGGAAGGGTTAGGGTTAGGCTTCGGGCTAGGGTTAGGGTTAGGGGACGGGGACGGTTTAGGGTCCAGGTGAGCGTACGATAACGGTTTAGGGGGAGCGTACGTGTGAGGGCACGGGTTAGTGTGAGCGTACGGATTAGGATTAGGGGAAGGGTGAGGGGTAGGCTTCGGGGAAGGGGTAAGGTTAAGGTTTGAGCTAGGGTTTGGGTTAGGGGATGGGGACGGTTTAGGGTCCACGTGAGGGTACGACAACGGTTTAGGGGGAGCGTAAGTGTGAGCGCGCGGGTTAGTGTGAGTGTACGGGTAGGATTCGGGTATGGGTGAGGGGAAGGCTTCTGGGAAGGGTTAGGGTTAGGGTTCGGGCTAGGGTTAGGGTTAGGGGATGGGGACAGTTTAGGGTCCAAGTAAGGGTACGACAACGGTTTAGGGGGAGCGTACGTGTGAGGGCAGGCGTTAGTGTGAGCGTACGGGTTCGGATTAGGGGACGGGTGAGGGGAAGGCTTCGGGGAAGCGTTAGGGTTATGGTTCGGGCTAGGGTTAGGGTTAGGTTACGGGGAAGGTTTAGGGTCCTGGTGAGGGTACGACAACGGTTTAGAGGGAGCGTACGTGTGAGGACGCGGGATAGTGTGAGCGTACGGGGTAGGATTAGTGGACGGGTGAGGGGAAGAATTCGGGGAAGAGTTAGGGTTAGGATTAGGGCTAGAGTTAAGGTTAGGAGACGGGGACGGTTTAGTGTCCACGTGAGGGTACGACAACGGTTTAGGTGGAGCATACGTGTGAGGGCGTGGGTTATGTGAGCGTACGGGTTAGGATTAGGGGACAGGTGAGGGGAAGGCTTCGGGGAAGGGTTAGGTTTAGGGTTCGGGCTAGGGTTAGGGTTAGGGGAGGGGGACGGTTTAGGGTCCAGATGAGGGTACGACAACGGTTTAGGGGGACCGTTCGTGTGAGGGCGCGGGTTAGTGTGAGCGTACGGGTTAGGATTAGGGGATGGGTGAGGGGAAGGCTTCGGGGAAGGTTTAGGGTTAGGGTTCTGGCTAGGGTTAGGGTTAGGGGACGGAGACGGTTTAGGGTCCAGGTGAGGGTACG
The DNA here is from genome assembly GCF_964270905.1 of Leucopleurus acutus. Taxonomy (NCBI): domain Eukaryota; kingdom Metazoa; phylum Chordata; class Mammalia; order Artiodactyla; family Delphinidae; genus Leucopleurus; species Leucopleurus acutus. Next base: position 1,623,685 of record NW_028139221.1, on the reverse strand, counting down.
ACAACGGTTGAAGGGGAGCGTACGTGTGAGCGCGTGGGTTAGTGTCAGCGTACGGTTTAGGATTAGGGGACGGTTGAGGGGAAGGCTTCGGGGAAGGGTTAGGGTTAGGGCTCGGGCTAGGGTTAGGGTTAGGGTACGGGGACGGTTTAGGGTCCAGGTGAGGGTACGACCACGGTTTAGGGGGAGCGTACGTGTGAGGGCACGAGTTAGTGTCAGCATACGGGTTAGGATTAGGGGATGGGTGAGGGGAAGGCTTCGGGGACGGGTTAGGGTTAGTGTTTGGGTAGGGTTAGGGTTAGGGCATGGGGACAGTTTAGGGTCCAGGTGAGGGTACCACAACGGTTTAGGGGCAGCGTACGTGTGAGCGGGATGTTTAGTGTGAGCGTACGGGTTAGGATTAGGGGACGGGTGAGGGTAAGGCTTCGGGGAAGGGTTAGGGTTAGGGTCCGGGCTAGGGTTAGGGTTAGGGGACGGGGACAGTTTAGGGTCCAGGTGAGGGTACGACAACGGTTTATGGGGAGCGTACGTGTTAGGGCGCGGGTTAGTGTGAGCGTACGGGCTAGGATTAGGGGACGGGTGAGGGGAAGGCTTCGGGGAAGGGTTAGGGTTAGGGTTCGGGCTAGGGTCAGGGTTAGGGGACGGGGACGGTTTAGGGTCCAGGTGAGGGTACGACAACGGTTTAGGGGGAGGGTACGTGTGAGGGCGTGGGTTAGTGTGAGCGTACGGGTTAGGATTAGGGGACGGGTGAGGGGAAGGCTTTGGGGAAGGTTTAGTGTTAGGGTTCGGGCTAGGGTTAGGGTTAGGGGCCGGGGACGGTTTAGGGTCCAGGTGAGTGTACGACAACGGTATAGGGGGAGAGTAAGTGTGAGGGCGCGGGTTAGTGTGAGCGTACGGGTTAGGATTAGGGGACGGGTGAGGGGAAGGCTTCGGGGAAGGGTTAGGGTTAGGGTTCGGGCTAGGGTTAGGGTTAGGGGATGGGGACGGTTTAGGGTCAAGGTCAGGGAACGAAAACGGTTTAGGTCGAGCGTACGTGTGAGGGCACGGGTTAGTGTGAGCGTATGGGTTAGGATTAGGGGATGGGTGAGGGAAAGGCTTCGGGGACGGGTTAGGGTTAGGGTTCGGGCTAGGGTTAGGGTTAGGGGATGGGGACGGTTTAGGGTCCAGGTGTGGGTACGACAACGGTTTAGGGGCAGCGTCCATGTGAGCGGACTGGATAGTGTGAGCGTACGGGTTAGGATTAGGGGACGGGTGAGGGGAAGGCTTCGGGGAAGGGTTAGGGTTAGGGTTCGGGCTAGGGTTAGGGTTAGGGGACGGGGACGGTTTAGGGTCCAGGTGAGGGTACGACAACGGTTTAGGGGGAGCGTACGTGTGAGGGCGGGGGTTAGTGTGAGCGTACGGGTTAGGATTAGGGGATGGGTGAGGGGAAGGCTTCGGGGAAGTGTTAGGGTTAGGATTCAGGCTAGGGTTAGCGTTAGGGGATAGGGACTGTTTAGGGTCCAGGTGAGGGTACGACAACGCTTTAGGGGGAGGGTACGTGTGAGGGCGCGGGTTAGTGTGAGCGTATGGGTTAGGATTAAGGGACAGGTGAGGGGAAGGCTTCGGGGAAGGGTTAGGGTTAGGGTTCAGACTAGGGTTAGCGTCAGGGGACAGGGACGGTTTAGGGTCCAGGTGAGGGTACGACAACGGTTTAGGGGGAGCGTTCGTGTTAGGGGGTGGGTTAGTGTGAGCGTACGGGTTAGAATTAGGCGACGGGTGAGGGGAAGGCTTCGGGGAAGGGTTAGGTTTAGTGTTCGGGCTAGGGTTAGGGGACGGGGATGGGGACGGTTTAGGGTCCAGGTGAGGGTACGACAATGCTTTACGGGGAGCGTACGGGTGAGGGCGCGGTTTAGCGAGAGCGTACAGGTTAGGATTAGGCGACGGATGAGAGTCAGGCTTCGGGGAAGGGTTAGGGTTAGGGTTCGCGGTAGGGTTAGAGTTAGGAGACGGGGACGGTTTAGTGTCCAGGTGTGTGTACGACAACGCTTTAGGGGGAGCGTACATGTGAGGGTGTAGGTTAGCGTTAGCGTACGGGTTAGGATTAGAGGACGGGTGAGGGGAAGGCTTCGGGGAAGGGTTAGGGTTAAGGGACGGGGACGGTTTACGGTCCAGATGAGGGGTTGACAACGGTTTAGGGGGAGCGTACGTGTGAGGGCGCGGGTTAGTGTGAGCGTACGGGTTAGGATAAGGGGACGGGTGAGTGGAAGGCTTCGGGAAAGGGTTAGGGTTAGGGTTCGGGCTAGGGTTAGTGTTTGGGGACGGGGACGAATTAGGGTCCAGGTGAGGGTACGACAACGGTTTAGGGAGAGCGCACGTTTGAGGGCGCGGGTTAGTGTGAGCGTACGGCTTAGGATTAGGGGACGGGTGAGGGTAAGGCTTCGGGGAAGTTTTAGGCTTAGGGTTCGGACTAGGGTTAGGGCTAGGGGACGGGGACGAATTAGGGTCCAGGTTAGGGTACGACAACGGTTTCGGGCGATCGTACGTGTGAGGGTGCGGGTTAGTGTGAGCGTACGGGTTAGGATTAGGGGACGGGTGAGGGGAAGGCTTCGGGGAAGGGTTAGGGTTAGGGTTCGGGCTATGGTTAGGATTAGGGGACGGGGACGGTTTAGGGTCCAGGTGAGGGTACAACAATGGTTTAGGGGGAGCGTAGGTGTGAGGGCGTGGGTTAGTGTGAGCGTACGGGTTAGGATTAGGGGACGGGTGAGGGGAAGGCTTCGGGGAAGGGTTAGGTTTAGGGTTCGGGCTAGGGTTAGTGTTAGGGGATGGGGACAGTTTAGGGTCCAGGTGTGGGTACGACAACAGTTTAGGGGCAGCGTACGTGTGAGCGGACTGGATAGTGTGAGCGTACGGGTTAGGACTAGGGGACGGGTGAAGGGAAGGCTTCGGGGAAGGGTTAGGTTTAGGGTTCTGGCTAGGGTTAGGGATAGGGGATGGGGACGGTTTAGTGTCCAGGTGAGGGTACGACAACGCTATAGGGGGAGCGTACGTGTGAGGGCGTGGGTTAGTGTGAGGGTACGGGTTAGGATTAGGGGACGGGTGAGGGGAAGACTTCGGGGAAGGGTTAGGGTTAGGGTTCAGGCTAGGGTTAGGGTTAGGAGACAGGGATGGTTTAGGGTCCAGGTGAGGGTACGACAACGCTATAGGGGGAGCGTACGTGTGAGGGCGTGGGTTAGTGTGAGGGTACGGGTTAGGACTAGGGGACGGGTGAAGGGAAGGCTTCGGGGAAGGGTTCGGGTTTGGGTTCGGGCTAGGGTTAGGGTTAGGGGACGGGGACGGTTTAGGGTCCAGGTGAGGGTACGACAACGCTTTAGGGGGAGCGAATGTGTGAGGTTGTGGGTTAGTGTGAGCGTACGGGTTAGGATTAGGGGACGGGTGAGTGGAAGGCTTCGTGGAAGTGTTCGGGCTAGGGTTAGGGTTAGGGGACGGGGACGGTTAAGGGTCCAGGTGAGGGTACGACAACGGTTTAGGGGGAGCGTACGTGTGAGGGCGCGGGTTAGTGTGAGTGTACGGGTTAGGATTAGGGGACGGGTGAGGGGAAGGCTTCGGGGAAGGGTTAGGGTTAGGTTTCGGGCTAGGGTTAGGGTTAGGGGACGGGGACGGTTTAGGGTCCAGGTGAGGTTACGACAACGGTTTACGGGGAGCGTACGTGTGAGGGCGTGGGTTAGTGTGAGCGTGTGGGTTAGGATTAGGGGACGGGTGAGGGGAAGACTTCGGGGACGGGCTAGGGTTAGGGTTAGGGGACGGGGACCGTTTTCGCTGCAGGTGAGGGTACGACAATGGTTTAGGGGGAGTGTACGTGTGAGCGCGCGGATTTGTGTGAGCGTACGGGTTAGGATTAGGGGACGGGTGAGGGGAAGGCTTCGGGGAAGAGTTAGGGTTAGGGTTCGGGCTAGGTTTAGGGTTACGGCACGGGGACGGTTTAGGGTCCAGGTGAGGGTATGACAACGGTTTAGGGGGAGCGAATGTGTGAGGGTGTGGTTTAGTGTGAGCGTACGGGTTAGGATTAGGGGACGGGTGAGGGGAAGGCTTCGGGGAAGGGTTAGGGTTAAGGTTCGGGCTAGGGTTAGGGTTAGGGGACGGGGACGGTTTAGGGTCCAGGTGAGGGTACGACAACGGTTTAGTGTGAGCGTATGTGTGAGAGCACGTGTTAGTGTGAGCGTACGGATTAGGATTAGGGGACGGGTGAGGGGAAGGCTTCGGGAAAGTGTAAGGTTTAGGGTTCGGGCTAGGGTTAGGGTTGGGGAACGGGGACGGTTTAGGGTCCAGGTGAGTGTACGACAACGGTTTAGGGGGCGTGTACGTGTGAGGGCACGGGTTAGTGTGAGCGTACGGATTAGGATTAGGGGACGGTTGAGGGGAAGGCTTCGGGGAAGGGTTAGGGTTAGGGTTCGGGCTAGGGTTAGGGTTAGGGGACGGGGACGGTTTAGGGTCCAGGTGAGGGTACGACAACGCTTTAGGGGGAGCGTACGTGTGTGGGCGTGGGTTAGTGTGAGCGTACGGGTTAGGATTAGGGGACGGTGAGGGGAAGGCTTCGGGGAAGGGTTAGGGTTAGGGTTTGGGCTAGGGTTAGGGTTAGGGGACGGGGACGGTTTAGGTTCCAGGTGAGGGTACGACAACGTTTTACGGGGAGGGTACGTGTGAGGGCGCGGGTTAGTGTGAGCGTACGGGTTAGGTTTAGGGGACGGGTGAGGGGAAGGCTTCGGGGAAGGGTTAGGGTTAGTGTTCTGGCTAGGCTTAGGGCTAGGGGACGGGGACGGTTTAGGGTCCAGGTGAGGGTATGACAACGGTTTAGGGGGAGCATACGTGTGAGGGCACGGGTTAGTGTGAGCGTACGGGTTAGAATTAGGGGACGTGTGAGGGGAAGGCTTCGGGGAAGGGTTAGGGCTAGGGTTCGGCCTAGGGTTAGGGTTAGGGGACGGGGACGGTTTAGGGTCCGGTGAGGGTACGACAACATTTTAGGGGAAGCGTACGTGTGAGGTCGTGGGTTAGTGTGACCTTACAAGTTAGGATTAGGGGACGGGTGAGGGGAAGGCTTCGGGGAAGGGTTAGGGTTAGGGTTCGGGCTAGGGTTAGGGTTAGGGGACGGGGACGGTTTAGGGTCCAGGTGAAGGTACGAGTATGGTTTAGGCGGAGCGTACGTGTTAGGGTTCGGGTTAGGGTTAGGTTTAGGGGACGGGGACAGTTTAGGGTCCAGGTGAGGGTACGACAACGCTTTTGGGGGAGCGTACGTGTGAGGGCTTGCGTTAGTGTGAGCGTACGGGTTAGGATTAGAGGACGGGTGAGGGGAAGGCTTCGTGGAAGTGTTAGGATTAGGGTTCGGGCTAGGGTTAGGGCTCGGGTACGGGGACGGTTTAGGGTACAGGTGAGGATACGACAACGGTTTATGTGGAGCGTACGTATGAGGGCGCGGGTTAGTGTGAGCGTACGGGTTAGGATTAGGGGACGGGTGAAGGGAAGGCTTCGGGGAAGGGTTAAGGTTAGGGTTCAGGCTAGGGTTAGGGTTAGGGGACGGGGACGGTTTCGGGTCCAGTTGAGGGTACGAGAGCGGTTTAGGGTGAGTGTACGTGTGAGGGCGCGGGTTAGTGTGAGCGTACGGGTTAGGATTAGGGGACGTGTCAGGGGAAGCCTTCGGGGAAGGGTTAGGGTTACGGTTTGGGCTAGGGTTAGGGTTAGGGGACGGGGACGGTTTAGGGTCAAGGTGAAGGTACGACAACGGTTTATGGGGAGCGTACGTGTGAGGGCGCGGGTTATTGTGAGCGTACGGGTTAGGATTAGGGGACGTGTGAGGGGAACGTTTCGGGGAAGGGTTAGGGATAGTGTTCGGGATAGGGTTAGGGTTAGGGGTCGGGGACGGTTTAGGGTCCAGGTGAGGGTATGACAACGGTTTAGGGGGAGCGTACGTGTGAGGGCGCGGGTTAGTGTGAGCGTACGGGTTAGGATTAGGAGACGGGTGAGGGGAAGGCTTCGGGGAAGTGTTAGGTTTAGAGTTCGGGCTAGGGTTAGGGTTAGGGGATGGGGACGGTTTAGGGTCCAGGTGAGGGTACGACAACGGTTTAGGGGGAGCGTACGTGTGAGGGCGCGGGTTAGTGTGAGCGTACGGGTTAGGATTAGGGGATGGGTGAGGGGAAGGCTTCGGGGAAGTGTTAGGTTTAGGTTTCGGGCTAGGGTTAGTGTTAGAGGACGGGGACGGTTTAGGGTCCAGGTGAGGGTACGACAACGGTTTAGGGGGAGCGTACGTGGGAGGGCGCGGGTTAGTGTGAGCCTACGGGTTAGGATTAGGGGACGGGTGAGGGGAAGGCTTCGTGGAAGGGTTCGGGCCAGGGTTAGGGTTAGGGGACGGGGACGGTTTAGGGTCCATGTGAGGGTACGACAATGGTTTAGAGGGAGCGTACGTGTGAGGGCGCGGGTTAGTGTGAGTGTACGGGTTAGGATTAGGGGACGGGTGAGGGGAAGGCTTCGGGGAAGGGTTAGGGTTAGGGTTCGGGCTAGGGTTAGGGTTAGGGGACGGGGACGGTTTAGGGTCCAGGTGAGGGTACGACAACGCTTTCGGGGGAGGGTACGTGTGAGGGCGCGGGTTAGTGTGAGCGTACTGGTTAGGATTAGGGGACGGGTGAGCGGAAGACTTCGGGGAAGAGTTAGGGTTAGGGTTCGGGCTAGGGTTAGGGTTAGGGGACGGGGATGGTTTAGGGTCCAGGTGATTGTACGACAACAGTTTCGGGGGAGCGTACGTGTGAGGTTGCGGGTTAGTGTGAGCGTACGGGTTAGGATTAGGGGACGGGTGAGTGGAAGGCTTCGTGGAAGGGTTCGGGCTAGGGTTAGGGTTAGGGGACGGGGACGGTTTAGGGTCCATGTGAGGGTACGGCAACGGTTTAGGGGGAGCGTACGTGTGAGGGCGCGGGTTAGTGTGAGTGTATGGGTTAGGATTAGGGGACGGGTGAGGGGAAGGCTTCGGGGAAGTGTTAGGGTTAGGGTTCGGGCTAGGGTTAGGGTTAGGGGACGGGGACGGTTTAGGGTCCAGGTGAGGGTACGACAACGCTTTCGGGGGAGAGTACGTGTGAGGGCGCGGTTTAATGTGAGCGTACGGGTTAGGATTAGGGGACGGGTGAGGGGAAGACTTCGGGGAAGATTTAGGGTTCGGGTTCGGGCTAGGGTTAGGGTTAGGGGACGGGGACAGTTTAGGGTCCAGGTGAGGTTACGACAACGGTTTACGGGGAGCGTACGTGTGAGGGCGCGGGTTAGTGTGAGCGTATGGGTTAGGATTAGGGGACGGGTGAGGGGAAGACTTCGGGGAAGTGTTAGGGTTAGGGTTTGGGCTAGGGTTAGGGTTAGGGGATGGGGACGGTTTAGGGTCCAGGTGAGGGTACGACAACAGTTTAGGGGGAGCGTACGTGTGAGGGCGCGGGTTAGTGTGAGCGTACTGGTTAGGATTAGGGGACGGATGAGGGGAAGGCTTCGGGGAATGGTTAGGTTTAGGGTTCGGGCTAGGGTTAGGGTTAGGGGACGGGGACGGTTTAGGGTCCAGGTGAAGGTACGAGTATGGTTTAGGCGGAGCGTATGTGTGAGGGCGTGGGTTAGTGTGAGCGTACATGTTAGGATTAGGGGACGGGTGAGGGGAAGGCTTCGGGGAAGAGTTAGGGTTAGGGTTCGGGCTAGGGTTAGGGTTAGGGAACGGGGACCGTTTTGGCTCCAGGTGAGGGTACGACAATGGTTTAGGGGGAGTGTACGTGTGAGGGCGCGGGTTAGTGTCAGCGTACGGGTTAGGATTAGGGGACGGGGGAGGGGAAGGCTTCGGGGAACGGTTAGGGTTAGGTTTCAGGCTATGGTTAGGGTTAGGGGACGGGGACCGTTTTCGCTCCAGGTGAGGGTACGACAATGGTTTAGGGGGAGTGTACGTGTGAGTGCGCGGGTTAGTGTGAGCGTACGGGTTAGGATTAGGGGACGGTTGAGGGGAAGGCTTAAGGGAAGGGTTAGGTTTAGGGTTCGGGCTAGGGTTAGGGTTAGGGGACGGGGACGGTTTAGGGTCCAGGTGAGGGTACGACAACGGTTTAGGGGGAGCGTACGTGTGAGGGTGCGGGTTAGTGTGAGCGTACGGATTAGGATTAGGGGACGGGTGAGGGGAAGGCTTCGGTGAAGGGTTAGGGTTAGGGTTGGGGTTAGGGTTAGGGTTAGGGAAGGGGAAGGTTTAGGTTCCAGGTGAGGGTACGACAACGGTTTAGGGGGAACGTACGTGTGAGGTTGCGGGTTAGTGTGAGCGTACGGGTTAGGATTAGGGGACGGGTGAGGGGAAGGCTTCGGGGAAGGGTTATAGTTAGGGTTCGGGATAGGGTTAGGGTTAGGGGATGGGGACGGTTTAGGGTTCAGGTGAGTGTAAGACAACGGTTTAGGGGGAGCGTACGTTTTAGGGCGCAGGTTAGTGTGAGCGTACGGGTTAGGATTAGGGGACGGGTGAGGGGAAGGCTTCGGGGAAGGGTTACGGTTAGGGTTCGGGCTAGGGTTAGTGTTAGGGGATGGGGACGGTTTAGGGTCGAGGTGAGGGTATGACAACGCTTTATGGGGAGCGTACGTGTGAGGGCGCGGGTTAGTGTGAGCGTACGGGTTAGGATTAGGGGACGGGTGAGGGGAAGGCTTCGGGGAAGGGTTAGGGTTAGGCTTCGGGCTAGGGTTAGGGTTAGGGGACGGGGACGGTTTAGGGTCCAGGTGAGCGTACGATAACGGTTTAGGGGGAGCGTACGTGTGAGGGCACGGGTTAGTGTGAGCGTACGGATTAGGATTAGGGGAAGGGTGAGGGGTAGGCTTCGGGGAAGGGGTAAGGTTAAGGTTTGAGCTAGGGTTAGGGTTAGGGGATGGGGACGGTTTAGGGTCCACGTGAGGGTACGACAACGGTTTAGGGGGAGCGTAAGTGTGAGCGCGCGGGTTAGTGTGAGTGTACGGGTAGGATTCGGGTATGGGTGAGGGGAAGGCTTCTGGGAAGGGTTAGGGTTAGGGTTCGGGCTAGGGTTAGGGTTAGGGGATGGGGACAGTTTAGGGTCCAAGTAAGGGTACGACAACGGTTTAGGGGGAGCGTACGTGTGAGGGCACGCGTTAGTGTGAGCGTACGGGTTCGGATTAGGGGACGGGTGAGGGGAAGGCTTCGGGGAAGGGTTAGGGTGAGGGTTCGGGCTAGGGTTAGAATTAGGGGACGGGGACGATTTAGGGTCCAGGTGAGGGTACGACAACGGTTTAGGGGGAGCGAATGTGTGAGGGTGTGGGTTAGTGTGAGCGTACGGGTTAGGATTAGGGGACGGGTGAGGGGAAAGCTTCGTGGAAGGGTTCGGGCTAGGGTAAGGGTTAGGGGACGGGGACGGTTTAGGGTCCAAGTGAGGGTACGACAACGGTTTAGGGGGAGCGTACGTATGAGGGCGCTTGTTAGTGTGAGCGTACGAGTTAGGATTAGGGGACGGGTGAGGGGAAGGCTTCGGGAAAGTGTTAGGTTTAGGGTTCGGGCTAGGGTTAGGCTTAGGGAATGGGGACGGTTTAGGGTCCAGGTGAGGGTACGACAACGCTTTAGGGGGAGCGTACGTGTGTGGGCGTGGGTTAGTGTGAGCGTACGGGTTAGGATTAGGGGACGGGTGAGGGGAAGGCTTCGGGGAAGGGTTAGGGTTAGGGTTCGGGCTAGGGTTAGGGTTAGGTGACGGGGACGGTTTAGGTTCCAGGTGAGGGTACGAAAACGTTTTACGGGGAGGGTACGTGTGAGGGCGCGGGTTAGTGTGATCGTACGGGTTAGGATTAGGGGACGGGTGAGGGGAAGGCTTCGGGGAAGGTTTAGGGTTAGTGTTCTGGCTAGGCTTAGGGCTAGGGGACGGGGACGGTTTAGGGTCCAGGTGAGGGTATGACAACGGTTTAGGGGGAGCATACGTGTGAGGGCGCGGGTTAGTGTGAGCGTACGGGTTAGAATTAGGGGACGGGTGAGGGGAAGGCTTCGGGGAAGGGTTAGGGCTAGGGTTCGGCCTAGGGTTAGGGTTAGGGGACGGGGACGGTTTAGGGTCCAGTTGAGGGTACGACAACATTTTAGGGGAAGCGTACGTGTGAGGTCGTGGGTTAGTGTGACCGTACAGGTTAGGATTAGGGGACGGGTGAGGGGAAGGCTTCGGGGAAGGGTTAGGGTTAGGGTTCGGGATAGGGTTAGGTTTAGGGGACGGGGACGGTTTAGGGTCCAGGTGAAGGTACGAGTATGGTTTAGGCGGAGCGTACGTGTTAGGGTTCGGGTTTGGGTTAGGTTTAGGGGACGGGGACAGTTTAGGGTCCAGGTGATGGTACGACAACGCTTTTGGGGGAGCGTACGTGTGAGGGCTTGCGTTAGTGTGAGCGTACGGGTTAGGATTAGAGGACGGGTGAGGGGAAGGCTTCGGGGAAGGGTTAGGGTTAAGGTTCAGGCTAGGGTTAGGGTTAGGGGACGGGGACGGTTTCGGGTCCAGTTGAGGGTACGAGAGCGGTTTAGGGTGAGCGTACGTGTGAGGGCGCGGGTTAGTGTGAGCGTACGGGTTAGGATTAGGGGACGGGTGAGGGGAATGCTTCGGGGAAGGGTTAGGGTTACGGTTTGGGCTAGGGTTAGGGTTAGGGGACGGGGACGGTTTAGGGTCAAGGTGAAGGTACGACAACGGTTTATGGGGAGCGTACGTGTGAGGGCGTGGGTTATTGTGAGCGTACGGGTTAGGATTAGGTGACGTGTGAGGGGAACGTTTCGGGGAAGGTTTAGGGATAGTGTTCAGGATAGGGTTAGGGTTAGGGGTCGGGGACGGTTTAGGGTCCAGGTGAGGGTATGACAACGGTTTAGGGGGAGCGTACGTGTGAGGGCGTGGGTTAGTGTGAGCGTACGGGTTAGGATTAGGAGACGGGTGAGGGGAAGGCTTCGGGGAAGTGTTAGGTTTAGGGTTCGGGCTAGGGTTAGGGTTAGGGGTCGGGGACGGTTTAGGGTCCAGGTGAGGGTATGACAACGGTTTAGGGGGAGCGTACGTGTGAGGGCGCGGGTTAGTGTGAGCGTACGGGTTAGGATTAGGGGATGGGTGAGGGGAAGGCTTCGGGGAAGTGTTAGGTTTAGGTTTCGGGCTAGGGTTAGTGTTAGAGGACGGGGACGGTTTAGGGTCCAGGTGAGGGTACGACAACGGTTTAGGGGGAGCGTACGTGGGAGGGCGCGGGTTAGTGTGAGCGTACGGGTTAGGATTAGGGGACGGGTGAGGGGAAGGCTTCGGGGAAGGGTTAGGGTTAGGGTTCAGGCTAGGGTTAGGGTTAGGGGACGGGGACGGTTTCGGGTCCAGTTGAGGGTACGAGAGCGGTTTAGGGTGAGCGTACGTGTGAGGGCGCGGGTTAGTGTGAGCGTACGGGTTAGGATTAGGGGACGGGTGAGGGGAAGGCTTCGGGGAATGGTTAGGGTTACGGTTTGGGCTAGGGTTAGGGTTAGGGGACGGGGACAGTTTAGGTTCCAGGTAAGGGTACGACAACGCTTTAGGGGGAGCGTACGTGTGAGGGCGCGGGTTAGTGTGAGCGTACGGGTTAGGATTAGGGGACGTGTGAGGGGAACGTTTCGGGGAAATGTTAGTGATAGTTTTCGGGATAGGGTTTGGGTTAGGGGACGGGGACGGTTTAGGGTCAAGGTGAGGGGACGACAACGGTTTATGGGGAGCGTACGTGTGAGGGCGCGGGTTATTGTGAGCGTACGGGTTAGGATTAGGGGACGTGTGAGGGGAACGTTTCGGGGAAGGGTTAGGGATATTGTTCGGGATAGGGTTAGGGTTAGGGGTCGGGGACGGTTTAGGGTCCAGGTGAGGGTATGACAACGGTTTAGGTGGAGCGTACGTGTGAGGGCGCGGGTTAGTGTGAGCGTACGGGTTAGGAATAGGAGACGGGTGAGGGGAAGGCTTCGGGGAAGTGTTAGGTTTAGGGTTCGGGCTAGGGTTAGGGTTAGGGGTCGGGGACGGTTTAGGGTCCAGGTGAGGGTATGACAACGGTTTAGGGGGAGCGTACGTGTGAGGGCGCGGGTTAGTGTGAGCGTACGGGTTAGGATTAGGGGATGGGTGAGGGGAAGGCTTCGGGGAAGTGTTAGGTTTAGGTTTCGGGCTAGGGTTAGTGTTAGAGGACGGGGACGGTTTAGGGTGCAGGTGAGGGTACGACAACGGTTTAGGGGGAGTCTACGTGGGAGGGCGCGGGTTAGTGTGAGCGTACGGGTTAGGATTAGGGGACGGGTGAGGGGAAGGCTTCGGGGAAGTGTTAGGGTTAGGGTTCGGGCTAGGGTTAGGGCTCGGGGACGGGGACGGTTTAGGGTCAAGGTGAGGATACGACAACGGTTTAGGTGGAGCGTACGTGTGAGGACGCGGGTTAGTGTGAGCGTACGGGTTAGGATTAGGGGACGGGTGAGGGGAAGGCTTCGGGGAAGGGTTAGGGTTAGGGTTCAGGCTAGGGTTAGGGTTAGGGGACGGGGACGGTTTTGGGTCCAGTTGAGGGTACGAGAGCGGTTTAGGGTGAGCGTACGTGTGAGGGCGCGGGTTAGTGTGAGTGTACGGGTTAGGATTAGGGGACGGGTGAGGGGAAGGCTTCGGGGAATGGTTAGGGTTACGGTTTGGGCTAGGGTTAGGGTTAGGGGACGGGGACAGTTTAGGTTCCAGGTAAGGGTACAACAACGATTTAGGGGGAGCGTACGTGTGAGGGCGCGGGTTAGTGTGAGCGTACGGGTTAGGATTAGGGGACGTGTGAGGGGAACGTTTCGGGGAAATGTTAGTGATAGTTTTCGGGATAGGGTTTGGGTTAGGGGACGGGGACGGTTTAGGGTCTAGGTGAGGGGACGACAACGGTTTAGGGGGAGCGTACGTGTGAGGGCGTGGGTTAGTGTGAGCGTAAGGGTTAGGATTAGGGGACGGGTGAGGGGAAGGCTTCGGTGAAGTGTTAGGTTTAGGGTTCGGGCTAGGGTTAGGGTTAGGGGACGGGGACGGTTTAGGGTCCAGGTGAGTGTACGACAACGGTTTAAGGGGAGCGTACGTGTGAGGGCGCGGGTTAGGGTGAGCGTACGGGTTAGGATTAGGGGATGGGTGAGGGGAAGGCTTCGGGGAAGTGTTAGGTTTAGGGTTCGGGCTAGGGTTAGGGTTAGGTGACGGGGACGGTTTAGGGTCCAGGTGAGGGTACGACAACGGTTAAGGGGGAGCGTACGTGGGAGAGCGCGGGTTAGTGTGAGCGTACGGGTTAGGATTAGGGGACGGGTGAGGGGAAGGCTTCGGGGAAGGGTTAGGTTTAGGGTTCGGGCTAGGGTTAGGCCTCGGGGACGGGGACGGTTTAGGGTACAGGTGAGGGTACGACAACGGTTTATGGGGAGCGTACGTGTGAGGGCGCGGGTTAGAGTGAGCGTACGGGTTACGATTAGGGGACGGGTGAGGGGAAGGCTTCGGGGAAGGGTTAGGGTTAGGTTTCGAGCTAGGGTTAGGGTTAGGGGACGGGGACGGTTTAGGGTCCACGTGAGGGTACGACAACGGTTTAGGGGGAGCGTACGTTTGAGGGCACGGGTTAGTGTGAGGGTACGGGTTAGGATTAGAGGACGGGTGAGGGGAAGGGTTCGGGGAAGGGTTAGATTTAGGGTTCGGCCTAGGGTTAGCGTTAGGGGACGGAGACTGTTTAGGGTCTAGGTGAGGGTACGACAACGGTTTAGGGGGAGCGTAAGTGTGAGGTCGTGGGTTAGTGTGAGCGTCCGGGTTAGCATTAGCGGACGGGTGAGGGGAAGGCTTCGGGGAAGGGTTAGGGTTAGGGTTCGGGCTAGGGTTAGGGTTAGGGGACGGGGACGGTTTAGGGTCCAGGTGAGGGCACGACAACGGTTTCGGGGGAGCGAGTCTGTGAGGGCGCAGGTTAGTGTGAGTGTACGGGTTAGGATTAGGGGACGGGTGAGGGGAAGACTTCGGGGAAGGGTTAGGGTTAGGGTTCAGGCTAGGGTTAGGGTTAGGAGACAGGGATGGTTTAGGGTCCAGGTGAGGTTACAACAACGGTTTAGTGGGAGCGTACATGTGAGGGCACGGGTTAGTGTGAGCGTACGGGTTAGGATTAGGGGACGGTTGAGCGGAAGGCTTCGGGGAAGTGTTAGGGTTAGGGTTCGGGCTAGGGTTAGGGTTAGGGGACGGGGACGGTTTAGGGTCCAGGTGAGGCTACAACAACGCTTTAGGGGGAGCGTACGTGTGAGGGCGCGGATTAGTGTGAGCGTACGGTTTAGGATTAGGGGACGGGTGAGGGGAAGGCTTCGGGGAAGGGTTAGGGTTTGGGTTCGGGCTAGGGTTAGGGTTAGGGGACGGGGACGGTTTAGGGTCCACTTGAGGGTACGACAACGCTTTAGGGGGAGCGAATGTGTGAGGTTGCGGGTTAGTGTGAGCGTACGGGTTAGGATTAGGGTACGGGTGAGTGGAAGGCTTCATGGAAGGGTTCGGGCTAGGGTTAGGGTTAGGGGACGGGGACGGTTTAGGGTCCAGGTGAGGGTACGACAACGCTTTAGGGGGAGCGTACATGTGTGGGCGTGGGTTAGTGTGAGCGTACGGGTTAGGATTAGGGGACGGGTGAGGGGAAGGCTTCGGGGAAGGGTTAGGGTTAGGGTTCGGGCTAGGGTTAGGGTTAGGGGACGGGGACGGTTTAGGTTCCAGGTGAGGGTACGAAAACGTTTTACGGGGAGGGTACGTGTGAGGGCGCGGGTTAGTGTGATCGTACGGGTTAGGATTAGGGGACGGGTGAGGGGAAGGCTTCGGGGAAGGTTTAGGGTTAGTGTTCTGGCTAGGCTTAGGGCTAGGGGACGGGGACGGTTTAGGGTCCAGGTGAGGGTATGACAACGGTTTAGGGGGAGCATACGTGTGAGGGCGCGGGTTAGTGTGAGCGTACGGGTTAGAATTAGGGGACGGGTGAGGGGAAGGCTTCGGGGAAGGGTTAGGGCTAGGGTTCGGCCTAGGGTTAGGGTTAGGGGACGGGGACGGTTTAGGGTCCAGTTGAGGGTACGACAACATTTTAGGGGAAGCGTACGTGTGAGGTCGTGGGTTAGTGTGACCGTACAGGTTAGGATTAGGGGACGGGTGAGGGGAAGGCTTCGGGGAAGGGTTAGGGTTAGGGTTCGGGATAGGGTTATGTTTAGGGGACGGGGACGGTTTAGGGTCCAGGTGAAGCTACGAGTATGGTTTAGGCGAAGCGTACGTGTTAGGGTTCGGGTTAGGGTTAGGTTTAGGGGACGGGGACAGTTTAGGGTCCAGGTGATGGTACGACAACGCTTTTGGGGGAGCGTACGTGTGAGGGCTTGCGTTAGTGTGAGCGTACGGGTTAGGATTAGAGGACGGGTGAGGGGAAGGCTTCGGGGAAGGGTTAGGGTTAAGGTTCAGGCTAGGGTTAGGGTTAGGGGACGGGGACGGTTTCGGGTCCAGTTGAGGGTACGAGAGCGGTTTAGGGTGAGCGTACGTGTGAGGGCGCGGGTTAGTGTGAGCGTACGGGTTAGGATTAGGGGACGGGTGAGGGGAAGGCTTCGGGGAAGGGTTAGGGTTACGGTTTGGGCTAGGGTTAGGGTTAGGGGACGGGGACGGTTTAGGGTCAAGGTGAAGGTACGACAACGGTTTATGGGGAGCGTACGTGTGAGGGCGTGGGTTATTGTGAGCGTACGGGTTAGGATTAGGTGACGTGTGAGGGGAACGTTTCGGGGAAGGGTTAGGGATAGTGTTCAGGATAGGGTTAGGGTTAGGGGTCGGGGACGGTTTAGGGTCCAGGTGAGGGTATGACAACGGTTTAGGGGGAGCGTACGTGTGAGGGCGCGGGTTAGTGTGAGCGTACGGGTTAGGATTAGGAGACGGGTGAGGGGAAGGCTTCGGGGAAGTGTTAGGTTTAGGGTTCGGGCTAGGGTTAGGGTTAGGGGTCGGGGACTGTTTAGGGTCCAGGTGAGGGTACGACAACGGTTTAGGGGGAGCGTACGTGTGAGGGCGCGGGTTAGTGTGAGCGTACGGGTTAGGATTAGGGGATGGGTGAGGGGAAGGCTTCGGGGAAGTGTTAGGTTTAGGTTTCGGGCTAGGGTTAGTGTTAGAGGACGGGGACGGTTTAGGGTCAAGGTGAGGGTACGACAACGGTTTAGGGGGAGCGTACGTGGGAGGGCGCGGGTTAGTGTGAGCGTACGGGTTAGGATTAGGGGACGGGTGAGGGGAAGGCTTCGGGGAAGGGTTAGGGTTAGGGTTCAGGCTAGGGTTAGGGTTAGGGGACGGGGACGGTTTCGGGTCCAGTTGAGGGTACGAGAGCGGTTTAGGGTGAGCGTACGTGTGAGGGCGCGGGTTAGTGTGAGCGTACGGGTTAGGATTAGGGGACGGGTGAGGGGAAGGCTTCGGGGAATGGTTAGGGTTACGGTTTGGGCTAGGGTTAGGGTTAGGGGACGGGGACAGTTTAGGTTCCAGGTAAGGGTACGACAACGCTTTAGGGGGAGCGTACGTGTGAGGGCGCGGGTTAGTGTGAGCGTACGGGTTAGGATTAGGGGACGTGTGAGGGGAACGTTTCGGGGAAATGTTAGTGATAGTTTTCGGGATAGGGTTTGGGTTAGGGGACGGGGACGGTTTAGGGTCAAGGTGAGGGGACGACAACGGTTTATGGGGAGCGTACGTGTGAGGGCGCGGGTTATTGTGAGCGTACGGGTTAGGATTAGGGGACGTGTGAGGGGAACGTTTCGGGGAAGGGTTAGGGATATTGTTCGGGATAGGGTTAGGGTTAGGGGTCGGGGACGGTTTAGGGTCCAGGTGAGGGTATGACAACGGTTTAGGTGGAGCGTACGTGTGAGGGCGCGGGTTAGTGTGAGCGTACGGGTTAGGAATAGGAGACGGGTGAGGGGAAGGCTTCGGGGAAGTGTTAGGTTTAGGGTTCGGGCTAGGGTTAGGGTTAGGGGTCGGGCACGGTTTAGGGTCCAGGTGAGGGTACGACAACGGTTTAGGGGGAGCGTACGTGTTAGGGCGCGGGTTAGTGTGAGCGTACGGGTTAGGATTAGGGGATGGGTGAGGGGAAGGCTTCGGGGAAGTGTTAGGTTTAGGTTTCGGGCTAGGGTTAGTGTTAGAGGATGGGGACGGTTTAGGGTCCAGGTGAGGGTACGACAACGGTTTAGGGGGAGCCTACGTGGGAGGGCGCGGGTTAGTGTGAGCGTACGGGTTAGGATTAGGGGACGGGTGAGGGGAAGGCTTCGGGGAAGTGTTAGGGTTAGGGTTCGGGCTAGGGTTAGGGCTCGGGGACGGGGACGGTTTAGGGTCAAGGTGAGGATACGACAACGGTTTAGGTGGAGCGTACGTGTGAGGACGCGGGTTAGTGTGAGCGTACGGGTTAGGATTAGGGGACGGGTGAGGGGAAGGCTTCGGGGAAGGGTTAGGGTTAGGGTTCAGGCTAGGGTTAGGGTTAGGGGACGGGGACGGTTTTGGGTCCAGTTGAGGGTACGAGAGCGGTTTAGGGTGAGCGTACGTGTGAGGGCGCGGGTTAGTGTGAGCGTACGGGTTAGGATTAGGGGACGGGTGAGGGGAAGGCTTCGGGGAATGGTTAGGGTTACGGTTTGGGCTAGGGTTAGGGTTAGGGGACGGGGACAGTTTAGGTTCCAGGTAAGGGTACGACAACGATTTAGGGGGAGCGTACGTGTGAGGGCGCGGGTTAGTGTGAGCGTACGGGTTAGGATTAGGGGACGTGTGAGGGGAACGTTTCGGGGAAATGTTAGTGATAGTTTTCGGGATAGGGTTTGGGTTAGGGGACGGGGACGGTTTAGGGTCTAGGTGAGGGGACGACAACGGTTTAGGGGGAGCGTACGTGTGAGGGCGCGGGTTAGTGTGAGCGTAAGGGTTAGGATTAGGGGACGGGTGAGGGGAAGGCTTCGGTGAAGTGTTAGGTTTAGGGTTCGGGCTAGGGTTAGGGTTAGGGGACGGGGACGGTTTAGGGTCCAGGTGAGTGTACGACAACGGTTTAAGGGGAGCGTACGTGTGAGGGCGCGGGTTAGGGTGAGCGTACGGGTTAGGATTAGGG
This sequence comes from Leucopleurus acutus, assembly GCF_964270905.1. Lineage (NCBI taxonomy): Eukaryota > Metazoa > Chordata > Mammalia > Artiodactyla > Delphinidae > Leucopleurus > Leucopleurus acutus. The sequence goes on along the minus strand of NW_028139221.1, from coordinate 1,605,646 downwards.
GATGGGTGAAGGGAAGGCTTCGGGGAAGTGTTAGGTTTAGGGTTCGGGCTAGGGTTAGGGTTAGGTGACGGGGACGGTTTAGGGTCCAGGTGAGGGTACGACAACGGTTAAGGGGGAGCGTACGTGGGAGAGCGCGGGTTAGTGTGAGCGTACGGGTTAGGATTAGGGGACGGGTGAGGGGAAGGCTTCGGGGAAGGTTTAGGTTTAGGGTTCGGGCTAGGGTTAGGCCTCGGGGACGGGGACGGTTTAGGGTACAGGTGAGGGTACGACAACGGTTTATGGGGAGCGTACGTGTGAGGGCGCGGGTTAGAGTGAGCGTACGGGTTACGATTAGGGGACAGGTAAGGGGAAGGCTTCGGGGAAGGGTTAGGGTTAGGTTTCGAGCTAGGGTTAGGGTTAGGGGACGGGGACGGTTTAGGGTCCACGTGAGGGTACGACAACGGTTTAGGGGGAGCGTACGTTTGAGGGCACGGGTTAGTGTGAGGGTACGGGTTAGGATTAGAGGACGGGTGAGGGGAAGGGTTCGGGGAAGGGTTAGATTTAGGGTTCGGCCTAGGGTTAGCGTTAGGGGACGGAGACTGTTTAGGGTCTAGGTGAGGGTACGACAACGGTTTAGGGGGAGCGTAAGTGTGAGGTCGTGGGTTAGTGTGAGCGTCCGGGTTAGCATTAGCGGACGGGTGAGGGGAAGGCTTCGGGGAAGGGTTAGGGTTAGGGTTCGGGCTAGGGTTAGGGTTAGGGGACGGGGACGGTTTAGGGTCCAGGTGAGGGTACGACAACGGTTTCGGGGGAGCGAGTCTGTGAGGGCGCAGGTTAGTGTGAGTGTACGGGTTAGGATTAGGGGACGGGTGAGGGGAAGACTTCGGGGAAGGGTTAGGGTTAGGGTTCAGGCTAGGGTTAGGGTTAGGAGACAGGGATGGTTTAGGGTCCAGGTGAGGTTACAACAACAGTTTAGTGGGAGCGTACATGTGAGGGCACGGGTTAGTGTGAGCGTACGGGTTAGGATTAGGGGACGGGTGAGCGGAAGGCTTCGGGGAAGTGTTAGGGTTAGGGTTCGGGCTAGGGTTAGGGTTAGGGGACGGGGACGGTTTAGGGTCCAGGTGAGGCTACAACAACGCTTTAGGGGGAGCGTACGTGTGAGGGCGCGGATTAGTGTGAGCGTACGGTTTAGGATTAGGGGACGGGTGAGGGGAAGGCTTCGGGGAAGGGTTAGGGTTTGGGTTCGGGCTAGGGTTAGGGTTAGGGGACGGGGACGGTTTAGGGTCCACTTGAGGGTACGACAACGCTTTAGGGGGAGCGAATGTGTGAGGTTGCGGGTTAGTGTGAGCGTACGGGTTAGGATTAGGGTACGGGTGAGTGGAAGGCTTCATGGAAGGGTTCGGGCTAGGGTTAGGGTTAGGGGACGGGGACGGTTTAGGGTCCATGTGAGGGTACGACAACGGTTTAGAGGGAGCGTACGTGTGAGGGCGCGGGTTAGTGTGAGTGTACGGGTTAGGATTAGGGGACGGGTGAGGGGAAGGCTTCGGGGAAGGGTTAGGTTTAGGGTTCGGGCTAGGGTTAGGGTTAGGGGACGGGGACGGTTTAGGGTCCAGGTGAGGGTACGACAACGCTTTCGGGGGAGAGTACGTGTGAGGGCGCGGTTTAGTGTGAGCGTACGGGTTAGGATTAGGGGACGGGTGAGGGGAAGACTTCGGGGAAGATATAGGGTTAGGGTTCGGGCTAAGGTTAGGGTTAGGGGACGGGGACGGTTTAGGGTCCAGGTGAGGTTACGACAACGGTTTACGGGGAGCGTACGTGTGAGGGCGCGGGTTAGTGTGAGCGTATGGGTTAGGATTAGGGGACGGGTGAGGGGAAGACTTCGGGGAAGTGTTAGGGTTAGGGTTTGGGCTAGGGTTAGGGTTAGGGGATGGGGACGGTTTAGGGTCCAGGTGAGGGTACGACAACAGTTTAGGGGGAGCGTACGTGTGAGGGCGCGGGTTAGTGTGAGCGTACTGGTTAGGATTAGGGGACGGATGAGGGGAAGGCTTCGGGGAATGGTTAGGGTTAGGGTTCAGGCTAGGGTTAGGGTTAGGGGACGGGGACCGTTTTCGCTCCAGGTGAGGGTACGACAATGGTTTAGGGGGAGTGTACGTGTGAGTGCGCGGGTTAGTGTGAGCGTACGGGTTAGGATTAGGGGACGGGTGAGGGGAAGGCTTCGGGGAAGAGTTAGGGTTAGGGTTCAGGCTAGGGTTAGGGTTACGGGACGGGGACGGTTTAGGGTCCAGGTGAGGGTACGACAACGGTTTAGGGGGAGCGAATGTGTGAGGGTGTGGGTTAGTGTGAGCGTACGGGTTAGGATTAGGGGACGGGTGAGGGGAAACCTTCGTGGAAGGGTTCGGGCTAGGGTAAGGGTTAGGGGACGGGGACGGTTTAGGGTCCAAGTGAGGGTACGACAACGGTTTAGGGGGAGCGTACGTATGAGGGCGCGTGTTAGTGTGAGCGTACGAGTTAGGATTAGGGGACGGGTAAGGGGAAGGCTTCAGGAAAGTGTTAGGTTTAGGGTTCGGGCTAGGGTTAGGGTTAGGGGATGGGGACGGTTTAGGGTCCAGGTGAGGGTATGACAATAGTTTAGGGGGAGCGTACATGTGAGGGCGCGGGTTAGTGTAAGCGTACAGGTTAGGATTAGGGGACGGGTGAGGGGAAGGCTTCAGGGAAGGGTTAGGGTTAGGGTTCGGGCTAGGGTTAGGGTTAGGGAACGGGGACCGTTTTGGCTCTAGGTAAGGGTACGACAATGGTTTAGGGGCAGTGTACGTGTGAGGGCGCGGGTTAGTGTCAGCGTACGGGTTAGGATTAGGGGATGGGGGAGAGGAAGGCTTCGGGGAAGGGTTAGGGTTAGGGTTCAGGCTAGGGTTAGGGTTAGGGGACGGGGACCGTTTTCGCTCCAGGTGAGGGTACGACAATGGTTTAGGGGGAGTGTACGTGTGAGCGCGCGGGTTTGTGTGAGCGTACGGGTTAGGATTAGGGGACGGGTGAGAGGAAGGCTTCGGGGAAGAGTTAGGGTTAGGGTTCAGGCTAGTGTTAGGGTTACGGGACGGGGACGGTTTAGGGTCCAGGTGAGGGTACGACAACGGTTTAGGGGGAGCGAATGTGTGAGGGTGTGCGTTAGTGTGAGCGTACGGGTTAGGATTAGGGGACGGGTGAGGGGAAGGCTTCGGGGAAGGGTTAGGGTTAGGGTTCGTGCTAGGGTTAGAGTTAGGGGACGGGGACGGTTTAGGGTCCAGGTGAGGGTACGACAACGGTTTACTGTGAGCGTATGTGTGAGGGCACGTGTTAGTGTGAGCGTACGGGTTAGGATTAGGGGACGGGTGAGGGGAAGGCTTCGGGAAAGTGTAAGGTTTATGGTTCGGGCTAGGGTTAGGGTTAGGGAACGGGGACGGTTTAGGGTCCAGGTGAGGGTACGACAACGCTTTACGGGGAGGGTACGTGTGAGGGCGCGGGTTAGTGTGAGCGTATGGGTTAGGATTAGGGGACGGGTGAGGGGAAGGTTTCGGGGAAGGGTTAGGGTTAGTGTTCTGGCTAGGCTTAGGGCTAGGGGACGGGGACTGTTTAGGGTCCAGGTGAGGGTATGACAACGGTTTAGGGGGAGCGTATGTGTGAGGGCGCGGGTTAGTGTGAGCGTACGGGTTAGAATTAGGGGACGGGTGAGGGGAAGGCTTCGGGGAAGGGTTAGGGTTAGGGTTCGGCCTAGGGTTAGGGTTAGGGGACGGGGACGGTTTAGGGTCCAGGTGAGGGTACGACAACATTTTAGGGGAAGCGTACGTGTGAGTTCGTGGGTTAGTGTGACCGTACGGGTTAGGATTAGGGGACGGGTGAGGGGAAGGCTTCGGGGAAGCGTTAGGGTTAGGTTTCGGGCTAGGGTTAGGGTTAGGGGACGGGGACGGTTTAGGGTCCAGGTGAGTGTACGACAACGCTTTAGGGGTAGCGTACGTGTGAGGGCGCGGGTTAGTGTGAGCGTACGGGTTAGGATTAGGGGACGGGTGAGGGGAAGGTTTCGGGGAAGGGTTAGGGTTAGGGTTCGGGCTAGGGTTAGGGTTAGGGGACGGGCACGTTTTAGGGTCCAGGTGAGGGTACGACAACGCTTTAGGGGGAGTGTACGTGTGAGGGCGCGGGGTTGTGTGAGCGTACGGGTTAGGATTAGGGGACGGGTTAGGGGAAGGCTTTTGGGAAGGGTTAGGGTTAGGGTTCAGGCTAGGGTTAGGGTTAGGGGATGGGTACGGTTTAGGGTCCATGTGATGATACGACAGCAGTTTAGGGGGAGCGTACGTGTAAGGGCGCGGGTTAGTGTGAGCGTACGGGTTAGGATCATGGGACGGGTGAGGGGAAGGCTTCGGGGAAGGGTTAAGGATAGGTTTCGGGCTAGGGTTATGGGACGGGGACGGGGACGGTTTAGGGTCCAAGTGAGTGTACGACAACGGTTTAGGGGAACTGTTCGTGTGCGGGCGCGGGTTAGTGTGAGCGTACGCGATAGGATTAGGGGACGGGTGAGGGGAAGGCTTCGTGAAAGGGTTAGGGTTAGAGTTCGGGCTAGGGTTAGGGTTAGGGGACGGAGACGGTTTAGGGTCCATTTGAGGGTACGACAGAGGTTTAGGGGGAGCGTACGTGTGAGGGTGCGGGTTAGTGTGAGCGTAGGGGTTAGGATTAGGGGACGGGTGAGGGGAAGGCTTCGGGGAAGGGTTAGGGTTAGGGTTCGGGCTAGGGTTAGGGTTAGGGGACGGGGACGGTTTAGGGTCCAGGTGAGTGTACGACAACGGTTTAGGGGGAGCGTACCTGTGAGGGCGCGGGTTAGTGTGAGCGTACGATTTAGGATTAGGGGACGCGTGAGGGGAAGGCTTCGGGGAATGTTTAGGGTTAGGTTTCGGGCTAGGGTTAGGATTAGGGGACGGGGACGGTTTAGGGTCCAGGTGAGGGTACGACAGCGGTTTAGGGGGAGCGTACATGTGAGGGAATGGGCTAGTGTGAGCGTACGGGTTAGGATTAGGGGACAGGTGAGGGGAAGGCTTCGGGGAAGGGTTAGTGTTAGGGTTCGGTCTAGGGTTAGGGTTAGGGAACGGGTACGGTTTAGGGTCCAGGTGATGGTACGATAGCGGTTTCGGGGGAGCGTACGTGTGAGGGGCGGGTTAGTGTGAACATACGGGTTAGGATTAGGGGACGGGTGAGGGGAAGATTTCGGGGAAGGGTTAGGGTTACCGTTCGGGCTAGGGTTAGGATTAGGGGACGGGGATGGTTTAGGGTCCAGGTTCGGTTACGACAACGGTTTATGGCGAGCGTACGTGTGAGGGCGTGGGTTAGTGTGACCGTAAGGGTTAGGATTATGGGACCGGTGAGGGGAAGGCTTCGGGGAAGGGTTAGGGTTAGGGTTCGGGCTAGGGTTAGGGTTAGGGGATGGGGACGGTTTAGGGTCCAGGTGAGGGTACGACAACGGTTGAGGGGGAGCGTATGTGTGACGGCGCGGGTTAGTGTGAGTGTACGGGTTAGGATTAGGGGACGGGTGAGGGGAAGACTTCGGGGAAGGTGTAGGGTTAGCGTTCAGGCTAGGTTTAGGTTTAGGGGTCGGGGACGGTTTAGGGTCCAGGTGAGGGTACGACAGAGCTTTAGGGGGAGCGTACGTGTGAGGGCGCGTGTTAGTGTGAGCGTACGGGTTAGGATTAGGGGACGGGTGAGGGGAAGGCTTCGGGTAAGGGTTAGGTTTAGTGTTCGGGCTAGGGTTAGGGTTAGGGGACGGGGACTGTTTAGGGTCCAGGAGAGGGTACGACAATGCTTTAAGGGGAGCGTACATGTGAGGGCGCGGGTCAGTGTGAGCGTACGGGTTAGGATTAGGAGACGGGTGAGGGGAAGGCTTCGGGGAAGGGTTAGCGTTAGGGTTCGGGCTAGGGTTAGGGTTAGGGGATGGGGACGGTTTAGGGTCCAGGTGAGGGTACGACAACGGTTTAGGGGCAGCGTACGTGTGAGCGCGTGGGTTAGTGTGAGCGTACGGGTTAGGATGAGGGGACAGGTGAGGGGAAGGCTTCCGGGAAGGGTTAGGGTTAGGGTTCGGGCTAGGGTTAGGGTTAGGGGACGGGGACCATTTAGGGTCCAGTTGAGGGTACGACAGCGGTTTAGGGGGAGCGTACGTGTGAGGGCACGGGTTACTGTGAGCGTACGGGTTAGGATTAGGGGACGGGTGAGGGTAAGGCTTCGGGGAAGTGTTAGGGTTAGGATTCGGTGTAGGGTTAGGGTTAGGGGACGGGGACAGTTTAGGGTCCAGGTGAGGGTACGACAACGCTTTAGGGGGATGGTACGTGTGAGGGCGCGGGTTACTGTGAGCGTACGGGTTAGGATTAGGGGACGTGTGAGGGGAAGGCTTCGGGGAAGAGTTATTGTTAGGGTTCGGGCTAGGGTTAGGGTGAGGGGACGGGGACGGTTTAGGGTCCACGTGAGGGTACGACAACGGTTTAGGGGGAGCGTATGTGTGAGGGCGCAGGTTACTGTGAGCGTACGGGTTAGGATGAGGGGACGGGTGAGGGGAAGGCTTCGGGGAAGGTTTAGGGTTAGGGTTCAGGCTAGGGTTAGGATTAGGTGATGGGGACGGTTTAGGGTCCATGTGATGGTATGACAGCAGTTTAGGGGGAGCGTACGTGTGAGGGCGTGGGTTACTGTGAGCGTACGGATTAGGATTAGGGGACGAGTGAGGGGAAGGCTTCGGGGAAGTGTTAGGGTTAGGGTTAGGGTTACGGGACGGGGACGGTTTAGGGTCCATGTGATGGTATGACAGCAGTTTAGGGGGAGCGTACATGTGAGGGCGCGGGTTAGTGTGAGCATACGTGTTAGGATTAGGGGACGGGTGAGGGGAAAGCTTCGGGGAATGGTTAGGGTTAGGGTTATTCTTCTTACTGATGTGAAATTAGAGTGACATGTGCCCATTGAAACCGCTACATCTAGTTTCTCACTGGTTCCCCCTATTCCCTTTCATCCTCCGCACTAACTGCAGACTGTGCGATACCAGAACTTAAAGGCATTGACTCTCCATGTGGGGATATTTTTAGTAAAGCGGCTGGAATGTCGATCCGGAGCCCCAGGAGAGGAAAAATGAGGTGCGTTTTAGAAACCTTTCCCGATCATATGGTATACCAGTCGCTGGGTTTCCCAAGCATGGTTTAGCTGTAGGAAGATTCCCTTCACCCTGGAGTGTTGGGACCCTTGGCATGAGTAGCATGAAGTATTGCATGAAACTTTTGGCAGTTGCTCACCAAAGCTCACCAATCCTCTCAGCCCCTAGTGTCCAGCCTTATGTCTTATCCAGCTGTGGGTTTATATGTGGTCATTCCAGGTTGCATCACAGCCCCTGAGCGAATTTTGTAAGAATTTTTCTCTCTTTCATTGTTTCTGCGTTTTGTTTTTAAAATTTATTTCTATAATGGGGTTTAGCTCATTTTCACTGCTGTGTTTGTGCCGCTCTGCACACACTTGATTCCCTTATGGAGATATATCAATACATGGGTTTTAAGATTCTTATTACTCAGATATATTTCCCTGCGGTGTATAGGGTGTGTTGAGGCCAGTTCATTGAGCAAGGTGTAGATCTTGTCTAATATCTATTTGGTTTATTGAACGGTATCTGTGCTAATTTCAAACTCTGGTTTTATGCATCACCCCACCTCTCCTTTCCCCTTAAGCTGAAATAAGTGTGTTTTCTAAATGTGAGACACTGTTCTGTTCTGTAATTCATTTCTTGTGCAGCCATATTTACCCTCCCTCTATAAGTGATATCTTATGATATGTTTCTTTTTCTGTTTGACTTATTTCAAGTAGTATTATCGGACCTAAATCCACTCTTTATCCTTCTACTAGCCTTATTACATTGATATCATGGTGAAGAGATATTCCATTGTACATAAGTACCACATCTTCTTTATCCATTGTTCTCTTTCCTGGGATATTTAAGGTGTACTGAAGTTGAGGTTCTTGTAAACAGAGTAGCCCTAAACTGTGGTGTGCTTGTGTCTTGTTGATTTTTAGACTTCCCTAGATATACTCCCGTGATTGGAAGTGCCCTATGCTCTGTCGCTCTGTTTTTTAGATGATTTAGGAACCACCATACACTTCTCCAGAGTGGCTCTCGGCAGTTCACACACTGTCCATCAGCGTATAAAGGCTCCCTGTTCTCCATGGCCTGTCCTGCATTTCTGGTTTTTACAATTTTTTCGGATGGCCCTTTTGACCGGTGGGAAATGAGACTTCTTTGTTGTGCACATTTGCATTGCTTGCTTGCTTGGTTGCCCATAAAGTGCGTATGCGTTTTTTCCTGGATATATTCAGGAAATAACACATACTCCCTTTTGGGCCAACTGCATCATTGTCGAAATTCTGCCGCTTTTCATGTGCTTTAAAGGCGAGTCCAATCTATCTCTTGAAATCTGTTTCTTGCAATTCTGTCTTGCATTCAGATCCTCTTCTTTGCCTTACCTCAACATATTTTTGGACGTTAGTTTTCATTTATAACTCTGCAGGTTTGTGAATTGCAGTGACCCTGAGCTCCATTTTTTAAATTGCTCTTTTGTGAGCTGGCCTCAAACCCGCAGGATTGCTTCAGGCCCTATTTTGGCTCAGGCGAGGCGGGCTGAGCCTTTTTTTAATTCTTATTCTTAATGGGAAATTAGAGTGATATGTGCCCGTCCGAACCCCTACAACTATTCTCTCATTGGTTCCCCCTCTTCCCGTTCATCCTCCTCACAATTTGCAAAATGTGTGAAACAGAAGTTGAAATGTGCTGATTCTCCAAGTGGGGAGATTCTAAGTAACGTGGCTGGAATGGTGAACAGGAGCACCAGGAGAGGATAAATGAGCTGCATTTTAGACACATCTCCCGATCACATGGTGTACAGTCCTCTGGGTTTTCCATGCATGTTTTAGCTGTAGGAAGATCCCTTGAACCTGCAGATTTGGGACCCATTGAATGGGTACCAGGTAGTATTACTTTAAAGGGTGTGCATTTCCTCGCCCACCCTCACATTTCTCTTAGTGCAAACAGTTTCCAGCCTTATGTCTCATCCTGCTGTGGGTCTAGATGTGTTCAATCCATGTTGCATCACCGGCCCTGAGGAAAAGTTGTAAGAGGTTTTCTCTCTGTCGTTTATTTTTTTCAATTTATTACTATATTGGTTACAGCTGATTTTCAAAGCTCTGTTTCTTGCTGCTGTATATCCACTTGATTCACGTACAGAGAGACATCAGTAAATTCTTTTTCAGATTCTTACCAGTCGTATATATTCTTTTCCGGTGACTTGAGTGTGCTGAGTGCAGTTCTTTTAGCTACTGTGTAGGCCTTGTTGATTATCAGTTTGGTATTTGGAATGGTATCTTTGCTAATTTCAACCTCCTGGATGATGCCTCACCCCTCCCCACCTTTCCCGTTTAGCAGCCTTATGCGTGTTTTCTACATATTTGACTATGTTTTTGTTTTGTAATTTATTTCATGTGTAGCCATTTTGGATTCCACCTTTAAGTGATATCTTATGATATGTGTCTTTTTCTTTTTGAATTATGTCACTTAGAATGATCATACGTAACTCCTCCGGAGTTGTTACAACTGGCCATATTTCATTGATTTCCAGGCTGAATAATATTCCACTCTACCTAAGTACCACATCTCTATCCATTTTTTCTCTCCAGAGACATTTAAGTTATATCCTAGTCGAGGATCTTTTAAACAGAGAGAGGGTAAACATTGGGGTGCCTGTGTCCTCTCGATTTTTGTTTTTCCCAAGATATACGCCCATGAGTGCAAGTGCCCTATGCTCTGTAGCTCATTTTTTAGATGCTTTAGTAAACACAATACACTTCTCCAGAATGGCCGTTGGCAATATACATTTCCACTATAAGTCTCACAGGGCTCCCTCTTCTCCTTGCCCTGTCCTGCATTTTTGTTGTTTACGCTTTATGAGGATGGCTCTTCTGACTGATGCGAAGTGATATCTCTTGTAGTATTGACTTCCAGTGCCCACCTGTTTGGTTGGCTAAAAAAGTGTATGCCCTTTTCTTGAATATATACAGAAAAAAACGCATACACCCTTTTTGGCCAACTGCAATGTTGGCAATGTTCAGCTCCTTTTCTTGTGCTTAATGGCGAGTCCTTTCTACCTCCTCAAATCCCTTTCCTGCCATTCTCCCTTGCTTACAAGTCCTTTTCTCTGACTTTCCTCAAGACATTTTTCAGTGATGGATATTTTCAACTCTGCAGTTTCGTGAATTTTACTGCCCCTGAGTTCCATTGTTCAACTTGTGTTTATGGGAACTGGCCACAAAGCAGTGGGATTTCCTCAAGCCCTATACTGTTTCCATGGGCAACCCTAGCCTTTGGTCAATTCGTCTTCCTGATTGGAAATTAGAGTGACATGTGCCTGTCTGAACACCTAGGACTTGTCTCTCATTGTTCCTCATCCTTCCGCTTCATCCTCTGGACAAATTCCAAACTGTACGCAACAGGATGTTGACAGTGCTGCCATCTCCAAGTGGGGAGACTGTTAGTAAAGACGCTGGATGGGTGAACCCGAGCACCAGGAGATGAGGAGATGAGATGCCTTTTCCAAACTCTTCCCGATCAGACGGTATACCATCCTCTGGGTGTGACAGACATGTTTTAGCAGTAGGAAGAGTCCCATTCATGTAAGGAGAACACCAGGGCTTTTTCAAAATCAGTGTCTCCCCGAAACCCAAACTGGGGAATTTTTTAAGCTACGGCTACACATATGTTCATTAAGGGCCTTGGGAAGTAGGCAGAGTCCAAACTTTAGATGATTGAAGTCTTCAGGGTCAGAAGCACTCACCACCAGCTTCCCCTAGGTTACACTTTAACTGTCATTGATAGATGATGTCAATAAATATATCTATTCTTTTTCAGATTATTTCCCCTTATAGGTTATTGCAAAATGTTGAGTGTAGTTCCCTGTGCTATACAGTAGTTCCTTGTTGATGATCTATTTTATACATAGCAGTGTGTATGTGTTAATCCCAAACTGTTAATTTATCCCTCCTCCCACCTTTCCGCTTTGGTAATAATAAATTATAAGATTTTATACTTCTCAGAAATGGGGGAGCTGAAAGAGAGGTATCATTTTCAATGGAAAAGCATTTAAAACAAGATTGAAGCTTTAACCAAGATTATTAGATGTACATCCTTGGAAAGAAATCACTTCGTTTCTCTAATATTGACCTGACAAATAAGACAAACCTTTTCACTGAACTTGCTTATAATAAAGTGATGGAAATAGCCAATGGAATCGTTAGAAACATCTTATTTTACCCGAGCCTTATACACTGTTCTATGTTAACTACAGTTTGGCTCACACATCTGTTCATTGAGGTTACAATAGTCTCAATTTCTGTTACTGATCCTCCAGAGTGGACCCCAACAAGTGTCCCCCTGTGCAGTGTCATTGGGGCCAACAGATCGAGACTGAGTTTGGTTCACAAGCAAAGGAAACTTTATATTTTGATCAGAGAATGGAGAGGTGAGAGCATGCACTACCCTGTGGGCTGTGGGCTGGGCTGCTGTGTAGAGATCCTGTCAGAGTCAGTGGGAGGGAGGGGGCGGAGCTCTCGAGGGCCGGGTTGGCTGCAGCTCAGGCTCTATATCGCGGAGTCTGCACTGGGCCCCAGGAGCTTAGGTGTCGACCCAGCCATTCTGCACTAGGAAATCTGGTCTGAAGTGCCGGGTGTGGAACCTCTGCATGCGGGACCCTAGGAGCACATGAAATTAGAAAAAGCACAAAGGATAAAAAAGGTCAGACTTGACTTTATTGCCCAGATTCTATTTTTATCTCCCAGGGATTTTTAATGGGCTTTGCTGGGGACAAACCCCTCCTCTGCCTTTTGTCCCGTTCCTCATTCTTGGAGTGCTGAGGGTGCAGACCCTTCTTCTGTAACTGCTGAGTGCTGAGTTGGGAGCCCTCATACCAAGGGGCGAGGGTCAGAGCTTCTCCCCAGCAGCCTCCAGGTGACGTTGATTGTCCCCAGGCCCCCTGCCTCCCTGCTCGTCCACCTGAGCACCAGCATTGGAAGCGTTATAGATTCTAATGACCTTTAAGGGTCCAGGAAAGAGATGTGCAGAGACGCTGTGGGGGCCGGTTTCACCCCGCCCCACATTTGTTCGGCCACCTTAGGCTGACCGTTTCTGCCAGCCTAGATGCTCTGAACAGTAGTCTGTGCTTTCTTCAATTAGGCCCCTGAATTAACGTACAAACAGCACCAGGTGTCAGAGCCCTGCCCGCACAACTCCCAGGCAGTCCAGGGTCAGTGGTGATCAAGGACCATGATGGCCACTGAGTCAACAGCCTTTTGAAGTAAACAGGAGTCCAGCCGGTCTTATTGGCCACCATCATCATGGTGTCTGTAGGCTTTTCTATGGTGACAGTGTGATATACGGTTCCCCCGCCAAGATTATTAGCTCCCCTCTGGGTGCAGTAAGTCCTGCAAGCAGTAGTCTACTCTTTTGGGACACACTCTTGTTGTTTTATGAGAGAAACTCCAGGTCAAGTGATGTTCACACGAGTCGTCATGGTGCCCTGTTGCCCCCAGTTATCTCTCTGGATGTTGGAGTTGGAGGGCCTCCTCACTCGAGGTTGGTGTGCCCACGGAGCAAACCCTGCAACTTCAGGGCATGGTTGGTGGTTAGGATCACCACGTGGGGTCCTTTTCCCTTAGGAGGGAGGTGGCCTTTTGGGCTGCTGATTTCCAGGTTTTTAGATACCGCCAGTATCTTGGCCAGATGCGGCAGTGGGCCAAGCCCCTTGGTGACCGTAGTTTATCCTACCTGGATGGCATTCTTGCATTGTTCCATTTCAAGTGGTCCCAGTTTTTGCACTAATTCTCCAATGGCGATTCACCTTTCACCGGGAATGGAAAGGTCAAAGGGTTTAGCTAAATTAGGGAGTTCCAGGGCAAGGGTCTGAATTGACTGCTCTTTCCATTCTTGAAAGGCCACTTCTGGATTCTGTTCAAAAGGATCATCATCTTTTCCTTTCAGTGTTTCATATAGAGGTCCAGCTAGTAGTCTGTAGTTAGGGATCCAGAAGCAGCAAACCCTGGCCTCCCCAGGAACCCCTAAGCTGTCTTCTAGTTTTAGAAAGGGGTAAGGCCGAAAATGGTTTCTTCCCTTTCCTGGGATGGGCTTCTCCGACCTTCTGTGAGAATGAAGCCCAGGCAGGTCACTGCAGTCTGTGATATTTGAGCTTTTTCTTGGACAACTTCTATCCTTTATTGGCTTGGTAGTTCAGAGGCCTCCTTAGTAGGGCTGGCAATCAGAATGTCATCTGAGTACTGAAGGAGGGTTTCCTTTTCCAGAGGTAGAACTTTTAGGTCTTTAGCTAAGGTTTCCCCAAAGATAGTGTGGGAATTTTTGAACCCTTGGGGCAAGACGGCCCGGAAGTATTGTTTTAGTTGTATGTTGAGTCCTGCCACTCACAAGCCAAAATTTCTTGTGACTCTGGGACTAATGGAATACAAAAGAAGGCATCATTGAAGACTAATACAGAATACCATGTCCTGGTGGTTGGTAGAATGACCAGCAGGGTGTAGGAATTAGGAGCAACTGGAGGTATATCCTCGGTGGCTTCACTGACTGTCCTGACATCCTTTACCAGGTCCCCAGCAGCCCATGGGGCTCTCGTGGTCAGACCAATCCCAGAATATGGAGCTCACCTGGGCAGGTACCCCACCCCCCACCCCAGCCCACGGGGCTCTCGTGGTCAGGCCCCTCCCAGGATACAGAGCTACCCTTGCAGGTACCGTGGCAGGGCTGGGCACACAGGAACCGTGCACATAGCCCTCATTGCAGAGCACCCCCAGCTCACCTGTCGCTCAGAGCTGACACAGAGCACCTCAGAGCAGGACTTGAACTAACAAACAGCAGCTGCGACAGGTCTGTGACCCTGGGCATCACTCTGTGCGGCCTCCCTCCACCTGGTCTTCCAGAGACTTCCACTGCACCCAGGGCACCAGGCCTCTGTCTCCAACCACCACCCACTCCTCCTCTCCCTGACTCCTGGGTTCCTCTCATTAGGAGAGGGTTTTCTTGAAGTTGTCTCCCACTCATGGGCCAGATAAAATGATTAGAAAACAAGCCAAAGCTGCAGCCCCTTGTCTATCCTGACTCTCAGGAGCCCACACCTGTTCCTTGGACCTGGCCGGTTCAGCAAGTTCCATTTTCTGCAACTGTGAGCCCCTGAGGGGTGATGATTGGCTGAGCTGGGCAGCCTTACCGTGCCGGCCAGCCCTCCCCAGGTGTGCCTGGGTTGAGATCAATATAAATACCACTCCAGGCAGCAAAAGCCCCTGCAGCCGTGCCTGACGCCATTTTCTCTGCCCTATCAGCAGTCTCGGGGCTGGGCTGGTGGGAGGGAGTGAGAGGCCACGGCTTTGTGGGTGGCCCAGTGTGAGTGGAGCTCTGCTGGACTTTCTGCAGCAGTTGCCAGGCTGCCACCTGCTAAAGAAGAGGATGTGTCACCCATACCTGCTGCTGGAATTTCTCCCTGGGCAGAGGTGAGGAAGGAAAAAAGCAGTGGGGGCAGGGACAGGACGGGTATCTCAGGCAGGGAAATGGAAATCTTCCAGAAGAGCACCCAGGGCCAGGACCATCCTGGCTGGCCTGCAGGCACCAAGTCGGCCGGCATGCTGTCACTCGTGTGGCTCTATGGCCCTTCCTCTAGGCTTTCAAGTCCTTGTATATATTCAGGTGTTTTACTTGGGATGGGTGGGAATAGTTCAGCAGCAACTGGCCTGGGGCTCAACTCACGTTTACTCACAGATGCCTCGGCACGGTGCCCCAGCTTTGCAATGAGGACGCTTGTTGCGTGGGGGCTGCTGGCTGAATGGGAGACGATTCCCCACCACTGACCAACTTCAGAATTGTTTACAACTGGAGCAAGTGCCCTGATACGGTTTTCCTCTGTGGAACTGGTGGGTTCTGTGTTTTTTTTCTCTTTTTCATTTTTGGTTCAAGGTAGATTTTATTCCTCTTTTTTGTATTTACAGATATAAGCATGGAAATAATTTATTCATATAAATACATGTATGTGAAGGGAATAATTGTTTTTTCTGTTTTATTTTTTAAATTTTATTTCTTTTCAATTTTGAATTTTATTTTATATTTTTATACAGCAGGTTCTTATTGGTTATCTATTTTATACATATAAATGTATACATGCCAATCCCAGTCTCTCAACTCCTCCCACCACCACCCCCCCAACAGCTTTCCCCCCTTGTTGTCCATACATTTGTTGTCTACATCTGTTGCTCTATTTATGCCTTGCAAAATGGTTAATCTGTACAGTTTTTCTAGGTTCCACATATATGCATGAATATACAAGATTTGTTTTTCTCTTTCTGACTTACTTCACTCTGTATGACAGTCTCTAGACCCATCGACGTCTCTACAAATGACCCAATTTCATTCCTTTTCATGGCTTAGTAATATTCCATTTTATATATGTACCACAGCTTTATGCATTCGTCTGTCTGTGGGCATTTAGGTTGCTTCCATTACCTCGATATTGTAAATAGTGATGCAATGAACATTGCGGTGAATGTCTCTTTTTGATTTATGGTTTTGTCTGGGTATATGTCCAGTACTGGGATTACTGTATCATATGGTAATTCTATTGTTAGTTTCTTAAGAACTCCATATTGTTCTCCAGTGACTGTATCAATTTATATTCCCAACAATAGTGGAAGAGGGTTCCTTTTCTCCACACCCTTTCCAGCATTTTTTGTTTGTAGATTTTCTAATGATGCCCATTCTATCAGGTGTGAGGTGATACCTCACTGTTGAGACCATTTTGTTGAGCAAGGGGTAGGTCTTGTCTATTACATATTTGGCTTAAGGAACTTTATCTGTGCTCATTTCAATCTCTTGTTTTATGCAGCACCCCAACTCACCTTTCCCCTTAAGCAAGCATAAGTTGGTTTTCTAAATTTGAGACCCTGTTCTGTTTTGTAATCCAGTTCCTGTGTATCCAAGTTTACATTCCGTGTATTAGTGATAAATTATGATGTTTCTTTTTCTGTGTGACTTATTTCAGTTAGAATCATCATACCTGAATCCACTCATTATGCTGCTACGGGCCTGATGACATAGATTTCATTGCTGAGTGATATTGCATTGTACATAAGTACCACAACTTCTTTATCCATTTTTCACTTTCTGCGATATTGAACTTGTTCCGTAAACGAGGTTCTTGTAAACAGAGCTGTCCCAAAATTTGGGGTGGCTGTGTCTTTTTGATTTTAATTTCCCTAAGCTATAGGACCATAAGTGGAAGTGCCCTAGGCTCTGTTGCTTTGTTTTTTAGATGTTTCAGGAAACACCATACACTTCTCCCCAGTGGCGGTTGGCAATTTACATCCCTCCCATCAGCATAACAAGGCTCCCAGTTCTCCATGGCCTGTCCTGCCTTTCTGGATTTTACACTTTTTTCAGATGGCCCTTTTGTCCGGGGGGAAGTGAGACTTCATTGTAGTGCAGATTTCCTTTGCAAGCTTGCTTGGTTGGCCAAAAAGTGCGTGTGCGTTTTTTCCTGAATATATTCAGGAAAAAAGGCATACGCCCTTTTTGGTCAAGTGCCTCATTGTCGAAGTTCTGCCTCTTTTCCTATGCTTTAAATGCAATTCCAGTCTACCTCCTGAAATCGGTTTCCTGCAATTCTGCCCCGCTTTCAAGTCCTCTTGGCAGCCTTACTTCAGTATATTTTTGGACGATAGCTGTCATTTATAACTCTGCAGGTTTGTGAATTACAGTGCCCCTGAGCTCCTTTCTTCAACTCGCTTTCTTGTGAGCTGGCCGCAACACCACAGGATTGCTTCAGGCCCTAATCTGGTTCCTGCAAGGCACGCTGAGCCTTTGGTTAATTCCTCTTCCTGGTGGGAAATGAGAGTTAAATTTGCCCGTCCAGACACCTCCAGCTAGTCTCTCATTGGTTCTCCCTATTCCTGTTCATCTTCCGCAGAAATTGCAAACTGGGCCAAACACGAGGTTAAAGGCACTGACTCTCCAAGACGGGAGAGTGTTAGTAAAGCGTCTGGAATGTTGCACCCGAGTACCAGGGGACGAGAACTGAGACATATTGGAACACGTCTCCTGATCACACGGTTGATCGTACTCTGGGTTCCACATGTATGTTTTAGCTGAAGGCAGAATCCCTTAAACCTGGAGAGTTGAGACCCGTGGAATGGGTACCATGCAATATGATTTCACAGGGTCTTCATTTGCTCACCGAACCTCTCCAATCCTATCAGTGCTAGGTTTGTGCCCCTGTACACACGCTTGAATCTCTTTCGGAGACATAGCAATCCATAGCTTTTAAGATACTTACTAGTCAGGTACATTCTTAGGCGTTTAATATGGGGTGTTGAGTCCATTTCGTTGAGCAAGGAGTAGCTCTTGTCTATTCCATATTTGGCTTAAGGAAATTTATCTGTGCTCATTTCAATCTCTGGTTTTATGCAGCACCCCAACTCACCTTTCCCCTTAAGCAAGCATAAGTTGGTTTTCTAAATTTGAGACCCTGTTCTGTTTTGTAATCCAGTTCCTGTGTAGCCAAGATTACATTCCGTGTATTAGTGATATCTTATGATGTTTCTTTTTCTGTGTGACTTATTTCAGTTAGAATCATCATACCTGAATCCACTCATTATGCTGCTTCGGGCCTGATGACATAGATTTCATTGCTGAGTGATATTGCATTGTACGTAAGTATCACAACTTCTTTATCCATTTTTCGCTTTCTGCGATATTGAACTTGTTCCGAAAACGAGGTTCTTGTAAACAGAGCCGTCCCAAACTTTGGGGTGGCTGTGTCTTTTTGATTTTAATTTCCCTAAGCTATAGGACCATAAGTGGAAGTGCCCTAGGCTCTGTTGCTTTGTTTTTTAGATGTTTCAGGAAACACCATACACTTCTTCCCAGTGGCTGTTGGCAATTTACATCCCTCCCATCAGCATAAAAAGGCTCCCTGTTCTCCATGGCCTGTCCTGCCTTTCTGGATTTTACACTTTTTTCAGATGGCCCTTTTGTCCGGGGGGAAGTGAGACTTCATGGTAGTGCAGATTTCCTTTGCAAGCTTGCTTGGTTGGCCAAAAAGGGCGTATGCTTTTTTTCCCGAATATATTCAGGAAAAAACGCATACGCCCTTTTTGGCCAAGTACATCATTGTGGAGGTTCTGCCTCTTTTCCTATGCTTTAAATGCAATTCCAGTCTACCTCCTGAAATCGGTTTCCTGCAATTCTGCCCCGCATTCAAGTCCTCTTGGCAGCCTTACTTCAGTATATTTTTGGACGATAGCTGTCATTTATAACTCTGCAGGTTTGTGAATTACAGTGCCGCTGAGCTCCTTTCTTCAACTCGCTTTCTTGTGAGCTGGCCGCAACACCACAGGATTGCTTCAGGCCCTAATCTGGTTGCGGCACGGCACGCTGAGCCTTTGGTTAATTCCTCTTCCTGGTGGGAAATGAGAGTTAAATTTGCCCGTCCAGACACCTCCAGCTAGTCTCTCATTGGTTCTCCCTATTCCTGTTCATCTTCCGCAGAAATTGCAAACTGGGCCAAACAGGAGGTTAAAGGCATTGACTCTCCAAGTCGGGAGAGTGTTAGTAAAGCGTCTGGAATGTTGCACCCGAGTACCAGAGGACGAGAACTGAGACATATTGGAACACGTCTCCCGATCACATGGTTGATCATACTCTGGGTTCCACATGGATGTTTTAGCTGAAGGAAGAATCCCATAAACCTGGAGAATTGAGACCCGTGGAATGGTTACCATGCAATATGACTTCAAAGGGTCTTCATTTGCTCACCGAACCTCTCCAATCCTATCACGGCTGAGTTTATGCCCCTGTACACACGCTTGATTCTCTTTCAGAGACATAGCAATCCATAGGTTTTAAGATACTTACAAGTCAGGTACATTCTTAGGCGTTTAATATGGGGTGTTGCGTCCATTTTGTTGAGCAAGGAGTAGCTCTTGTCTATTCCATATTTGGCTTAAGGAACTTTATCTGTGCTCATTTCAATCTCTGGTTTTGTGCAGCACCCCAACTCACCTTTCCCCTTAAGCAAGCATAAGTTGGTTTTCTAAATTTGAGACCCTGTTCTGTTTTGTAATCCAGTTCCTGGGTACCCAAGTTTACATTCCGTGTATTAGTGATATCTTATGATGTTTCTTTTTCTGTGTGACTTATTTCAGTTAGAATCATCATACCTGAATCCACTCATTATGCTGCTACGGGCCTGATGACATAGATTTCATTGCTGAGTGATATTGCATTGTACGTAAGTACCACAGCTTCTTTATGCATTTTTCACTTTCTGCGATATTTAGCTTGTACCATAAACCAGGTTCTTTTAAAGAGATCCATCCCAAATTTTGGGGTGGCTGTGTCTTTTTGATTTGAATTTCCCTAAGCTATAGGACCATAAGTGGAAGTGCCCTAGGCTCTGTTGCTTTGTTTTTTAGATGTTTCAGGAAACACCATACACTTCTCCCTAGTGGCTGTTGGCAATTTACATCCCGCCCATCAGCATAACAAGGCTCCCAGTTCTCCATGGTCTGTCCTGCCTTTCTGGATTTTACACATTTTTCAGATGGCCCTTTTGACCAGGGGGAAGTGAGACTCCATTGTAGTGCAGATTTCCTTTGCGAGCTTGCTTGGTTGGCCAAAAAGGGCGTATGCGTTTTTTCCTGAATATATTCAGGAAAAAACGCATACGCCCTTTTTGGCCAAGTGCATCATTGCGGACGTTCTGCTCTTTTCCTATGCTTTAAATGCAATTGCAGTCTACCTCCTGAAATCGGTTTCCTGCAATTCTGCCCCGCTTTCAAGTCCTCTTGGCAGCCTTACTTCAGTATATTTTTGGACGATAGCTGTCATTTATAACTCTGCAGGATTGTGAATTACAGTGCCCCTGAGCTCCTTTCTTCAACTCGCTTTCTTGTGAGCTGGCCACAACACCGCAGGATTGCTTCAGGCCCTAATCTGGTTCCGGCACGGCACGCTGAGCCTTTGGTTAATTCCTCTTCCTGGTGGGAATGAGAGTTAAATTTCCCGTCCAGACACCTCCAGCTAGTCGCTCATTGGTTATCCCTATTCCTGTTCATCTTCCGCAGAAATTGCAAACTGAGCCAAACAGGAGGTGAAAGGCACTGACTCTCCAAGTCGGGAGAGTGTTAGTAAAGCGTCTGGAATGTTGCACCCGAGTACCAGGGGACGAGAACTGAGATATATTGGAACATGTCTCCCGATCACACGTTGATCATACTCTGGGTTCCACATGCATGTTTTAGCTGAAGGAAGAATCCCTTAAACCTGGAGAGTTGAGACCCGTGGAATGGGTACCATGCAATATGACTTCAAAGGGTCTTCATTTGCTCACCGAACCTCTCCAATCCTATCACTGCTGCGTTTATGCCCCTGGACACACGCTTGATTCTCTTTCAGAGACATAGCAATCCATAGGTTTTAAGATACTTACTAGTCAGGTACATTCTTAGGCGTTTAATATGGGGAGTTGAGTCCATTTCGTTGAGGAAGGAGTAGCTCTTGTCTATTCCATATTCGGCTTAAGGAACTTTATCTGTGCTCATTTCAATCTCTTGTTTTATGCAGCACCCCAACTCACCTTTCCCCTTAAGCAAGCATAAGTTGGTTTTCTAAATTTGAGACCCTGTTCTGTTTTGTAATCCAGTTCCTGTGTATCCAAGTTTACATTCCGTGTATTAGTGATAAATTATGATGTTTCTTTTTCTGTGTGACTTATTTCAGTTAGAATCATCATACCTGAATCCACTCATTATGCTGCTACGGGCCTGATGACATAGATTTCATTGCTGAGTGATATTGCATTGTACGTAAGTACCACAACTTCTTTATCCATTTTTCGCTTTCTGCAGTATTGTACTTGTACCGTAAACGAGGTTCTTGTAAACAGAGCCGTCCCAAACATTGCGGTGGCTGTGTCTTTTTGATTTTAATTTCCGTAAGCTATACGACCATAAGTGGAAGTGCCCTAGGCTCTGTTGCTTGGTTTTCTAGATGTTTCAGGAAACACCATACACTTCTCCCGAGTGGCTGTTGGCAATTTACATCCCGCCCATCAGCATAACAAGGCTCCCAGTTCTCCATGGCCTGTCCTGCCTTTCTGGATTTTACACTTTTTTCAGATGGCCCTTTTGACCGGGGGGAAGTGAGACTTCATTGTAGTGCAGATTTCCTTTGCAAGCTTGCTTGGTTGGCCAAAAATGGCCTATGTGTTTTTTCCTGAATATATTCAGGAAAAAACGCATACGCTCTTTTTGGCCAAGTGCATCATTGTGGACGTTCTGTCTCTTTTCCTATGCTTTAAATGCAATTCCAGTCTACCTCCTGAAATCGGTTTCCTGCAATTCTGCCTCGCTTTCAAGTCCTCTTGGCAGCCTTACTTCAGTATATTTTTGGACGATAGCTGACATTTATAACTCTGCAGGTTTGTGAATTACAGTGCCCCTGAGCTCCTTTCTTCAACTCGCTTTCTTGTGAGCTGGCCGCAACACCGCAGGATTGCTTCAGGCCCTAATCTGGTTCCGGCACGGCACGCTGAGCCTTTGGTTAATTCCTCTTCTTGGTGGGAAATGAGAGTTAAATTTGCCCGTCCAGACACCTCCAGCTAGTCTCTCACTGGTTCTCCTATTCCTGTTCATCTTCCGCAGAAATTGCAAACTGGGCCAACAGGAGGTTAAAGGCACTGACTCTCCAAGTCGGGAGAGTGTTAGTAAAGCGTCTGGAATGTTGCACCCGAGTACCAAGGGACGAGAACTGAGACATATTGGAACACGTCTCCCGATCACACGGTTGATCATACTCTGGGTTCCACATGCATGTTTTAGCTGAAGGCAGAATCCCTTAAACCTGGAGAGTTGAGACCCGTGGAATGGGTACCATGCAATATGACTTCAAAGGGTCTTCATTTGCTCACCGAACCTTTCCAATCCTATCACTGCTACATTTATGACCCTGTACACATGCTTGATTCTCTTTCGGAGACATAGCAATCCATAGGTTTTAAGATACTTACTAGTCAGGTACATTCTTAGGCGTTTAATATGGTGTGTTGAGTCCATTTCGTTGAGCAAGGAGTAGCTCTTGTCTATTCCATATTTAGCTTAAGGAACATTATCTGTGCTCATTTCAATCTCTGGTTTTATGCAGCACCCCAACTCACCTTTCCCCTTAAGCAAGCATAAGTTGGTTTTCTAAATTTGAGACCCTGTTCTGTTTTGTAATCAGTTCCTGTGTAGCCAAGTTTACATTCCGTGTATTAGTGATATCTTATGATGTTTCTTTTTCTGTGTGAGTTATTTCAGTTAGAATCATCATACCTGAATCCACTGATTATGCTGCTACGGGCCTGATGACATAGATTTCATTGCTGAGTGATATTGCATTGTACGTAAGTACCAAAATTTTTATTCATTTTTCAGTTTCTGCGATATTGAACTTGTACCATAAACGGGGTTCTTGTAAACAGAGCCGTCCCAAACTTTGGGGTGGCTGTGTCTTTTTGATTTTAATTTCCCTAAGCTATGGGACCATAAGTGGAGTGCCCTAGGCTCTGTTGCTTTGTTTTTTAGATGTTTCAGGAAACACCATACACCTCACCCTAGTGGCTGTTGGCAATTTACATCCCGCCCATCAGCATAACAAGGCTCCCAGTTCTCCATGGCCTGTCCTGCCTTTCTGGATTTTACACTTTTTTCAGATGGCCCTTTTGACCGGGGGGATGTGAGACTTCATGGTAGTGCAGATTTCCTTTGCAAGCTTGCTTGGTTGGCCAAAAAGGGCGTATGCGTTTTTTCCTGAATACATTCAGGAAAAAACGCATACGCCCTTTTTGGCCAAGTGCATCATTGTGGACGTTCTGCCTCTTTTCCTATGCTTTAAATGCAATTCCAGTCTACCTCCTGAAATCGGTTTCCTGCAATTCTGCCCTGCTTTAAGTCCTCTTGGCAACCTTACTTCAGTATATTTTTGGACGATAGCTGTCATTTATAACTCTGCAGGTTTGTGAATTTCAGTGCCCGTGAGCTCCTTTCTTCA
The DNA here is from genome assembly GCF_964270905.1 of Leucopleurus acutus. Lineage (NCBI taxonomy): Eukaryota > Metazoa > Chordata > Mammalia > Artiodactyla > Delphinidae > Leucopleurus > Leucopleurus acutus. The sequence goes on along the minus strand of NW_028139221.1, from coordinate 1,582,512 downwards.
ACTCGCTTTCTTGTGAGCTGGCCGCAACACCGCAGGATTGCTTCAGGCCCTAATCTGGTTGCGGCACGGCACGCTGAACCTTTCGTTAATTCTTCTTCCTGGTGGGAAATGAGAGTTAAATTTGCCCGTCCAGACACCTCCAGCTAGTCTCTAATTGATTCTCCCTATTCCTGTTCATCTTCCGCAGAAATTGCATACTGGGCCAAACAGGAGGTTAAAGGCAGTGACTCTCCAAGTAGGGAGAGTGTTTGTTAGTAAAGCATCTGGAATGTTGCACCTGAGTACCAGGGGACGAGAACTGAGACATATTGGAACACGTCTCCCGATCACACGGTTGATCATACTCTGGGTTCCACATGCCTTTTTTAGCTGAAGGGAAAATCCCTTGAACCTGGAGAGTTGAGACGCGTGTAATGGTTACCATGCAATATGACTTCAAAGGGTCTTCATTTGCTCACCGAACCTCTCCAATCCTATCACTGCTGCGTTTATGCCCCTGTACACACGCTTGACTTTCTTTCAGAGACATAGCAATCCATAGGTTTTAAGATACTTACTAGTCAGGTACATTCTTAGGCGTTTAATATGGGGTGTTGAGTCCATTTCGTTGAGCAAGGAGTAGCTCTTGTCTATTCCATATTTGGCTTAAGGAATTTTATCTGTGCTCATTTCAATCTCTGGTTTTAGGCAGCACCCCAACTCACCTTTCCCCTTAAGCAAGCATAAGTTGGTTTTCTAAATTTGAGACCCTGTTCTGTTTTGTAATCCAGTTCCTGTGTAGCCAAGTTTACATTCCGTGTATTAGTGATATCTTATGATGTTTCTTTTTCTGTGTGACTTATTTCACTTAGAATCATCATACCTGAATCCACTCATTATGCTGCTACGGGCCTGATGACATAGATTTCATTGCTGAGTGATATTGCATTGTACGTAAGTACCACAACTTCTTTATCCATTTTTCGCTTTCTGTGATATTGAACTTGTACCGTAAACGAGGTTCTTGTAAACAGAGCCGTCCCAAACTTTGGGGTGGCTGTGTCTTTTTGATTTTAATTTCCCTAAGCTATAGGACCATAAGTGGAAGTGCCCTAGGCTCTGTTGCTTTGTTTTTTAGATGTTTCAGGAAACACCATACACCTCTCCGGAGTGGCTCTTGGCAATTTACATCCCGCCCATCAGCATAACAAGGCTCCCAGTTCTCCATGGCCTGTCCTGCCTTTCTGGATTTTACACTTTTTTCAGATGGCCCTTTTGACTGGGGGGAAGTGAGACTTCATTGTAGTGCAGATTTCCTTTGCAAGCTTGCTTGGTTGGCCAAAAAGGGCGTATGCGTTTTTTCCTGAATATATTCAGGAAAAAACGCATACGCCCTTTTTGGCCAAGTGCATCATTCTCCACGTTCTGCCTCTTTTCCTATGCTTTAAATGCAATTCCAGTCTACCTCCTGAAATTGCTTTCTTGCAATTCTGCCCTGCTTTCAAGTCTTCTTGGCAGCCTTACTTCAGTATATTTTTGGACGATAGCTGTCATTTATAACTCTGCAGGTTTGTGAATTACAGTGCCCCTGAGCTCCTTTCTTCAACTCGCTTTCTTGTGAGCTGGCCGCAACACCGCAGGATTGCTTCAGGCCCTAATCTGGTTCCGGCACGGCACGCTGAGCCTTTGGTTACTTCCTCTTCCTGGTGGGAAATGAGAGTTAAATTTGCCCGTCCAGACACCTCCACCTAGTCTCTCATTGGTTCTCCCTATTCCTTTTCTTCTTCCGCAGAAATTGCAAACTGGGCCAAACAGGTGGTTAAAGGCACTGACTCTCCAAGTCGGGAGAGTGTTATTAAAGCGTCTGGAATGTTGCACCCGAGTACCAGGGGACGAGAACTGAGACATATTGGAACACGTCTCCCGATCACACGGTTGATCATACTCTGGGTTCCACGTGCATGTTTTAGCTGAAGGAAGAATCCCTTAAACCTGGAGAGTTGAGACCCGTGGAATGGGTACCATGCAATATGACTTCAAAGGGTCTTCATTTGCTCACCGAACCTCTCCAATCCTATCACTGCTGCGTTTATGCCCCTGTACACACGCTTGATTTTCTTTCAGAGACATAGCAATCCATAGGTTTTAAGATACTTACTAGTCAGGTACATTCTTAGGCGTTTAATATGGGGTGTTGAGTCCATTTCGTTGAGCAAGGAGTAGCTCTTGTCTATTCCTTATTTGGCTTAAGGAACTTTATCTGTGCTCATTTCAATCTCTGGTTTTATGCAGCACCCCAACTCACCTTTCCCCTTAAGCAAGCATAAGTAGGTTTTCTAAATTTGAGACCCTGTTCTGTTTTGTAATCCAGTTCCTGTGTAGCCAAGTTTACATTCCGTGTATTAGTGATATCTTATGATGTTTCTTTTTCTGTGTGACTTATTTCAGTTAGAATCATCATACCTGAATCCACTCATTATGCTGCTACGGGCCTGATGACATAGATTTCATTGCTGAGTGATATTGCATTGTACGTAAGTACCACAACTTCTTTATCCATTTTTCACTTTCTGTGATATTGAACTTGTACCGTAAATGAAGTTCTTGTAAACAGAGCCGTCCCAAACTTTGGGGTGGCTGTGTCTTTTTGATTTTAATTTCCCTAAACTATAGGACCATAAGTGGAAGTGCCCTAGGCTCTGTTGCTTTGTTTTTTAGATGTTTCAGGAATCACCATGCACTTCTCTGGAGTGGCTGTTGGCAATTTACATCCCGCCCATCAGCATAACAAGGCTCCCAGTTCTCCATGGCCTGTCCTGCCTTTTTGGATTTTACACTTTTTTCAGGTGGCCCTTTTGACCGGGGGGAAGTGAGACTTCATTGTAGTGCAGATTTCCTTTGCAAGCTTGCTTGGTTGGCCAAAAAGGGCGTATGCGTTTTTTCCTGAATATATTCAGGAAAAAACGCATACGCCCTTTTTGGCCAAGTGCATCATTGTGGACGTTCTGCCTCTTTTCCTATGCTTTAAATGCAATTCCAGTCTACCTCCTGAAATCGGTTTCCTGCAATTCTGCCCCGCTTTCAAGTCCTCTTGGCAGCCTTACTTCAGTATATTTTTGGACGATAGCTGTCATTTATAACTCTGCAGGTTTGTGAATTACAGTGCCCCTGAGCTCCTTTCTTCAACTCGCTTTCTTGTGAGCTGGCCGCAACACCGCAGGATTGCTTCAGGCCCTAATCTGGTTCCGGCAAGGCACGCTGAGCCTTTGGTTAATTCCTCTTCCTGGTGGGAAATGAGAGTTAAATTTGCCCGTCCAGACACCTCCACCTAGAATCTCATTGGTTCTCCCTATTCCTGTTCATCTTCCTCAGAAATTGCAAATGGGCCAAACAGGAGGTTAAAGGCACTGACTCTCCAAGTCGGGAGAGTGTTAGTAAAGCGTCTGGAATGTTGCACCCGAGTACCAGGGGACGAGAACTGAGACATATTGGAACATGTCTCCCGATATCACGGTTGATCATACTCTGGGTTCCACGTGCATGTTTTACCTGAAGGCAGAATCCCTTAAACCTGGAGAGTTGAGACCCGTGGAATGGGTACCATGCAATATGACTTCAAAGGGTCTTCATTTGCTCACCGAACCTCTCCAATCCTATCACTGCTGCGTTTATGCCCCTGTACACACGCTTGATTTTCTTTCAGAGACATAGCAATCCATAGGTTTTAAGATACTTACTAGTCAGGTACATTCTTAGGCGTTTAATATGGGGTGTTGAGTCCATTTCGTTGAGCAAGGAGTAGTTCTTGTTTATTCTATATTTGGCTTAAGGAACTTTATCTGTGTTCATTTAAATCTCTGGTTTTATGCAGCACCCCAACTCACCTTTCCCCTTAAGCAAGCATAAGTTGGTTTTCTAAATTTGAGACCCTGTTCTGTTTTGTAATCCAGTTCCTGTGTAGCCAAGTTTACATCCCGTATATTAGTGATATCTTATGATGTTTCTTTTTCTGTGTGACTTATTTCAGTTAGAATCATCATACCTGAATCCACTCATTATGCTGCTACGGGCCTGATGACATAGATTTCATTGCTGAGTGATATTGCATTGTACGTAAGTACCACAACTTCTTTATCCATTTTTCACTTTCTGCGATATTGAACTTGTACCGTAAACGAGGTTCTTGTAAACAGAGCCGTCCCAAACTTTGGGGTGGCTGTGTCTTTTTGATTTTAATTTCCCTAAGCTATAGGACCATAAGTGGAAGTGCCCTAGGCTCTGTTGCTTTGTTTTTTAGATGTTTCAGGAAACACCATACACCTCTCCCGAGTGGCTGTTGGCAATTTACATCCCGCCCATCAGCATAACAAGGCTCCCAGTTCTCCATGGCCTGTCCTGCCTTTCTGGATTTTACACTTTTTTCAGATGGCCCTTTTGACCGGGGGGAAGTGAGACTTCATTGTAGTGCAGATTTCCTTTGCAAGCTTGCTTGGTTGGCCAAAAAGGGCGTATGCGTTTTTTCCTGAATATATTCAGGAAAAAACGCATACGCCCTTTTTGGCCAAGTGCATCATTGTGGACGTTCTGCCTCTTTTCCTATGCTTTAAATGCAATTCCAGTCTACCTCCTGAAATCGGTTTCCTGCAATTCTGCCCCGCTTTCAAGTCCTCTTGGCAGCCTTACTTCAGTATATTTTTGGACGATAGCTGTCATTTATAACTCTGCAGGTTTGTGAATTACAGTGCCCCTGAGCTCCTTTCTTCAACTCGCTTTCTTGTGAGCTGGCCGCAACACCGCAGGATTGCTTCAGGCCCTAATCTGGTTCCGGCACGGCACGCTGAGCCTTTGGTTAATTCCTCTTCCTGGTGGGAAATGAGAGTTAAATTTGCCCGTCCAGACACCTCCAGCTAGTCTCTCATTGGTTCTCCCTATTCCTGTTCATCTTCCGCAGAAATTGCAAACTGGGCCAAACAGGAGGTTAAAGGCACTGACTCTCCAAGTCGGGAGAGTGTTAGTAAAGCGTCTGGAATGTTGCACCCGAGTACCAGGGGACGAGAACTGAGACATATTGGAACACGTCTCCCGATCACACGGTTGATCATACTCTGGGTTCCACGTGCATGTTTTAGCTGAAGGAAGAATCCCTTAAACCTGGAGAGTTGAGACCCGTGGAATGGGTACCATGCAATATGACTTCAAAGGGTCTTCATTTGCTCACCGAACCTCTCCAATCCTATCACTGCTGCGTTTATGCCCCTGTACACACGCTTGATTTTCTTTCAGAGACATAGCAATCCATAGGTTTTAAGATACTTACTAGTCAGGTACATTCTTAGGCGTTTAATATGGGGTGTTGAGTCCATTTCGTTGAGCAAGGAGTAGTTCTTGTCTATTCCATATTTGGCTTAAGGAACTTTATCTGTGCTCATTTCAATCTCTGGTTTGATGCAGCACCCCAACTCACCTTTCCCCTTAAGCAAGCATAAGTTGGTTTTCTAAATTTGAGACCCTGTTCTGTTTTGTAATCCAGTTCCTGTGTAGCCAAGTTTACATCCCGTGTATTAGTGATATCTTATGATGTTTCTTTTTCTGTGTGACTTATTTCAGTTAGAATCATCATACCTGAATCCACTCATTATGCTGCTACGGGCCTGATGACATAGATTTCATTGCTGAGTGATATTGCATTGTACGTAAGTACCACAACTTCTTTATCCATTTTTCACTTTCTGCGATATTGAACTTGTACCGTAAACGAGGTTCTTGTAAACAGAGCCGTCCCAAACTTTGGGGTGGCTGTGTCTTTTTGATTTTAATTTCCCTAAGCTATAGGACCATAAGTGGAAGTGCCCTAGGCTCTGTTGCTTTGTTTTTTAGATGTTTCAGGAAACACCATACACCTCTCCCGAGTGGCTGTTGGCAATTTACATCCCGCCCATCAGCATAACAAGGCTCCCAGTTCTCCATGGCCTGTCCTGCCTTTCTGGATTTTACACTTTTTTCAGATGGCCCTTTTGACCGGGGGGAAGTGAGACTTCATTGTAGTGCAGATTTCCTTTGCAAGCTTGCTTGGTTGGCCAAAAAGGGCGTATGCGTTTTTTCCTGAATATATTCAGGAAAAAACGCATACGCCCTTTTTGGCCAAGTGCATCATTGTGGACGTTCTGCCTCTTTTCCTATGCTTTAAATGCAATTCCAGTCTACCTCCTGAAATCGGTTTCCTGCAATTCTGCCCCGCTTTCAAGTCCTCTTGGCAGCCTTACTTCAGTATATTTTTGGACGATAGCTGTCATTTATAACTCTGCAGGTTTGTGAATTACAGTGCCCCTGAGCTCCTTTCTTCAACTCGCTTTCTTGTGAGCTGGCCGCAACACCGCAGGATTGCTTCAGGCCCTAATCTGGTTCCGGCACGGCACGCTGAGCCTTTGGTTAATTCCTCTTCCTGGTGGGAAATGAGAGTTAAATTTGCCCGTCCAGACACCTCCAGCTAGTCTCTCATTGGTTCTCCCTATTCCTGTTCATCTTCCGCAGAAATTGCAAATGGGCCAAACAGGAGGTTAAAGGCACTGACTCTCCAAGTCGGGAGAGTGTTAGTAAAGCGTCTGGAATGTTGCACCCGAGTACCAGGGGACGAGAACTGAGACATATTGGAACACGTCTCCCGATCACACGGTTGATCATACTCTGGGTTCCACGTGCATGTTTTAGCTGAAGGAAGAATCCCTTAAACCTGGAGAGTTGAGACCCGTGGAATGGGTACCATGCAATATGACTTCAAAGGGTCTTCATTTGCTCACCGAACCTCTCCAATCCTATCACTGCTGCGTTTGTGCCCCTGTACACACGCTTGATTTTCTTTCAGAGACATAGCAATCCATAGGTTTTAAAATACTTACTAGTCAGGTACATTCTTAGGCATTTAATATGGGGTGTTGAGTCCATTTCGTTGAGCAAGGAGTAGTTCTTGTCTATTCTATATTTGGCTTAAGGAAATTTATCTGTGCTCATTTCAATCTCTGCTTTTATGCAGCACCCCAACTCACCTTTCCCCTTAAGCAAGCATAAGTTGGTTTTCTAAATTTGAGACCCTGTTCTGTTTTGTAATCCAGTTCCTGTGTAGCCAAGTTTACATCCCGTGTATTAGTGATATCTTATGATGTTTCTTTTTCTGTGTGACTTATTTCAGTTAGAATCATCATACCTGAATCCACTCATTATGCTGCTACGGGCCTGATGACATAGATTTCATTGCTGAGTGATATTGCATTGTACGTAAGTACCACAACTTCTTTATCCATTTTTCACTTTCTGCGATATTGAACTTGTACCGTAAACGAGGTTCTTGTAAACAGAGCCGTCCCAAACTTTGGGGTGGCTGTGTCTTTTTGATTTTAATTTCCCTAAGCTATAGGACCATAAGTGGAAGTGCCCTAGGCTCTGTTGCTTTGTTTTTTAGATGTTTCAGGAAACACCATACACCTCTCCCGAGTGGCTGTTGGCAATTTACATCCCGCCCATCAGCATAACAAGGCTCCCAGTTCTCCATGGCCTGTCCTGCCTTTCTGGATTTTACACTTTTTTCAGATGGCCCTTTTGACCGGGGGGAAGTGAGACTTCATTGTAGTGCAGATTTCCTTTGCAAGCTTGCTTGGTTGGCCAAAAAGGGCGTATGCGTTTTTTCCTGAATATATTCAGGAAAAAACGCATACGCCCTTTTTGGCCAAGTGCATCATTGTGGACGTTCTGCCTCTTTTCCTATGTTTTAAATGCAATTCCAGTCTACCTCCTGAAATCGGTTTCCTGCAATTCTGCCCCGCTTTCAAGTTCTCTTGGCAGCCTTACTTCAGTATATTTTTGGACGATAGCTGTCATTTATAACTCTGCAGGTTTGTGAATTACAGTGCCCCTGAGCTCCTTTCTTCAACTCGCTTTCTTGTGAGCTGGCCGCAACACCGCAGGATTGCTTCAGGCCCTAATCTGGTTCCGGCACGGCACGCTGAGCCTTTGGTTAATTCCTCTTCCTGGTGGGAAATGAGAGTTAAATTTGCCCGTCCAGACACCTCCAGCTAGTCTCTCATTGGTTCTCCCTATTCCTGTTCATCTTCCGCAGAAATTGCAAACTGGGCCAAACAGGAGGTTAAAGGCACTGACTCTCCAAGTCGGGAGAGTGTTAGTAAAGCGTCTGGAATGTTGCACCCGAGTACCAGGGGACGAGAACTGAGACATATTGGAACACGTCTCCCGATCACACGGTTGATCATACTCTGGGTTCCACGTGCATGTTTTAGCTGAAGGAAGAATCCCTTAAACCTGGAGAGTTGAGACCCGTGGAATGGGTACCATGCAATATGACTTCAAAGGGTCTTCATTTGCTCACCGAACCTCTCCAATCCTATCACTGCTGCGTTTATGCCCCTGTACACACGCTTCATTTTCTTTCAGAGACATAGCAATCCATAGGTTTTAAGATACTTACTAGTCAGGTACATTCTTAGGCGTTTAATATGGGGTGTTGAGTCCATTTCGTTGAGCAAGGAGTAGTTCTTGTCTATTCCATATTTGGCTTAAGGAACTTTATCTGTGCTCATTTCAATCTCTGGTTTGATGCAGCACCCCAACTCACCTTTCCCCTTAAGCAAGCATAAGTTGGTTTTCTAAATTTGAGACCCTGTTCTGTTTTGTAATCCAGTTCCTGTGTAGCCAAGTTTACATCCCGTGTATTAGTGATATCTTATGATGTTTCTTTTTCTGTGTGACTTATTTCAGTTAGAATCATCATACCTGAATCCACTCATTATGCTGCTACGGGCCTGATGACATAGATTTCATTGCTGAGTGATATTGCATTGTACGTACGTACCACAACTTCTTTATCCATTTTTCACTTTCTGCGATATTGAACTTGTACCGTAAACGAGGTTCTTGTAAACAGAGCCGTCCCAAACTTTGGGGTGGCTGTGTCTTTTTGATTTTAATTTCCCTAAGCTATAGGACCATAAGTGGAAGTGCCCTAGGCTCTGTTGCTTTGTTTTTTAGATGTTTCAGGAAACACCATACACCTCTCCCGAGTGGCTGTTGGCAATTTACATCCCGCCCATCAGCATAACAAGGCTCCCAGTTCTCCATGGCCTGTCCTGCCTTTCTGGATTTTACACTTTTTTCAGATGGCCCATTTGACCGCGGGGAAGTGAGACTTCATTGTAGTGCAGATTTCCTTTGCAAGCTTGCTTGGTTGGCCAAAAAGGGCGTATGCGTTTTTTCCTGAATATATTCAGGAAAAAACGCATACGCCCTTTTAGGCCAAGTGCATCATTGTGGACGTTCTGCCTCTTTTCCTATGCTTTAAATGCAATTCCAGTCTACCTCCTGAAATCGGTTTCCTGCAATTCTGCCCCGCTTTCAAGTCCTCTTGGCAGCCTTACTTCAGTATATTTTTGGACGATAGCTGTCATTTATAACTCTGCAGGTTTGTGAATTACAGTGCCCCTGAGCTCCTTTCTTCAACTCGCTTTCTTGTGAGCTGGCCGCAACACCGCAGGATTGCTTCAGGCCCTAATCTGGTTCCGGCACGGCACGCTGAGCCTTTGGTTAATTCCTCTTCCTGGTGGGAAATGAGAGTTAAATTTGCCCGTCCAGACACCTCCAGCTAGTCTCTCATTGGTTCTCCCTATTCCTGTTCATCTTCCGCAGAAATTGCAAACTGGGCCAAACAGGAGGTTAAAGGCACTGACTCTCCAAGTCGGGAGAGTGTTAGTAAAGCGTCTGGAATGTTGCACCCGAGTACCAGGGGACGAGAACTGAGACATATTGGAACACGTCTCCCGATCACACGGTTGATCATACTCTGGGTTCCACGTGCATGTTTTAGCTGAAGGAAGAATCCCTTAAACCTGGAGAGTTGAGACCCGTGGAATGGGTACCATGCAATATGACTTCAAAGGGTCTTCATTTGCTCACCGAACCTCTCCAATCCTATCACTGCTGCGTTTATGCCCCTGTACACACGCTTCATTTTCTTTCAGAGACATAGCAATCCATAGGTTTTAAGATACTTACTAGTCAGGTACATTCTTAGGCGTTTAATATGGGGTGTTGAGTCCATTTCGTTGAGCAAGGAGTAGTTCTTGTCTATTCCATATTTGGCTTAAGGAACTTTATCTGTGCTCATTTCAATCTCTGGTTTGATGCAGCACCCCAACTCACCTTTCCCCTTAAGCAAGCATAAGTTGGTTTTCTAAATTTGAGACCCTGTTCTGTTTTGTAATCCAGTTCCTGTGTAGCCAAGTTTACATCCCGTGTATTAGTGATATCTTATGATGTTTCTTTTTCTGTGTGACTTATTTCAGTTAGAATCATCATACCTGAATCCACTCATTATGCTGCTACGGGCCTGATGACATAGATTTCATTGCTGAGTGATATTGCATTGTACGTACGTACCACAACTTCTTTATCCATTTTTCACTTTCTGCGATATTGAACTTGTACCGTAAACGAGGTTCTTGTAAACAGAGCCGTCCCAAACTTTGGGGTGGCTGTGTCTTTTTGATTTTAATTTCCCTAAGCTATAGGACCATAAGTGGAAGTGCCCTAGGCTCTGTTGCTTTGTTTTTTAGATGTTTCAGGAAACACCATACACCTCTCCCGAGTGGCTGTTGGCAATTTACAGACCGCCCATCAGCATAACAAGGCTCCCAGTTCTCCATGGCCTGTCCTGCTTTCTGGATTTTACACTTTTTTCAGATGGCCCTTTTGACCGGGGGGAAGTGAGACTTCATTGTAGTGCAGATTTCCTTTGCAAGCTTGCTTGGTTGGCCAAAAAGGACGTATGCGTTTTTTCCTGAATATATTCAGGAAAAAACGCATACGCCCTTTTTGGCCAAGTGCATCATTGTGGACGTTCTGCCTCTTTTCCTATGCTTTAAATGCAATTCCAGTCTACCTCCTGAAATCGGTTTCCTGCAATTCTGCCCCGCTTTCAAGTCCTCTTGGCAGCCTTACTTCAGTATATTTTTGGACGATAGCTGTCATTTATAACTCTGCAGGTTTGTGAATTACAGTGCCCCTGAGCTCCTTTCTTCAACTCGCTTTCTTGTGAGCTGGCCGCAACACCGCAGGATTGCTTCAGGCCCTAATCTGGTTCCGGCACGGCACGCTGAGCCTTTGGTTAATTCCTCTTCCTGGTGGGAAATGAGAGTTAAATTTGCCCGTCCAGACACCTCCAGCTAGTCTCTCATTGGTTCTCCCTATTCCTGTTCATCTTCCGCAGAAATTGCAAACTGGGCCAAACAGGAGGTTAAAGGCACTGACTCTCCAAGTCGGGAGAGTGTTAGTAAAGCGTCTGGAATGTTGCACCCGAGTACCAGGGGACGAGAACTGAGACATATTGGAACACGTCTCCCGATCACACGGTTGATCATACTCTGGGTTCCACGTGCATGTTTTAGCTGAAGGAAGAATCCCTTAAACCTGGAGAGTTGAGACCCGTGGAATGGGTACCATGCAATATGACTTCAAAGGGTCTTCATTTGCTCACCGAACCTCTCCAATCCTATCACTGCTGCGTTTATGCCCCTGTACACACGCTTGATTTTCTTTCAGAGACATAGCAATCCATAGGTTTTAAGATACTTACTAGTCAGGTACATTCTTAGGCGTTTAATATGGGGTGTTGAGTCCATTTCGTTGAGCAAGGAGTAGTTCTTGTCTATTCCATATTTGGCTTAAGGAACTTTATCTGTGCTCATTTCAATCTCTGGTTTGATGCAGCACCCCAACTCACCTTTCCCCTTAAGCAAGCATAAGTTGGTTTTCTAAATTTGAGACCCTGTTCTGTTTTGTAATCCAGTTCCTGTGTAGCCAAGTTTACATCCCGTGTATTAGTGATATCTTATGATGTTTCTTTTTCTGTGTGACTTATTTCAGTTAGAATCATCATACCTGAATCCACTCATTATGCTGCTACGGGCCTGATGACATCGATTTCATTGCTGAGTGATATTGCATTGTACGTAAGTACCACAACTTCTTTATCCATTTTTCACTTTCTGCGATATTGAACTTGTACCGTAAACGAGGTTCTTGTAAACAGAGCCGTCCCAAACTTTGGGGTGGCTGTGTCTTTTTGATTTTAATTTCCCTAAGCTATAGGACCATAAGTGGAAGTGCCCTAGGCTCTGTTGCTTTGTTTTTTAGATGTTTCAGGAAACACCATACACCTCTCCCGAGTGGCTGTTGGCAATTTACATCCCGCCCATCAGCATAACAAGGCTCCCAGTTCTCCATGGCCTGTCCTGCCTTTCTGGATTTTACACTTTTATCAGATGGCCCTTTTGACCGGGGGGAAGTGAGACTTCATTGTAGTGCAGATTTCCTTTGCAAGCTTGCTTGGTTGGCCAAAAAGGGCGTATGCGTTTTTTCCTGAATATATTCAGGAAAAAACGCATACGCCCTTTTTGGCCAAGTGCATCATTGTGGACGTTCTGCCTCTTTTCCTATGCTTTAAATGCAATTCCAGTCTACCTCCTGAAATCGGTTTCCTGCAATTCTGCCCCGCTTTCAAGTCCTCTTGGCAGCCTTACTTCAGTATATTTTTGGACGATAGCTGTCATTTATAACTCTGCAGGTTTGTGAATTACAGTGCCCCTGAGCTCCTTTCTTCAACTCGCTTTCTTGTGAGCTGGCCGCAACACCGCAGGATTGCTTCAGGCCCTAATCTGGTTCCGGCACAGCACACTGAGCCTTTGGTTAATTCCTCTTCCTGGTGGGAAATGAGAGTTAAATTTGCCCGTCCAGACACCTCCAGCTAGTCTCTCATTGGTTCTCCCTATTCCTGTTCATCTTCCGCAGAAATTGCAAACTGGGCCAAACAGGAGGTTAAAGGCACTGACTCTCCAAGTCGGGAGAGTGTTAGTAAAGCGTCTGGAATGTTGCACCCGAGTACCAGGGGACGAGAACTGAGACATATTGGAACACGTCTCCCGATCACACGGTTGATCATACTCTGGGTTCCACGTGCATGTTTTAGCTGAAGGAAGAATCCCTTAAACCTGGAGAGTTGAGACCCGTGGAATGGGTACCATGCAATATGACTTCAAAGGGTCTTCATTTGCTCACCGAACCTCTCCAATCCTATCACTGCTGCGTTTATGCCCCTGTACACACGCTTCATTTTCTTTCAGAGACATAGCAATCCATAGGTTTTAAGATACTTACTAGTCAGGTACATTCTTAGGCGTTTAATATGGGGTGTTGAGTCCATTTCGTTGAGCAAGGAGTAGTTCTTGTCTATTCCATATTTGGCTTAAGGAACTTTATCTGTGCTCATTTCAATCTCTGGTTTGATGCAGCACCCCAACTCACCTTTCCCCTTAAGCAAGCATAAGTTGGTTTTCTAAATTTGAGACCCTGTTCTGTTTTGTAATCCAGTTCCTGTGTAGCCAAGTTTACATCCCGTGTATTAGTGATATCTTATGATGTTTCTTTTTCTGTGTGACTTATTTCAGTTAGAATCATCATACCTGAATCCACTCATTATGCTGCTACGGGCCTGATGACATAGATTTCATTGCTGAGTGATATTGCATTGTACGTACGTACCACAACTTCTTTATCCATTTTTCACTTTCTGCGATATTGAACTTGTACCGTAAACGAGGTTCTTGTAAACAGAGCCGTCCCAAACTTTGGGGTGGCTGTGTCTTTTTGATTTTAATTTCCCTAAGCTATAGGACCATAAGTGGAAGTGCCCTAGGCTCTGTTGCTTTGTTTTTTAGATGTTTCAGGAAACACCATACACCTCTCCCGAGTGGCTGTTGGCAATTTACATCCCGCCCATCAGCATAACAAGGCTCCCAGTTCTCCATGGCCTGTCCTGCCTTTCTGGATTTTACACTTTTTTCAGATGGCCCTTTTGACCGGGGGGAAGTGAGACTTCATTGTAGTGCAGATTTCCTTTGCAAGCTTGCTTGGTTGGCCAAAAAGGGCGTATGCGTTTTTTCCTGAATATATTCAGGAAAAAACGCATACGCCCTTTTTGGCCAAGTGCATCATTGTGGACGTTCTGCCTCTTTTCCTATGCTTTAAATGCAATTCCAGTCTACCTCCTGAAATCGGTTTCCTGCAATTCTGCCCCGCTTTCAAGTCCTCTTGGCAGCCTTACTTCAGTATATTTTTGGACGATAGCTGTCATTTATAACTCTGCAGGTTTGTGAATTACAGTGCCCCTGAGCTCCTTTCTTCAACTCGCTTTCTTGTGAGCTGGCCGCAACACCGCAGGATTGCTTCAGGCCCTAATCTGGTTCCGGCACGGCACGCTGAGCCTTTGGTTAATTCCTCTTCCTGGTGGGAAATGAGAGTTAAATTTGCCCGTCCAGACACCTCCAGCTAGTCTCTCATTGGTTCTCCCTATTCCTGTTCATCTTCCGCAGAAATTGCAAACTGGGCCAAACAGGAGGTTAAAGGCACTGACTCTCCAAGTCGGGAGAGTGTTAGTAAAGCGTCTGGAATGTTGCACCCGAGTACCAGGGGACGAGAACTGAGACATATTGGAACACGTCTCCCGATCACACGGTTGATCATACTCTGGGTTCCACGTGCATGTTTTAGCTGAAGGAAGAATCCCTTAAACCTGGAGAGTTGAGACCCGTGGAATGGGTACCATGCAATATGACTTCAAAGGGTCTTCATTTGCTCACCGAACCTCTCCAATCCTATCACTGCTGCGTTTATGCCCCTGTACACACGCTTGATTTTCTTTCAGAGACATAGCAATCCATAGGTTTTAAGATACTTACTAGTCAGGTACATTCTTAGGCGTTTAATATGGGGTGTTGAGTCCATTTCGTTGAGCAAGGAGTAGTTCTTGTCTATTCCATATTTGGCTTAAGGAACTTTATCTGTGCTCATTTCAATCTCTGGTTTGATGCAGCACCCCAACTCACCTTTCCCCTTAAGCAAGCATAAGTTGGTTTTCTAAATTTGAGACCCTGTTCTGTTTTGTAATCCAGTTCCTGTGTAGCCAAGTTTACATCCCGTGTATTAGTGATATCTTATGATGTTTCTTTTTCTGTGTGACTTATTTCAGTTAGAATCATCATACCTGAATCCACTCATTATGCTGCTACGGGCCTGATGACATCGATTTCATTGCTGAGTGATATTGCATTGTACGCAAGTACCACAACTTCTTTATCCATTTTTCACTTTCTGCGATATTGAACTTGTACCGTAAACGAGGTTCTTGTAAACAGAGCCGTCCCAAACTTTGGGGTGGCTGTGTCTTTTTGATTTTAATTTCCCTAAGCTATAGGACCATAAGTGGAAGTGCCCTAGGCTCTGTTGCTTTGTTTTTTAGATGTTTCAGGAAACACCATACACCTCTCCCGAGTGGCTCTTGGCAATTTACATCCCGCCCATCAGCATAACAAGGCTCCCAGTTCTCCATGGCCTGTCCCGCCTTTCTGGATTTTACACTTTTTTCAGATGGCCCTTTTGACCGGGGGGAAGTGAGACTTCATTGTAGTGCAGATTTCCTTTGCAAGCTTGCTTGGTTGGCCAAAAAGGGCGTATGCGTTTTTTCCTGAATATATTCAGGAAAAAACGCATACGCCCTTTTTGGCCAAGTGCATCATTGTGGACGTTCTGCCTCTTTTCCTATGCTTTAAATGCAATTCCAGTCTACCTCCTGAAATCGGTTTCCTGCAATTCTGCCCCGCTTTCAAGTCCTCTTGGCAGCCTTACTTCAGTATATTTTTGGACGATAGCTGTCATTTATAACTCTGCAGGTTTGTGAATTACAGTGCCCCTGAGCTCCTTTCTTCAACTCGCTTTCTTGTGAGCTGGCCGCAACACCGCAGGATTGCTTCAGGCCCTAATCTGGTTCCGGCACGGCACGCTGAGCCTTTGGTTAATTCCTCTTCCTGGTGGGAAATGAGAGTTAAATTTGCCCGTCCAGACACCTCCAGCTAGTCTCTCATTGGTTCTCCCTATTCCTGTTCATCTTCCGCAGAAATTGCAAACTGGGCCAAACAGGAGGTTAAAGGCACTGACTCTCCAAGTCGGGAGAGTGTTAGTAAAGCGTCTGGAATGTTGCACCCGAGTACCAGGGGACGAGAACTGAGACATATTGGAACACGTCTCCCGATCACACGGTTGATCATACTCTGGGTTCCACGTGCATGTTTTAGCTGAAGGAAGAATCCCTTAAACCTGGAGAGTTGAGACCCGTGGAATGGGTACCATGCAATATGACTTCAAAGGGTCTTCATTTGCTCACCGAACCTCTCCAATCCTATCACTGCTGCGTTTATGCCCCTGTACACACGCTTGATTTTCTTTCAGAGACATAGCAATCCATAGGTTTTAAGATACTTACTAGTCAGGTACATTCTTAGGCGTTTAATATGGGGTGTTGAGTCCATTTCGTTGAGCAAGGAGTAGTTCTTGTCTATTCCATATTTGGCTTAAGGAACTTTATCTGTGCTCATTTCAATCTCTGGTTTGATGCAGCACCCCAACTCACCTTTCCCCTTAAGCAAGCATAAGTTGGTTTTCTAAATTTGAGACCCTGTTCTGTTTTGTAATCCAGTTCCTGTGTAGCCAAGTTTACATCCCGTGTATTAGTGATATCTTATGATGTTTCTTTTTCTGTGTGACTTATTTCAGTTAGAATCATCATACCTGAATCCACTCATTATGCTGCTACGGGCCTGATGACATAGATTTCATTGCTGAGTGATATTGCATTGTACGTACGTACCACAACTTCTTTATCCATTTTTCACTTTCTGCGATATTGAACTTGTACCGTAAACGAGGTTCTTGTAAACAGAGCCGTCCCAAACTTTGGGGTGGCTGTGTCTTTTTGATTTTAATTTCCCTAAGCTATAGGACCATAAGTGGAAGTGCCCTAGGCTCTGTTGCTTTGTTTTTTAGATGTTTCAGGAAACACCATACACCTCTCCCGAGTGGCTGTTGGCAATTTACATCCCGCCCATCAGCATAACAAGGCTCCCAGTTCTCCATGGCCTGTCCCGCCTTTCTGGATTTTACACTTTTTTCAGATGGCCCTTTTGACCGGGGGGAAGTGAGACTTCATTGTAGTGCAGATTTCCTTTGCAAGCTTGCTTGGTTGGCCAAAAAGGGCGTATGCGTTTTTTCCTGAATATATTCAGAAAAAAACGCATACGCCCTTTTTGGCCAAGTGCATCATTGTGGACGTTCTGCCTCTTTTCCTATGCTTTAAATGCAATTCCAGTCTACCTCCTGAAATCGGTTTCCTGCAATTCTGCCCCGCTTTCAAGTCCTCTTGGCAGCCTTACTTCAGTATATTTTTGGACGATAGCTGTCATTTATAACTCTGCAGGTTTGTGAATTACAGTGCCCCTGAGCTCCTTTCTTCAACTCGCTTTCTTGTGAGCTGGCCGCAACACCGCAGGATTGCTTCAGGCCCTAATCTGGTTCCGGCACGGCACGCTGAGCCTTTGGTTAATTCCTCTTCCTGGTGGGAAATGAGAGTTAAATTTGCCCGTCCAGACACCTCCAGCTAGTCTCTCATTGGTTCTCCCTATTCCTGTTCATCTTCCGCAGAAATTGCAAACTGGGCCAAACAGGAGGTTAAAGGCACTGACTCTCCAAGTCGGGAGAGTGTTAGTAAAGCGTCTGGAATGTTGCACCCGAGTACCAGGGGACGAGAACTGAGACATATTGGAACACGTCTCCCGATCACACGGTTGATCATACTCTGGGTTCCACGTGCATGTTTTAGCTGAAGGAAGAATCCCTTAAACCTGGAGAGTTGAGACCCGTGGAATGGGTACCATGCAATATGACTTCAAAGGGTCTTCATTTGCTCACCGAACCTCTCCAATCCTATCACTGCTGCGTTTATGCCCCTGTACACACGCTTGATTTTCTTTCAGAGACATAGCAATCCATAGGTTTTAAGATACTTACTAGTCAGGTACATTCTTAGGCGTTTAATATGGGGTGTTGAGTCCATTTCGTTGAGCAAGGAGTAGTTCTTGTCTATTCCATATTTGGCTTAAGGAACTTTATCTGTGCTCATTTCAATCTCTGGTTTGATGCAGCACCCCAACTCACCTTTCCCCTTAAGCAAGCATAAGTTGGTTTTCTAAATTTGAGACCCTGTTCTGTTTTGTAATCCAGTTCCTGTGTAGCCAAGTTTACATCCCGTGTATTAGTGATATCTTATGATGTTTCTTTTTCTGTGTGACTTATTTCAGTTAGAATCATCATACCTGAATCCACTCATTATGCTGCTACGGGCCTGATGACATCGATTTCATTGCTGAGTGATATTGCATTGTACGTAAGTACCACAACTTCTTTATCCATTTTTCACTTTCTGCGATATTGAACTTGTACCGTAAACGAGGTTCTTGTAAACAGAGCCGTCCCAAACTTTGGGGTGGCTGTGTCTCTTTGATTTTAATTTCCCTAAGCTATAGGACCATAAGTGGAAGTGCCCTAGGCTCTGTTGCTTTGTTTTTTAGATGTTTCAGGAATCACCATACACCTCTTTGGAGTGGCTGTTGGCAATTTACATCCCGCCCATCAGCATAACAAGGCTCCCAGTTCTCCATGGCCTGTCCTGCCTTTCTGGATTTTACACTTTTTTCAGATGGCCCTTTTGACCGGGGGGAAGTGAGACTTCATTGTAGTGCAGATTTCCTTTGCAAGCTTGCTTGGTTGGCCAAAAAGGGCGTATGCGTTTTTTCCTGAATATATTCAGGAAAAAACGCATACGCCCTTTTTGGCCAAGTGCATCATTGTGGACGTTCTGCCTCTTTTCCTATGCTTTAAATGCAATTCCAGTCTACCTCCTGAAATCGGTTTCCTGCAATTCTGCCCCGCTTTCAAGTCCTCTTGGCAGCCTTACTTCAGTATATTTTTGGACGATAGCTGTCATTTATAACTCTGCAGGTTTGTGAATTACAGTGCCCCTGAGCTCCTTTCTTCAACTCGCTTTCTTGTGAGCTGGCCGCAACACCGCAGGATTGCTTCAGGCCCTAATCTGGTTCCGGCACGGCACGCTGAGCCTTTGGTTAATTCCTCTTCCTGGTGGGAAATGAGAGTTAAATTTGCCCGTCCAGACACCTCCAGCTAGTCTCTCATTGGTTCTCCCTATTCCTGTTCATCTTCCGCAGAAATTGCAAACTGGGCCAAACAGGAGGTTAAAGGCACTGACTCTCCAAGTCGGGAGAGTGTTAGTAAAGCGTCTGGAATGTTGCACCCGAGTACCAGGGGACGAGAACTGAGACATATTGGAACACGTCTCCCGATCACACGGTTGATCATACTCTGGGTTCCACGTGCATGTTTTAGCTGAAGGAAGAATCCCTTAAACCTGGAGAGTTGAGACCCGTGGAATGGGTACCATGCAATATGACTTCAAAGGGTCTTCATTTGCTCACCGAACCTCTCCAATCCTATCACTGCTGCGTTTATGCCCCTGTACACACGCTTGATTTTCTTTCAGAGACATAGCAATCCATAGGTTTTAAGATACTTACTAGTCAGGTACATTCTTAGGCGTTTAATATGGGGTGTTGAGTCCATTTCGTTGAGCAAGGAGTAGTTCTTGTCTATTCCATATTTGGCTTAAGGAACTTTATCTGTGCTCATTTCAATCTCTGGTTTGATGCAGCACCCCAACTCACCTTTCCCCTTAAGCAAGCATAAGTTGGTTTTCTAAATTTGAGACCCTGTTCTGTTTTGTAATCCAGTTCCTGTGTAGCCAAGTTTACATCCCGTGTATTAGTGATATCTTATGATGTTTCTTTTTCTGTGTGACTTATTTCAGTTAGAATCATCATACCTGAATCCACTCATTATGCTGCTACGGGCCTGATGACATCGATTTCATTGCTGAGTGATATTGCATTGTACGTAAGTACCACAACTTCTTTATCCATTTTTCACTTTCTGCGATATTGAACTTGTACCGTAAACGAGGTTCTTGTAAACAGAGCCGTCCCAAACTTTGGGGTGGCTGTGTCTTTTTGATTTTAATTTCCCTAAGCTATAGGACCATAAGTGGAAGTGCCCTAGGCTCTGTTGCTTTGTTTTTTAGATGTTTCAGGAATCACCATACACTTCTCTGGAGTGGCTGTTGGCAATTTACATCCCGCCCATCAGCATAACAAGGCTCCCAGTTCTCCATGGCCTGTCCTGCCTTTCTGGATTTTACACTTTTTTCAGATGGCCCTTTTGACCGGGGGGAAGTGAGACTTCATTGTAGTGCAGATTTCCTTTGCAAGCTTGCTTGGTTGGCCAAAAAGGGCGTATGCGTTTTTTCCTGAATATATTCAGGAATAAACGCATACGCCCTTTCTGGCCAAGTGCATCATTGTGGACGTTCTGCCTCTTTTCCTATGCTTTAAATGCAATTCCAGTCTACCTCCTGAAATCGGTTTCCTGCAATTCTGCCCCGCTTTCAAGTCCTCTTGGCAGCCTTACTTCAGTATATTTTTGGACGATAGCTGTCATTTATAACTCTGCAGGTTTGTGAATTACAGTGCCCCTGAGCTCCTTTCTTCAACTCGCTTTCTTGTGAGCTGGCCGCAACACCGCAGGATTGCTTCAGGCCCTAATCTGGTTCCGGCACGGCACACTGAGCCTTTGGTTAATTCCTCTTCCTGGTGGGAAATGAGAGTTAAATTTGCCCGTCCAGACACCTCCAGCTAGTCTCTCATTGGTTCTCCCTATTCCTGTTCATCTTCCGCAGAAATTGCAAACTGGGCCAAACAGGAGGTTAAAGGCACTGACTCTCCAAGTCGGGAGAGTGTTAGTAAAGCGTCTGGAATGTTGCACCCGAGTACCAGGGGACGAGAACTGAGACATATTGGAACACGTCTCCCGATCACACGGTTGATCATACTCTGGGTTCCACGTGCATGTTTTAGCTGAAGGAAGAATCCCTTAAACCTGGAGAGTTGAGACCCGTGGAATGGGTACCATGCAATATGACTTCAAAGGGTCTTCATTTGCTCACCGAACCTCTCCAATCCTATCACTGCTGCGTTTATGCCCCTGTACACACGCTTGATTTTCTTTCAGAGACATAGCAATCCATAGGTTTTAAGATACTTACTAGTCAGGTACATTCTTAGGCGTTTAATATGGGGTGTTGAGTCCATTTCGTTGAGCAAGGAGTAGTTCTTGTCTATTCCATATTTGGCTTAAGGAACTTTATCTGTGCTCATTTCAATCTCTGGTTTGATGCAGCACCCCAACTCACCTTTCCCCTTAAGCAAGCATAAGTTGGTTTTCTAAATTTGAGACCCTGTTCTGTTTTGTAATCCAGTTCCTGTGTAGCCAAGTTTACATCCCGTGTATTAGTGATATCTTATGATGTTTCTTTTTCTGTGTGACTTATTTCAGTTAGAATCATCATACCTGAATCCACTCATTATGCTGCTACGGGCCTGATGACATCGATTTCATTGCTGAGTGATATTGCATTGTACGTAAGTACCACAACTTCTTTATCCATTTTTCACTTTCTGCGATATTGAACTTGTACCGTAAACGAGGTTCTTGTAAACAGAGCCGTCCCAAACTTTGGGGTGGCTGTGTCTCTTTGATTTTAATTTCCCTAAGCTATAGGACCATAAGTGGAAGTGCCCTAGGCTCTGTTGCTTTGTTTTTTAGATGTTTCAGGAATCACCATACACCTCTTTGGAGTGGCTGTTGGCAATTTACATCCCGCCCATCAGCATAACAAGGCTCCCAGTTCTCCATGGCCTGTCCTGCCTTTCTGGATTTTACACTTTTTTCAGATGGCCCTTTTGACCGGGGGGAAGTGAGACTTCATTGTAGTGCAGATTTCCTTTGCAAGCTTGCTTGGTTGGCCAAAAAGGGCGTATGCGTTTTTTCCTGAATATATTCAGGAAAAAACGCATACGCCCTTTTTGGCCAAGTGCATCATTGTGGACGTTCTGCCTCTTTTCCTATGCTTTAAATGCAATTCCAGTCTACCTCCTGAAATCGGTTTCCTGCAATTCTGCCCCGCTTTCAAGTCCTCTTGGCAGCCTTACTTCAGTATATTTTTGGACGATAGCTGTCATTTATAACTCTGCAGGTTTGTGAATTACAGTGCCCCTGAGCTCCTTTCTTCAACTCGCTTTCTTGTGAGCTGGCCGCAACACCGCAGGATTGCTTCAGGCCCTAATCTGGTTCCGGCACGGCACGCTGAGCCTTTGGTTAATTCCTCTTCCTGGTGGGAAATGAGAGTTAAATTTGCCCGTCCAGACACCTCCAGCTAGTCTCTCATTGGTTCTCCCTATTCCTGTTCATCTTCCGCAGAAATTGCAAACTGGGCCAAACAGGAGGTTAAAGGCACTGACTCTCCAAGTCGGGAGAGTGTTAGTAAAGCGTCTGGAATGTTGCACCCGAGTACCAGGGGACGAGAACTGAGACATATTGGAACACGTCTCCCGATCACACGGTTGATCATACTCTGGGTTCCACGTGCATGTTTTAGCTGAAGGAAGAATCCCTTAAACCTGGAGAGTTGAGACCCGTGGAATGGGTACCATGCAATATGACTTCAAAGGGTCTTCATTTGCTCACCGAACCTCTCCAATCCTATCACTGCTGCGTTTATGCCCCTGTACACACGCTTGATTTTCTTTCAGAGACATAGCAATCCATAGGTTTTAAGATACTTACTAGTCAGGTACATTCTTAGGCGTTTAATATGGGGTGTTGAGTCCATTTCGTTGAGCAAGGAGTAGTTCTTGTCTATTCCATATTTGGCTTAAGGAACTTTATCTGTGCTCATTTCAATCTCTGGTTTGATGCAGCACCCCAACTCACCTTTCCCCTTAAGCAAGCATAAGTTGGTTTTCTAAATTTGAGACCCTGTTCTGTTTTGTAATCCAGTTCCTGTGTAGCCAAGTTTACATCCCGTGTATTAGTGATATCTTATGATGTTTCTTTTTCTGTGTGACTTATTTCAGTTAGAATCATCATACCTGAATCCACTCATTATGCTGCTACGGGCCTGATGACATCGATTTCATTGCTGAGTGATATTGCATTGTACGTAAGTACCACAACTTCTTTATCCATTTTTCACTTTCTGCGATATTGAACTTGTACCGTAAACGAGGTTCTTGTAAACAGAGCCGTCCCAAACTTTGGGGTGGCTGTGTCTTTTTGATTTTAATTTCCCTAAGCTATAGGACCATAAGTGGAAGTGCCCTAGGCTCTGTTGCTTTGTTTTTTAGATGTTTCAGGAATCACCATACACTTCTCTGGAGTGGCTGTTGGCAATTTACATCCCGCCCATCAGCATAACAAGGCTCCCAGTTCTCCATGGCCTGTCCTGCCTTTCTGGATTTTACACTTTTTTCAGATGGCCCTTTTGACCGGGGGGAAGTGAGACTTCATTGTAGTGCAGATTTCCTTTGCAAGCTTGCTTGGTTGGCCAAAAAGGGCGTATGCGTTTTTTCCTGAATATATTCAGGAATAAACGCATACGCCCTTTCTGGCCAAGTGCATCATTGTGGACGTTCTGCCTCTTTTCCTATGCTTTAAATGCAATTCCAGTCTACCTCCTGAAATCGGTTTCCTGCAATTCTGCCCCGCTTTCAAGTCCTCTTGGCAGCCTTACTTCAGTATATTTTTGGACGATAGCTGTCATTTATAACTCTGCAGGTTTGTGAATTACAGTGCCCCTGAGCTCCTTTCTTCAACTCGCTTTCTTGTGAGCTGGCCGCAACACCGCAGGATTGCTTCAGGCCCTAATCTGGTTCCGGCACGGCACACTGAGCCTTTGGTTAATTCCTCTTCCTGGTGGGAAATGAGAGTTAAATTTGCCCGTCCAGACACCTCCAGCTAGTCTCTCATTGGTTCTCCCTATTCCTGTTCATCTTCCGCAGAAATTGCAAACTGGGCCAAACAGGAGGTTAAAGGCACTGACTCTCCAAGTCGGGAGAGTGTTAGTAAAGCGTCTGGAATGTTGCACCCGAGTACCAGGGGACGAGAACTGAGACATATTGGAACACGTCTCCCGATCACACGGTTGATCATACTCTGGGTTCCACGTGCATGTTTTAGCTGAAGGAAGAATCCCTTAAACCTGGAGAGTTGAGACCCGTGGAATGGGTACCATGCAATATGACTTCAAAGGGTCTTCATTTGCTCACCGAACCTCTCCAATCCTATCACTGCTGCGTTTATGCCCCTGTACACACGCTTGATTTTCTTTCAGAGACATAGCAATCCATAGGTTTTAAGATACTTACTAGTCAGGTACATTCTTAGGCGTTTAATATGGGGTGTTGAGTCCATTTCGTTGAGCAAGGAGTAGCTCTTGTCTATTCTATATTTGGCTTAAGGAACTTTATCTGTGCTCATTTCAATCTCTGGTTTTATGCAGCACCCCAACTCACCTTTCCCCTTAAGCAAGCATAAGTTGGTTTTCTAAATTTGAGACCCTGTTCTGTTTTGTAATCCAGTTCCTGTGTAGCCAAGTTTACATCCCGTGTATTAGTGATATCTTATGATGTTTCTTTTTCTGTGTGACTTATTTCAGTTAGAATCATCATACCTGAATCCACTCATTATGCTGCTACGGGCCTGATGACATAGATTTCATTGCTGAGTGATATTGCATTGTACGTAAGTACCACAACTTCTTTATCCATTTTTCACTTTCTGCGATATTGAACTTGTACCGTAAACGAGGTTCTTGTAAACAGAGCCGTCCCAAACTTTGGGGTGGCTGTGTCTTTTTGATTTTAATTTCCCTAAGCTATAGGACCATAAGTGGAAGTGCCCTAGGCTCTGTTGCTTTGTTTTTTAGATGTTTCAGGAAACACCATACACCTCTCCCGAGTGCCTGTTGGCAATTTACATCCCGCCCATCAGCATAACAAGGCTCCCAGTTCTCCATGGCCTGTCCTGCCTTTCTGGATTTTACTTTTTTCAGATGGCCCTTTTGACCGGGGGGAAGTGAGACTTCATTGTAGTGCAGATTTCCTTTGCAAGCTTGCTTGGTTGGCCAAAAAGGGCGTATGCGTTTTTTCCTGAATATATTCAGGAAAAAACGCATATGCCCTTTTTGGCCAAGTGCATCATTGTGGACGTTCTGCCTCTTTTCCTATGTTTTAAATGCAATTCCAGTCTACCTCCTGAAATCGGTTTCCTGCAATTCTGCCCCGCTTTCAAGTCCTCTTGGCAGCCTTACTTCAGTATATTTTTGGACGATAGCTGTCATTTATAACTCTGCAGGTTTGTGAATTACAGTGCCCCTGAGCTCCTTTCTTCAACTCGCTTTCTTGTGAGCTGGCCGCAACACCGCAGGATTGCTTCAGGCCCTAATCTGGTTCCGGCACGGCACGCTGAGCCTTTGGTTAATTCCTCTTCCTGGTGGGAAATGAGAGTTAAATTTGCCCGTCCAGACACCTCCAGCTAGTCTCTCATTGGTTCTCCCTATTCCTGTTCATCTTCCGCAGAAATTGCAAACTGGGCCAAACAGGAGGTTAAAGGCACTGACTCTCCAAGTCGGGAGAGTGTTAGTAAAGCGTCTGGAATGTTGCACCCGAGTACCAGGGGACGAGAACTGAGACATATTGGAACACGTCTCCCGATCACACGGTTGATCATACTCTGGGTTCCACGTGCATGTTTTAGCTGAAGGAAGAATCCCTTAAACCTGGAGAGTTGAGACCCGTGGAATGGGTACCATGCAATATGACTTCAAAGGGTCTTCATTTGCTCACCGAACCTCTCCAATCCTATCACTGCTGCGTTTATGCCCCTGTACACACGCTTGATTTTCTTTCAGAGACATAGCAATCCATAGGTTTTAAGATACTTACTAGTCAGGTACATTCTTAGGCGTTTAATATGGGGTGTTGAGTCCATTTCGTTGAGCAAGGAGTAGTTCTTGTCTATTCCATATTTGGCTTAAGGAACTTTATCTGTGCTCATTTCAATCTCTGGTTTGATGCAGCACCCCAACTCACCTTTCCCCTTAAGCAAGCATAAGTTGGTTTTCTAAATTTGAGACCCTGTTCTGTTTTGTAATCCAGTTCCTGTGTAGCCAAGTTTACATCCCGTGTATTAGTGATATCTTATGATGTTTCTTTTTCTGTGTGACTTATTTCAGTTAGAATCATCATACCTGAATCCACTCATTATGCTGCTACGGGCCTGATGACATCGATTTCATTGCTGAGTGATATTGCATTGTACGTAAGTACCACAACTTCTTTATCCATTTTTCACTTTCTGCGATATTGAACTTGTACCGTAAACGAGGTTCTTGTAAACAGAGCCGTCCCAAACTTTGGGGTGGCTGTGTCTTTTTGATTTTAATTTCCCTAAGCTATAGGACCATAAGTGGAAGTGCCCTAGGCTCTGTTGCTTTGTTTTTTAGATGTTTCAGGAAACACCATACACCTCTCCCGAGTGGCTCTTGGCAATTTACATCCCGCCCATCAGCATAACAAGGCTCCCAGTTCTCCATGGCCTGTCCTGCCTTTCTGGATTTTACACTTTTTTCAGATGGCCCTTTTGACCGGGGGGAAGTGAGACTTCATTGTAGTGCAGATTTCCTTTGCAAGCTTGCTTGGTTGGCCAAAAAGGGCGTATGCGTTTTTTCCTGAATATATTCAGGAAAAAACGCATACGCCCTTTTTGGCCAAGTGCATCATTGTGGACGTTCTGCCTCTTTTCCTATGCTTTAAATGCAATTCCAGTCTACCTCCTGAAATCGGTTTCCTGCAATTCTGCCCCGCTTTCAAGTCCTCTTGGCAGCCTTACTTCAGTATATTTTTGGACGATAGCTGTCATTTATAACTCTGCAGGTTTGTGAATTACAGTGCCCCTGAGCTCCTTTCTTCAACTCGCTTTCTTGTGAGCTGGCCGCAACACCGCAGGATTGCTTCAGGCCCTAATCTGGTTCCGGCACGGCACGCTGAGCCTTTGGTTAATTCCTCTTCCTGGTGGGAAATGAGAGTTAAATTTGCCCGTCCAGACACCTCCAGCTAGTCTCTCATTGGTTCTCCCTATTCCTGTTCATCTTCCGCAGAAATTGCAAACTGGGCCAAACAGGAGGTTAAAGGCACTGACTCTCCAAGTCGGGAGAGTGTTAGTAAAGCGTCTGGAATGTTGCACCCGAGTACCAGGGGACGAGAACTGAGACATATTGGAACACGTCTCCCGATCACACGGTTGATCATACTCTGGGTTCCACGTGCATGTTTTAGCTGAAGGAAGAATCCCTTAAACCTGGAGAGTTGAGACCCGTGGAATGGGTACCATGCAATATGACTTCAAAGGGTCTTCATTTGCTCACCGAACCTCTCCAATCCTATCACTGCTGCGTTTATGCCCCTGTACACACGCTTGATTTTCTTTCAGAGACATAGCAATCCATAGGTTTTAAGATACTTACTAGTCAGGTACATTCTTAGGCGTTTAATATGGGGTGTTGAGTCCATTTCGTTGAGCAAGGAGTAGTTCTTGTCTATTCCATATTTGGCTTAAGGAACTTTATCTGTGCTCATTTCAATCTCTGGTTTGATGCAGCACCCCAACTCACCTTTCCCCTTAAGCAAGCATAAGTTGGTTTTCTAAATTTGAGACCCTGTTCTGTTTTGTAATCCAGTTCCTGTGTAGCCAAGTTTACATCCGGTGTATTAGTGATATCTTATGATGTTTCTTTTTCTGTGTGACTTATTTCAGTTAGAATCATCATACCTGAATCCACTCATTATGCTGCTACGGGCCTGATGACATAGATTTCATTGCTGAGTGATATTGCATTGTACGTAAGTACCACAACTTCTTTATCCATTTTTCACTTCCTGCGATATTGAACTTGTACCGTAAACGAGGTTCTTGTAAACAGAGCCGTCCCAAACTTTGGGGTGGCTGTGTCTTTTTGATTTTAATTTCCCTAAGCTATAGGACCATAAGTGGAAGTGCCCTAGACTCTGTTGCTTTGTTCTTTAGATGTTTCAGGAAACACCATACACCTCTCCCGAGTGGCTCTTCACAATTTACATCCCGCCCATCAGCATAACAAGGCTCCCAGTTCTCCATGGCCTGTCCTGCCTTTCTGGATTTTACACTTTTTTCAGGTGGCCCTTTTGACCGGGGGGAAGTGAGACTTCATTGTAGTGCAGATTTCCTTTGCAAGCTTGCTTGGTTTGCCAAAAAGGGCGTATGCGTTTTTTCCTGAATATATTCAGGAAAAAACGCATACGCCCTTTTTGGCCAAGTGCATCATTGTGGACGTTCTGCCTCTTTTCCTATGCTTTAAATGCAATTCCAGTCTACCTCCTGAAATCGGTTTCCTGCAATTCTGCCCCGCTTTCAAGTCCTCTTGGCAGCCTTACTTCAGTATATTTTTGGACGATAGCTGTCATTTATAACTCTGCAGGTTTGTGAATTACAGTGCCCCTGAGCTCCTTTCTTCAACTCGCTTTCTTGTGAGTTGGCAGCAACACCGCAGGATTGCTTCAGGCCCTAATCTGGTTCCGGCAAGGCACGCTGAGCCTTTGGTTAATTCCTCTTCCTGGTGGGAAATGAGAGTTAAATTTGCCCGTCCAGACACCTCAGCTAGTCTCTCATTGGTTCTCCCTATTCCTGTTCATCTTCCGCAGAAATTGCAAACTGGGCCAAACAGGAGGTTAAAGGCACTGACTCTCCAAGTCGGGAGAGTGTTAGTAAAGCGTGTGGAATGTTGCACCCGAGTACCAGGGGACGAGAACTGAGACATATTGGAACACGTCTCCCGATCACATGGTTGATCATACTCTGGGTTCCACGTGCATGTTTTAGCTGAAGGAAGAATCCCTTAAACCTGGACAGTTAAGACCCGTGGAATGGGTACCATGCAATATGACTTCAAAGGGTCTTCATTTGATCACCGAACCTCTCCAATCGTATCACTGCTGCGTTTATGCCCCTGTACACACGCTTGATTTTCTTTCAGAGACATAGCAATCCATAGGTTTTAAGATACTTACTAGTCAGGTACATTCTTAGGCGTTTAATATGGGGTGTTGAGTCCATTTCGTTGAGCAAGGAGTAGTTCTTGTCTATTCCATGTTTGGCTTAAGGAACTTTATCTGTGCTCATTTCAATCTCTGGTTTATGCAGCACCCCAACTCACCTTCCCCCTTAAGCAAGCATAAGTTGGTTTTCTACATTTGAGACCCTGTTGTGTTTTGTAATCCAGTTCCTGTGTAGCCAAGTTTACATTCCGTGTATTAGTGATATCTTATGATGTTTCTTTTTCTGTGTGACTTATTTCACTTAGAATCATCATACCTGAATCCAGTCATTATGCTTCTACGGGCCTGATAACATAGATTTTATTGCTGAGTGATATTGCATTGTACGTAAGTACCACAACTTCTTTATTCATTTTTCAATTTCTGCGATATTGAACTTGTACCATAAACGGGGTTCTTGTAAACAGAGCCGTCCCAAATTTTGGGGTGGCTGTGTCTTTTTGATTTTAATTTCCCTAAGCTATAGGACCATAAGTGGAAGTGCCCTAGGCTCTGTGGCTTTGTTTTTTAGAAGGTTCAGGAAACACCATACACTTCTCCCAAGTGGCTGTTGGCAATTTACATCCCGCCCATCAGCATAACAAGGTTCCCAGTTCTCCATGGCCTGTCCTGCCTTTCTGGATTTTACACTTTTTTCAGATGGCCCTTTTGACCGGGGGGAAGTGAGACTTCATTGTAGTGCAGATTTCCTTTGCAAGCTTGCTTGGTTGGCCGAAAAGGGCATATGCGTTTTTTCCTGAATATATTCAGGAAAAAACGCATACGCCCTTTTTGGCCAAGTGCATCATTGTGGACGTTCTGCCTCTTTTCCTATGCTTTAAATGCAATTCCAGTCTACCTCCTGAAATCGGTTTCCTGCAATTCTGCCCCGCTTTCAAGTCCTCTTGGCAGCCTTACTTCAGTATATTTTTGGACGATAGCTGTCATTTATAACTCTGCAGGTTTGTGAATTACAGTGCCCCTGAGCTCCTTTCTTCAACTCGCTTTCTTGTGAGCTGGCCGCAACACCGCAGGATTGCTTCAGGCCCTAATCTGGTTCCGGCACGGCACGCTGAGCCTTTGGTTAATTCCTCTTCCTGGTGGGAAATGAGAGTTAAATTTGCTCGTCCAGACACCTCCACCTAGTCTCTCATTGGTTCTCCCTATTCCTGTTCATCTTCCTCAGAAATTGCAAATGGGCCAAACAGGAGGTTAAAGGCACTGACTCTCCACGTCGGGAGAGTGTTAGTAAAGCGTCTGGAATGTTGCACCCGAGTACCAGGGGACGAGAACTGAGACATATTGGAACATGTCTCCCGACCACACGGTTGATCATACTCTGGGTTCCACGTGCATGTTTTACCTGAAGGCAGAATCCCTTAAACCTGGAGAGTTGAGACCCGTGGAATGGGTACCATGCAATATGACTTCAAAGGGTCTTCATTTGCTCACCGAACCTCTCCAATCCTATCACTGCTGCGTTTATGCCCCTGTACACACGCTTGATTTTCTTTCAGAGACATAGCAATTCATAGGTTTTAAGATACTTACTAGTCAGGTACATTCTTAGGCGTTTAATATGGGGTGTTGAGTCCATTTCGTTGAGCAAGGAGTAGTTCTTGTCTATTCCATATTTGGCTTAAGGAACTTTATCTGTGTTCATTTAAATCTCTGGTTTTATGCAGCACCCCAACTCACCTTTCCCCTTAAGCAAGCATAAGTTGGTTTTCTAAATTTGAGACCCTGTTCTGTTTTGTAATCCAGTTCCTGTGTAGCCAAGTTTACATTCCGTGTATTAGTGATATCTTATGATGTTTCTTTTTCTGTGTGACTTATTTCAGTTAGAATCATCATACCTGAATCCACTCATTATGCTGCTACGGGCCTGATGACATAGATTTCATTGCTGAGTGATATTGCATTGTACGTAAGTACCACAACTTCTTTATCCATTTTTCACTTTCTGTGATATTGAACTTGTACCGTAAATGAAGTTCTTGTAAACAGAGCCGTCCCAAACTTTGGGGTGGCTGTGTCTTTTTGATTTTAATTTCCCTAAACTATAGGACCATAAGTGGAAGTGCCCTAGGCTCTGTTGCTTTGTTTTTTAGATGTTTCAGGAATCACCATACACTTCTCTGGAGTGGCTGTTGGCAATTTACATCCCGCCCATCAGCATAACAAGGCTCCCAGTTCTCCATGGCCTGTCCTGCCTTTCTGGATTTTACACTTTTTTCAGGTGGCCCTTTTGACCGGGGGGAAGTGAGACTTCATTGTAGTGCAGATTTCCTTTGCAAGCTTGCTTGGTTGGCCAAAAAGGGCGTATGCGTTTTTTCCTGAATATATTCAGGAAAAAACGCATACGTCCTTTTTGGCCAAGTGCATCATTGTGGACGTTCTGCCTCTTTTCCTATGCTTTAAATGCAATTCCAGTCTACCTCCTGAAATCGGTTTCCTGCAATTCTGCCCCGCTTTCAAGTCCTCTTGGCAGCCTTACTTCAGTATATTTTTGGACGATAGCTGTCATTTATAACTCTGCAGGTTTGTGAATTACAGTGCCCCTGAGCTCCTTTCTTCAACTCGCTTTCTTGTGAGCTAGCCGCAACACCGCAGGATTGCTTCAGGCCCTAATCTGGTTCCGGCACGGCACGCTGAGCCTTTGGTTAATTCCTCTTCCTGGTGGGATATGAGAGTTAAATTTTGCGTGTCCAGACACCTCCAGCTAGTCTCTCTTTGGTTCTCCCTATTCCTGTTCATCTTCCGCAGAAATTGCAAACTGGGCCAAACAGGTGGTTAAAGGCACTGACTCTCCAAGTCGGGAGAGTGTTATTAAAGCGTCTGGAATGTTGCACCCGAGTACCAGGGGACGAGATCTGAGACATATTGGAACACGTCTCCCGATCACACGGTTGATCATACTCTGGGTTCCACGTGCATGTTTTAGCTGAAGGAAGAATCCCTTAAACCTGGAGAGTTGAGACCCGTGGAATGGGTACCATGCAATATGACTTCAAAGGGTCTTCATTTGCTCACCGAACCTCTCCAATCCTATCACTGCTGCGTTTATGCCCCTGTACACACGCTTGATTTTCTTTCAGACACATAGCAATCCATAGGTTTTAAGATACTTACTAGTCAGGTACATTCTTAGGCGTTTAATATGGGGTGTTGAGTCCATTTCGTTGAGCAAGGAGTAGTTCTTGTCTATTCTATATTTGGCTTAAGGAACTTTATCTGTGTTCATTTAAATCTCTGGTTTTATGCAGCACCCCAACTCACCTTTCCCCTTAAGCAATCATAAGTTGGTTTTCTAAATTTGAGACCCTGTTCTGTTTTGTAATCCAGTTCCTGTGTAGCCAAGTTTACATCCCGTGTATTAGTGATATCTTATGATGTTTCTTTTTCTGTGTGACTTATTTCAGTTAGAATCATCATACCTGAATCCACTCATTATGCTGCTACGGGCCTGATGACATAGATTTCATTGCTGAGTGATATTGCATTGTACGTAAGTACCACAACTTCTTTATCCATTTTTCACTTTCTGCGATATTGAACTTGTACCGTAAACGAGGTTCTTGTAAACAGAGCCGTCCCAAACTTTGGGGTGGCTGTGTCTTTTTGATTTTAATTTCCCTAAGCTATAGGACCATAAGTGGAAGTGCCCTAGGCTCTGTTGCTTTGTTTTTTAGATGTTTCAGGAAACACCATACACCTCTCCCGAGTGGCTCTTGGCAATTTACATCCCGCCCATCAGCATAACAAGGCTCCCAGTTCTCCATGGCCTGTCCTGCCTTTCTGGATTTTACACTTTTTTCAGATGGCCCTTTTGACCGGGGGTAAGTGAGACTTCATTGTAGTGCAGATTTCCTTTGCAAGCTTGCTTGGTTGGCCAAAAAGGGCGTATGCGTTTTTTCCTGAATATATTCAGGAAAAAACGCATACGCCCTTTTTGGCCAAGTGCATCATTGTGGACGTTCTGCCTCTTTTCCTATGCTTTAAATGCAATTCCAGTCTACCTCCTGAAATCGGTTTCCTGCAATTCTGCCCCGCTTTCAAGTCCTCTTGGCAGCCTTACTTCAGTATATTTTTGGACGATAGCTGTCATTTATAACTCTGCAGGTTTGTGAATTACAGTGCCCCTGAGCTCCTTTCTTCAACTCGCTTTCTTGTGAGCTGGCCGCAACACCGCAGGATTGCTTCAGGCCCTAATCTGGTTCCGGCAAGGCACGCTGAGCCTTTGGTTAATTCCTCTTCCTGGTGGGAAATGAGAGTTAAATTTGCTCATCCAGACACCTCCACCTAGTCTCTCATTGGTTCTCCCTATTCCTGTTCATCTTCCTCAGAAATTGCAAATGGGCCAAACAGGAGGTTAAAGGCACTGACTCTCCAAGTCGGGAGAGTGTTAGTAAAGCGTCTGGAATGTTGCACCCGAGTACCAGGGGACGAGAACTGAGACATATTGGAACATGTCTCCCGACCACACGGTTGATCATACTCTGGGTTCCACGTGCATGTTTTACCTGAAGGCAGAATCCCTTAAACCTGGAGAGTTGAGACCCGTGGAATGGGTACCATGCAATATGACTTCAAAGGGTCTTCATTTGCTCACCGAACCTCTCCAATCCTATCACTGCTGCGTTTATGCCCCTGTACACACGCTTGATTTTCTTTCAGACACATAGCAATCCATAGGTTTTAAGATACTTACTAGTCAGGTACATTCTTAGGCGTTTAATATGGGGTGTTGAGTCCATTTCGTTGAGCAAGGAGTAGCTCTTGTCTATTCCTTATTTGGCTTAAGGAACTTTATCTGTGCTCATTTCAATCTCAGGTTTTATGCAGCACCCCAACTCACCTTTCCCCTTAAGCAAGCATAAGTAGGTTTTCTAAATTTGAGACCCTGTTCTGTTTTGTAATCCAGTTCCTGTGTAGCCAAGTTTACATTCCGTGTATTAGTGATATCTTATGATGTTTCTTTTTCTGTGTGACTTATTTCAGTTAGAATCATCATACCTGAATCCACTCATTATGCTGCTACGGGCCTGATGACATAGATTTCATTGCTGAGTGATATTGCATTGTACGTAAGTACCACAACTTCTTTATCCATTTTTCACTTTCTGTGATATTGAACTTGTACCGTAAATGAAGTTCTTGTAAACAGAGCCGTCCCAAACTTTGGGGTGGCTGTGTCTTTTTGATTTTAATTTCCCTAAACTATAGGACCATAAGTGGAAGTGCCCTAGGCTCTGTTGCTTTGTTTTTTAGATGTTTCAGGAATCACCATACACTTCTCTGGAGTGGCTGTTGGCAATTTACATCCCGCCCATCAGCATAACAAGGCTCCCAGTTCTCCATGGCCTGTCCTGCCTTTCTGGATTTTACACTTTTTTCAGGTGGCCCTTTTGACCGGGGGGAAGTGAGACTTCATTGTAGTGCAGATTTCCTTTGCAAGCTTGCTTGGTTGGCCAAAAAGGGCGTATGCGTTTTTTCCTGAATATATTCAGGAAAAAACGCATACGCCCTTTTTGGCCAAGTGCATCATTGTGGACGTTCTGCCTCTTTTCCTATGCTTTAAATGCAATTCCAGTCTACCTCCTGAAATCGGTTTCCTGCAATTCTGCCCCGCTTTCAAGTCCTCTTGGCAGCCTTACTTCAGTATATTTTTGGACGATAGCTGTCATATATAACTCTGCAGCTTTGTGAATTACAGTGCCCCTGAGATCCTTTCTTCAACTCGCTTTCTTGTGAGCTGGCCGCAACACCGCAGGATTGCTTCAGGCCCTAATCTGGTTCCGGCACGGCACGCTGAGCCTTTGGTTAATTCCTCTTCCTGGTGGGAAATGAGAGTTAAATTTGCTCGTCCAGACACCTCCAGCTAGTCTCTCATTGGTTCTCCCTATTCCTGTTCATCTTCCGCAGAAATTGCAAATGGGCCAAACAGGAGGTTAAAGGCACTGACTCTCCAAGTCGGGAGAGTGTTAGTAAAGCGTCTGGAATGTTGCACCCGAGTACCAGGGGACGAGAACTGAGACATATTGGAACATGTCTCCCGACCACACGGTTGATCATACTCTGGGTTCCACGTGCATGTTTTACCTGAAGGCAGAATCCCTTAAACCTGGAGAGTTGAGACCCGTGGAATGGGTACCATGCAATATGACTTCAAAGGGTCTTCATTTGCTCACCGAACCTCTCCAATCCTATCACTGCTGCGTTTATGCCCCTGTACACACGCTTGATTTTCTTTCAGACACATAGCAATCCATAGGTTTTAAGATACTTACTAGTCAGGTACATTCTTAGGCGTTTAATATGGGGTGTTGAGTCCATTTCGTTGAGCAAGGAGTAGTTCTTGTCTATTCTATATTTGGCTTAAGGAACTTTATCTGTGTTCATTTAAATCTCTGGTTTTATGCAGCACCCCAACTCACCTTTCCCCTTAAGCAAGCATAAGTTGGTTTTCTAAATTTGAGACCCTGTTCTGTTTTGTAATCCAGTTCCTGTGTAGCCAAGTTTACATCCCGTGTATTAGTGATATCTTATGATGTTTCTTTTTCTGTGTGACTTATTTCAGTTAGAATCATCATACCTGAATCCACTCATTATGCTGCTACGGGCCTGATGACATAGATTTCATTGCTGAGTGATATTGCATTGTACGTAAGTACCACAACTTCTTTATCCATTTTTCACTTTCTGCGATATTGAACTTGTACCGTAAACGAGGTTCTTGTAAACAGAGCCGTCCCAAACTTTGGGGTGGCTGTGTCTTTTTGATTTTAATTTCCCTAAGCTATAGGACCATAAGTGGAAGTGCCCTAGGCTCTGTTGCTTTGTTTTTTAGATGTTTCAGGAAACACCATACACCTCTCCCGAGTGGCTGTTGGCAATTTACATCCCGCCCATCAGCATAACAAGGCTCCCAGTTCTCCATGGCCTGTCCTGCCTTTCTGGATTTTACACTTTTTTCAGATGGCCCTTTTGACCGGGGGGAAGTGAGACTTCATTGTAGTGCAGATTTCCTTTGCAAGCTTGCTTGGTTGGCCAAAAAGGGCGTATGCGTTTTTTCCTGAATATATTCAGGAAAAAACGCATACGCCCTTTTTGGCCAATTGCATCATTGTGGACGTTCTGCCTCTTTTCCTATGCTTTAAATGCAATTCCAGTCTACCTCCTGAAATCGGTTTCCTGCAATTCTGCCCCGCTTTCAAGTCCTCTTGGCAGCCTTACTTCAGTATATTTTTGGACGATAGCTGTCATTTATAACTCTGCAGGTTTGTGAATTACAGTGCCCCTGAGATCCTTTCTTCAACTCGCTTTCTTGTGAGCTGGCCGCAACACCGCAGGATTGCTTCAGGCCCTAATCTGGTTCCGGCACGGCACGCTGAGCCTTTGGTTAATTCCTCTTCCTGGTGGGAAATGAGAGTTAAATTTGCTCGTCCAGACACCTCCACCTAGTCTCTCATTGGTTCTCCCTATTCCTGTTCATCTTCCTCAGAAATTGCAAATGGGCCAAACAGGAGGTTAAAGGCACTGACTCTCCACGTCGGGAGAGTGTTAGTAAAGCGTCTGGAATGTTGCACCCGAGTACCAGGGGACGAGAACTGAGACATATTGGAACATGTCTCCCGACCACACGGTTGATCATACTCTGGGTTCCACGTGCATGTTTTAGCTGAAGGCAGAATCCCTTAAACCTGGAGAGTTGAGACCCGTGGAATGGGTACCATGCAATATGACTTCAAAGGGTCTTCATTTGCTCACCGAACCTCTCCAATCCTATCACTGCTGCGTTTATGCCCCTGTACACACGCTTGATTTTCTTTCAGAGACATAGCAATTCATAGGTTTTAAGATACTTACTAGTCAGGTACATTCTTAGGCGTTTAATATGGGGTGTTGAGTCCATTTCGTTGAGCAAGGAGTAGTTCTTGTCTATTCCATATTTGGCTTAAGGAACTTTATCTGTGTTCATTTAAATCTCTGGTTTTATGCAGCACCCCAACTCACCTTTCCCCTTAAGCAAGCATAAGTTGGTTTTCTAAATTTGAGACCCTGTTCTGTTTTGTAATCCAGTTCCTGTGTAGCCAAGTTTACATTCCGTGTATTAGTGATATCTTATGATGTTTCTTTTTCTGTGTGACTTATTTCAGTTAGAATCATCATACCTGAATCCACTCATTATGCTGCTACGGGCCTGATGACATAGATTTCATTGCTGAGTGATATTGCATTGTACGTAAGTACCACAACTTCTTTATCCATTTTTCACTTTCTGCGATATTGAACTTGTACCGTAAACGTGGTTCTTGTAAACAGAGCCGTCCCAAACTTTGGGGTGGCTGTGTCTTTTTGATTTTAATTTCCCTAAGCTATAGGACCATAAGTGGAAGTGCCCTAGGCTCTGTTGCTTTGTTTTTTAGATGTTTCAGGAAACACCATACACCTCTCCGGAGTGGCTCTTGGCAATTTACATCCCGCCCATCAGCATAACAAGGCTCCCAGTTCTCCATGGCCTGTCCTGCCTTTCTGGATTTTACACTTTTTTCAGGTGGCCCTTTTGACCGGGGGGAAGTGAGACTTCATTGTAGTGCAGATTTCCTTTGCAAGCTTGCTTGGTTGGCCAAAAAGGGCGTATGCGTTTTTTCCTGAATATATTCAGGAAAAAACGCATACGCCCTTTTTGGCCAAGTGCATCATTGTGGACGTTCTGCCTCTTTTCCTATGCTTTAAATGCAATTCCAGTCTACCTCCTGAAATCGGTTTCCTGCAATTCTGCCCCGCTTTCAAGTCCTCTTGGCAGCCTTACTTCAGTATATTTTTGGACGATAGCTGTCATTTATAACTCTGCAGGTTTGTGAATTACAGTGCCCCTGAGCTCCTTTCTTCAACTCGCTTTCTTGTGAGCTGGCCGCAACACCGCAGGATTGCTTCAGGCCCTAATCTGGTTCCGGCACGGCACGCTGAGCCTTTGGTTAATTCCTCTTCCTGGTGGGATATGAGAGTTAAATTTTGCGTGTCCAGACACCTCCAGCTAGTCTCTCTTTGGTTCTCCCTATTCCTGTTCATCTTCCGCAGAAATTGCAAACTGGGCCAAACAGGTGGTTAAAGGCACTGACTCTCCAAGTCGGGAGAGTGTTATTAAAGCGTCTGGAATGTTGCACCCGAGTACCAGAGGACGAGATCTGAGACATATTGGAACACGTCTCCCGATCACACGGTTGATCATACTCTGGGTTCCACGTGCATGTTTTAGCTGAAGGAAGAATCCCTTAAACCTGGAGAGTTGAGACCCGTGGAATGGGTACCATGCAATATGACTTCAAAGGGTCTTCATTTGCTCACCGAACCTCTCCAATCCTATCACTGCTGCGTTTATGCCCCTGTACACACGCTTGATTTTCTTTCAGAGACATAGCAATCCATAGGTTTTAAGATACTTACTAGTCAGGTACATTCTTAGGCGTTTAATATGGGGTGTTGAGTCCATTTCGTTGAGCAAGGAGTAGCTCTTGTCTATTCCTTATTTGGCTTAAGGAACTTTATCTGTGCTCATTTCAATCTCAGGTTTTATGCAGCACCCCAACTCACCTTTCCCCTTAAGCAAGCATAAGTAGGTTTTCTAAATTTGAGACCCTGTTCTGTTTTGTAATCCAGTTCCTGTGTAGCCAAGTTTACATTCCGTGTATTAGTGATATCTTATGATGTTTCTTTTTCTGTGTGACTTATTTCAGTTAGAATCATCATACCTGAATCCACTCATTATGCTGCTACGGGCCTGATGACATAGATTTCATTGCTGAGTGATATTGCATTGTACGTAAGTACCACAACTTCTTTATCCATTTTTCACTTTCTGTGATATTGAACTTGTACCGTAAATGAAGTTCTTGTAAACAGAGCCGTCCCAAACTTTGGGGTGGCTGTGTCTTTTTGATTTTAATTTCCCTAAACTATAGGACCATAAGTGGAAGTGCCCTAGGCTCTGTTGCTTTGTTTTTTAGATGTTTCAGGAATCACCATACACTTCTCTGGAGTGGCTGTTGGCAATTTACATCCCGCCCATCAGCATAACAAGGCTCCCAGTTCTCCATGGCCTGTCCTGCCTTTCTGGATTTTACACTTTTTTCAGGTGGCCCTTTTGACCGGGGGGAAGTGAGACTTCATTGTAGTGCAGATTTCCTTTGCAAGCTTGCTTGGTTGGCCAAAAAGGGCGTATGCGTTTTTTCCTGAATATATTCAGGAAAAAACGCATACGCCCTTTTTGGCCAAGTGCATCATTGTGGACGTTCTGCCTCTTTTCCTATGCTTTAAATGCAATTCCAGTCTACCTCCTGAAATCGGTTTCCTGCAATTCTGCCCCGCTTTCAAGTCCTCTTGGCAGCCTTACTTCAGTATATTTTTGGACGATAGCTGTCATTTATAACTCTGCAGGTTTGTGAATTACAGTGCCCCTGAGCTCCTTTCTTCAACTCGCTTTCTTGTGAGCTGGCCGCAACACCGCAGGATTGCTTCAGGCCCTAATCTGGTTCCGGCAAGGCATGCTGAGCCTTTGGTTAATTCCTCTTCCTAGTGGGAAATGAGAGTTAAATTTGCTCGTCCAGACACCTCCACCTAGTCTCTCATTGGTTCTCCCTATTCCTGTTCATCTTCCTCAGAAATTGCAAATGGGCCAAACAGGAGGTTAAAGGCACTGACTCTCCAAGTCGGGAGAGTGTTAGTAAAGCGTCTGGAATGTTGCACCCGAGTACCAGGGGACGAGAACTGAGACATATTGGAACATGTCTCCCGACCACACGGTTGATCATACTCTGGGTTCCACGTGCATGTTTTACCTGAAGGCAGAATCCCTTAAACCTGGAGAGTTGAGACCCGTGGAATGGGTACCATGCAATATGACTTCAAAGGGTCTTCATTTGCTCACCGAACCTCTCCAATCCTATCACTGCTGCGTTTATGCCCCTGTACACACGCTTGATTTTCTTTCAGACACATAGCAATCCATAGGTTTTAAGATACTTATTAGTCAGGTACATTCTTAGGCGTTTAATATGGGGTGTTGAGTCCATTTCGTTGAGCAAGGAGTAGTTCTTGTCTATTCTATATTTGGCTTAAGGAACTTTATCTGTGTTCATTTAAATCTCTGGTTTTATGCAGCACCCCAACTCACCTTTCCCCTTAAGCAAGCATAAGTTGGTTTTCTAAATTTGAGACCCTGTTCTGTTTTGTAATCCAGTTCCTGTGTAGCCAAGTTTACATCCCGTGTATTAGTGATATCTTATGATGTTTCTTTTTCTGTGTGACTTATTTCAGTTAGAATTATCATACCTGAATCCACTCATTATGCTGCTACGGGCCTGATGACATAGATTTCATTGCTGAGTGATATTGCATTGTACATAAGTACCACAACTTCTTTATCCATTTTTCACTTTCTGCGATATTGAACTTGTACCGTAAACGAGGTTCTTGTAAACAGAGCCGTCCCAAACTTTGGGGTGGCTGTGTCTTTTTGATTTTAATTTCCCTAAGCTATAGGACCATAAGTGGAAGTGCCCTAGGCTCTGTTGCTTTGTTTTTTAGATGTTTCAGGAAACACCATACACCTCTCCCGAGTGGCTGTTGGCAATTTACATCCCGCCCATCAGCATAACAAGGCTCCCAGTTCTCCATGGCCTGTCCTGCCTTTCTGGATTTTACACTTTTTTCAGATGGCCCTTTTGACCGGGGGGAAGTGAGACTTCATTGTAGTGCAGATTTCCTTTGCAAGCTTGCTTGGTTGGCCAAAAAGGGCGTATGCGTTTTTTCCTGAATATATTCAGGAAAAAACGCATACGCCCTTTTTGGCCAAGTGCATCATTGTGGACGTTCTGCCTCTTTTCCTATGCTTTAAATGCAATTCCAGTCTACCTCCTGAAATCGGTTTCCTGCAATTCTGCCCCGCTTTCAAGTCCTCTTGGCAGCCTTACTTCAGTATATTTTTGGACGATAGCTGTCATTTATAACTCTGCAGGTTTGTGAATTACAGTGCCCCTGAGCTCCTTTCTTCAACTCGCTTTCTTGTGAGCTGGCCGCAACACCGCAGGATTGCTTCAGGCCCTAATCTGGTTCCGGCACGGCACGCTGAGCCTTTGGTTAATTCCTCTTCCTGGTGGGAAATGAGAGTTAAATTTGCCCGTCCAGACACCTCCACGTAGAATCTCATTGGTTCTGCCTATTCCTGTTCATCTTCCTCAGAAATTGCAAATGGGCCAAACAGGAGGTTAAAGGCACTGACTCTCCAAGTCGGGAGAGTGTTAGTAAAGCGTCTGGAATGTTGCACCCGAGTACCAGGGGACGAGAACTGAGACATATTGGAACATGTCTCCCGATCACACGGTTGATCATACTCTGGGTTCCACGTGCATGTTTTACCTGAAGGCAGAATCCCTTAAACCTGGAGAGTTGAGACCCGTGGAATGGGTACCATGCAATATGACTTCAAAGGGTCTTCATTTGCTCACCGAACCTCTCCAATCCTATCACTGCTGCGTTTATGTCCCTGTACACACGCTTCATTTTCTTTCAGAGACATAGCAATCCATAGGTTTTAAGATACTTACTAGTCAGGTACATTCTTAGGCGTTTAATATGGGGTGTTGAGTCCATTTCGTTGAGCAAGGAGTAGTTCTTGTCTATTCCATATTTGGCTTAAGGAACTTTATCTGTGCTCATTTCAATCTCTTGTTTTATGCAGCACCCCAACTCACCTTTCCCCTTAAGCAAGCATAAGTTGGTTTTCTAAATTTGAGACCCTGTTCTGTTTTGTAATCCAGTTCCTGTGTAGCCAAGTTTACATTCCGTGTATTAGTGATATCTTATGATGTTTCTTTTTCTGTGTGACTTATTTCAGTTAGAATCATCATACCTGAATCCACTCATTATGCTGCTATGGGCCTGATGACATAGATTTCATTGCTGAGTGATATTGCATTGTACGTAAGTACCACAACTTCTTTACCCATTTTTCACTTTCTGTGATATTGAACTTGTACCGTAAACAAGCTTCTTGTAAACAGAGCCATCCCAAACTTTGGGGTGGCTGTGTCTTTTTGATTTTAATTTCCCTAAGCTATAGGACCATAAGTGGAAGTGCCCTAGGCTCTGTTGCTTTGTTTTTCAGATATTTCAGGAAACACCATACACCTCTCCCGAGTGGCTCTTGGCAATTTACATCCCGCCCATCAGCATAACAAGGCTCCCAGTTCTCCATGGCCTGTCCTGCCTTTCTGGATTTTACACTTTTTTCAGATGGCCCTTTTGACCAGGGGGAAGTGAGACTTCATTGTAGTGCAGATTTCCTTTGCAAGCTTGCTTGGTTGGCCAAAAAGGGCATATGCGTTTTTTCCTGAATATATTCAGGATAAAACGCATACGCCCTTTTTGGCCAATTGCATCATTGTGGACGTTCTGCCTCTTTTCCTATGCTTTAAATGCAATTCCAGTCTACCTCCTGAAATCGGTTTCGTGCAATTCTGCCCCGCTTTCAAGTCCTCTTGGCAGCCTTACTTCAGTATATTTTTGGACGATAGCTGTCATTTATAACTCTGCAGGTTTGTGAATTACAGTGCCCCTGAGCTCCTTTCTTCAACTCGCTTTCTTGTGAGCTGGCCGCAACACCGCAGGATTGCTTCAGGCCCTAATCTGGTTCCGGCACGGCACGCTGAGCCTTTGGTTAATTCCTCTTCCTGGTGGGAAATGAGAGTTAAATTTGCTCGTCCAGACACCTCCACCTAGTCTCTCATTGGTTCTCCCTATTCCTGTTCATCTTCCTCAGAAATTGCAAATGGGCCAAACAGGAGGTTAAAGGCACTGACTCTCCACGTCGGGAGAGTGTTAGTAAAGCGTCTGGAATGTTGCACCCGAGTACCAGGGGACGAGAACTGAGACATATTGGAACATGTCTCCCGACCACACGGTTGATCATACTCTGGGTTCCACGTGCATGTTTTACCTGAAGGCAGAATCCCTTAAACCTGGAGAGTTGAGACCCGTGGAATGGGTACCATGCAATATGACTTCAAAGGCTCTTCATTTGCTCACCGAACCTCTCCAATCCTATCACTGCTGCGTTTATGCCCCTGTACACATGCTTGATTTTGTTTCAGAGACATAGCAATTCATAGGTTTTAAGATACTTACTAGTCAGGTACATTCTTAGGCGTTTAATATGGGGTGTTGAGTCCATTTCGTTGAGCAAGGAGTAGTTCTTGTCTATTCCATATTTGGCTTAAGGAACTTTATCTGTGTTCATTTAAATCTCTGGTTTTATGCAGCACCCCAACTCACCTTTCCCCTTAAGCAAGCATAAGTTGGTTTTCTAAATTTGAGACCCTGTTCTGTTTTGTAATCCAGTTCCTGTGTAGCCAAGTTTACATCCCGTGTATTAGTGATATCTTATGATGTTTCTTTTTCTGTGTGACTTATTTCAGTTAGAATCATCATACCTGAATCCACTCATTATGCTGCTATGGGCCTGATGACATAGATTTCATTGCTGAGTGATATTGCATTGTACGTAAGTACCACAACTTCTTTATCCATTTTTCACTTTCTGCGATATTGAACTTGTACCGTAAACGTGGTTCTTGTAAACAGAGCCGTCCCAAACTTTGGGGTGGCTGTGTCTTTTTGATTTTAATTTCCCTAAGCTATAGGACCATAAGTGGAAGTGCCCTAGGCTCTGTTGCTTTGTTTTTTAGATGTTTCAGGAAACACCATACACCTCTCCGGAGTGGCTCTTGGCAATTTACATCCCGCCCATCAGCATAACAAGGCTCCCAGTTCTCCATGGCCTGTCCTGCCTTTCTGGATTTTACACTTTTTTCAGGTGGCCCTTT
This sequence comes from Leucopleurus acutus, assembly GCF_964270905.1. Taxonomy (NCBI): domain Eukaryota; kingdom Metazoa; phylum Chordata; class Mammalia; order Artiodactyla; family Delphinidae; genus Leucopleurus; species Leucopleurus acutus. The sequence goes on along the minus strand of NW_028139221.1, from coordinate 1,538,609 downwards.
TGACCGGGGGGAAGTGAGACTTCATTGTAGTGCAGATTTCCTTTGCAAGCTTGCTTGGTTGGCCAAAAAGGGCGTATGCGTTTTTTCCTGAATATATTCAGGAAAAAACGCATACGCCCTTTTTGGCCAAGTGCATCATTGTGGACGTTCTGCCTCTTTTCCTATGCTTTAAATGCAATTCCAGTCTACCTCCTGAAATCGGTTTCCTGCAATTCTGCCCCGCTTTCAAGTCCTCTTGGCAGCCTTACTTCAGTATATTTTTGGACGATAGCTGTCATTTATAACTCTGCAGGTTTGTGAATTACAGTGCCCCTGAGCTCCTTTCTTCAACTCGCTTTCTTGTGAGCTGGCCGCAACACCGCAGGATTGCTTCAGGCCCTAATCTGGTTCCGGCATGGCACGCTGAGCCTTTGGTTAATTCCTCTTCCTGGTGGGAAATGAGAGTTAAATTTGCCCGTCCAGACACCTCCAGCTAGTCTCTCATTGGTTCTCCCTATTCCTGTTCATCTTCCGCAGAAATTGCAAACTGGGCCAAACAGGAGGTTAAAGGCACTGACTCTCCAAGTCGGGAGAGTGTTAGTAAAGCGTCTGGAATGTTGCACCCGAGTACCAGGGGACGAGAACTGAGACATATTGGAACATGTCAGCCGATCACACGGGTGATCATACTCTGGGTTCCACGTGCATGTTTTACCTGAAGGCAGAATCCCTTAAACCTGGAGAGTTGAGACCCGTGGAATGGGTACCATGCAATATGACTTCAAAGGGTCTTCATTTGCTCACCGAACCTCTCCAATCCTATCACTGCTGCGTTTATGCCCCTGTACACACGCTTGATTTTGTTTCAGAGACATAGCAATTCATAGGTTTTAAGATACTTACTAGTCAGGTACATTCTTAGGCGTTTAATATGGGGTGTTGAGTCCATTTCGTTGAGCAAGGAGTAGTTCTTGTCTATTCCATATTTGGCTTAAGGAACTTTATCTGTGTTCATTTAAATCTCTGGTTTTATGCAGCACCCCAACTCACCTTTCCCCTTAAGCAAGCATAAGTAGGTTTTCTAAATTTGAGACCCTGTTCTGTTTTGTAATCCAGTTCCTGTGTAGCCAAGTTTACATTCCGTGTATTAGTGATATCTTATGATGTTTCTTTTTCTGTGTGACTTATTTCAGTTAGAATCATCATACCTGAATCCACTCATTATGCTGCTACGGGCCTGATGACATAGATTTCATTGCTGAGTGATATTGCATTGTACGTAAGTACCACAACTTCTTTATCCATTTTTCACTTTCTGTGATATTGAACTTGTACCGTAAATGAAGTTCTTGTAAACAGAGCCGTCCCAAACTTTGGGGTGGCTGTGTCTTTTTGATTTTAATTTCCCTAAACTATAGGACCATAAGTGGAAGTGCCCTAGGCTCTGTTGCTTTGTTTTTTAGATGTTTCAGGAATCACCATACACTTCTCTGGAGTGGCTGTTGGCAATTTACATCCCGCCCATCAGCATAACAAGGCTCCCAGTTCTCCATGGCCTGTCCTGCCTTTCTGGATTTTACACTTTTTTCAGGTGGCCCTTTTGACCGGGGGGAAGTGAGACTTCATTGTAGTGCAGATTTCCTTTGCAAGCTTGCTTGGTTGGCCAAAAAGGGCGTATGCGTTTTTTCCTGAATATATTCAGGAAAAAACGCATACGCCCTTTTTGGCCAAGTGCATCATTGTGGACGTTCTGCCTCTTTTCCTATGCTTTAAATGCAATTCCAGTCTACCTCCTGAAATCGGTTTCCTGCAATTCTGCCCCGCTTTCAAGTCCTCTTGGCAGCCTTACTTCAGTATATTTTTGGACGATAGCTGTCATTTATAACTCTGCAGGTTTGTGAATTACAGTGCCCCTGAGCTCCTTTCTTCAACTCGCTTTCTTGTGAGCTGGCCGCAACACCGCAGGATTGCTTCAGGCCCTAATCTGGTTCCGGCACGGCACGCTGAGCCTTTGGTTAATTCCTCTTCCTGGTGGGATATGAGAGTTAAATTTTGCGCGTCCAGACACCTCCAGCTAGTCTCTCTTTGGTTCTCCCTATTCCTGTTCATCTTCCGCAGAAATTGCAAACTGGGCCAAACAGGTGGTTAAAGGCACTGACTCTCCAAGTCGGGAGAGTGTTAGTAAAGCGTCTGGAATGTTGCACCCGAGTACCAGGGGACGAGATCTGAGACATATTGGAACACGTCTCCCGATCACACGGTTGATCATACTCTGGGTTCCACGTGCATGTTTTAGCTGAAGGAAGAATCCCTTAAACCTGGAGAGTTGAGACCCGTGGAATGGGTACCATGCAATATGACTTCAAAGGCTCTTCATTTGCTCACCGAACCTCTCCAATCCTATCACTGCTGCGTTTATGCCCCTGTACACATGCTTGATTTTGTTTCAGAGACATAGCAATTCATAGGTTTTAAGATACTTACTAGTCAGGTACATTCTTAGGCGTTTAATATGGGGTGTTGAGTCCATTTCGTTGAGCAAGGAGTAGTTCTTGTCTATTCCATATTTGGCTTAAGGAACTTTATCTGTGTTCATTTAAATCTCTGGTTTTATGCAGCACCCCAACTCACCTTTCCCCTTAAGCAAGCATAAGTTGGTTTTCTAAATTTGAGACCCTGTTCTGTTTTGTAATCCAGTTCCTGTGTAGCCAAGTTTACATCCCGTGTATTAGTGATATCTTATGATGTTTCTTTTTCTGTGTGACTTATTTCAGTTAGAATCATCATACCTGAATCCACTCATTATGCTGCTATGGGCCTGATGACATAGATTTCATTGCTGAGTGATATTGCATTGTACGTAAGTACCACAACTTCTTTATCCATTTTTCACTTTCTGCGATATTGAACTTGTACCGTAAACGTGGTTCTTGTAAACAGAGCCGTCCCAAACTTTGGGGTGGCTGTGTCTTTTTGATTTTAATTTCCCTAAGCTATAGGACCATAAGTGGAAGTGCCCTAGGCTCTGTTGCTTTGTTTTTTAGATGTTTCAGGAAACACCATACACCTCTCCGGAGTGGCTCTTGGCAATTTACATCCCGCCCATCAGCATAACAAGGCTCCCAGTTCTCCATGGCCTGTCCTGCCTTTCTGGATTTTACACTTTTTTCAGGTGGCCCTTTTGACCGGGGGGAAGTGAGACTTCATTGTAGTGCAGATTTCCTTTGCAAGCTTGCTTGGTTGGCCAAAAAGGGCGTATGCGTTTTTTCCTGAATATATTCAGGAAAAAACGCATACGCCCTTTTTGGCCAAGTGCATCATTGTGGACGTTCTGCCTCTTTTCCTATGCTTTAAATGCAATTCCAGTCTACCTCCTGAAATCGGTTTCCTGCAATTCTGCCCCGCTTTCAAGTCCTCTTGGCAGCCTTACTTCAGTATATTTTTGGACGATAGCTGTCATTTATAACTCTGCAGGTTTGTGAATTACAGTGCCCCTGAGCTCCTTTCTTCAACTCGCTTTCTTGTGAGCTGGCCGCAACACCGCAGGATTGCTTCAGGCCCTAATCTGGTTCCGGCATGGCACGCTGAGCCTTTGGTTAATTCCTCTTCCTGGTGGGAAATGAGAGTTAAATTTGCCCGTCCAGACACCTCCAGCTAGTCTCTCATTGGTTCTCCCTATTCCTGTTCATCTTCCGCAGAAATTGCAAACTGGGCCAAACAGGAGGTTAAAGGCACTGACTCTCCAAGTCGGGAGAGTGTTAGTAAAGCGTCTGGAATGTTGCACCCGAGTACCAGGGGACGAGAACTGAGACATATTGGAACATGTCAGCCGATCACACGGGTGATCATACTCTGGGTTCCACGTGCATGTTTTACCTGAAGGCAGAATCCCTTAAACCTGGAGAGTTGAGACCCGTGGAATGGGTACCATGCAATATGACTTCAAAGGGTCTTCATTTGCTCACCGAACCTCTCCAATCCTATCACTGCTGCGTTTATGCCCCTGTACACACGCTTGATTTTGTTTCAGAGACATAGCAATTCATAGGTTTTAAGATACTTACTAGTCAGGTACATTCTTAGGCGTTTAATATGGGGTGTTGAGTCCATTACGTTGAGCAAGGAGTAGTTCTTGTCTATTCCATATTTGGCTTAAGGAACTTTATCTGTGTTCATTTAAATCTCTGGTTTTATGCAGCACCCCAACTCACCTTTCCCCTTAAGCAAGCATAAGTAGGTTTTCTAAATTTGAGACCCTGTTCTGTTTTGTAATCCAGTTCCTGTGTAGCCAAGTTTACATTCCGTGTATTAGTGATATCTTATGATGTTTCTTTTTCTGTGTGACTTATTTCAGTTAGAATCATCATACCTGAATCCACTCATTATGCTGCTACGGGCCTGATGACATAGATTTCATTGCTGAGTGATATTGCATTGTACGTAAGTACCACAACTTCTTTATCCATTTTTCACTTTCTGTGATATTGAACTTGTACCGTAAATGAAGTTCTTGTAAACAGAGCCGTCCCAAACTTTGGGGTGGCTGTGTCTTTTTGATTTTAATTTCCCTAAACTATAGGACCATAAGTGGAAGTGCCCTAGGCTCTGTTGCTTTGTTTTTTAGATGTTTCAGGAATCACCATACACTTCTCTGGAGTGGCTGTTGGCAATTTACATCCCGCCCATCAGCATAACAAGGCTCCCAGTTCTCCATGGCCTGTCCTGCCTTTCTGGATTTTACACTTTTTTCAGGTGGCCCTTTTGACCGGGGGGAAGTGAGACTTCATTGTAGTGCAGATTTCCTTTGCAAGCTTGCTTGGTTGGCCAAAAAGGGCGTATGCGTTTTTTCCTGAATATATTCAGGAAAAAACGCATACGCCCTTTTTGGCCAAGTGCATCATTGTGGACGTTCTGCCTCTTTTCCTATGCTTTAAATGCAATTCCAGTCTACCTCCTGAAATCGGTTTCCTGCAATTCTGCCCCGCTTTCAAGTCCTCTTGGCAGCCTTACTTCAGTATATTTTTGGACGATAGCTGTCATTTATAACTCTGCAGGTTTGTGAATTACAGTGCCCCTGAGCTCCTTTCTTCAACTCGCTTTCTTGTGAGCTGGCCGCAACACCGCAGGATTGCTTCAGGCCCTAATCTGGTTCCGGCACGGCACGCTGAGCCTTTGGTTAATTCCTCTTCCTGGTGGGATATGAGAGTTAAATTTTGCGCGTCCAGACACCTCCAGCTAGTCTCTCTTTGGTTCTCCCTATTCCTGTTCATCTTCCGCAGAAATTGCAAACTGGGCCAAACAGGTGGTTAAAGGCACTGACTCTCCAAGTCGGGAGAGTGTTAGTAAAGCGTCTGGAATGTTGCACCCGAGTACCAGGGGACGAGATCTGAGACATATTGGAACACGTCTCCCGATCACACGGTTGATCATACTCTGGGTTCCACGTGCATGTTTTAGCTGAAGGAAGAATCCCTTAAACCTGGAGAGTTGAGACCCGTGGAATGGGTACCATGCAATATGACTTCAAAGGGTCTTCATTTGCTCACCGAACCTCTCCAATCCTATCACTGCTGCGTTTATGCCCCTGTACACACGCTTGATTTTCTTTCAGAGACATAGCAATCCATAGGTTTTAAGATACTTACTAGTCAGGTACATTCTTAGGCGTTTAATATGGGGTGTTGAGTCCATTTCGTTGAGCAAGGAGTAGCTCTTGTCTATTCCTTATTTGGCTTAAGGAACTTTATCTGTGCTCATTTCAATCTCAGGTTTTATGCAGCACCCCAACTCACCTTTCCCCTTAAGCAAGCATAAGTAGGTTTTCTAAATTTGAGACCCTGTTCTGTTTTGTAATCCAGTTCCTGTGTAGCCAAGTTTACATTCCGTGTATTAGTGATATCTTATGATGTTTCTTTTTCTGTGTGACTTATTTCAGTTAGAATCATCATACCTGAATCCACTCATTATGCTGCTACGGGCCTGATGACATAGATTTCATTGCTGAGTGATATTGCATTGTACGTAAGTACCACAACTTCTTTATCCATTTTTCACTTTCTGTGATATTGAACTTGTACCGTAAATGAAGTTCTTGTAAACAGAGCCGTCCCAAACTTTGGGGTGGCTGTGTCTTTTTGATTTTAATTTCCCTAAACTATAGGACCATAAGTGGAAGTGCCCTAGGCTCTGTTGCTTTGTTTTTTAGATGTTTCAGGAATCACCATACACTTCTCTGGAGTGGCTGTTGGCAATTTACATCCCGCCCATCAGCATAACAAGGCTCCCAGTTCTCCATGGCCTGTCCTGCCTTTCTGGATTTTACACTTTTTTCAGGTGGCCCTTTTGACCGGGGGGAAGTGAGACTTCATTGTAGTGCAGATTTCCTTTGCAAGCTTGCTTGGTTGGCCAAAAAGGGCGTATGCGTTTTTTCCTGAATATATTCAGGAAAAAACGCATACGCCCTTTTTGGCCAAGTGCATCATTGTGGACGTTCTGCCTCTTTTCCTATGCTTTAAATGCAATTCCAGTCTACCTCCTGAAATCGGTTTCCTGCAATTCTGCCCCGCTTTCAAGTCCTCTTGGCAGCCTTACTTCAGTATATTTTTGGACGATAGCTGTCATTTATAACTCTGCAGGTTTGTGAATTACAGTGCCCCTGAGCTCCTTTCTTCAACTCGCTTTCTTGTGAGCTGGCCGCAACACCGCAGGATTGCTTCAGGCCCTAATCTGGTTCCGGCACGGCACGCTGAGCCTTTGGTTAATTCCTCTTCCTGGTGGGAAATGAGAGTTAAATTTGCTCGTCCAGACACCTCCACCTAGTCTCTCATTGGTTCTCCCTATTCCTGTTCATCTTCCTCAGAAATTGCAAATGGGCCAAACAGGAGGTTAAAGGCACTGACTCTCCACGTCGGGAGAGTGTTAGTAAAGCGTCTGGAATGTTGCACCCGAGTACCATGGGACGAGAACTGAGACATATTGGAACATGTCAACCGATCACACGGGTGGTCATACTCTGGGTTCCACGTGCATGTTTTACCTGAAGGCAGAATCCCTTAAACTTGGAGAGTTGAGACCCGTGGAATGGGTACCATGCAATATGACTTCAAAGGGTCTTCATTTGCTCACCGAACCTCTCCAATCCTATCACTGCTGCGTTTATGCCCCTGTACACACGCTTGATTTTCTTTCAGAGACATAGCAATTCATAGGTTTTAAGATACTTACTAGTCAGGTACATTCTTAGGCGTTTAATATGGGGTGTTGAGTCCATTTCGTTGAGCAAGGAGTAGTTCTTGTCTATTCCATATTTGGCTTAAGGAACTTTATCTGTGTTCATTTAAATCTCTGGTTTTATGCAGCACCCCAACTCACCTTTCCCCTTAAGCAAGCATAAGTTGGTTTTCTAAATTTGAGACCCTGTTCTGTTTTGTAATCCAGTTCCTGTGTAGCCAAGTTTACATTCCGTGTATTAGTGATATCTTATGATGTTTCTTTTTCTGTGTGACTTATTTCAGTTAGAATCATCATACCTGAATCCACTCATTATGCTGCTACGGGCCTGATGACATAGATTTCATTGCTGAGTGATATTGCATTGTACGTAAGTACCACAACTTCTTTATCCATTTTTCACTTTCTGTGATATTGAACTTGTACCGTAAATGAAGTTCTTGTAAACAGAGCCGTCCCAAACTTTGGGGTGGCTGTGTCTTTTTGATTTTAATTTCCCTAAACTATAGGACCATAAGTGGAAGTGCCCTAGGCTCTGTTGCTTTGTTTTTTAGATGTTTCAGGAATCACCATACACTTCTCTGGAGTGGCTGTTGGCAATTTACATCCCGCCCATCAGCATAACAAGGCTCCCAGTTCTCCATGGCCTGTCCTGCCTTTCTGGATTTTACACTTTTTTCAGGTGTCCCTTTTGACCGGGGGGAAGTGAGACTTCATTGTAGTGCAGATTTCCTTTGCAAGCTTGCTTGGTTGGCCAAAAAGGGCGTATGCGTTTTTTCCTGAATATATTCAGGAAAAAACGCATACGTCCTTTTTGGCCAAGTGCATCATTGTGGACGTTCTGCCTCTTTTCCTATGCTTTAAATGCAATTCCAGTCTACCTCCTGAAATCGGTTTCCTGCAATTCTGCCCCGCTTTCAAGTCCTCTTGGATGCCTTACTTCAGTATATTTTTGGACGATAGCTGTCATTTATAACTCTGCAGGTTTGTGAATTACAGTGCCCCTGAGCTCCTTTCTTCAACTCGCTTTCTTGTGAGCTGGCCGCAACACCGCAGGATTGCTTCAGGCCCTAATCTGGTTCCGGCACGGCACGCTGAGCCTTTGGTTAATTCCTCTTCCTGGTGGGATATGAGAGTTAATTTTGCGCGTCCAGACACCTCCAGCTAGTCTCTCTTTGGTTCTCCCTATTCCTGTTCATCTTCCACAGAAATTGCAAACTGGGCCAAACAGGTGGTTAAAGGCACTGACTCTCCAAGTCGGGAGAGTGTTATTAAAGCGTCTGGAATGTTGCACCCGAGTACCAGGGGACGAGATCTGAGACATATTGGAACACGTCTCCCGATCACACTGTTGATCATACTCTGGGTTCCACGTGCATGTTTTAGCTGAAGGAAGAATCCCTTAAACCTGGAGAGTTGAGACCCGTGGAATGGGTACCATGCAATATGACTTCAAAGGGTCTTCATTTGCTCACCGAACCTCTCCAATCCTATCACTGCTGCGTTTATGCCCCTGTACACACGCTTGATTTTCTTTCAGAGACATAGCAATCCATAGGTTTTAAGATACTTACTAGTCAGGTACATTCTTAGGCGTTTAATATGGGGTGTTGAGTCCATTTCGTTGAGCAAGGAGTAGCTCTTGTCTATTCCTTATTTGGCTTAAGGAACTTTATCTGTGCTCATTTCAATCTCAGGTTTTATGCAGCACCCCAACTCACCTTTCCCCTTAAGCAAGCATAAGTAGGTTTTCTAAATTTGAGACCCTGTTCTGTTTTGTAATCCAGTTCCTGTGTAGCCAAGTTTACATTCCGTGTATTAGTGATATCTTATGATGTTTCTTTTTCTGTGTGACTTATTTCAGTTAGAATCATCATACCTGAATCCACTCATTATGCTGCTACGGGCCTGATGACATAGATTTCATTGCTGAGTGATATTGCATTGTACGTAAGTACCACAACTTCTTTATCCATTTTTCACTTTCTGTGATATTGAACTTGTACCGTAAATGAAGTTCTTGTAAACAGAGCCGTCCCAAACTTTGGGGTGGCTGTGTCTTTTTGATTTTAATTTCCCTAAACTATAGGACCATAAGTGGAAGTGCCCTAGGCTCTGTTGCTTTGTTTTTTAGATGTTTCAGGAATCACCATACACTTCTCTGGAGTGGCTGTTGGCAATTTACATCCCGCCCATCAGCATAACAAGGCTCCCAGTTCTCCATGGCCTGTCCTGCCTTTCTGGATTTTACACTTTTTTCAGGTGGCCCTTTTGACCGGGGGGAAGTGAGACTTCATTGTAGTGCAGATTTCCTTTGCAAGCTTGCTTGGTTGGCCAAAAAGGGCGTATGCGTTTTTTCCTGAATATATTCAGGAAAAAACGCATACGCCCTTTTTGGCCAAGTGCATCATTGTGGACGTTCTGCCTCTTTTCCTATGCTTTAAATGCAATTCCAGTCTACCTCCTGAAATCGGTTTCCTGCAATTCTGCCCCGCTTTCAAGTCCTCTTGGCAGCCTTACTTCAGTATATTTTTGGACGATAGCTGTCATTTATAACTCTGCAGGTTTGTGAATTACAGTGCCCCTGAGCTCCTTTCTTCAACTCGCTTTCTTGTGAGCTGGCCGCAACACCGCAGGATTGCTTCAGGCCCTAATCTGGTTCCGGCACGGCACGCTGAGCCTTTGGTTAATTCCTCTTCCTGGTGGGAAATGAGAGTTAAATTTGCTCGTCCAGACACCTCCACCTAGTCTCTCATTGGTTCTCCCTATTCCTGTTCATCTTCCTCAGAAATTGCAAATGGGCCAAACAGGAGGTTAAAGGCACTGACTCTCCACGTCGGGAGAGTGTTAGTAAAGCGTCTGGAATGTTGCACCCGAGTACCAGGGGACGAGAACTGAGACATATTGGAACATGTCTCCCGACCACACGGTTGATCATACTCTGGGTTCCACGTGCATGTTTTACCTGAAGGCAGAATCCCTTAAACCTGGAGAGTTGAGACCCGTGGAATGGGTACCATGCAATATGACTTCAAAGGGTCTTCATTTGCTCACCGAACCTCTCCAATCCTATCACTGCTGCGTTTATGCCCCTGTACACACGCTTGATTTTCTTTCAGAGACATAGCAATTCATAGGTTTTAAGATACTTACTAGTCAGGTACATTCTTAGGCGTTTAATATGGGGTGTTGAGTCCATTTCGTTGAGCAAGGAGTAGTTCTTGTCTATTCCATATTTGGCTTAAGGAACTTTATCTGTGTTCATTTAAATCTCTGGTTTTATGCAGCACCCCAACTCACCTTTCCCCTTAAGCAAGCATAAGTTGGTTTTCTAAATTTGAGACCCTGTTCTGTTTTGTAATCCAGTTCCTGTGTAGCCAAGTTTACATCCCGTGTATTAGTGATATCTTATGATGTTTCTTTTTCTGTGTGACTTATTTCAGTTAGAATCATCATACCTGAATCCACTCATTATGCTGCTACGGGCCTGATGACATAGATTTCATTGCTGAGTGATATTGCATTGTACGTAAGTACCACAACTTCTTTATCCATTTTTCACATTCTGCGATATTGAACTTGTACCGTAAACGTGGTTCTTGTAAACAGAGCCGTCCCAAACTTTGGGGTGGCTGTGTCTTTTTGATTTTAATTTCACTAAGCTATAGGACCATAAGTGGAAGTGCCCTAGGCTCTGTTGCTTTGTTTTTTAGATGTTTCAGGAAACACCATACACCTCTCCCGAGTGGCTCTTGGCAATTTACATCCCGCCCATCAGCATAACAAGGCTCCCAGTTCTCCATGGCCTGTCCTGCCTTTCTGGATTTTACACTTTTTTCAGATGGCCCTTTTGACCGGGGGGAAGTGAGACTTCATTGTAGTGCAGATTTCCTTTGCAAGCTTGCTTGGTTGGCCAAAAAGGGCGTATGCGTTTTTTCCTGAATATATTCAGGAAAAAACGCATACGCCCTTTTTGGCCAAGTGCATCATTGTGGACGTTCTGCCTCTTTTCCTATGCTTTAAATGCAATTCCAGTCTACCTCCTGAAATCGGTTTCCTGCAATTCTGCCCCGCTTTCAAGTCCTCTTGGCAGCCTTACTTCAGTATATTTTTGGACGATAGCTGTCATTTATAACTCTGCAGGTTTGTGAATTACAGTGCCCCTGAGCTCCTTTCTTCAACTCGCTTTCTTGTGAGCTGGCCGCAACACCGCAGGATTGCTTCAGGCCCTAATCTGGTTCCGGCACGGCACGCTGAGCCTTTGGTTAATTCCTCTTCCTGGTGGGAAATGAGAGTTAAATTTGCCCGTCCAGACACCTCCAGCTAGTCTCTCATTGGTTCTCCCTATTCCTGTTCATCTTCCGCAGAAATTGCAAACTGGGCCAAACAGGAGGTTAAAGGCACTGACTCTCCAAGTCGGGAGAGTGTTAGTAAAGCGTCTGGAATGTTGCACCCGAGTACCATGGGACGAGAACTGAGACATATTGGAACATGTCAAACGATCACACGGGTGATCATACTCTGGGTTCCACGTGCATGTTTTACCTGAAGGCAGAATCCCTTAAACCTGGAGAGTTGAGACCCGTGGAATGGGTACCATGCAATATGACTTCAAAGGGTCTTCATTTGCTCACCGAACCTCTCCAATCCTATCACTGCTGCGTTTATGCCCCTGTACACACGCTTGATTTTGTTTCAGAGACATAGCAATTCATAGGTTTTAAGATACTTACTAGTCAGGTACATTCTTAGGCGTTTAATATGGGGTGTTGAGTCCATTTCGTTGAGCAAGGAGTAGTTCTTGTCTATTCCATATTTGGCTTAAGGAACTTTATCTGTGTTCATTTAAATCTCTGGTTTTATGCAGCACCCCAACTCACCTTTCCCCTTAAGCAAGCATAAGTTGGTTTTCTAAATTTGAGACCCTGTTCTGTTTTGTAATCCAGTTCCTGTGTAGCCAAGTTTACATTCCGTGTATTAGTGATATCTTATGATGTTTCTTTTTCTGTGTGACTTATTTCAGTTAGAATCATCATACCTGAATCCACTCATTATGCTGCTACGGGCCTGATGACATAGATTTCATTGCTGAGTGATATTGCATTGTACGTAAGTACCACAACTTCTTTATCCATTTTTCACTTTCTGTGATATTGAACTTGTACCGTAAATGAAGTTCTTGTAAACAGAGCCGTCCCAAACTTTGGGGTGGCTGTGTCTTTTTGATTTTAATTTCCCTAAACTATAGGACCATAAGTGGAAGTGCCCTAGGCTCTGTTGCTTTGTTTTTTAGATGTTTCAGGAATCACCATACACTTCTCTGGAGTGGCTGTTGGCAATTTACATCCCGCCCATCAGCATAACAAGGCTCCCAGTTCTCCATGGCCTGTCCTGCCTTTCTGGATTTTACACTTTTTTCAGGTGGCCCTTTTGACCGGGGGGAAGTGAGACTTCATTGTAGTGCAGATTTCCTTTGCAAGCTTGCTTGGTTGGCCAAAAAGGGCGTATGCGTTTTTTCCTGAATATATTCAGGAAAAAACGCATACGTCCTTTTTGGCCAAGTGCATCATTGTGGACGTTCTGCCTCTTTTCCTATGCTTTAAATGCAATTCCAGTCTACCTCCTGAAATCGGTTTCCTGCAATTCTGCCCCGCTTTCAAGTCCTCTTGGCAGCCTTACTTCAGTATATTTTTGGACGATAGCTGTCATTTATAACTCTGCAGGTTTGTGAATTACAGTGCCCCTGAGCTCCTTTCTTCAACTCGCTTTCTTGTGAGCTGGCCGCAACACCGCAGGATTGCTTCAGGCCCTAATCTGGTTCCGGCACGGCACGCTGAGCCTTTGGTTAATTCCTCTTCCTGGTGGGATATGAGAGTTAAATTTTGTGCGTCCAGACACCTCCAGCTAGTCTCTCTTTGGTTCTCCCTATTCCTGTTCATCTTCCACAGAAATTGCAAACTGGGCCAAACAGGTGGTTAAAGGCACTGACTCTCCAAGTCGGGAGAGTGTTATTAAAGCGTCTGGAATGTTGCACCCGAGTACCAGGGGACGAGATCTGAGACATATTGGAACACGTCTCCCGATCACACGGTTGATCATACTCTGGGTTCCACGTGCATGTTTTAGCTGAAGGAAGAATCCCTTAAACCTGGAGAGTTGAGACCCGTGGAATGGGTACCATGCAATATGACTTCAAAGGGTCTTCATTTGCTCACCGAACCTCTCCAATCCTATCACTGCTGCGTTTATGCCCCTGTACACACGCTTGATTTTCTTTCAGAGACATAGCAATCCATAGGTTTTAAGATACTTACTAGTCAGGTACATTCTTAGGCGTTTAATATGGGGTGTTGAGTCCATTTCGTTGAGCAAGGAGTAGCTCTTGTCTATTCCTTATTTGGCTTAAGGAACTTTATCTGTGCTCATTTCAATCTCAGGTTTTATGCAGCACCCCAACTCACCTTTCCCCTTAAGCAAGCATAAGTAGGTTTTCTAAATTTGAGACCCTGTTCTGTTTTGTAATCCAGTTCCTGTGTAGCCAAGTTTACATTCCGTGTATTAGTGATATCTTATGATGTTTCTTTTTCTGTGTGACTTATTTCAGTTAGAATCATCATACCTGAATCCACTCATTATGCTGCTACGGGCCTGATGACATAGATTTCATTGCTGAGTGATATTGCATTGTACGTAAGTACCACAACTTCTTTATCCATTTTTCACTTTCTGTGATATTGAACTTGTACCGTAAATGAAGTTCTTGTAAACAGAGCCGTCCCAAACTTTGGGGTGGCTGTGTCTTTTTGATTTTAATTTCCCTAAACTATAGGACCATAAGTGGAAGTGCCCTAGGCTCTGTTGCTTTGTTTTTTAGATGTTTCAGGAATCACCATACACTTCTCTGGAGTGGCTGTTGGCAATTTACATCCCGCCCATCAGCATAACAAGGCTCCCAGTTCTCCATGGCCTGTCCTGCCTTTCTGGATTTTACACTTTTTTCAGGTGGCCCTTTTGACCGGGGGGAAGTGAGACTTCATTGTAGTGCAGATTTCCTTTGCAAGCTTGCTTGGTTGGCCAAAAAGGGCGTATGCGTTTTTTCCTGAATATATTGAGGAAAAAACGCATACGTCCTTTTTGGCCAAGTGCATCATTGTGGACGTTCTGCCTCTTTTCCTATGCTTTAAATGCAATTCCAGTCTACCTCCTGAAATCGGTTTCCTGCATTTCTGCCCCGCTTTCAAGTCCTCTTGGCAGCCTTACTTCAGTATATTTTTGGACGATAGCTGTCATTTATAACTCTGCAGGTTTGTGAATTACAGTGCCCCTGAGCTCCTTTCTTCAACTCGCTTTCTTGTGAGCTGGCCGCAACACCGCAGGATTGCTTCAGGCCCTAATTTGGTTCCGGCACGGCACGCTGAGCCTTTGGTTAATTCCTCTTCCTGGTGGGATATGAGAGTTAAATTTTGCGCGTCCAGACACCTCCAGCTAGTCTCTCTTTGGTTCTCCCTATTCCTGTTCATCTTCCGCAGAAATTGCAAACTGGGCCAAACAGGTGGTTAAAGGCACTGACTCTCCAAGTCGGGAGAGTGTTATTAAAGCGTCTGGAATGTTGCACCCGAGTACCAGGGGACGAGATCTGAGACATATTGGAACACGTCTCCCGATCACACGGTTGATCATACTCTGGGTTCCACGTGCATGTTTTAGCTGAAGGAAGAATCCCTTAAACCTGGAGAGTTGAGACCCGTGGAATGGGTACCATGCAATATGACTTCAAAGGGTCTTCATTTGCTCACCGAACCTCTCCAATCCTATCACTGCTGCGTTTATGCCCCTGTACACACGCTTGATTTTCTTTCAGAGACATAGCAATCCATAGGTTTTAAGATACTTACTAGTCAGGTACATTCTTAGGCGTTTAATATGGGGTGTTGAGTCCATTTTGTTGAGCAAGGAGTAGCTCTTGTCTATTCCTTATTTGGTTTAAGGAACTTTATCTGTGCTCATTTCAATCTCAGGTTTTATGTAGCACCCCAACTCACCTTTCCCCTTAAGCAAGCATAAGTAGGTTTTCTAAATTTGAGACCCTGTTCTGTTTTGTAATCCAGTTCCTGTGTAGCCAAGTTTACATTCCGTGTATTAGTGATATCTTATGATGTTTCTTTTTCTGTGTGACTTATTTCAGTTAGAATCATCATACCTGAATCCACTCATTATGCTGCTACGGGCCTGATGACATAGATTTCATTGCTGAGTGATATTGAATTGTACGTAAGTACCACAACTTCTTTATCCATTTTTCACTTTCTGTGATATTGAACTTGTACCGTAAATGAAGTTCTTGTAAACAGAGCCGTCCCAAACTTTGGGGTGGCTGTGTCTTTTTGATTTTAATTTCCCTAAACTATAGGACCATAAGTGGAAGTGCCCTAGGCTCTGTTGCTTTGTTTTTTGGATGTTTCAGGAATCACCATACACTTCTCTGGAGTGGCTGTTGGCAATTTACATCCCGCCCATCAGCATAACAAGGCTCCCAGTTCTCCATGGCCTGTCCTGCCTTTCTGGATTTTACACTTTTTTCAGGTGTCCCTTTTGACCGGGGGGAAGTGAGACTTCATTGTAGTGCAGATTTCCTTTGCAAGCTTGCTTGGTTGGCCAAAAAGGGCGTATGCGTTTTTTCCTGAATATATTCAGGAAAAAACGCATACGTCCTTTTTGGCCAAGTGCATCATTGTGGACGTTCTGCCTCTTTTCCTATGCTTTAAATGCAATTCCAGTCTACCTCCTGAAATCGGTTTCCTGCAATTCTGTCCCGCTTTCAAGTCCTCTTGGCAGCCTTACTTCAGTATATTTTTGGACGATAGCTGTCATTTATAACTCTGCAGGTTTGTGAATTACAGTGCCCCTGAGCTCCTTTCTTCAACTCGCTTTCTTGTGAGCTGGCCGCAACACCGCAGGATTGCTTCAGGCCCTAATCTGGTTCCGGCACGGCACGCTGAGCCTTTGGTTAATTCCTCTTCCTGGTGGGATATGAGAGTTAAATTTTGCGCGTCCAGACACCTCCAGCTAGTCTCTCTTTGGTTCTCCCTATTCCTGTTCATCTTCCGCAGAAATTGCAAACTGGGCCAAACAGGTGGTTAAAGGCACTGACTCTCCAAGTCGGGAGAGTGTTATTAAAGCGTCTGGAATGTTGCACCCGAGTACCAGGGGACGAGAACTGAGACATATTGGAACACGTCTCCCGATCACACGGTTGATCATACTTTGGGTTCCACGTGCATGTTTTAGCTGAAGGAAGAATCCCTTAAACCTGGAGAGTTGAGACCCGTGGAATGGGTACCATGCAATATGACTTCAAAGGGTCTTCATTTGCTCACCGAACCTCTCCAATCCTATCACTGCTGCTTTTATGCCCCAGTACACACGCTTGATTTTCTTTCAGAGACATAGCAATCCATAGGTTTTAAGATACTTACTAGTCAGGTACATTCTTAGGCGTTTAATATGGGGTGTTGAGTCCATTTCGTTGAGCAAGGAGTAGTTCTTGTCTATTCCATATTTGGCTTAAGGAACTTTATCTGTGCTCATTTCAATCTCTGGTTTTATGCAGCACCCCAACTCACCTTTCCCCTTAAGCAAGCATAAGTTGGTTTTCTAAATTTGAGACCCTGTTCTGTTTTGTAATCCAGTTCCTTTATAGCCAAGTTTACATTCCGTGTATTAGTGATATCTTATGATATTTCTTTTTCTGTGTGACTTATTTCAGTTAGAATCATCGTACCTGAATCCACTCATTATGCTGCTACGGGCCTGATGACATAGATTTCATTGCTGAGTGATATTGCATTGTACGTAAGTACCACAACTTCTTTATCCATTTTTCACTTTCTGCGATATTGAACTTGTACCGTAAACGAGGTTCTTGTAAACAGAGCCGTCCCAAACTTTGGGGTGGCTGTGTCTTTTTGATTTTAATTTCCCTAAGCTATAGGACCATAAGTGGAAGTGCCCTAGGCTCCGCTGCTATGTTTTTTAGATGTTTCAGGAAGCACCATACACCTCTCCCGAGTGGCTGTTGGCAATTTACATCCCGCCCATCAGCATAACAAGGCTCCCAGTTCTCCATGGCCTGTCCTGCCTTTCTGGATTTTACACTTTTTTCAGGTGGCCCTTTTGACCGGGGGGAAGTGAGACTTCATTGTAGTGCAGATTTCCTTTGCAAGCTTGCTTGGTTGGCCAAAAAGGGCGTATGCGTTTTTTCCTGAATATATTCAGGAAAAAACGCATACGCCCTTTTTGGCCAAGTGCATCATTGTGGACGTTCTGCCTCTTTTCCTATGCTTTAAATGCAATTCCAGTCTACCTCCTGAAATCGGTTTCCTGCAATTCTGCCCCGCTTTCAAGTCCTCTTGACAGCCTTACTTCAGTATATTTTTGGACGATAGCTGTCATTTATAACTCTGCAGGTTTGTGAATTACAGTGCCCCTGAGCTCCTTTTTTCAACTCGCTTTCATGGGAGCTGGCCGGAACACCGCAGCATTGCTTCAGGCCCTAATCTGGTTCCGGCACGGCACGCTGAGCCTTTGGTTAATTCCTCTTCCTGGTGGGAAATGAGAGTTAAATTTGCCCGTCCAGACACCTCCAGCTAGTCTCTCATTGGTTCTCCCTATTCCTGTTCATCTTCCACAGAAATTGCAAACTGGGCCAAACAGGAGGTTAAAGGCACTGACTCTCCAAGTCGGGAGAGTGTTATTAAAGCGTCTGGAATGTTGCACCCGAGTACCAGGGGACGAGAACTGAGACATATTGGAACACGTCTCCCGATCACACGGTTGATCATACTCTGGGTTCCACGTGCATGTTTTAGCTGAAGGAAGAATCCCTTAAACCTGGAGAGTTGAGACCCGTGGAATGGGTACCATGCAATATGACTTCAAAGGGTCTTCATTTGATCACCGAACCTCTCCAATCGTATCACTGCTGCGTTTATGCCGCTGTACACACGCTTGATTTTCTTTCAGAGACATAGCAATCCATAGGTTTTAAGATACTTACTAGTCAGGTACATTCTTAGGCGTTTAATATGGGGTGTTGAGTCCATTTTGTTGAGCAAGGAGTAGTTCTTGTCTATTCCATGTTTGGTTTAAGGAACTTTATCTGTGCTCATTTCAATCTCTGGTTTATGCAGCACCCCAACTCACCTTCCCCCTTAAGCAAGCATAAGTTGGTTTTCTACATTTGAGACCCTGTTGTGTTTTGTAATCCAGTTCCTGTGTAGCCAAGTTTACATTCCGTGTATTAGTGATATCTTATGATGTTTCTTTTTCTGTGTGACTTATTTCACTTAGAATCATCATACCTGAATCCACTCATTATGCTTCTACGGGCCTGATAACATAGATTTTATTGCTGAGTGATATTGCATTGTACGTAAGTACCACAACTTCCTTATTCATTTTTCAAATTCTGCGATATTGAACTTGTACCATAAACGGGGTTCTTGTAAACAGAGCGGTCCCAAATTTTGGGGTGGCTGTGTCTTTTTGATTTTAATTTCCCTAAGCTATAGGACCATAAGTGGAAGTGCCCTAGGCTCTGTTGCTTTGTTTTTTAGATGTTTCAGGAAATACCATACACCTCTCCGGAGTGGCTGTTGGCAATTTACATCCCGCCCATCAGCATAACAAGGCTCCCAGTTCTCCAAGGCCTGTCCTGCCTTTCTGGATTTTACACATTTTTCAGATGGCCCTTTTGACCCGGGGGAAGTGAGACTTCATTGTAGTGCAGATTTCCTTTGCAAGCTTGCTTGGTTGGCCCAAAAGTGCGTATGTGTTTTTTGCTGAATATATTCAGGAAAAAACGAATATGCCCTTTTTGACCAAGTGCATCATTGTTGATGTTCTGCCTCTTTTCCTGTGCTTTAAATGCAATTCCAGTCTACCTCCTGAAATCGGTTTCCTGCAATTCTGCCTTGCTTTCAGTGCCTCTTCATAGCCTTTCCTCAATATACTTTTTGAAAATAGTTGGCCTTTATAACTCTGCAGATATTGAATTGCAGTGGCCCTTAGCTCCATTTTACAGCTCTTATTTTTGTGATCTTGCCTCATAACCACAGAATTCCTTCAGGCCCTATTGTTCTTCTGGGACACCTTACTGTGCCTTTGGTTTATTTTTCTCACTGATATGAAATTAGAGTGACATGTGCCCATTGAAACTGCTACAGCTAGTTTCTTACTGGTTCCCCCTATTCCCATTCATCCTCCGCACTAACTGCAGACTGTGCGATACCAGAACTTAAAGGCATTGACTCTCCATGTGGGGATATTTTTAGTAAAGCGGCTGGAATGTCGATCCGGAGCCCCAGGAGAGGAAAAATGAGGTGCGTTTTAGAAACCTTTCCCGATCATATGGTATACCAGTCGCTGGGTTTCCCAAGCATGGTTTAGCTGTAGGAAGATTCCCTTCAACCTGGAGTGTTGGGACCCTTGGAATGAGTAGCATGAAATATTGCATTAAACTTTTGGCAGTTGCTCACCAAAGCTCACCAATCCTCTCAGCCCCAAGTGTCCAGCCTTATGTCTTATCCAGCTGTGGGTTTATATGTGGTCAATCCAGGTTGCATCACAGCCCCTGAGCGAATTTTGTAAGAATTTTTCTCTCTTTCATTGTTTCTGCGTTTTGTTTTTAAAATTTATTTCTATAATGGGGTTTAGCTCATTTTCACTGCTGTGTTTGTGCCGCTCTGCACACACTTGATTCCCTTATGGAGATATATCAATACATGGGTTTTAAGATTCTTATTACTCAGATATATTTCTCTGCGGTGTATAGGGTGTGTTGAGGCCAGTTCATTGAGCAAGGTGTAGATCTTGTCTAATATCTATTTGGTTTATTGAACGGTATCTGTGCTAATTTCAAACTCTGGTTTTATGCATCACCCCACCTCTCCTTTCCCCTTAAGCTGAAATAAGTGTGTTTTCTAAATGTGAGACACTGTTCTGTTCTGTAATTCATTTCTTGTGCAGCCATATTTACCCTCCCTCTATAAGTGATATCTTATGATATGTTTCTTTTTCTGTTTGACTTATTTCAAGTAGTATTATCGGACCTAAATCCACTCTTTATCCTTCTACTAGCCTTATTACATTGATTTCATGGTGAAGAGATATTCCATTGTACATAAGTACCACATCTTCTTTATCCATTGTTCTCTTTCCTGGGATATTTAAGGTGTACTGAAGTTGAGGTTCTTGTAAACAGAGTAGCCCTAAACTGTGGTGTGCTTGTGTCTTGTTGATTTTTAGACTTCCCTAGATATACTCCCATGATTGGAAGTGTCCTATACTCTGTAGCTCTGTTTTTTAGATGATTTAGGAACCACCATACACTTCTCCAGAGTGGCTCTCGGCAGTTCACACACTGCCCATCAGCGTATAAAGGCTCCCTGTTCTCCATGGCCTGTCCTGCATTTCTGGTTTTTACAATTGTTTAGGATGGCCCTTTTGACTGGTGGGAAATGAGACTTCTTTGTTGTGCACATTTGCATTGCTTGCTTGCTTCATTGCCCATAAAGTGTGTATGCGTTTTTTCCTGGATATAATCAGGAAAAAACGCATATGCCCTTTTGGGCCAACTGCATCATTGTCGAAATTCTGCCGCTTTTCATGTGCTTTAAAGACGAGTCCAATCTATCTCTTGAAATCTGTTTCTTGCAATTCTGTCTTGCATTCAGATCCTCTTCTTTGCCTTACCTCAACATATTTTTGGACGTTAGTTTTCATTTATAACTCTGCAGGTTTGTGAATTGCAGTGACCCTGAGCTCCATTTCTTAAGTTGCTCTTTTGTGAGCTGGCCTCAAACCCGCAGGATTGCTTCAGGCCCTATTTTGGCTCGGGCGAGGCGGGCTGAGCCTTTTTTCAATTCTTATTCTTAATGGGAAATTAGAGTGATATGTGCCCGTCCAAACCCCTACAACTATTCTCTCATTGGTTCCCCCTCTTCCCGTTCATCCTCCTCACAATTTGCAAAATGTTTGAAACAGAAGTTGAAATGTGCTGATTCTCCAAGTGGGGAGATTCTAAGTAACGTGGCTGGAATGGTGAACAGGAGCACCAGGAGAGGATAAATGAGCTGCATTTTAGACACATCTCCCGATCACATGGTGTACAGTCCTCTGGGTTTTCCATGCATGTTTTAGCTGTAGGAAGATCCCTTGAACCTGCAGATTTGGGACCCATTGAATGGGTACCAGGTAGTATTACTTTAAAGGGTGTGCATTTCCTCACCCAACCTCACATTTCTCTTAGTGCAAACAGTTTCCAGCCTTATGTCTCATCCTGCTGTGGGTCTAGATGTGTTCAATCCATGTTGCATCACCGGCCCTGAGGAAAAGTTGTAAGAGGTTTTCTCTGTCTCTCTGTCGTTTATTTTTTTCAATTTATTACTATATTGGTTACAGCTGATTTTCAAAGCTCTGTTTCTTGCTGCTGTACATCCACTTGATTCACGTACAGAGAGACATCAGTAAATTCTTTTTCAGATTCTTACCAGTCGTATATATTCTTTTCCGGTGACTTGAGTGTGCTGAGTGCAGTTCTTTTAGCTACCGTGTAGGCCTTGTTGATTATCAGTTTGGTATTTGGAATGGTATCTTTGCTAATTTCAACCTCCTGGATGATGCCTCACCCCTCCCCACCTTTCCCGTTTAGCAGCCTTATGCGTGTTTTCTACATATTTGACTATGTTTTTGTTTTGTAATTTATTTCATGTGTAGCCATTTTGGATTCCACCTTTAAGTGATATCTTATGATATGTGTCTTTTTCTTTTTGAATTATGTCACTTAGAATGATCATACGTAACTCCTCCGGAGTTGTTACAACTGGCCATATTTCATTGATTTACAGGCTGAATAATATTCCACTCTACCTAAGTACCACATCTCTATCCATTTTTTCTCTCCAGAGACATTTAAGTTATATCCTAGTCGAGGATCTTTTAAACAGAGAGGGGGTAAACATTGGGGTGCCTGTGTCCTCTCGATTTTTGTTTTTCCCAAGATATACGCCCATGAGTGCAAGTGCCCTATGCTCTGTAGCTCATTTTTTAGATGCTTTAGTAAACACAATACACTTCTCCAGAATGGCCGTTGGCAATATACATTTCCACTATAAGTCTCACAGGGCTCCCTCTTCTCCTTGCCCTGTCCTGCATTTCTGTTGTTTACGCTTTATGAGGATGGCTCTTCTGACTGATGCGAAGTGATATCTCTTGTAGTATTGACTTCCAGTGCCCACCTGTTTGGTTGGCTAAAAAAGTGTATGCCCTTTTCTTGAATATATACAGAAAAAATCGCATACACCCTTTTTGGCCAACTGCAATGTTGGCAATGTTCAGCTCCTTTTCTTGTGCTTAATGGCGAGTCCTTTCTACCTCCTCAAATCCCTTTCCTGCCATTCTCCCTTGCTTACAAGTCCTTTTCTCTGACTTTCCTCAAGACATTTTTCAGTGATGGATATTTTCAACTCTGCAGTTTCGTGAATTTTACTGTCCTTGAGTTCCATTGTTCAACTTGTGTTTATGGGAACTGGCCACAAAGCAGCGGGATTTCCTCAAGCCCTATACTGTTTCCATGGGCAACCCTAGCCTTTGGTCAATTCGTCTTCCTGATTGGAAATTAGAGTGACATGTGCCTGTCTGAACACCTAGGACTTGTCTCTCATTGTTCCTCATCCTTCCGCTTCATCCTCTGGACAAATTCCAAACTGTACGCAACAGGATGTTGACAGTGCTGTCATCTCCAAGTGGGGAGACTGTTAGTAAAGACGCTGGATGGGTGAGCCCGAGCACCAGGAGATGAGGAGATGAGATGCCTTTTCCAAACTCTTCCCGATCAGACGGTATACCATCCTCTGGGTGTGACAGACATGTTTTAGCAGTAGGAAGAGTCCCATTCATGTAAGGAGAACACCAGGGCTTTTTCAAAATCAGTGTCTCCCCGAAACCCAAACTGGGGAATTTTTTAAGCTACGGCTACACATATGTTCATTAAGGGCCTTGGGAAGTAGGCAGAGTCCAAACTTTAGATGATTGAAGTCTTCAGGGTCAGAAGCACTCACCACCAGCTTCCCTTAGGTTACACTTTAACTGTCATTGATAGATGATGTCAATAAAAATATCTATTCTTTTTCAGATTATTTCCCCTTATAGGTTATTGCAAAATGTTGAGTGTAGTTCCCTGTGCTATACAGTAGTTCCTTGTTGATGATCTATTTTATACATAGCAGTGTGTATGTGTTAATCCCAAACTGTTAATTTATCCCTCCTCCCACCTTTCCGCTTTGGTAATAATAAATTATAAGATTTTATACTTCTCAGAAACGGGGGAGCTGAAAGAGAGGTATCATTTTCAATGGAAAAGCATTTAAAACAAGATTGAAGCTTTAACCAAGATTATTAGATGTACATCCTTGGAAAGAAATCACTTCGTTTCTCTAATATTGACCTGACAAATAAGACAAACCTTTTCACTGAACTTGCTTATAATAAAGTGATGGAAATATCCAATGGAAGCGTTAGAAACATCTTATTTTACCCGAGCCTTATACACTGTTCTATGTTAACTACAGTTTGGCTCACACATCTGTTCATTGAGGTTACAATAGTCTCAATTTCTGTTACTGATCCTCCAGAGTGGACCCCAACAAGTGTCCCCCTGCGCAGTGTCATTGGGGCCAACAGATCGAGACTGAGTTTGGTTCACAAGCAAAGGAAACTTTATATTTTGATCAGAGAATGGAGAGGTGAGAGCATGCACTACCCTGTGGGCTGTGGCCTGGGCTGCTGTGTAGAGATCCTGTCAGAGTCAGTGGGAGGGAGGGGGCGGAGCTCTCGAGGGCCGGGTTGGCTGCAGCTCAGGCTCTATATCGCGGAGTCTGCACTGGGCCCCAGGAGCTGAGGTGTCGACCCAGCCATTCTGCACTAGGAAATCTGGTCTGAAGTGCCGGGTGTGGAACCTCTGCATGCGGGACCCTAGGAGCACATGAAATTAGACAAAGCACAAAGGATAAAAAAGGTTAGACTTGACTTTATTGCCCAGATTCTATTTTTATCTCCCAGGGATTTTTAATGGGCTTTGCTGGGGACAAACCCCTCCTCTGCCTTTTGTCCCGTTCCTCATTCTTGGAGTGCTGAGGGTGCAGACCCTTCTTCTGTAACTGCTGAGTGCTGAGTTGGGAGCCCTCATACCAAGGGGTGAGGGTCAGAGCTTCTCCCCAGCAGCCTCCAGGTGACGTTGATTGTCCCCAGGCCCCCTGCCTCCCTGCTCGTCCACCCGAGCACCAGCATTGGAAGCGTTATAGATTCTAATGACCTTTAAGGGTCCAGGAAAGAGATGTGCAGAGATGCTGTGGGGGCCGGTTTCACCCCGCCCCACATTTGTTCGGCCACCTTAGGCTGACCGTTTCTGCCAGCCTAGATGCTCTGAACAGTAGTCTGTGCTTTCTTCAATTAGGCCCCTGAATTAACGTACAAACAGCACCAGGTGTCAGAGCCCTGCCCGCTCAACTCCCAGACAGTCCAGGGTCAGTGGTGATCAAGGACCATGATGGTCACTGAGTCAACAGCCTTTTGAAGTAAACAGGAGTCCAGCCAGTCTTATTGGCCACCATCATCACGGTGTCTGTAGGCTTTTCTATGGTGACAGTGTGATATACGGTTCCCCCGCCAAGATTATTAGCTCCCCTCTGGGTGCAGTAAGTCCTGCAAGCAGTAGTCTACTCTTTTGGGACACACTCTTGTTGTTTTATGAGAGAAACTCCAGGTCAAGTGATGTTCACACGAGTCGTCATGGTGTCCTGTTGCCCCCGGTTATCTCTCTGGATGTTGGAGTTGGAGGGCCTCCTCACTCGAGGTTGGTGTGCCCACGGAGCAAACCCTGCAACTTCAGGGCATGGTTGGTGGTTAGGATCACCACGTGGGGTCCTTTTCCCTTAGGAGGGAGGTGGCCTTTTGGGCTGCTGATTTCCAGGTTTTTAGATACCGCCAGTATCTTGGCCAGATGCGGCAGTGGGCCAAGCCCCTTGGTGACCATAGTTTATCCTACCTGGATGGCATTCTTGCATTGTTCCATTTCAAGTGGTCCCAGTTTTTGCACTAATTCTCCAATGGCGATTCACCTTTCACTGGGAATGTAAAGGTCAAAGGGTTTAGCTAAATTAGGGAGTTCCAGGGCAAGGGTCTGAATTGACTGCTCTTTCCATTCTTGAAAGGCCACTTCTGGATTCTATTCAAAAGGATCATCATCTTTTCCTTTCAGTGTTTCATATAGAGGCCCAGCTAGTAGACTGCAGTTAGGGATCCAGAAGCAGCAAATCCTGGCCTCCCCAGGAACCCCTAAGCTGTCTTCTAGATTTAGAAAGGAGTAAGGCCGAAAATGGTTTCTTCCCTTTCCTGGGATGGGCTTCTCCGACCTTCTGTGAGAATGAAGCCCAGGCAGGTCACCGCAGTCTGTGATATTTGAGCTTTTTCTTGGACAACTTCTATCCTTTATTGGCTTGGTAGTTCAGAGGCCTCCTTAGTAGGGCTGGCGATCAGAATGTCGTCTGCGTACTGAAGGAGGGTTTCCTTTTCCAGAGGTAGAACTTTTAGGTCTTTAGCTAAGGTTTCCCCAAAGATGGTGTGGGAATTTTTGCACCCTTGGGGCAAGACGGCCCGGAAGTATTGTTTTAGTTGTATGTTGAGTCCTGCCACTCACAAGCCAAAATTTCTTGTGACTCTGGGACTAATGGAATACAAAAGAAGGCATCATTGAAGACTAATACAGAATACCATGTCCTGGTGGTTGGTAGAATGACCAGCAGGGTGTAGGAATTAGGAGCAACTGGAGGTATATCCTCGGTGGCTTCACTGACTGTCCTGACATCCTTTACCAGGTCCCCAGCAGCCCATGGGGCTCTCGTGGTCAGACCAATCCCAGAATATGGAGCTCACCTGGGCAGGTACCCCACCCCCACCCCAGCCCACGGGGCTCTCGTGGTCAGGCCCTTCCCAGGATACAGAGCTACCCTTGCAGGTCCCGTGGCAGGGCTGGGCACACAGGAACCATGCACATAGCCCTCATTGCAGAGCACCCCCAGCTCACCTGTCGCTCAGAGCTGACACAGAGCACCTCAGAGCAGGACTTGAACTAACAAACAGCAGCTGCGACAGGTCTGTGACCCTGGGCATCACTCTGTGCGGCCTCCCTCCACTTGGTCTTCCAGAGACTTCCACTGTACCCGGGGCACCAGGCCTCTGTCTCCAACCACCACTCACCCCTCCTCTCCCTGACTCCTGGGTTCCTCTCATTAGGAGAGGGTTTTCTTGAAGTTGTCTCCCACTCATGGGCCAGATAAAATGATTAGAAAACAAGCCAAAGCTGCAGCCCCTTGTCTATCCTGACTCTCAGGAGCCCACACCTGTTCCTTGGACCTGGCCGGTTCAGCAAGTTCCATTTTCTGCAACTGTGAGCCCCTGAGGGGTGATGATTGGCTGAGCTGGGCAGCCTTACCGTGCCGGCCAGCCCTCCCCCGGTGTGCCTGGGTTGAGATCAATATAAATACCACTCCAGGCAGCAAGAGCCCCTGCAGCCGTGCCTGACGCCATTTTCTCTGCCCTGTCAGCAGTCTCGGGGCTGGGCTGGTGGGAGGGAGTGAGAGGCCACGGCTTTGTGGGTGGCCCAGTGTGAGTGGGGCTCTGCTGGACTTTCTGCAGCAGTTGCCAGGCTGCCACCTGCTAAAGAAGAGGATGTGTCACCCATACCTGCTGCTGGAATTTCTCCCTGGGCAGAGGTGAGGAAGGAAAAAAGCAGTGGGGGCAGGGACAGGACGGGTATCTCAGGCAGGGAAATGGAAATCTTCCAGAAGAGCACCCAGGGCCAGGACCATCCTGGCTGGCCTGCAGGCACCAAGTCGGCTGGCATGCTGTCACTCGTGTGGCTCTATGGCCCTTCCTCTAGGCTTTCAAGTCCTTGTATATATTCAGGTGTTTTACCTGGGACGGGTGGGAATAGTTCAGCAGCAACTGGCCTGGGGCTCAGCTCACGTTTACTCACAGATGCCTCGGCACGGTGCCCCAGCTTTGCAATGAGGATGCTTGTTACGTGGGGGCTGCTGGCTGAATGGGAGACGATTCCCCACCACTGACCAACTTCAGAATTGTTTACAACTGGAGCAAGTGCCCTGATACGGTTTTCCTCTGTGGAACTGGTGGGTTCTGTGTTTTTTTTCTCTTTTTCGTTTTTGGTTCAAGGTAGATTTTATTCCTCTTTTTTGTATTTACAGATATAAGCATGGAAATAATTTATTCATATAAATACATGTATGTGAAGGGAATAATTGTTTTTTCTGTTTTATTTTTTAAATTTTCTTTTCAATTTTGAATTTTATTTTATATTTTTATACAGCAGGTTCTTATTGGTTATCTATTTTATACATATAAATGTATACATGCCAATCCCAGTCTCTCAACTCCTCCCACCACCACCCCCCCAACAGCTTTCCCCCCTTGTTGTCCATACATTTGTTGTCTACATCTGTTGCTCTATTTATGCCTTGCAAAATGGTTAATCTGTATGGTTTTTCTAGGTTCCACATATATGCATGAATATACAAGATTTGTTTTTCTCTTTCTGACTTACTTCACTCTGTATGACAGTCTCTAGATCCATCGACGTCTCTACAAATGACCCAATTTCATTCCTTTTCATGGCTTAGTAATATTCCATTTTATATATGTACCACAGCTTTATGCATTCGTCTGTCTGTGGGCATTTAGGTTGCTTCCATTACCTCGATATTGTAAACAGTGATGCAATGAACATTGCGGTGAATGTCTCTTTTTGATTTATGGTTTTGTCTGGGTATATGTCCAGTACTGGGATTGCTGTATCATATGGTAATTCTATTGTTAGTTTCTTAAGAAACTCCATATTGTTCTCCATAGTGAATGTAACAATTTATATTCCCAACAATAGTGGAAGAGGGTTCCTTTTCTCCACACCCTTTCCAGCATTTATTGTTTGTAGATTTTCTGATGATGCCCATTCTATCAGGTGTGAGGTGATACCTCATTGTTGAGTCCATTTTGTTGAGCAAGGGGTAGGTCTTGTCTATTACACATTTGGCTTATGGAACAGTATCTGTGCTAATGTCAAACTCTGGTTTTATGCAGCACCCCAACTCACCTTCCCCGTTAAAAAAGCATAAGTTGGTTTTCTGAACTTGAGACCCTGTTCTGTTTTATAATTCAGTTCATGTGTAGCCAAGTTCACATTCCGTGTATTAGTGATATCTTATGATGTTTCTTTTTCTGTGTGACTTATTTCAGTTAGAATCATCATACCTGAATCCACTCATTATGCTGCTACGGGCCTGATGACATAGGTTTCATTGCTGAGTGATATTGCATTGTACTTACGTACACACAACTTACGTACCACAACTTCTTTATCCATTTTTCACTTTCTGCAATATTGAACTTGTACCGTAAACGAGGTTCTTGTAAACAGAGCCGTCCCAAACTTTGGGGTGGCTGTGTCTTTTTGATTTTAATTTCCCTAAGCTATAGGACCATAAGTGGAAGTGCCCTAGGCTCTGTTGCTTTGTTTTTTAGATGTTTCAGGAAACACCATACACTTCTCCCCAGTGGCTCTTGGCAATTTACATCCCGCCCATCAGCATAACAAGGCTCCCAGTTCTCCATGGCCTGTCCTGCCTTTCTGGATTTTACACTTTTTTCAGATGGCCCCTTTGACTGGGGGGAAGTGAGACTTCATTGTAGTGCAGATTTCCTTTGCAAGCTTGCTTGGTTGGCCAAAAAGGGCGTATGCGTTTTTTCCTGCACGAAAAAACGCATACGCCCTTTTGGCCAAGTGCATCATTGTGGACGTTCTGCCTCTTTTCCTATGCTTTAAATGCAATTCCAGTCTACCTCCTGAAATCGGTTTCCTGCAATTCTGCCCCGCTTTCAAGTCCTCTTGGCAGCCTTACTTCAGTATATTTTTGGACGATAGCTGTCATTTATAACTCTGCAGGTTTGTGAATTACAGTGCCCCTGAGCTCCTTTCTTCAACTCGCTTTCTTGTGAGCTGGCCGCAACACCGCAGGATTGCTTCAGGCCCTAATCTGGTTCCGGCACGGCACGCTGAGCCTTTGCTTAATTCCTCTTCCTGGTGGGAAATGAGAGTTAAATTTGCCCGTCCAGACACCTCCAGCTAGTCTCTCATTGGTTCTCCCTATTCCTGTTCATCTTCCGCAGAAATTGCAAACTGGGCCAAACAGGAGGTTAAAGGCACTGACTCTCCAAGTCGGGAGAGTGTTAGTAAAGCGTCTGGAATGTTGCACCCGAGTACCAGGGGACAAGAACTGAGACATATTGGAACACGTCTCCCGATCACACGGTTGATCATACTCTGGGTTCCACGTGCATGTTTTAGCTGAAGGAAGAATCCCTTAAACCTGGAGAGTTGAGACCCGTGGAATGGGTACCATGCAATATGACTTCAAAGGGTCTTCATTTGCTCACCGAACCTCTCCAATCCTATCACTGCTGCGTTTATGCCCCTGTACACACGCTTGATTTTCTTTCAGAGACATAGCAATCCATAGGTTTTAAGATACTTACTAGTCAGGTACATTCTTAGGCGTTTAATATGGGGTGTTGAGTCCATTTCGTTGAGCAAGGAGTAGTTCTTGTCTATTCCATATTTGGCTTAAGGAACTTTATCTGTGCTCATTTCAATCTCTGGTTTTATGCAGCACCCCAACTCACCTTTCCCCTTAAGCAAGCATAAGTTGGTTTTCTAAATTTGAGACCCTGTTCTGTTTTGTAATCCAGTTCCTGTGTAGCCAAGTTTACATCCTGTGTATTAGTGATATCTTATGATGTTTCTTTTTCTGTGTGACTTATTTGAGTTAGAATCATCATACCTGAATCCACTCATTATGCTGCTACGGGCCTGATGACATAGATTTCATTGCTGAGTGATATTGCATTGTACGTAAGTACCACAACTTCTTTATCCATTTTTCACTTTCTGCGATATTGAACTTGTACCGTAAACGAGGTTCTTGTAAACAGAGCCGTCCCAAACTTTGGGGTGGCTGTGTCTTTTTGATTTTAATTTCCCTAAGCTATAGGACCATAAGTGGAAGTGCCCTAGGCTCTGTTGCTTTGTTTTTTAGATGTTTCAGGAAACACCATACACCTCTCCCGAGTGGCTGTTGGCAATTTACATCCCGCCCATCAGCATAACAAGGCTCCCAGTTCTCCATGGCCTGTCCTGCCTTTCTGGATTTTACACTTTTTTCAGATGGCCCTTTTGACCGGGGGGAAGTGAGACTTCACTGTAGTGCAGATTTCCTTTGCAAGCTTGCTTGGTTGGCCAAAAAGGGCGTATGCGTTTTTTCCTGAATATATTCAGGAAAAAACGCATACGCCCTTTTTGGCCAAGTGCATCATTGTGGACGTTCTGCCTCTTTTCCTATGCTTTAAATGCAATTCCAGTCTACCTCCTGAAATCGGTTTCCTGCAATTCTGCCCCGCTTTCAAGTCCTCTTGGCAGCCTTACTTCAGTATATTTTTGGATGATAGCTGTCATTTATAACTCTGCAGGTTTGTGAATTACAGTGCCCCTGAGCTCCTTTCTTCAACTCGCTTTCTTGTGAGCTGGCCGCAACACCGCAGGATTGCTTCAGGCCCTAATCTGGTTCCGGCACGGCACGCTGAGCCTTTGGTTAATTCCTCTTCCTGGTGGGAAATGAGAGTTAAATTTGCCCTTCCAGACACCTCCAGCTAGTCTCTCATTGGTTCTCCCTATTCCTGTTCATCTTCCGCAGAAATTGCAAACTGGGCCAAACAGGAGGTTAAAGGCACTGACTCTCCAAGTCGGGAGAGTGTTAGTAAAGCGTGTGGAATGTTGCACCCGAGTACCAGGGGACGAGAACTGAGACATATTGGAACACGTCTCCCGATCACATGGTTGATCATACTCTGGGTTCCACGTGCATGTTTTAGCTGAAGGAAGAATCCCTTAAACCTGGACAGTTGAGACCCGTGGAATGGGTACCATGCAATATGACTTCAAAGGGTCTTCATTTGCTCACCGAACCTCTCCAATCCTATCACTGCTGCGTTTATGCCCCTGTACACACGCTTGATTTTCTTTCAGAGACATAGCAATCCATAGGTTTTAAGATACTTACTAGTCAGGTACATTCTTAGGCGTTTAATATGGGGTGTTGAGTCCATTTCGTTGAGCAAGGAGTAGTTCTTTTCTATTCCATATTTGGCTTAAGGAACTTTATCTGTGCTCATTTCAATCTCTGGTTTTATGCAGCACCCCAACTCACCTTTCCCCTTAAGCAAGCATAAGTTGGTTTTCTAAATTTGAGACCCTGTTCTGTTTTGTAATCCAGTTCCTGTGTAGCCAAGTTTACATCCTGTGTATTAGTGATATCTTATGATGTTTCTTTTTCTGTGTGACTTATTTGAGTTAGAATCATCATACCTGAATCCACTCATTATGCTGCTACGGGCCTGATGACATAGATTTCATTGCTGAGTGATATTGCATTGTACGTAAGTACCACAACTTCTTTATCCATTTTTCACTTTCTGCGATATTGAACTTGTACCGTAAACGAGGTTCTTGTAAACAGAGCCGTCCCAAACTTTGGGGTGGCTGTGTCTTTTTGATTTTAATTTCCCTAAGCTATAGGACCATAAGTGGAAGTGCCCTAGGCTCTGTTGCTTTGTTTTTTAGATGTTTCAGGAAACACCATACACCTCTCCCGAGTGGCTGTTGGCAATTTACATCCCGCCCATCAGCATAACAAGGCTCCCAGTTCTCCATGGCCTGTCCTGCCTTTCTGGATTTTACACTTTTTTCAGATGGCCCTTTTGACCGGGGGGAAGTGAGACTTCATTGTAGTGCAGATTTCCTTTGCAAGCTTGCTTGGTTGGCCAAAAAGGGCGTATGCGTTTTTTCCTGAATATATTCAGGAAAAAACGCATACGCCCTTTTTGGCCAAGTGCATCATTGTGGACGTTCTGCCTCTTTTCCTATGCTTTAAATGCAATTCCAGTCTACCTCCTGAAATCGGTTTCCTGCAATTCTGCCCCGCTTTCAAGTCCTCTTGGCAGCCTTACTTCAGTATATTTTTGGATGATAGCTGTCATTTATAACTCTGCAGGTTTGTGAATTACAGTGCCCCTGAGCTCCTTTCTTCAACTCGCTTTCTTGTGAGCTGGCCGCAACACCGCAGGATTGCTTCAGGCCCTAATCTGGTTCCGGCACGGCACGCTGAGCCTTTGGTTAATTCCTCTTCCTGGTGGGAAATGAGAGTTAAATTTGCCCTTCCAGACACCTCCAGCTAGTCTCTCATTGGTTCTCCCTATTCCTGTTCATCTTCCGCAGAAATTGCAAACTGGGCCAAACAGGAGGTTAAAGGCACTGACTCTCCAAGTCGGGAGAGTGTTAGTAAAGCGTCTGGAATGTTGCAACCGAGTACCAGGGGACGAGAACTGAGACATATTGGAACACGTCTCCCGATCACACGGTTGATCATACTCTGGGTTCCACGTGCATGTTTTAGCTGAAGGAAGAATCCCTTAAACCTGGAGAGTTGAGACCCGTGGAATGGGTACCATGCAATATGACTTCAAAGGGTCTTCATTTGCTCACCGAACCTCTCCAATCCTATCACTGCTGCGTTTATGCCCCTGTACACACGCTTCATTTTCTTTCAGAGACATAGCAATCCATAGGTTTTAAGATACTTACTAGTCAGGTACATTCTTAGGCGTTTAATATGGGGTGTTGAGTCCATTTCGTTGAGCAAGGAGTAGTTCTTGTCTATTCCATATTTGGCTTAAGGAACTTTATCTGTGCTCATTTCAATCTCTGGTTTGATGCAGCACCCCAACTCACCTTTCCCCTTAAGCAAGCATAAGTTGGTTTTCTAAATTTGAGACCCTGTTCTGTTTTGTAATCCAGTTCCTGTGTAGCCAAGTTTACATCCCGTGTATTAGTGATATCTTATGATGTTTCTTTTTCTGTGTGACTTATTTGAGTTAGAATCATCATACCTGAGTCCACTCATTATGCTGGTACGGGCCTGATGACATAGATTTCATTGCTGAGTGATATTGCATTGTACGTAAGTACCACAACTTCTTTATCCATTTTTCACTTTCTGCGATATTGAACTTGTACCGTAAACGAGGTTCTTGTAAACAGAGCCGTCCCAAACTTTGGGGTGGCTGTGTCTTTTTGATTTTAATTTCCCTAAGCTATAGGACCATAAGTGGAAGTGCCCTAGGCTCTGTTGCTTTGTTTTTTAGATGTTTCAGGAAACACCATACACCTCTCCCGAGTGGCTGTTGGCAATTTACATCCCGCCCATCAGCATAACAAGGCTCCCAGTTCTCCATGGCCTGTCCTGCCTTTCTGGATTTTACACTTTTTTCAGATGGCCCTTTTGACCGGGGGGAAGTGAGACTTCATTGTAGTGCAGATTTCCTTTGCAAGCTTGCTTGGTTGGCCAAAAAGGGCGTATGCGTTTTTTCCTGAATATATTCAGGAAAAAACGCATACGCCCTTTTGGCCAAGTGCATCATTGTGGACGTTCTGCCTCTTTTCCTATGCTTTAAATGCAATTCCAGTCTACCTCCTGAAATCGGTTTCCTGCAATTCTGCCCCGCTTTCAAGTCCTCTTGGCAGCCTTACTTCAGTATATTTTTGGACGATAGCTGTCATTTATAACTCTGCAGGTTTGTGAATTACAGTGCCCCTGAGCTCCTTTCTTCAACTCGCTTTCTTGTGAGCTGGCCGCAACACCGCAGGATTGCTTCAGGCCCTAATCTGGTTCCGGCACGGCATGCTGAGCCTTTGGTTAATTCCTCTTCCTGGTGGGAAATGAGAGTTAAATTTGCCCTTCCAGACACCTCCAGCTAGTCTCTCATTGGTTCTCCCTATTCCTGTTCATCTTCCGCAGAAATTGCAAACTGGGCCAAACAGGAGGTTAAAGGCACTGACTCTCCAAGTCGGGAGAGTGTTAGTAAAGCGTGTGGAATGTTGCACCCGAGTACCAGGGGACGAGAACTGAGACATATTGGAACACGTCTCCCGATCACATGGTTGATCATACTCTGGGTTCCATGTGCATGTTTTAGCTGAAGGAAGAATCCCTTAAACCTGGACAGTTGAGACTCGTGGAATGGGTACCATGCAATATGACTTCAAAGGGTCTTCATTTGCTCACCGAACCTCTCCAATCCTATCACTGCTGCGTTTATGCCCCTGTACACACGCTTGATTTTCTTTCAGAGACATAGCAATCCATAGGTTTTAAGATACTTACTAGTCAGGTACATTCTTAGGCGTTTAATATGGGGTGTTGAGTCCATTTCGTTGAGCAAGGAGTAGTTCTTGTCTATTCCATATTTGGCTTAAGGAACTTTATCTGTGCTCATTTCAATCTCTGGTTTGATGCAGCACCCCAACTCACCTTTCCCCTTAAGCAAGCATAAGTTGGTTTTCTAAATTTGAGACCCTGTTCTGTTTTGTAATCCAGTTCCTGTGTAGCCAAGTTTACATCCCGTGTATTAGTGATTTCTTATGATGTTTCTTTTTCTGTGTGACTTATTTGAGTTAGAATCATCATACCTGAGTCCACTCATTATGCTGCTACGGGCCTGATGACATAGATTTCATTGCTGAGTGATATTGCATTGTACGTAAGTACCACAACTTCTTTATCCATTTTTCACTTTCTGCGATATTGAACTTGTACCGTAAACGAGGTTCTTGTAAACAGAGCCGTCCCAAACTTTAGGGTGGCTGTGTCTTTTTGATTTTAATTTCCCTAAGCTATAGGACCATAAGTGGAAGTGCCCTAGGCTCTGTTGCTTTGTTTTTTCGATGTTTCAGGAAACACCATACACCTCTCCCGAGTGGCTGTTGGCAATTTACATCCCGCCCATCAACATAACAAGGCTCCCAGTTCTCCATGGCCTGTCCTGCCTTTCTGGATTTTACACTTTTTTCAGATGGCCCTTTTGACCGGGGGGAAGTGAGACTTCATTGTAGTGCAGATTTCCTTTGCAAGCTTGCTTGGTTGGCCAAAAAGGGCGTATGCGTTTTTTCCTGAATATATTCAGGAAAAAACGCATACGCCCTTTTTGGCCAAGTGCATCATTGTGGACGTTCTGCCTCTTTTCCTATGCTTTAAATGCAATTCCAGTCTACCTCCTGAAATCGGTTTCCTGCAATTCTGCCCCGCTTTCAAGTCCTCTTGGCAGCCTTACTTCAGTATATTTTTGGACGATAACTGTCATTTATAACTCTGCAGGTTTGTGAATTACAGTTCCCCTGAGCTCCTTTCTTCAACTCGCTTTCTTGTGAGCTGGCCGCAACACCGCAGGATTGCTTCAGGCCCTAATCTGGTTCCGGCACGGCACGCTGAGCCTTTGCTTAATTCCTCTTCCTGGTGGGAAATGAGAGTTAAGTTTGCCCATCCAGACACCTCTAGCTAGTCTCTCACTGGTTCTCCCTTTTCCTGTTCATCTTCCGCAGAAATTGCAAATGGGCCAAACAGGAGGTTAAAGGCACTGACTCTCCAAGTCGGGAGAGTGTTAGTAAAGCGTCTGGAATGTTGCACCCGAGTACCAGGGGACGAGAACTGAGACATGTTGGAACACGTCTCCCGATCACACGGTTGATCATACTCTGGGTTCCACGTGCATGTTTTAGCTGAAGGAAGAATCCCTTAAACCTGGAGAGTTGAGACCCGTGGAATGGGTACCATGCAATATGACTTCAAAGGGTCTTCATTTGCTCACCGAACCTCTCCAATCCTATCACTGCTGCGTTTATGCCCCTGTACACACGCTTCATTTTCTTTCAGAGACATAGCAATCCATAGGTTTTAAGATACTTACTAGTCAGGTACATTCTTAGGCGTTTAATATGGGGTGTTGAGTCCATTTCGTTGAGCAAGGAGTAGTTCTTGTCTATTCCATATTTGGCTTAAGGAACTTTATCTGTGCTCATTTCAATCTCTGGTTTTATGCAGCACCCCAACTCACCTTTCCCCTTAAGCAAGCATAAGTTGGTTTTCTAAATTTGAGACCCTGTTCTGTTTTGTAATCCAGTTCCTGTGTAGCCAAGTTTACATCCCGTGTATTAGTGATATCTTATGATGTTTCTTTTTCTGTGTGACTTATTTCAGTTAGAATCATCATACCTGAATCCACTCATTATGCTGCTACGGGCCTGATGACATAGATTTCATTGCTGAGTGATATTGCATTGTACGTAAGTACCACAACTTCTTTATCCATTTTTCACTTTCTGCGATATTGAACTTGTACCGTAAACGAGGTTCTTGTAAACAGAGCCGTCCCAAACTTTGGGGTGGCTGTGTCTTTTTGATTTTAATTTCCCTAAGCTATAGGACCATAAGTGGAAGTGCCCTAGGCTCTGTTGCTTTGTTTTTTCGATGTTTCAGGAAACACCATACACCTCTCCAGAGTGGCTGTTGGCAGTTTACATCCCGCCCATCAGCATAACAAGGCTCCCAGTTCTCCATGGCCTGTCCTGCCTTTCTGGATTTTACACTTTTTTCAGATGGCCCTTTTGACCGGGGGGAAGTGAGACTTCATTGTAGTGCAGATTTCCTTTGCAAGCTTGCTTGGTTGGCCAAAAAGGGCGTATGCGTTTTTTCCTGAATATATTCAGGAAAAAACGCATACGCCCTTTTTGGCCAAGTGCATCATTGTGGACGTTCTGCCTCTTTTCCTATGCTTTAAATGCAATTCCAGTCTACCTCCTGAAATCGGTTTCCTGCAATTCTGCCCCGCTTTCAAGTCCTCTTGGCAGCCTTACTTCAGTATATTTTTGGACGATAACTGTCATTTATAACTCTGCAGGTTTGTGAATTACAGTTCCCCTGAGCTCCTTTCTTCAACTCGCTTTCTTGTGAGCTGGCCGCAACACCGCAGGATTGCTTGAGGCCCTAATCTGGTTCCGGCAAGGCACGCTGAGCCTTTGCTTAATTCCTCTTCCTGGTGGGAAATGAGAGTTAAGTTTGCCCATCCAGACACCTCTAGCTAGTCTCTCACTGGTTCTCCCTTTTCCTGTTCATCTTCCGCAGAAATTGCAAACTAGACCAAACAGGAGGTTAAAGGCACTGACTCTCCAAGTCGGGAGAGTGTTAGTAAAGCGTCTGGAATGTTGCACCCGAGTACCAGGGGATGAGAACTGAGACATATTGGAACACGTCTCCCGATCACACGGTTGATCATACTCTGGGTTCCACATGCATGTTTTAGCTGAAGGAAGAATCCCTTAAACCTGGAGAGTTGAGACCCGTGGAATGGGTACCATGCAATATGACTTCAAAGGGTCTTCATTTGCTCACCGAACATCTCCAATCCTATCACTGCTGCGTTTATGCCCCTGTACACACGCTTGATTCTCTTTCAGAGACATAGCAATCCATAGGTTTTAAGATACTTACTAGTCAGGTACATTCTTAGGCGTTTAATATGGGGTGTTGAGTCCATTTCGTTGAGCAAGGAGTAGCTCTTGTCTATTCCATATTTGGCTTAAGGAACTTTATCTGTGCTCATTTCAATCTCTGGATTTATGAAGCACCCCAACGCACCTTTCCCCTTAAGCAAGCATAAGTTGGTTTTCTAAATTTGAGACCCTGTTCTGTTTTGTAATCCAGTTCCTGTGTAGACAAGTTTACATTCCGTGTATTAGTGATATCTTATGATGTTTCTTTTTCTGTGTGACTTATTTCAGTTAGAATCATCATACCTGAATCCACTCATTATGCTGCTACGGGCCTGATGACATAGATTTCATTGCTGAGTGATATTGCATTGTACGTAAGTACCACAACTTCTTTATCCATTTTCCACTTTCTGTGGTATTGAACTTGTACCGTAAACGAGGTTCATGTAAACAGAGCCGTCCCAAACTTTGGGGTGGCTGTGTCTTTTTGATTTTAATTTCCCTAAGCTATAGGACCATAAGTGGAAGTGCCCTAGGCTCTGTTGCTTTGTTTTTCAGATTTTTCAGGAAACACCATACACCTCTCCGGAGTGGCTCTTGGCAATTTACATCCCGCCCATCAGCATAACAAGGCTCCCAGTTATCCATGGCCTGTCCTGCCTTTCTGGATTTTACACTTTTTTCAGATGGCCCTTTTGACCAGGGGGAAGTGAGACTTCATTGTAGTGCAGATTTCCTTTGCAAGCTTGCTTGGTTGGCCAAAAAGGGCGTATGCGTTTTTTCCTGAATATATTCAGGATAAAACGCATATGCCCTTTTTGGCCAATTGCATCATTGTGGACGTTCTGCCTCTTTTCCTATGCTTTAAATGCAATTCCAGTCTACCTCCTGAAATCGGTTTCCTGCAATTCTGCCCCGCTTTCAAGTCCTCTTGGCAGCCTTACTTCAGTAT
This sequence comes from Leucopleurus acutus, assembly GCF_964270905.1. NCBI lineage: Eukaryota > Metazoa > Chordata > Mammalia > Artiodactyla > Delphinidae > Leucopleurus > Leucopleurus acutus. The sequence continues at coordinate 1,499,886 of NW_028139221.1, read as the reverse complement.
ATTTTTGGACGATAGCTGTCATTTATAACTCTGCAGGTTTGTGAATTACAGTGCCCCTGAGCTCCTTTCTTCAACTCGCTTTCTTGTGAGCTGGCCGCAACACCGCAGGATTGCTTCAGGCCCTAATCTGGTTCCGGCACGGCACGCTGAGCCTTTGGTTAATTCCTCTTCCTGGTGGGAAATGAGAGTTAAATTTGCCCGTCCAGACACCTCCACCTAGTCTCTCATTGGTTCTCCCTATTCCTGTTCATCTTCCGCAGAAATTGCAAACTGGGCCAAACAGGTGGTTAAAGGCACTGACTCTCCAAGTCGGGAGAGTGTTATTAAAGCGTCTGGAATGTTGCACCCGAGTACCAGGGGACGAGAACTGAGACATATTGGAACACGTCTCCCGATCACACGGTTGATCATACTCTGGGTTCCACGTGCATGTTTTAGCTGAAGGAAGAATCCCTTAAACCTGGAGAGTTGAGACCCGTGGAATGGGTACCATGCAATATGACTTCAAAGGGTCTTCATTTGCTCACCGAACCTCTCCAATCCTATCACTGCTGCGTTTATGCCCCTGTACACACGCTTGATTTTCTTTCAGACACATAGCAATCCATAGGTTTTAAGATACTTACTAGTCAGGTACATTCTTAGGCGTTTAATATGGGGTGTTGAGTCCATTTCGTTGAGCAAGGAGTAGTTCTTGTCTATTCTATATTTGGCTTAAGGAACTTTATCTGTGTTCATTTAAATCTCTGGTTTTATGCAGCACCCCAACTCACCTTTCCCCTTAAGCAAGCATAAGTTGGTTTTCTAAATTTGAGACCCTGTTCTGTTTTGTAATCCAGTTCCTGTGTAGCCAAGTTTACATTCCGTGTATTAGTGATATCTTATGATGTTTCTTTTTCTGTGTGACTTATTTCAGTTAGAATCATCATACCTGAATCCACTCATTATGCTGCTACGGGCCTGATGACATAGATTTCATTGCTGAGTGATATTGCATTGTACGTAAGTACCACAACTTCTTTATCCATTTTTCACTTTCTGCGATATTGAACTTGTACCGTAAACGAGGTTCTTGTAAACAGAGCGGTCCCAAACTTTGGGGTGGCTGTGTCTTTTTGATTTTAATTTCCCTAAGCTATAGGACCATAAGTGGAAGTGCCCTAGGCTCTGTTGCTTTGTTTTTCAGATGTTTCAGGAAACACCATACACCTCTCCCGAGTGGCTGTTGGCAATTTACATCCCGCCCATCAGCATAACAAGGCTCCCAGTTCTCCATGGCCTGTCCTGCCTTTCTGGATTTTACACTTTTTTCAGATGGCCCTTTTGACCGGGGGGAAGTGAGACTTCATTGTAGTGCAGATTTCCTTTGCAAGCTTGCTTAGTTGGCCAAAAAGGGCGTATGCGTTTTTTCCTGAATATATTCAGGAAAAAACGCATACGCCCTTTTTGGCCAAGTGCATCATTGTGGACGTTCTGCCTCTTTTCCTATGCTTTAAATGCAATTCCAGTCTACCTCCTGAAATCGGTTTCCTGCAATTCTGCCCCGCTTTCAAGTCCTCTTGGCAGCCTTACTTCAGTATATTTTTGGACGATAGCTGTCATTTATAACTCTGCAGGTTTGTGAATTACAGTGCCCCTGAGCTCCTTTCTTCAACTCGCTTTCTTGTGAGCTGGCCGCATCACCGCAGGATTGCTTCAGGCCCTAATCTGGTTCCGGCACGGCACGCTGAGCCTTTGGTTAATTCCTCTTCCTGGTGGGAAATGAGAGTTAAATTTGCCCGTCCAGACACCTCCACCTAGAATCTCATTGGTTCTCCCTATTCCTGTTCATCTTCCTCAGAAATTGCAAATGGGCCAAACAGGAGGTTAAAGGCACTGACTCTCCAAGTCGGGAGAGTGTTAGTAAAGCGTCTGGAATGTTGCACCCGAGTACCAGGGGACAAGAACTGAGACATATTGGAACATGTCTCCCGATATCACGGTTGATCATACTCTGGGTTCCACGTGCATGTTTTACCTGAAGGCAGAATCCCTTAAACCTGGAGAGTTGAGACCCGTGGAATGGGTACCATGCAATATGACTTCAAAGGGTCTTCATTTGCTCACCGAACCTCTCCAATCCTATCACTGCTGCGTTTATGCCCCTGTACACACGCTTGATTTTCTTTCAGAGACATAGCAATCCATAGGTTTTAAGATACTTACTAGTCAGGTACATTCTTAGGCGTTTAATATGGGGTGTTGAGTCCATTTCGTTGAGCAAGGAGTAGTTCTTGTCTATTCTATATTTGGCTTAAGGAACTTTATCTGTGTTCATTTAAATCTCTGGTTTTATGCAGCACCCCAACTCACCTTTCCCCTTAAGCAAGCATAAGTTGGTTTTCTAAATTTGAGACCCTGTTCTGTTTTGTAATCCAGTTCCTGTGTAGCCAAGTTTACATCCCGTGTATTAGTGATATCTTATGATGTTTCTTTTTCTGTGTGACTTATTTCAGTTAGAATCATCATACCTGAATCCACTCATTATGCTGCTACGGGCCTGATGACATAGATTTCATTGCTGAGTGATATTGCATTGTACGTAAGTACCACAACTTCTTTATCCATTTTTCACTTTCTGCGATATTGAACTTGTACCGTAAATGAGGTTCTTGTAAACAGAGCCGTCCAAACTTTGGGGTGGCTGTGTCTTTTTGATTTTAATTTCCCTAAGCTATAGGACCATAAGTGGAAGTGCCCTAGGCTCTGTTGCTTTGTTTTTTAGATGTTTCAGGAAACACCATACAACTCTCCCGAGTGGCTCTGGCAATTTACATCCCGCCCATCAGCATAACAAGGCTCCCAGTTCTCCATGGCCTGTCCTGCCTTTCTGGATTTTACACTTTTTTCAGATGGCCCTTTTGACCGGGGGTAAGTGAGACTTCATTGTAGTGCAGATTTCCTTTGCAAGCTTGCTTGGTTGGCCAAAAAGGGCGTATGCGTTTTTTCCTGAATATATTCAGGAAAAAACGCATACGCCCTTTTTGGCCAAGTGCATCATTGTGGACGTTCTGCCTCTTTTCCTATGCTTTAAATGCAATTCCAGTCTACCTCCTGAAATCGGTTTCCTGCAATTCTGCCCCGCTTTCAAGTCCTCTTGGCAGCCTTACTTCAGTATATTTTTGGACGATAGCTGTCATTTATAACTCTGCAGGTTTGTGAATTACAGTGCCCCTGAGCTCCTTTCTTCAACTCGCTTTCTTGTGAGCTGGCCGCAACACCGCAGGATTGCTTCAGGCCCTAATCTGGTTCCGGCACGGCACGCTGAGCCTTTGGTTAATTCCTCTTCCTGGTGGGAAATGAGAGTTAAATTTGCCCGTCCAGACACCTCCACCTAGAATCTCATTGGTTCTCCCTATTCCTGTTCATCTTCCTCGGAAATTGCAAATCGGCCAAACAGGAGGTTAAAGGCACTGACTCTCCAAGTCGGGAGAGTGTTAGTAAAGCGTCTGGAATGTTGCACCCGAGTACCAGGGGACGAGAACTGAGACATATTGGAACACGTCTCCCGATCACACGGTTGATCATACTCTGGGTTCCATGTGCATGTTTTACCTGAAGGCAGAATCCCTTAAACCTGGAGAGTTGAGACCCGTGGAATGGGTACCATGCAATATGACTTCAAAGGGTCTTCATTTGCTCACCGAACCTCTCCAATCCTATCACTGCTGCGTTTATGTCCCTGTACACACGCTTGATTTTCTTTCAGAGACATAGCAATCCATAGGTTTTAAGATACTTACTAGTCAGGTACATTCTTAGGCGTTTAATATGGAGTGTTGAGTCCATTTCGTTGAGCAAGGAGTAGTTCTTGTCTATTCCATATTTGGCTTAAGAAACTTTATCTGTGCTCATTTCAATCTCTTGTTTTATGCAGCACCCCAACTCACCTTTCCCCTTAAGCAAGCATAAGTTGGTTTTCTAAATTTGAGACACTGTTCTGTTTTGTAATCCAGTTCCTGTGTAGCCAAGTTTACATTCCGTGTATTAGTGATATCTTATGATGTTTCTTTTTCTGTGTGACTTATTTCACTTAGAATCATCATACCTGAATCCACTCATTATGCTGCTACGGGCCTGATGACATAGATTTCATTGCTGAGTGATATTGCATTTTACGTAAGTACCACAACTTCTTTATCCATTTTTCACTTTCTGTGATATTGAACTTGTACCGTAAACAACCTTCTTGTAAACACAGCCATCCCAAACTTTGGGGTGGCTGTGTCTTTTTGATTTTAATTTCCCTAAGCTATAGGACCATAAGTGGAAGTGCCCTAGGCTCTGTTGCTTTGTTTTTCAGATGTTTCAGGAAACACCATACACCTCTCCGGAGTGGCTCTTGGCAATTTACATCCCGCCCATCAGCATAACAAGGCTCCCAGTTCTCCATGGCCTGTCCTGCCTTTCTGGATTTTACACTTTTTTCAGATGGCCCTTTTGACCAGGGGGAAGTGAGACTTCATTGTAGTGCAGATTTCCTTTGCAAGCTTGCTTGGTTGGCCAAAAAGGGCGTATGCGTTTTTTCCTGAATATATTCAGGAAAAAACGCATACGTCCTTTTTGGCCAAGTGCATCATTGTGGACGTTCTGCCTCTTTTCCTATGCTTTAAATGCAATTCCAGTCTACCTCCTGAAATCGGTTTCCTGCAATTCTGCCCCGCTTTCAAGTCCTCTTGGCAGCCTTACTTCAGTATATTTTTGGACGATAGCTGTCATTTATAACTCTGCAGGTTTGTGAATTACAGTGCCCCTGAGCTCCTTTCTTCAACTCGCTTTCTTGTGAGCTGGCCGCAACACCGCAGGATTGCTTCAGGCCCTAATCTGGTTCCGGCACGGCACGCTGAGCCTTTGGTTAATTCCTCTTCCTGGTGGGAAATGAGAGTTAAATTTGCCCGTCCAGACACCTCCAGCTAGTCTCTCATTGGTTCTCCCTATTCCTGTTCATCTTCCGCAGAAATTGCAAACTGGGCCAAACAGGAGGTTAAAGGCACTGACTCTCCAAGTCAGGAGAGTGTTAGTAAAGCGTCTGGAATGTTGCACCCGAGTACCAGGGGACGAGAACTGAGACATATTGGAACACGTCTCCCGATCACACGGTTGATCATACTCTGGGTTCCACGTGCATGTTTTAGCTGAAGGAAGAATCCCTTAAACCTGGAGAGTTGAGACCCGTGGAATGGGTACCATGCAATATGACTTCAAAGGGTCTTCATTTGCTCACCGAACCTCTCCAATCCTATCACTGCTGCGTTTATGCCCCTGTACACACGCTTGATTTTCTTTCAGAGACATAGCAATCCATAGGTTTTAAGATACTTACTAGTCAGGTACATTCTTAGGCCTTTAATATGGGGTGTTGAGTCCATTTCGTTGAGCAAGGAGTAGCTCTTGTCTATTCCTTATTTGGCTTAAGGAACTTTATCTGTGCTCATTTCAATCTCAGGTTTTATGCAGCACCCCAACTCACCTTTCCCCTTAAGCAAGCATAAGTAGGTTTTCTAAATTTGAGACCCTGTTCTGTTTTGTAATCCAGTTCCTGTGTAGCCAAGTTTACATTCCGTGTATTAGTGATATCTTATGATGTTTCTTTTTCTGTGTGACTTATTTCAGTTAGAATCATCATACCTGAATCCACTCATTATGCTGCTACGGGCCTGATGACATAGATTTCATTGCTGAGTGATATTGCATTGTACGTAAGTACCACAACTTCTTTATCCATTTTTCACTTTCTGTGATATTGAACTTGTACCGTAAATGAAGTTCTTGTAAACAGAGCCGTCCCAAACTTTGGGGTGGCTGTGTCTTTTTGATTTTAATTTCCCTAAACTATAGGACCATAAGTGGAAGTGCCCTAGGCTCTGTTGCTTTGTTTTTTAGATGTTTCAGGAATCACCATACACTTCTCTGGAGTGGCTGTTGGCAATTTACATCCCGCCCATCAGCATAACAAGGCTCCCAGTTCTCCATGGCCTGTCCTGCCTTTCTGGATTTTACACTTTTTTCAGGTGGCCCTTTTGACCGGGGGGAAGTGAGACTTCATTGTAGTGCAGATTTCCTTTGCAAGCTTGCTTGGTTGGCCAAAAAGGGCGTATGCGTTTTTTCCTGAATATATTCAGGAAAAAACGCATACGTCCTTTTTGGCCAAGTGCATCATTGTGGACGTTCTGCCTCTTTTCCTATGCTTTAAATGCAATTCCAGTCTACCTCCTGAAATCGGTTTCCTGCAATTCTGCCCCGCTTTCAAGTCCTCTTGGCAGCCTTACTTCAGTATATTTTTGGACGATAGCTGTCATTTATAACTCTGCAGGTTTGTGAATTACAGTGCCCCTGAGCTCCTTTCTTCAACTCGCTTTCTTGTGAGCTGGCCGCAACACCGCAGGATCGCTTCAGGCCCTAATCTGGTTCCGGCAAGGCACGCTGAGCCTTTGGTTAATTCCTCTTCCTGGTGGGAAATGAGAGTTAAATTTGCCCGTCCAGACACCTCAGCTAGTCTCTCATTGGTTCTCCCTATTCCTGTTCATCTTCCGGAGAAATTGCAAACTGGGCCAAACAGGAGGTTAAAGGCACTGACTCTCCAAGTCGGGAGAGTGTTAGTAAAGCGTCTGGAATGTTGCACCCGAGTACCAGGGGACGAGAACTGAGACATATTGGAACACGTCTCCCGATCACACGGTTGATCATACTCTGGGTTCCACGTGCATGTTTTAGCTGAAGGAAGAATCCCTTAAACCTGGACAGTTGAGACCCGTGGAATGGGTACCATGCAATATGACTTCAAAGGGTCTTCATTTGCTCACCGAACCTCTCCAATCCTATCACTGCTGCGTTTATGCCCCTGTACACACGCTTGATTTTCTTTCAGAGACATAGCAATCCATAGGTTTTAAGATACTTACTAGTCAGGTACATTCTTAGGCGTTTAATATGGGGTGTTGAGTCCATTTCGTTGAGCAAGGAGTAGTTCTTGTCTATTCCATATTTGGCTTAAGGAACTTTATCTGTGCTCATTTCAATCTCTTGTTTTATGCAGCACCCCAACTCACCTTTCCCCTTAAGCAAGCATAAGTTGGTTTTCTAAATTTGAGACCCTGTTCTGTTTTGTAATCCAGTTCCTGTGTAGCCAAGTTTACATTCCGTGTATTAGTGATATCTTATGATGTTTCTTTTTCTGTGTGACTTATTTCGGTTAGAATCATCATACCTGAATCCACTTATTATGCTCCTATGGGCCTGATGACATAGATTTCATTGCTGAGTGATATTGCATTGTACGTAAGTACCACAACTTCTTTATCCATTTTTCACTTTCTGTGATATTGAACTTGTACCGTAAACAACCTTCTTGTAAACAGAGCCGTCCCAAACTTTGGGGTGGCTGTGTCTTTTTGATTTTAATTTCCCTAAGCTATAGGACCATAAGTGGAATTGCCCTAGGCTCTGTTGCTTTGTTCTTTAGATGTTTCAGGAAACACCATACACCTCTCCGGAGTGGCTCTTGGCAATTTACATCCCACCCATCAGCATAACAAGGCTCCCAGTTCTCCATGGCCTGTCCTGCCTTTCTGGATTTTACACTTTTTTCAGATGGCCCTTTTGACCAGGGGGAAGTGAGACTTCATTGTAGTGCAGATTTCCTTTGCAAGCTTGCTTGGTTGGCCAAAAAAGGCGTATGCGTTTTTTCCTGAATATATTCAGGAAAAAACGCATACGCCCTTTTTGGCCAAGTGCATCATTGTGGACGTTCTGCCTCTTTTCCTATGCTTTAAATGCAATTCCGGTCTACCTGCTGAAATCGGTTTCCTGCAATTCTGCCCCGCTTTCAAGTCCTCTTGGCAGCCTTACTTCAGTATATTTTTGGACGATAGCTGTCATTTATAACTCTGCAGGTTTGTGAATTACAGTGCCCCTGAGCTCCTTTTTTCAACTCGCTTTTATGGGAGCTGGCCGGAACACCGCAGCATTGCTTCAGGCCCTAATCTGGTTCCGGCACGGCACGCTGAGCCTTTGGTTAATTCCTCTTCCTGGTGGGATATGAGAGTTAAATTTTGCGCATCCAGACACCTCCAGCTAGTCTCTCTTTGGTTCTCCCTATTCCTGTTCATCTTCCGCAGAAATTTCAAACTGGGCCAAACAGGTGGTTAAAGGCACTGACTCTCCAAGTCGGGAGAGTGTTATTAAAGCGTCTACAATGTTGCACCCGAGTACCATGGGACGAGAACTGAGACATATTGGAACACGTCTCCCGATCACACGGTTGATCATACTCTGGGTTCCACGTGCATGTTTTAGCTGAAGGAAGAATCCCTTAAACCTGGAGAGTTGAGACCCGTGGAATGGGTACCATGCAATATGACTTCAAAGGGTCTTCATTTGCTCACCGAACCTCTCCAATCCTATCACTGCTGCGTTTATGCCCCTGTACACACGCTTGATTTTCTTTCAGAGACATAGCAATCCATAGGTTTTAAGATACTTACTAGTCAGGTACATTCTTAGGCGTTTAATATGGGGTGTTGAGTCCATTTCGTTGAGCAAGGAGTAGCTCTTGTCTATTCCTTATTTGGCTTAAGGAACTTTATCTGTGCTCATTTCAATCTCAGGTTTTATGCAGCACCCCAACTCACCTTTCCCCTTAAGCAAGCATAAGTAGGTTTTCTAAATTTGAGACCCTGTTCTGTTTTGTAATCCAGTTCCTGTGTAGCCAAGTTTACATTCCGTGTATTAGTGATATCTTATGATGTTTCTTTTTCTGTGTGACTTATTTCAGTTAGAATCATCATACCTGAATCCACTCATTATGCTGCTACGGGCCTGATGACATAGATTTCATTGCTGAGTGATATTGAATTATACGTAAGTACCACAACTTCTTTATCCATTTTTCACTTTCTGTGATATTGAACTTGTACCATAAATGAAGTTCTTGTAAACAGAGCCGTCCCAAACTTTGGGGTGGCTGTGTCTTTTTGATTTTAATTTCCCTAAACTATAGGACCATAAGTGGAAGTGCCCTAGGCTCTGTTGCTTTGTTTTTTAGATGTTTCAGGAATCACCATACACTTCTCTGGAGTGGCTGTTGGCAATTTACATCCCGCCCATCAGCATAACAAGGCTCCCAGTTCTCCATGGCCTGTCCTGCCTTTCTGGATTTTACACTTTTTTCAGGTGTCCCTTTTGACCGGGGGTAAGTGAGACTTCATTGTAGTGCAGATTTCCTTTGCAAGCTTGCTTGGTTGGCCAAAAAGGGCGTATGCGTTTTTTCCTGAATATATTCAGGAAAAAACGCATACGTCCTTTTTGGCCAAGTGCATCATTGTGGACGTTCTGCCTCTTTTCCTATGCTTTAAATGCAATTCCAGTCTACCTCCTGAAATCGGTTTCGTGCAATTCTGCCCCGCTTTCAAGTCCTCTTGGCAGCCTTACTTCAGTATATTTTTGGACGATAGCTGTCATTTATAACTCTGCAGGTTTGTGAATTACAGTGCCCCTGAGCTCCTTTCTTCAACTCGCTTTCTTGTGAGCTGGCCGCAACACCGCAGGATTGCTTCAGGCCCTAATCTGGTTCCGGCACGGCACGCTGAGCCTTTGGTTAATTCCTCTTCCTGGTGGGATATGAGAGTTAAATTTTGCGCGTCCAGACACCTCCAGCTAGTCTCTCTTTGGTTCTCCCTATTCCTGTTCATCTTCCGCAGAAATTGCAAACTGGGCCAAACAGGTGGTTAAAGGCACTCACTCTCCAAGTCGGGAGAGTGTTATTAAAGCGTCTGGAATGTTGCACCTGAGTACCAGGGGACGAGAACTGAGACATATTGGAACACGTCTCCCGATCACACGGTTGATCATACTCTGGGTTCCACGTGCATGTTTTAGCTGAAGGAAGAATCCCTTAAACCTGGAGAGTTCAGACCCGTGGAATGGGTACCATGCAATATGACTTCAAAGGGTCTTCATTTGCTCACCGAACCTCTCCAATCCTATCACTGCTGCTTTTATGCCCCTGTACACACGCTTGATTTTCTTTCAGAGACATAGCAATCCATAGGTTTTAAGATACTTACTAGTCAGGTACATTCTTAGGCGTTTAATATGCGGTGTTGAGTCCATTTCGTTGAGCAAGGAGTAGTTCTTGTCTATTCTATATTTGGCTTAAGGAACTTTATCTGTGCTCATTTAAATCTCTGGTTTTATGCAGCACCCCAACTCACCTTTCCTCTTAAGCAAGCATAAGTTGGTTTTCTAAATTTGAGACCCTGTTCTGTTTTGTAATCCAGTTCCTGTGTAGCCAAGTTTACATCCCGTGTATTAGTGATATCTTATGATGTTTCTTTTTCTGTGTGACTTCTTTCAGTTAGAATCATCATACCTGAATCCACTCATTATACTGCTACGGGCCTGATGACATAGATTTCATTGCTGAGTGATATTGCATTGTACGTAAGTACCACAACTTCTTTATCCATTTTTCACTTCCTGCGATATTGAACTTGTACCGTAAACGAGGTTCTTGTAAACAGAGCCGTCCCAAACTTTGAGGTGGCTGTGTCTTTTTGACTTTAATTTCCCTAATCTATAGGACCATAAGTGGAAGTGCCCTAGGCTCCGCTGCTATGTTTTTAAGATGTTTCAGGAAGCACCATACACCTCTCCCGAGTGGCTGTTGGCAATTTACATCCCGCCCATCAGCATAACAAGGCTCCCAGTTCTCCATGGCCTGTCCTGCCTTTCTGGATTTTACACTTTTTTCAGATGGCCCTTTTGACCGGGGGTAAGTGAGACTTCATTGTAGTGCAGATTTCCTTTGCAAGCTTGCTTGGTTGGCCAAAAAGTGCGTATGCGTTTTTTCCTGAATATATTCAGGAAAAAACGCATACGCCCTTTTTGGCCAAGTGCATCATTGTGGACGTTCTGCCTCTTTTCCTATGCTTTAAATGCAATTCCGGTCTACCTGCTGAAATCGGTTTCCTGCAATTCTGCCCCGCTTTCAAGTCCTCTTGGCAGCCTTACTTCAGTATATTTTTGGACGATAGCTGTCATTTATAACTCTGCAGGTTTGTGAATTACAGTGCCCCTGAGCTCCTTTCTTCAACTCGCTTTCTTGTGAGCTGGCCGCAACACCGCAGGATTGCTTCAGGCCCTAATCTGGTTCCGGCACGGCACGCTGAGCCTTTGGTTAATTCCTCTTCCTGGTGGGATATGAGAGTTAAATTTTGCGCGTCCAGACACCTCCAGCTAGTCTCTCTTTGGTTCTCCCTATTCCTGTTCATCTTCCGCAGAAATTGCAAACTGGGCCAAACAGGTGGTTAAAGGCACTGACTCTCCAAGTCGGGAGAGTGTTATTAAAGCGTCTGGAATGTTGCACCCGAGTACCAGGGGACGAGAACTGAGACATATTGGAACACGTCTCCCGATCACACGGTTGATCATACTCTGGGTTCCACGTGCATGTTTTAGCTGAAGGCAGAATCCCTTAAACCTGGAGAGTTGAGACCCGTGGAATGGGTACCATGCAATATGACTTCAAAGGGTCTTCATTTGCTCACCGAACCTCTCCAATCCTATCACTGCTGCTTTTATGCCCCTGTACACACGCTTGATTTTCTTTCAGAGACATAGCAATCCATAGGTTTTAAGATACTTACTAGTCAGGTACATTCTTAGGCGTTTAATATGGGGTGTTGAGTCCATTTCGTTGAGCAAGGAGTAGTTCTTGTCTATTCCATATTTGGCTTAAGGAACTTTATCTGTGCTCATTTCAATCTCTGGTTTTATGCAGCACCCCAACTCACCTTTCCCCTTAAGCAAGCATAAGTTGGTTTTCTAAATTTGAGACCCTGTTCTGTTTTGTAATCCAGTTCCTGTATAGCCAAGTTTACATTCCATGTATTAGTGATATCTTATGATATTTCTTTTTCTGTGTGACTTATTTCAGTTAGAATCATCATACCTGAATCCACTCATTATGCTGCTACGGGCCTGATGACATATATTTCATTGCTGAGTGATATTGCATTGTACGTAAGTACCACAACTTCTTTATCCATTTTTCACTTTCTGCGATATTGAACATGTACCGTAAACGAGGTTCTTGTAAACAGAGCCGTCCCAAACTTTGGGGTGGCTGTGTCTTTTTGATTTTAATTTCCCTAAGCTATAGGACCATAAGTGGAAGTGCCCTAGGCTCCGCTGCTATGTTTTTTAGATGTTTCAGGAAGCACCATACACCTCTTCCGAGTGGCTCTCGGCAATTTACATCCCGCCCATCAGCATAACAAGGCTCCCAGTTCTCCATGGCCTGTCCTGCCTTTCTGGATTTTACACTTTTTTCAGATGGCCCTTTTGACCGGGGGTAAGTGAGACTTCATTGTAGTGCAGATTTCCTTTGCAAGCTTGCTTGGTTGGCCAAAAAGGGCGTATGCGTTTTTTCCTGAATATATTCAGGAAAAAACGCATACGCCCTTTTTGGCCAAGTCCATCATTGTGGACGTTCTGCCTCTTTTCCTATGCTTTAAATGCAATTCCAGTCTACCTCCTGAAATCGGTTTCCTGCAATTCTGCCCCGCTTTCAAGTCCTCTTGGCAGCCTTACTTCAGTATATTTTTGGACGATAGCTGTCATTTATAACTCTGCAGGTTTGTGAATTACAGTGCCCCTGAGCTCCTTTTTTCAACTCGATTTCATGGCAGGTGGCCGGAACACTGCAGCATTGCTTCAGGCCCTAATCTGATTCCGGCACGGCACGCTGAGCCTTTGGTTAATTCCTCTTCCTGGTGGGAAATGAGAGTTAAATTTGCCCGTCCAGACACCTCCAGCTAGTCTCTCATTGGTTCTCCCTATTCTTGTTCATCTTCCACAGAAATTGCAAACTGGGCCAAACAGGAGGTTAAAGGCACTGACTCTCCAAGTCGGGAGAGTGTTAGTAAAGTGTCTGGAATGTTGCACCCGAGTACCAGGGGACGAGAACTGAGACATATTGGAACACGTCTCCCGATCACACGGTTGATCATACTCTGGGTTCCACGTGCATGTTTTAGCTGAAGGAAGAATCCCTTAAACCTGGAGAGTTGAGACCCGTGGAATGGGTACCATGCAATATGACTTCAAAGGGTCTTCATTTGATCACCGAACCTCTCCAATCGTATCACTGCTGCGTTTACGCCGCTGTACACACACTTGGTTTTCTTTCAGAGACATAGCAATCCATAGGTTTTAAGATACTTACTAGTCAGGTACATTCTTAGGCGTTTAATATGGGGTGTTGAGTCCATTTTGTTGAGCAAGGAGTAGTTCTTGTCTATTCCATGTTTGGCTTAAGGAACTTTATCTGTGCTCATTTCAATCTCTGGTTTATGCAGCACCCCAACTCACCTTCCCCCTTAAGCAAGCATAAGTTGGTTTTCTACAATTGAGACCCTGTTGTGTTTTGTAATCCTGTTCCTGTGTAGCCAAGTTTACATTCCGTGTATTAGTGATATCTTATGATGTTTCTTTTTCTGTGTGACTTATTTCACTTAGAATCATCATACCTGAATCCACTCATTATGCTTCTACGGGCCTGATAACATAGATTTTATTGCTGAGTGATATTGCATTGTACGTAAGTACCACAACTTCTTTATTCATTTTTCAATTTCTGCGATATTGAACTTGTACCGTAAACGGGGTTCTTGTAAACAGAGCCGTCCCAAATTTTGGGGTGGCTGTGTCTTTTTGATTTTAATTTCCCTAAGCTATAGGACCATAAGTGGAAGTGCCCTAGGCTCTGTGGCTTTGTTTTTTAGATGTTTCAGGAAACACCATACACTTCTCCCAAGTGGCTGTTGGCAATTTACATCCCGCCCATCAGCATAACAAGGCTCCCAGTTCTCCATGGCCTGTCCTGCCTTTCTGGATTTTACACTTTTTTCAGATGGCCCTTTTGACCGGGGGGGAAGTGAGACTTCATTGTAGTGCAGATTTCCTTTGCAAGCTTGCTTGGTTGGCCAAAAAGTGCGTATGCGTTTTTTCCTGAATATATTCAGGAAAAAACGCATACGCCCTTTTTGGCCAAGTGCATCATTGTGGACGTTCTGCCTCTTTTCCTATGCTTTAAATGCAATTCCAGTCTACCTCCTGAAATCGGTTTCCTGCAATTCTGCCCCTCTTTCAAGTCCTCTTGGCAGCCTTACTTCAGTATATTTTTGGACGATAGCTGTCATTTATAACTCTGCAGGTTTGTGAATTACAGTGCCCCTGAGCTCCTTTTTTCAACTCGCTTTCATGGGAGCTGGCCGGAACACCGCAGCATTGCTTCAGGCCCTAATCTGGTTCCGGCACGGCACGCTGAGCCTTTGGTTAATTCCTCTTCCTGGTGGGAAATGAGAGTTATATTTGCCCGTCCAGACACCTACAGCTAGTCTCTCATTGGTTCTCCCTATTCCTGTTCATCTTCCGCAGAAATTGCAAACTGGGCCAAACAGGAGGTTAAAGGCACTGACTCTCCAAGTCGGGAGAGTGTTAGTAAAGCGTCTGGAATGTTGCACCCGAGTACCAGGGGACGAGAACTGAGACATATTGGAACACGTCTCTCGATCACACGGTTGATCATACTCTGGGTTCCACGTGCATGTTTTAGCTGAAGGAAGAATCCCTTAAACCTGGACAGTTGAGACCCGTGGAATGGGTACCATGCAATATGACTTCAAAGGGTCTTCATTTGCTCACCGAACCTCTCCAATCCTATCACTGCTGCGTTTATGCCCCTGTACACACGCTTGATTTTCTTTCAGAGACATAGCAATCCATAGGTTTTAAGATACTTACTAGTCAGGTACATTCTTAGGCGTTTAATATGGGGTGTTGAGTCGATTTCGTTGAGCAAGGAGTAGTTCTTGTCTATTCCATATTTGGCTTAAGGAACTTTATCTGTGCTCATTTCAATCTCTGGTTTTATGCAGCACCCCAACTCAACTTTCTCCTTAAGCAAGCATATGTTGGTTTTCTAAATTTGAGACCCTGTTCTGTTTTGTAATCCAGTTCCTGTGTAGCCAAGTTTACATTCCATGTATTAGTGATATCTTATGATGTTTCTTTTTCTGTGTGACTAATTTCACTTAGAATCATCGTACCTGAATCCAC
This sequence comes from Leucopleurus acutus, assembly GCF_964270905.1. Lineage (NCBI taxonomy): Eukaryota > Metazoa > Chordata > Mammalia > Artiodactyla > Delphinidae > Leucopleurus > Leucopleurus acutus. The sequence continues at coordinate 1,484,727 of NW_028139221.1, read as the reverse complement.
TCATTATGCTGCTACGGGCCTGATGACATAGATTTCATTGCTGAGTGATATTGCATTTTACGTAAGTACCACAACTTCTTTATCCATTTTTCACTTTCTGCGATATTGAACTTGTACCGTAAACGAGGTTCTTGTAAACAGAGCCGTCCCAAACTTTGGGGTGGCTGTGTCTTTTTGATTTTAATTTCCCTAAGCTATAGGACCATAAGTGGAAGTGCCCTAGGCTCTGTTGCTTTGTTTTTTAGATGTTTCAGGAATCACCATACACTTCTCTGGAGTGGCTGTTGGCAATTTACATCCCGCCCATCAGCATAACAAGGCTCCCAGTTCTCCATGGCCTGTCCTGCCTTTCTGGATTTTACACTTTTTTCAGGTGGCCCTTTTGACCGGGGGGAAGTGAGACTTCATTGTAGTGCAGATTTCCTTTGCAAGCTTGCTTGGTTGGCCAAAAAGGGCGTATGCGTTTTTTCCTGAATATATTCAGGAAAAAACGCATACGTCCTTTTTGGCCAAGTGCATCATTGTGGACGTTCTGCCTCTTTTCCTATGCTTTAAATGCAATTCCAGTCTACCTCCTGAAATCGGTTTCCTGCAATTCTGCCCCGCTTTCAAGTCCTCTTGGCAGCCTTACTTCAGTATATTTTTGGACGATAGCTGTCATTTATAACTCTGCAGGTTTGTGAATTACAGTGCCCCTGAGCTCCTTTCTTCAACTCGCTTTCTTGTGAGCTGGCCGCAACACCGCAGGATTGCTTCAGGCCCTAATCTGGTTCCGGCACGGCACGCTGAGCCTTTGGTTAATTCCTCTTCCTGGTGGGATATGAGAGTTAAATTTTGCGCGTCCAGACACCTCCAGCTAGTCTCTCTTTGGTTCTCCCTATTCCTGTTCATCTTCCGCAGAAATTGCAAACTGGGCCAAACAGGTGGTTAAAGGCACTGACTCTCCAAGTCGGGAGAGTGTTATTAAAGCGTCTGGAATGTTGCACCCGAGTACCAGGGGACGAGAACTGAGACATATTGGAACACGTCTCCCGATCACACGGTTGATCATACTCTGGGTTCCATGTGCATGTTTTAGCTGAAGGAAGAATCCCTTAAACCTGGAGAGTTGAGACCCGTGGAATGGGTACCATGCAATATGACTTCAAAGGGTCTTCATTTGCTCACCGAACCTCTCCAATCCTATCACTGCTGCTTTTATGCCCCTGTACACACGCTTGATTTTCTTTCAGAGACATAGCAATCCATAGGTTTTAAGATACTTACTAGTCAGGTACATTCTTAGGCGTTTAATATGGGGTGTTGAGTCCATTTCGTTGAGCAAGGAGTAGTTCTTGTCTATTCCATATTTGGCTTAAGGAACTTTATCTGTGCTCATTTCAATCTCTGGTTTTATGCAGCACCCCAACTCACCTTTCCCCTTAAGCAAGCATAAGTTGGTTTTCTAAATTTGAGACCCTGTTCTGTTTTGTAATCCAGTTCCTGTATAGCCAAGTTTACATTCCATGTATTAGTGATATCTTATGATATTTCTTTTTCTGTGTGACTTATTTCAGTTAGAATCATCATACCTGAATCCACTCATTATGCTGCTACGGGCCTGATGACATATATTTCATTGCTGAGTGATATTGCATTGTACGTAAGTACCACAACTTCTTTATCCATTTTTCACTTTCTGCGATATTGAACTTGTACCGTAAACGAGGTTCTTGTAAACAGAGCCGTCCCAAACTTTGGGGTGGCTGTGTCTTTTTGATTTTAATTTCCCTAAACTATAGGACCATAAGTGGAAGTGCCCTAGGCTCCGCTGCTATGTTTTTTAGATGTTTCAGGAAGCACCATACACCTCTTCCGAGTGGCTCTTGGCAATTTACATCCCGCCCATCAGCATAACAAGGCTCCCAGTTCTCCATGGCCTGTCCTGCCTTTCTGGATTTTACACTTTTTTCAGATGGCCCTTTTGACCGGGGGGAAGTGAGACTTCATTGTAGTGCAGATTTCCTTTGCAAGCTTGCTTGGTTGGCCAAAAAGGGCGTATGCGTTTTTTCCTGAATATATTCAGGAAAAAACGCATACGCCCTTTTTGGCCAAGTGCATCATTGTGGACGTTCTGCCTCTTTTCCTATGCTTTAAATGCAATTCCAGTCTACCTCCTGAAATCGGTTTCCTGCAATTCTGCCCCGCTTTCAAGTCCTCTTGGCAGCCTTACTTCAGTATATTTTTGGACGATAGCTGTCATTTATAACTCTGCAGGTTTGTGAATTACAGTGCCCCTGAGCTCCTTTTTTCAACTCGCTTTCATGGGAGCTGGCCGGAACACCGCAGCATTGCTTCAGGCCCTAATCTGGTTCCGGCACGGCACGCTGAGCCTTTGGTTAATTCCTCTTCCTGGTGGGAAATGAGAGTTATATTTGCCCGTCCAGACACCTACAGCTAGTCTCTCATTGGTTCTCCCTATTCCTGTTCATCTTCCGCAGAAATTGCAAACTGGGCCAAACAGGAGGTTAAAGGCACTGACTCTCCAAGTCGGGAGAGTGTTAGTAAAGCGTCTGGAATGTTGCACCCGAGTACCAGGGGACGAGAACTGAGACATATTGGAACACGTCTCTCGATCACACGGTTGATCATACTCTGGGTTCCACGTGCATGTTTTAGCTGAAGGAAGAATCCCTTAAACCTGGACAGTTGAGACCCGTGGAATGGGTACCATGCAATATGACTTCAAAGGGTCTTCATTTGCTCACCGAACCTCTCCAATCCTATCACTGCTGCGTTTATGCCCCTGTACACACGCTTGATTTTCTTTCAGACACATAGCAATACATAGGTTTTAAGATACTTACTAGTCAGGTACATTCTTAGGCGTTTAATATGGGGTGTTGAGTCCATTTCGTTGAGCAAGGAGTAGTTCTTGTCTATTCCATATTTGGCTTAAGGAACTTTATCTGTGCTCATTTCAATCTCTGGTTTTATGCAGCACCCCAACTCAACTTTCTCCTTAAGCAAGCATATGTTGGTTTTCTAAATTTGAGACCCTGTTCTGTTTTGTAATCCAGTTCCTGTGTAGCCAAGTTTACATTCCATGTATTAGTGATATCTTATGATGTTTCTTTTTCTGTGTGACTTATTTCACTTAGAATCATCATACCTGAATCCACTCATTATGCTGCTACGGGCCTGATGACATATATTTCATTGCTGAGTGATATTGCATTGTACGTAAGTACCACAACTTCTTTATCCATTTTTCACTTTCTGCGATATTGAACTTGTACCGTAAACGAGGTTCTTGTAAACAGAGCCGTCCCAAACTTTGGGGTGGCTGTGTCTTTTTGATTTTAATTTCCCTAAACTATAGGACCATAAGTGGAAGTGCCCTAGGCTCCGCTGCTATGTTTTTTAGATGTTTCAGGAAGCACCATACACCTCTTCCGAGTGGCTCTTGGCAATTTACATCCCGCCCATCAGCATAACAAGGCTCCCAGTTCTCCATGGCCTGTCCTGCCTTTCTGGATTTTACACTTTTTTCAGATGGCCCTTTTGACCGGGGGGAAGTGAGACTTCATTGTAGTGCAGATTTCCTTTGCAAGCTTGCTTGGTTGGCCAAAAAGGGCGTATGCGTTTTTTCCTGAATATATTCAGGAAAAAACGCATACGCCCTTTTTGGCCAAGTGCATCATTGTGGACGTTCTGCCTCTTTTCCTATGCTTTAAATGCAATTCCAGTCTACCTCCTGAAATCGGTTTCCTGCAATTCTGCCCCGCTTTCAAGTCCTCTTGGCAGCCTTACTTCAGTATATTTTTGGACGATAGCTGTCATTTATAACTCTGCAGGTTTGTGAATTACAGTGCCCCTGAGCTCCTTTTTTCAACTCGCTTTCATGGGAGCTGGCCGGAACACCGCAGCATTGCTTCAGGCCCTAATCTGGTTCCGGCACGGCACGCTGAGCCTTTGGTTAATTCCTCTTCCTGGTGGGAAATGAGAGTTATATTTGCCCGTCCAGACACCTACAGCTAGTCTCTCATTGGTTCTCCCTATTCCTGTTCATCTTCCGCAGAAATTGCAAACTGGGCCAAACAGGAGGTTAAAGGCACTGACTCTCCAAGTCGGGAGAGTGTTAGTAAAGCGTTTGGAATATTGCACCCGAGTACCGGGGGACGAGAACTGAGACATATTGGAACACGTCTCTTGATCACACGGTTGATCATACTCTGGGTTCCACGTGCATGTTTTAGCTGAAGGAAGAATCCCTTAAACCTGGACAGTTGAGACCCGTGGAATGGGTACCATGCAATATGACTTCAAAGGGTCTTCATTTGCTCACCGAACCTCTCCAATCCTATCACTGCTGCGTTTATGCCCCTGTACACACGCTTGATTTTCTTTCAGACACATAGCAATACATAGGTTTTAAGATACTTACTAGTCAGGTACATTCTTAGGCGTTTAATATGGGGTGTTGAGTCCATTTCGTTGAGCAAGGAGTAGTTCTTGTCTATTCCATATTTGGCTTAAGGAACTTTATCTGTGCTCATTTCAATCTCTGGTTTTATGCAGCACCCCAACTCAACTTTCTCCTTAAGCAAGCATATGTTGGTTTTCTAAATTTGAGACCCTGTTCTGTTTTGTAATCCAGTTCCTGTGTAGCCAAGTTTACATTCCATGTATTAGTGATATCTTATGATGTTTCTTTTTCTGTGTGACTAATTTCACTTAGAATCATCGTACCTGAATCCACTCATTATGCTGCTACGGGCCTGATGACATAGATTTCATTGCTGAGTGATATTGCATTGTACGTAAGTACCACAACTTCTTTATCCATTTTTCACTTTCTGCGATATTGAACTTGTACCGTAAATGAAGTTCTTGTAAACAGAGCCGTCCCAAACTTTGGGGTGGCTGTGTCTTTTTGATTTTAATTTCCCTAAACTATAGGACCATAAGTGGAAGTGCCCTAGGCTCTGTTGCTTTGTTTTTTAGATGTTTCAGGAATCACCATACACTTCTCTGGAGTGGCTGTTGGCAATTTACATCCCGCCCATCAGCATAACAAGGCTCCCAGTTCTCCATGGCCTGTCCTGCCTTTCTGGATTTTACACTTTTTTCAGGTGGCCCTTTTGACCGGGGGGAAGTGAGACTTCATTGTAGTGCAGATTTCCCTTGCAAGCTTGCTTGGTTGGCCAAAAAGGGCGTATGCGTTTTTTCCTGAATATATTCAGGAAAAAACGCATACGTCCTTTTTGGCCAAGTGCATCATTGTGGACGTTCTGCCTCTTTTCCTATGCTTTAAATGCAATTCCAGTCTACCTCCTGAAATCGGTTTCCTGCAATTCTGCCCCGCTTTCAAGTCCTCTTGGCAGCCTTACTTCAGTATATTTTTGGACGATAGCTGTCATTTATAACTCTGCAGGTTTGTGAATTACAGTGCCCCTGAGCTCCTTTCTTCAACTCGCTTTCTTGTGAGCTGGCCGCAACACCGCAGGATTGCTTCAGGCCCTAATCTGGTTCCGGCACGGCACGCTGAGCCTTTGGTTAATTCCTCTTCCTGGTGGGATATGAGAGTTAAATTTTGCGCGTCCAGACACCTCCAGCTAGTCTCTCTTTGGTTCTCCCTATTCCTGTTCATCTTCCGCAGAAATTGCAAACTGGGCCAAACAGGTGGTTAAAGGCACTGACTCTCCAAGTCGGGAGAGTGTTATTAAAGCGTCTGGAATGTTGCACCCGAGTACCAGGGGACGAGAACTGAGACATATTGGAACACGTCTCCCGATCACACGGTTGATCATACTCTGGGTTCCACGTGCATGTTTTAGCTGAAGGAAGAATCCCTTAAACCTGGAGAGTTGAGACCCGTGGAATGGGTACCATGCAATATGACTTCAAAGGGTCTTCATTTGCTCACCGAACCTCTCCAATCCTATCACTGCTGCTTTTATGCCCCTGTACACACGCTTGATTTTCTTTCAGAGACATAGCAATCCATAGGTTTTAAGATACTTACTAGTCAGGTACATTCTTAGGCGTTTAATATGGGGTGTTGAGTCCATTTCGTTGAGCAAGGAGTAGTTCTTGTCTATTCCATATTTGGCTTAAGGAACTTTATCTGTGCTCATTTCAATCTCTGGTTTTATGCAGCACCCCAACTCACCTTTCCCCTTAAGCAAGCATAAGTTGGTTTTCTAAATTTGAGACCCTGTTCTGTTTTGTAATCCAGTTCCTGTATAGCCAAGTTTACATTCCATGTATTAGTGATATCTTATGATATTTCTTTTTCTGTGTGACTTATTTCAGTTAGAATCATCATACCTGAATCCACTCATTATGCTGCTACGGGCCTGATGACATATATTTCATTGCTGAGTGATATTGCATTGTACGTAAGTACCACAACTTCTTTATCCATTTTTCACTTTCTGCGATATTGAACTTGTACCGTAAACGAGGTTCTTGTAAACAGAGCCGTCCCAAACTTTGGGGTGGCTGTGTCTTTTTGATTTTAATTTCCCTAAGCTATAGGACCATAAGTGGAAGTGCCCTAGGCTCCGCTGCTATGTTTTTTAGATGTTTCAGGAAGCACCATACACCTCTTCCGATTGGCTCTTGGCAATTTACATCCCGCCCATCAGCATAACAAGGCTCCCAGTTCTCCATGGCCTGTCCTGCCTTTCTGGATTTTACACTTTTTTCAGATGGCCCTTTTGACCGGGGGTAAGTGAGACTTCATTGTAGTGCAGATTTCCTTTGCAAGCTTGCTTGGTTGGCCAAAAAGGGCGTATGCGTTTTTTCCTGAATATATTCAGGAAAAAACGCATACGCCCTTTTTGGCCAAGTCCATCATTGTGGACGTTCTGCCTCTTTTCCTATGCTTTAAATGCAATTCCAGTCTACCTCCTGAAATCGGTTTCCTGCAATTCTGCCCCGCTTTCAAGTCCTCTTGGCAGCCTTACTTCAGTATATTTTTGGACGATAGCTGTCATTTATAACTCTGCAGGTTTGTGAATTACAGTGCCCCTGAGCTCCTTTTTTCAACTCGCTTTCATGGCAGGTGGCCGGAACACTGCAGGATTGCTTCAGGCCCTAATCTGGTTCCGGCACGGCACGCTGAGCCTTTGGTTAATTCCTCTTCCTGGTGGGAAATGAGAGTTAAATTTGCCCGTCCAGACACCTCCAGCTAGTCTCTCATTGGTTCTCCCTATTCTTGTTCATCTTCCAGAGAAATTGCAAACTGGGCCAAACAGGAGGTTAAAGGCACTGACTCTCCAAGTCGGGAGAGTGTTAGTAAAGCGTCTGGAATGTTGCACCCGAGTACCAGGGGACGAGAACTGAGACATATTGGAACACGTCTCCCGATCACATGGTTGATCATACTCTGGGTTCCACGTGCATGTTTTAGCTGAAGGAAGAATCCCTTAAACCTGGAGAGTTGAGACCCGTGGAATGGGTACCATGCAATATGACTTCAAAGGGTCTTCATTTGATCACCGAACCTCTCCAATCGTATCACTGCTGCGTTTATGCCGCTGTACACACGCTTGGTTTTCTTTCAGAGACATAGCAATCCATAGGTTTTAAGATACTTACTAGTCAGGTACATTCTTAGGCGTTTAATATGGGGTGTTGAGTCCATTTTGTTGAGCAAGGAGTAGTTCTTGTCTATTCCATGTTTGGCTTAAGGAACTTTATCTGTGCTCATTTCAATCTCTGGTTTATGCAGCACCCCAACTCACCTTCCCCTTAAGCAAGCATAAGTTGGTTTTCTACAATTGAGACCCTGTTGTGTTTTGTAATCCAGTTCCTGTGTAGCCAAGTTTACATTCCGTGTATTAGTGATATCTTATGATGTTTCTTTTTCTGTGTGACTTATTTCACTTAGAATCATCATACCTGAATCCACTCATTATGCTTCTACGGGCCTGATGACATAGATTTCATTGCTGAGTGATATTGCATTGTACGTAAGTACCACAACTTCTTTATCCATTTTTCACTTTCTGCGATATTGAACTTGTACCGTAAACGAGGTTCTTGTAAACAGAGCCGTCCCAAACTTTGGGGTGGCTGTGTCTTTTTGATTTTAATTTCCCTAAGCTATAGGACCATAAGTGGAAGTGCCCTAGGCTCTGTTGCTTTGTTTTTTAGATGTTTCAGGAAACACCATACACCTCTCCTGAGTGGCTGTTGGCAATTTACATCCCGCCCATCAGCATAACAAGGCTCCCAGTTCTCCAAGGCCTGTCCTGCCTTTCTGGATTTTACACATTTTTCAGATGGCCCTTTTGACCGGGGGGAAGTGAGACTTCATTGTAGTGCAGATTTCCTTTGCAAGCTTGCTTGGTTGGCCAAAAAGGGCGTATGTGTTTTTTGCTGAATATATTCAGGAAAAAACGCATATGCCCTTTTTGACCAAGTGCATCATTGTTGATGTTCTGCCTCTTTTCCTGTGCTTTAAATGCAATTCCAGTCTACCTCCTGAAATCGGTTTCCTGCAATTCTGCCTTGCTTTCAGTGCCTCTTCATAGCCTTACCTCAATATACTTTTTGAAAATAGTTGGCCTTTATAACTCTGCAGATTTTGAATTGCAGTGGCCCTTAGCTCCATTTTATAGCTCTTATTTTTGTGATCTTGCCTCATAACCACAGAATTCCTTCAGGCCCTATTGTTCTTCTGGGACACCTTACTGTGCCTTTGGTTTATTTTTCTCACTGATATGAAATTAGAGTGACATGTGCCCATTGAAACTGCTACAGCTAGTTTCTTACTGGTTCCCCCTATTCCCATTCATCCTCCGCACTAACTGCAGACTGTGCGATACCAGAACTTAAAGGCATTGACTCTCCATGTGGGGATATTTTTAGTAAAGCGGCTGGAATGTCGATCCGGAGCCCCAGGAGAGGAAAAATGAGGTGCGTTTTAGAAACCTTTCCCGATCATATGGTATACCAGTCGCTGGGTTTCCCAAGCATGGTTTAGCTGTAGGAAGATTCCCTTCAACCTGGAGTGTTGGGACCCTTGGAATGAGTAGCATGAAGTATTGCATTAAACTTTTGGCAGTTGCTCACCAAAGCTCACCAATCCTCTCAGCCCCAAGTGTCCAGCCTTATGTCTTATCCAGCTGTGGGTTTATATGTGGTCAATCCAGGTTGCATCACAGCCCCTGAGCGAATTTTGTAAGAATTTTTCTCTCTTTCATTGTTTCTACGTTTTGTTTTTAAAATTTATTTCTATAATGGGGTTTAGCTCATTTTCACTGCTGTGTTTGTGCCGCTCTGCACACACTTGATTCCCTTATGGAGATATATCAATACATGGGTTTTAAGATTCTTATTACTCAGATATATTTCTCTGCGGTGTATAGGGTGTGTTGAGGCCAGTTCATTGAGCAAGGTGTAGATCTTGTCTAATATCTATTTGGTTTATTGAACGGTATCTGTGCTAATTTCAAACTCTGGTTTTATGCATCACCCCACCTCTCCTTTCCCCTTAAGCTGAAATAAGTGTGTTTTCTAAATGTGAGACACTGTTCTGTTCTGTAATTCATTTCTTGTGCAGCCATATTTACCCTCCCTCTATAAGTGATATCTTATGATATGTTTCTTTTTCTGTTTGACTTATTTCAAGTAGTATTATCGGACCTAAATCCACTCTTTATCCTTCTACTAGCCTTATTACATTGATTTCATGGTGAAGAGATATTCCATTGTACATAAGTACCACATCTTCTTTATCCATTGTTCTCTTTCCTGGGATATTTAAGGTGTACTGAAGTTGAGGTTCTTGTAAACAGAGTAGCCCTAAACTGTGGTGTGCTTGTGTCTTGTTGATTTTTAGACTTCCCTAGATATACTCCCATGATTGGAAGTGTCCTATGCTCTGTAGCTCTGTTTTTTAGATGATTTAGGAACCACCATACACTTCTCCAGAGTGGCTCTCGGCAGTTCACACACTGCCCATCAGCGTATAAAGGCTCCCTGTTCTCCATGGCCTGTCCTGCATTTCTGGTTTTTACAATTGTTTAGGATGGCCCTTTTGACTGGTGGGAAATGAGACTTCTTTGTTGTGCACATTTGCATTGCTTGCTTGCTTCATTGCCCATAAAGTGTGTATGCGTTTTTTCCTGGATATAATCAGGAAAAAACGCATATGCCCTTTTGGGCCAACTGCATCATTGTCGAAATTCTGCCGCTTTTCATGTGCTTTAAAGACGAGTCCAATCTATCTCTTGAAATCTGTTTCTTGCAATTCTGTCTTGCATTCAGATCCTCTTCTTTGCCTTACCTCAACATATTTTTGGACGTTAGTTTTCATTTATAACTCTGCAGGTTTGTGAATTGCAGTGACCCTGAGCTCCATTTCTTAAGTTGCTCTTTTGTGAGCTGGCCTCAAACCCGCAGGATTGCTTCAGGCCCTATTTTGGCTCGGGCGAGGCGGGCTGAGCCTTTTTTCAATTCTTATTCTTAATGGGAAATTAGAGTGATATGTGCCCGTCCAAACCCCTACAACTATTCTCTCATTGGTTCCCCCTCTTCCCGTTCATCCTCCTCACAATTTGCAAAATGTTTGAAACAGAAGTTGAAATGTGCTGATTCTCCAAGTGGGGAGATTCTAAGTAACGTGGCTGGAATGGTGAACAGGAGCACCAGGAGAGGATAAATGAGCTGCATTTTAGACACATCTCCCGATCACATGGTGTACAGTCCTCTGGGTTTTCCATGCATGTTTTAGCTGTAGGAAGATCCCTTGAACCTGCAGATTTGGGACCCATTGAATGGGTACCAGGTAGTATTACTTTAAAGGGTGTGCATTTCCTCACCCAACCTCACATTTCTCTTAGTGCAAACAGTTTCCAGCCTTATGTCTCATCCTGCTGTGGGTCTAGATGTGTTCAATCCATGTTGCATCACCGGCCCTGAGGAAAAGTTGTAAGAGGTTTTCTCTGTCTCTCTGTCGTTTATTTTTTTCAATTTATTACTATATTGGTTACAGCTGATTTTCAAAGCTCTGTTTCTTGCTGCTGTACATCCACTTGATTCACGTACAGAGAGACATCAGTAAATTCTTTTTCAGATTCTTACCAGTCGTATATATTCTTTTCCGGTGACTTGAGTGTGCTGAGTGCAGTTCTTTTAGCTACCGTGTAGGCCTTGTTGATTATCAGTTTGGTATTTGGAATGGTATCTTTGCTAATTTCAACCTCCTGGATGATGCCTCACCCCTCCCCACCTTTCCCGTTTAGCAGCCTTATGCGTGTTTTCTACATATTTGACTATGTTTTTGTTTTGTAATTTATTTCATGTGTAGCCATTTTGGATTCCACCTTTAAGTGATATCTTATGATATGTGTCTTTTTCTTTTTGAATTATGTCACTTAGAATGATCATACGTAACTCCTCCGGAGTTGTTACAACTGGCCATATTTCATTGATTTACAGGCTGAATAATATTCCACTCTACCTAAGTACCACATCTCTATCCATTTTTTCTCTCCAGAGACATTTAAGTTATATCCTAGTCGAGGATCTTTTAAACAGAGAGGGGGTAAACATTGGGGTGCCTGTGTCCTCTCGATTTTTGTTTTTCCCAAGATATACGCCCATGAGTGCAAGTGCCCTATGCTCTGTAGCTCATTTTTTAGATGCTTTAGTAAACACAATACACTTCTCCAGAATGGCCGTTGGCAATATACATTTCCACTATAAGTCTCACAGGGCTCCCTCTTCTCCTTGCCCTGTCCTGCATTTCTGTTGTTTACGCTTTATGAGGATGGCTCTTCTGACTGATGCGAAGTGATATCTCTTGTAGTATTGACTTCCAGTGCCCACCTGTTTGGTTGGCTAAAAAAGTGTATGCCCTTTTCTTGAATATATACAGAAAAAATCGCATACACCCTTTTTGGCCAACTGCAATGTTGGCAATGTTCAGCTCCTTTTCTTGTGCTTAATGGCGAGTCCTTTCTACCTCCTCAAATCCCTTTCCTGCCATTCTCCCTTGCTTACAAGTCCTTTTCTCTGACTTTCCTCAAGACATTTTTCAGTGATGGATATTTTCAACTCTGCAGTTTCGTGAATTTTACTGTCCTTGAGTTCCATTGTTCAACTTGTGTTTATGGGAACTGGCCACAAAGCAGCGGGATTTCCTCAAGCCCTATACTGTTTCCATGGGCAACCCTAGCCTTTGGTCAATTCGTCTTCCTGATTGGAAATTAGAGTGACATGTGCCTGTCTGAACACCTAGGACTTGTCTCTCATTGTTCCTCATCCTTCCGCTTCATCCTCTGGACAAATTCCAAACTGTACGCAACAGGATGTTGACAGTGCTGTCATCTCCAAGTGGGGAGACTGTTAGTAAAGACGCTGGATGGGTGAGCCCGAGCACCAGGAGATGAGGAGATGAGATGCCTTTTCCAAACTCTTCCCGATCAGACGGTATACCATCCTCTGGGTGTGACAGACATGTTTTAGCAGTAGGAAGAGTCCCATTCATGTAAGGAGAACACCAGGGCTTTTTCAAAATCAGTGTCTCCCCGAAACCCAAACTGGGGAATTTTTTAAGCTACGGCTACACATATGTTCATTAAGGGCCTTGGGAAGTAGGCAGAGTCCAAACTTTAGATGATTGAAGTCTTCAGGGTCAGAAGCACTCACCACCAGCTTCCCTTAGGTTACACTTTAACTGTCATTGATAGATGATGTCAATAAAAATATCTATTCTTTTTCAGATTATTTCCCCTTATAGGTTATTGCAAAATGTTGAGTGTAGTTCCCTGTGCTATACAGTAGTTCCTTGTTGATGATCTATTTTATACATAGCAGTGTGTATGTGTTAATCCCAAACTGTTAATTTATCCCTCCTCCCACCTTTCCGCTTTGGTAATAATAAATTATAAGATTTTATACTTCTCAGAAACGGGGGAGCTGAAAGAGAGGTATCATTTTCAATGGAAAAGCATTTAAAACAAGATTGAAGCTTTAACCAAGATTATTAGATGTACATCCTTGGAAAGAAATCACTTCGTTTCTCTAATATTGACCTGACAAATAAGACAAACCTTTTCACTGAACTTGCTTATAATAAAGTGATGGAAATATCCAATGGAAGCGTTAGAAACATCTTATTTTACCCGAGCCTTATACACTGTTCTATGTTAACTACAGTTTGGCTCACACATCTGTTCATTGAGGTTACAATAGTCTCAATTTCTGTTACTGATCCTCCAGAGTGGACCCCAACAAGTGTCCCCCTGCGCAGTGTCATTGGGGCCAACAGATCGAGACTGAGTTTGGTTCACAAGCAAAGGAAACTTTATATTTTGATCAGAGAATGGAGAGGTGAGAGCATGCACTACCCTGTGGGCTGTGGCCTGGGCTGCTGTGTAGAGATCCTGTCAGAGTCAGTGGGAGGGAGGGGGCGGAGCTCTTGAGGGCCGGGTTGGCTGCAGCTCAGACTCTATATCGCGGAGTCTGCACTGGGCCCCAGGAGCTGAGGTGTCGACCCAGCCATTCTGCACTAGGAAATCTGGTCTGAAGTGCCGGGTGTGGAACCTCTGCATGCGGGACCCTAGGAGCACATGAAATTAGACAAAGCACAAAGGATAAAAAAGGTTAGACTTGACTTTATTGCCCAGATTCTATTTTTATCTCCCAGGGATTTTTAATGGGCTTTGCTGGGGACAAACCCCTCCTCTGCCTTTTGTCCCGTTCCTCATTCTTGGAGTGCTGAGGGTGCAGACCCTTCTTCTGTAACTGCTGAGTGCTGAGTTGGGAGCCCTCATACCAAGGGGTGAGGGTCAGAGCTTCTCCCCAGCAGCCTCCAGGTGACGTTGATTGTCCCCAGGCCCCCTGCCTCCCTGCTCGTCCACCCGAGCACCAGCATTGGAAGCGTTATAGATTCTAATGACCTTTAAGGGTCCAGGAAAGAGATGTGCAGAGACGCTGTGGGGGCCGGTTTCACCCCGCCCCACATTTGTTCGGCCACCTTAGGCTGACCGTTTCTGCCAGCCTAGATGCTCTGACCAGTAGTCTGCGCTTTCTTCAATTAGGCCCCTGAATTAACGTACAAACAGCACCAGGTGTCAGAGCCCTGCCCGCTCAACTCCCAGACAGTCCAGGGTCAGTGGTGATCAAGGACCATGATGGTCACTGAGTCAACAGCCTTTTGAAGTAAACAGGAGTCCAGCCAGTCTTATTGGCCACCATCATCACGGTGTCTGTAGGCTTTTCTATGGTGACAGTGTGATATACGGTTCCCCCGCCAAGATTATTAGCTCCCCTCTGGGTGCAGTAAGTCCTGCAAGCAGTAGTCTACTCTTTTGGGACACACTCTTGTTGTTTTATGAGAGAAACTCCAGGTCAAGTGATGTTCACACGAGTCGTCATGGTGTCCTGTTGCCCCCGGTTATCTCTCTGGATGTTGGAGTTGGAGGGCCTCCTCACTCGAGGTTGGTGTGCCCACGGAGCAAACCCTGCAACTTCAGGGCATGGTTGGTGGTTAGGATCACCACGTGGGGTCCTTTTCCCTTAGGAGGGAGGTGGCCTTTTGGGCTGCTGATTTCCAGGTTTTTAGATACCGCCAGTATCTTGGCCAGATGCGGCAGTGGGCCAAGCCCCTTGGTGACCATAGTTTATCCTACCTGGATGGCATTCTTGCATTGTTCCATTTCAAGTGGTCCCAGTTTTTGCACTAATTCTCCAATGGCGATTCACCTTTCACTGGGAATGTAAAGGTCAAAGGGTTTAGCTAAATTAGGGAGTTCCAGGGCAAGGGTCTGAATTGACTGCTCTTTCCATTCTTGAAAGGCCACTTCTGGATTCTATTCAAAAGGATCATCATCTTTTCCTTTCAGTGTTTCATATAGAGGCCCAGCTAGTAGACTGCAGTTACGGATCCAGAAGCAGCAAACCCTGGCCTCCCCAGGAACCCCTAAGCTGTCTTCTAGTTTTAGAAAGGAGTAAGGCCGAAAATGGTTTCTTCCCTTTCCTGGGATGGGCTTCTCCGACCTTCTGTGAGAATGAAGCCCAGGCAGGTCACCGCAGTCTGTGATATTTGAGCTTTTTCTTGGACAACTTCTATCCTTTATTGGCTTGGTAGTTCAGAGGCCTCCTTAGTAGGGCTGGCGATCAGAATGTCGTCTGTGTACTGAAGGAGGGTTTCCTTTTCCAGAGGTAGAACTTTTAGGTCTTTAGCTAAGGTTTCCCCAAAGATGGTGTGGGAATTTTTGCACCCTTGGGGCAAGACGGCCCGGAAGTATTGTTTTAGTTGTATGTTGAGTCCTGCCACTCACAAGCCAAAATTTCTTGTGACTCTGGGACTAATGGAATACAAAAGAAGGCATCATTGAAGACTAATACAGAATACCATGTCCTGGTGGTTGGTAGAATGACCAGCAGGGTGTAGGAATTAGGAGCAACTGGAGGTATATCCTCGGTGGCTTCACTGACTGTCCTGACATCCTTTACCAGGTCCCCAGCAGCCCATGGGGCTCTCGTGGTCAGACCAATCCCAGAATATGGAGCTCACCTGGGCAGGTACCCCACCCCCACCCCAGCCCACGGGGCTCTCGTGGTCAGGCCCTTCCCAGGATACAGAGCTACCCTTGCAGGTCCCGTGGCAGGGCTGGGCACACAGGAACCATGCACATAGCCCTCATTGCAGAGCACCCCCAGCTCACCTGTCGCTCAGAGCTGACACAGAGCACCTCAGAGCAGGACTTGAACTAACAAACAGCAGCTGCGACAGGTCTGTGACCCTGGGCATCACTCTGTGCGGCCTCCCTCCACCTGGTCTTCCAGAGACTTCCACTGTACCCGGGGCACCAGGCCTCTGTCTCCAACCACCACTCACCCCTCCTCTCCCTGACTCCTGGGTTCCTCTCATTAGGAGAGGGTTTTCTTGAAGTTGTCTCCCACTCATGGGCCAGATAAAATGATTAGAAAACAAGCCAAAGCTGCAGCCCCTTGTCTATCCTGACTCTCAGGAGCCCACACCTGTTCCTTGGACCTGGCCGGTTCAGCAAGTTCCATTTTCTGCAACTGTGAGCCCCTGAGGGGTGATGATTGGCTGAGCTGGGCAGCCTTACCGTGCCGGCCAGCCCTCCCCAGGTGTGCCTGGGTTGAGATCAATATAAATACCACTCCAGGCAGCAAGAGCCCCTGCAGCCGTGCCTGACGCCATTTTCTCTGCCCTGTCAGCAGTCTCGGGGCTGGGCTGGTGGGAGGGAGTGAGAGGCCACGGCTTTGTGGGTGGCCCAGTGTGAGTGGGGCTCTGCTGGACTTTCTGCAGCAGTTGCCAGGCTGCCACCTGCTAAAGAAGAGGATGTGTCACCCATACCTGCTGCTGGAATTTCTCCCTGGGCAGAGGTGAGGAAGGAAAAAAGCAGTGGGGGCAGGGACAGGACGGGTATCTCAGGCAGGGAAATGGAAATCTTCCAGAAGAGCACCCAGGGCCAGGACCATCCTGGCTGGCCTGCAGGCACCAAGTCGGCTTGCATGCTGTCACTCGTGTGGCTCTATGGTCCTTCCTCTAGGCTTTCAAGTCCTTGTATATATTCAGGTGTTTTACCTGGGACGGGTGGGAATAGTTCAGCAGCAACTGGCCTGGGGCTCAGCTCACGTTTACTCACAGATGCCTCGGCACGGTGCCCCAGCTTTGCAATGAGGATGCTTGTTACGTGGGGGCTGCTGGCTGAATGGGAGACGATTCCCCACCACTGACCAACTTCAGAATTGTTTACAACTGGAGCAAGTGCCCTGATACGGTTTTCCTCTGTGGAACTGGTGGGTTCTGTGTTTTTTTTCTCTTTTTCGTTTTTGGTTCAAGGTAGATTTTATTCCTCTTTTTTGTATTTACAGATATAAGCATGGAAATAATTTATTCATATAAATACATGTATGTGAAGGGAATAATTGTTTTTTCTGTTTTATTTTTTAAATTTTCTTTTCAATTTTGAATTTTATTTTATATTTTTATACAGCAGGTTCTTATTGGTTATCTATTTTATACATATAAATGTATACATGCCAATCCCAGTCTCTCAACTCCTCCCACCACCACCCCCCCAACAGCTTTCCCCCCTTGTTGTCCATACATTTGTTGTCTACATCTGTTGCTCTATTTATGCCTTGCAAAATGGTTAATCTGTACGGTTTTTCTAGGTTCCACATATATGCATGAATATACAAGATTTGTTTTTCTCTTTCTGACTTACTTCACTCTGTATGACAGTCTCTAGATCCATCGACGTCTCTACAAATGACCCAATTTCATTCCTTTTCATGGCTTAGTAATATTCCATTTTATATATGTACCACAGCTTTATGCATTCGTCTGTCTGTGGGCATTTAGGTTGCTTCCATTACCTCGATATTGTAAATAGTGATGCAATGAACATTGCGGTGAATGTCTCTTTTTGATTTATGGTTTTGTCTGGGTATATGTCCAGTACTGGGATTGCTGTATCATATGGTAATTCTATTGTTAGTTTCTTAAGAAACTCCATATTGTTCTCCATAGTGAATGTAACAATTTATATTCCCAACAATAGTGGAAGAGGGTTCCTTTTCTCCACACCCTTTCCAGCATTTATTGTTTGTAGATTTTCTGATGATGCCCATTCTATCAGGTGTGAGGTGATACCTCATTGTTGAGTCCATTTTGTTGAGCAAGGGGTAGGTCTTGTCTATTACACATTTGGCTTATGGAACAGTATCTGTGCTAATGTCAAACTCTGGTTTTATGCAGCACCCCAACTCACCTTCCCCGTTAAAAAAGCATAAGTTGGTTTTCTGAACTTGAGACCCTGTTCTGTTTTATAATTCAGTTCATGTGTAGCCAAGTTCACATTCCGTATATTAGTGATATCTTATGATGTTTCTTTTTCTGTGTGACTTATTTCAGTTAGAATCATCATACCTGAATCCACTCATTATGCTGCTACGGGCCTGATGACATAGGTTTCATTGCTGAGTGATATTGCATTGTACTTACGTACACACAACTTACGTACCACAACTTCTTTATCCATTTTTCACTTTCTGCGATATTGAACTTGTACCGTAAACGAGGTTCTTGTAAACAGAGCCGTCCCAAACTTTGGGGTGGCTGTGTCTTTTTGATTTTACTTTCCCAAAGCTACAGCACCATAAGTGGAAGTGCCCTAGGCTCTCTTGCGTTGTTTTTTAGATGTTTCAGAAAACACCATACACTTCTCCCCAGTGGCTCTTGGCAATTTACATCCCGCCCATCAGCATAACAAGGCTCCCAGTTCTCCATGGCCTGTCCTGCCTTTCTGGATTTTACACTTTTTTCAGATGGCCCCTTTGACTGGGGGGAAGTGAGACTTCATTGTAGTGCAGATTTCCTTTGCAAGCTTGCTTGGTTGGCCAAAAAGGGCGTATGCGTTTTTTCCTGCACGAAAAAACGCATACGCCCTTTTTGGCCAAGTGCATCATTGTGGACGTTCTGCCTCTTTTCCTATGCTTTAAATGCAATTCCAGTCTACCTCCTGAAATCGGTTTCCTGCAATTCTGCCCCGCTTTCAAGTCCTCTTGGCAGCCTTACTTCAGTATATTTTTGGACGATAGCTGTCATTTATAACTCTGCAGGTTTGTGAATTACAGTGCCCCTGAGCTCCTTTCTTCAACTCGCTTTCTTGTGAGCTGGCCGCAACACCGCAGGATTGCTTCAGGCCCTAATCTGGTTCTGGCACGGCACGCTGAGCCTTTGGTTAATTCCTCTTCCTGGTGGGAAATGAGAGTTAAATTTGCCCGTCCAGACACCTCCAGCTAGTCTCTCATTGGTTCTCCCTATTCCTGTTCATCTTCCACAGAAATTGCAAACTGGGCCAAACAGGAGGTTAAAGGCACTGACTCTCCAAGTCGGGAGAGTGTTAGTAAAGCGTCTGGAATGATGCACCCGAGTACCAGGGGACGAGAACTGAGACATATTGGAACACGTCTCCCAATCACACGGTTGATCATACTCTGGGTTCCACGTGCATGTTTTAGCTGAAGGAAGAATCCCTTAAACCTGGAGAGTTGAGACCCGTGGAATGGGTACCATGCAATATGACTTCAAAGGGTCTTCATTTGCTCACCGAACCTCTCCAATCCTATCACTGCTGCGTTTATGCCCCTGTACACACGCTTGATTTTCTTTCAGAGACATAGCAATCCATAGGTTTTAAGATACTTACTAGTCAGGTACATTCTTAGGCGTTTAATATGGGGTGTTGAGTCCATTTCGTTGAGCAAGGAGTAGTTCTTGTCTATTCCATATTTGGCTTAAGGAACTTTATCTGTGCTCATTTCAATCTCTGGTTTGATGCAGCACCCCAACTCACCTTTCCCCTTAAGCAAGCATAAGTTGGTTTTCTAAATTTGAGACCCTGTTCTGTTTTGTAATCCAGTTCCTGTGTAGCCAAGTTTACATCCTGTGTATTAGTGATATCTTATGATGTTTCTTTTTCTGTGTGACTTATTTGAGTTAGAATCATCATACCTGAATCCACTCATTATGCTGCTACGGGCCTGATGACATAGATTTCATTGCTGAGTGATATTGCATTGTACGTAAGTACCACAACTTCTTTATCCATTTTTCACTTTCTGCGATATTGAACTTGTACCGTAAACGAGGTTCTTGTAAACAGAGCCGTCCCAAACTTTGGGGTGGCTGTGTCTTTTTGATTTTAATTTCCCTAAGCTATAGGACCATAAGTGGAAGTGCCCTAGGCTCTGTTGCTTTGTTTTTTAGATGTTTCAGGAAACACCATACACCTCTCCCGAGTGGCTCTTGGCAATTTACATCCCGCCCATCAGCATAACAAGGCTCCCAGTTCTCCATGGCCTGTCCTGCCTTTCTGGATTTTACACTTTTTTCAGATGGCCCTTTTGACCGGGGGGAAGTGAGACTTCATTGTAGTGCAGATTTCCTTTGCAAGCTTGCTTGGTTGGCCAAAAAGGGCGTATGCGTTTTTTCCTGAATATATTCAGGAAAAAACGCATACGCCCTTTTTGGCCAAGTGCATCATTGTGGACGTTCTGCCTCTTTTCCTATGCTTTAAATGCAATTCCAGTCTACCTCCTGAAATCGGTTTCCTGCAATTCTGCCCCGCTTTCAAGTCCTCTTGGCAGCCTTACTTCAGTATATTTTTGGATGATAGCTGTCATTTATAACTGTGCAGGTTTGTGAATTACAGTGCCCCTGAGCTCCTTTCTTCAACTCGCTTTCTTGTGAGCTGGCCGCAACACCGCAGGATTGCTTCAGGCCCTAATCTGGTTCCGGCACGGCACGCTGAGCCTTTGGTTAATTCCTCTTCCTGGTGGGAAATGAGAGTTAAATTTGCCCGTCCAGACACCTCCAGCTAGTCTCTCATTGGTTCTCCCTATTCCTGTTCATCTTCCACAGAAATTGCAAACTGGGCCAAACAGGAGGTTAAAGGCACTGACTCTCCAAGTCGGGAGAGTGTTAGTAAAGCGTCTGGAATGTTGCACCCGAGTACCAGGGGACGAGAACTGAGACATATTGGAACACGTCTCCCGATCACACGGTTGATCATACTCTGGGTTCCACGTGCATGTTTTAGCTGAAGGAAGAATCCCTTAAACCTGGAGAGTTGAGACCCGTGGAATGGGTACCATGCAATATGACTTCAAAGGGTCTTCATTTGCTCACCGAACCTCTCCAATCCTATCACTGCTGCGTTTATGCCCCTGTACACACGCTTGATTTTCTTTCAGAGACATAGCAATCCATAGGTTTTAAGATACTTACTAGTCAGGTACATTCTTAGGCGTTTAATATGGGGTGTTGAGTCCATTTCGTTGAGCAAGGAGTAGTTCTTGTCTATTCCATATTTGGCTTAAGGAACTTTATCTGTGCTCATTTCAATCTCTGGTTTGATGCAGCACCCCAACTCACCTTTCCCCTTAAGCAAGCATAAGTTGGTTTTCTAAATTTGAGACCCTGTTCTGTTTTGTAATCCAGTTCCTGTGTAGCCAAGTTTACATCCCGTGTATTAGTGATATCTTATGATGTTTCTTTTTCTGTGTGACTTATTTCAGTTAGAATCATCATACCTGAATCCACTCATTATGCTGCTACAGGCCTGATGACATAGATTTCATTGCTGAGTGATATTGCATTGTACGTAAGTACCACAACTTCTTTATCCATTTTTCACTTTCTGCGATATTGAACTTGTACCGTAAACGAGGTTCTTGTAAACAGAGACGTCCCAAACTTTGGGGTGGCTGTGTCTTTTTGATTTTAATTTCCCTAAGCTACAGCACCATAAGTGGAAGTGCCCTAGGCTCTGTTGCTTTGTTTTTTAGATGTTTCAGGAAACACCATACACCTCTCCCGAGTGACTGTTGGCAATTTACATCCCGCCCATCAACATAACAAGGCTCCCAGTTCTCCATGGTCTGTCCTGCCTTTCTGGATTTTACACTTTTTTCAGATGGCCCTTTTGACCGGGGGGAAGTGAGACTTCATTGTAGTGCAGATTTCCTTTGCAAGCTTGCTTGGTTGGCCAAAAAGGGCGTATGCGTTTTTTCCTGAATATATTCAGGAAAAAATGCATACGCCCTTTTTGGCCAAGTGCATCATTGTGGACGTTCTGCCTCTTTTCCTATGCTTTAAATGCAATTCCAGTCTACCTCCTGAAATCGGTTTCCTGCAATTCTGCCCCGCTTTCAAGTCCTCTTGGCAGCCTTACTTCAGTATATTTTTGGACGATAGCTGTCATTTATAACTCTGCAGGTTTGTGAATTACAGTGCCCCTGAGCTCCTTTCTTCAACTCGCTTTCTTGTGAGCTGGCCGCAACACCGCAGGATTGCTTCAGGCCCTAATCTGGTTCCGGCACGGCATGCTGAGCCTTTGGTTAATTCCTCTTCCTGGTGGGAAATGAGAGTTAAATTTGCCCGTCCAGACACCTCCAGCTACTCTCTCATTGGTTCTCCCTATTCCTGTTCATCTTCCGCAGAAATTGCAAACTGGGCCAAACAGGAGGTTAAAGGCACTGACTCTCCAAGTCGGGAGAGTGTTAGTAAAGCGTCTGGAATGTTGCACCCGAGTACCAGGGGACGAGAACTGAGACATATTGGAACACGTCTCCCGATCACACGGTTGATCATACTCTGGGTTCCACGTGCATGTTTTAGCTGAAGGAAGAATCCCTTAAACCTGGAGAGTTGAGACCCGTGGAATGGGTACCATGCAATATGACTTCAAAGGGTCTTCATTTGCTCACCGAACCTCTCCAATCCTATCACTGCTGCGTTTATGCCCCTGTACACACGCTTCATTTTCTTTCAGAGACATAGCAATCCATAGGTTTTAAGATACTTACTAGTCAGGTACATTCTTAGGCGTTTAATATGGGGTGTTGAGTCCATTTCGTTGAGCAAGGAGTAGTTCTTGTCTATTCCATATTTGGCTTAAGGAACTTTATCTGTGCTCATTTCAATCTCTGGTTTTATGCAGCACCCCAACTCACCTTTCCCCTTAAGCAAGCATAAGTTGGTTTTCTAAATTTGAGACCCTGTTCTGTTTTGTAATCCAGTTCCTGTGTAGCCAAGTTTACATCCCGTGTATTAGTGATATCTTATGATGTTTCTTTTTCTGTGTGACTTATTTCAGTTAGAATCATCATACCTGAATCCACTCATTATGCTGGTACGGGCCTGATGACATAGATTTCATTGCTGAGTGATATTGCATTGTACATAAGTACCACAACTTCTTTATCCATTTTTCATTTTCTGCAATATTGAACTTGTACCGTAAACGAGGTTCTTGTAAACAGAGCCGTCCCAAACTTTGGGGTGGCTGTGTCTTTTTGATTTTAATTTCCCTAAGCTATAGGACCATAAGTGGAAGTGCCCTAGGCTCTGTTGCTTTGTTTTTTAGATGTTTCAGGAAACACCATACACCTCTCCCGAGTGGCTCTTGGCAATTTACATCCCGCCCATCAGCATAACAAGGCTCCCAGTTCTCCATGGCCTGTCCTGCCTTTCTGGATTTTACACTTTTTTCAGATGGCCCTTTTGACCGGGGGGAAGTGAGACTTCATTGTAGTGCAGATTTCCTTTGCAAGCTTGCTTGGTTGGCCAAAAAGGGCGTATGCGTTTTTTCCTGAATATATTCAGGAAAAAACGCATACGCCCTTTTCGGCCAAGTGCATCATTGTGGACGTTCTGCCTCTTTTCCTATGCTTTAAATGCAATTCCAGTCTACCTCCTGAAATCGGTTTCCTGCAATTCTGCCCCGCTTTCAAGTCCTCTTGGCAGCCTTACTTCAGTATATTTTTGGACGATAGCTGTCATTTATAACTCTGCAGGTTTGTGAATTACAGTGCCCCTGAGCTCCTTTCTTCAACTCGCTTTCTTGTGAGCTGGCCGCAACACCGCAGGATTGCTTCAGGCCCTAATCTGGTTCCGGCACGGCACGCTGAGCCTTTGGTTAATTCCTCTTCCTGGTGGGAAATGAGAGTTAAATTTGCCCGTCCAGACACCTCCAGCTAGTCTCTCATTGGTTCTCCCTATTCCTGTTCATCTTCCGCAGAAATTGCAAACTGGGCCAAACAGGAGGTTAAAGGCACTGACTCTCCAAGTCGGGAGAGTGTTAGTAAAGCGTGTGGAATGTTGCACCCGAGTACCAGGGGACGAGAACTGAGACATATTGGAACACGTCTCCCGATCACACGGTTGATCATACTCTGGGTTCCACGTGCATGTTTTACCTGAAGGCAGAATCCCTTAAACCTGGAGAGTTGAGACCCGTGGAATGGGTACCATGCAATATGACTTCAAAGGGTCTTCATTTGCTCACCGAACCTCTCCAATCCTATCACTGCTGCGTTTATGCCCCTGTACACACGCTTGATTTTCTTTCAGACACATAGCAATCCATAGGTTTTAAGATACTTACTAGTCAGGTACATTCTTAGGCGTTTAATATGGGGTGTTGAGTCCATTTCGTTGAGCAAGGAGTAGTTCTTGTCTATTCCATATTTGGCTTAAGGAACTTTATCTGTGCTCATTTCAATCTCTGGTTTTATGCAGCACCCCAACTCACCTTTCCCCTTAAGCAAGCATAAGTTGGTTTTCTAAATTTGAGACCCTGTTCTGTTTTGTAATCCAGTTCCTGTGTAGCCAAGTTTACATTCCGTGTATTAGTGATATCTTATGATGTTTCTTTTTCTGTGTGACTTATTTCAGTTAGAATCATCATACCTGAATCCACTCATTATGCTGCTACGGGCCTGATGACATAGATTTCATTGCTGAGTTATATTGCATTGTACGTAAGTACCACAGCTTCTTTATCCATTTTTCACTTTCTGCGCTATTGAACTTGTACCGTAAACGAGGTTCTTGTAAACAGAGCCGTCCCAAACTTTGGGGTGGCTGTGTCTTTTTGATTTTAATTTCCCTAAGCTATAGGACCATAAGTGGAAGTGCCCTAGGCTCTGTTGCTTTGTTTTTTAGATGTTTCAGGAAACACCATACACCTCTCCCGAGTGGCTGTTGGCAATTTACATCCCGCCCATCAGCATAACAAGGCTCCCAGTTCTCCATGGCCTGTCCTGCCTTTCTGGATTTTACACTTTTTTCGGATGGCCCTTTTTACTGGGGGGCAGTGAGACTTCATTGTAGTGCAGATTTCCTTTGCAAGCTTGGTTGGTTGGCCAAAAAGGTCGTATGCGTTTTTTCCTGAATATATTCAGGAAAAAACGCATACGCACTTTTTGGCCAAGTGCATCATTGTGGACGTTCTGCCTCTTTTCCTATGCTTTACGTGCAATTCCAGTCTACCTCCTGAAATCGGTTTCCTGCAATTCTGCCCGCTTTCAACTCCTCTTGGCAGCCTTACTTCAATATATTTTTGGAAGATAGCTGTCATTTATAACTCTGCAGGTTTGTGAATTACAGTGCCCCTGAGCTCCTTTCTTCAACTCGCTTTCTTGTGAGCTGGCCGCAACACCGCAGGATTGCTTCAGGCCCTAGTTTGGTTCCAGAACGGCATGCTGAGCCTTTGGTTAATTCCTCTTCCTGGTGGGAAATGAGAGTTAAATTTGCCCGTCCAGACACCTCCAGCTAGTCTCTCATTGGTTCTCCCTATTCCTGTTCATCTTCCGCAGAAATTGCAAACTGGGCCAAACAGGAGGTTAAAGGCACTGACTCTCCAAGTCGGGAGAGTGTTAGTAAAGCGTGTGGAATGTTGCACCCGAGTACCAGGGGACGAGAACTGAGACATATTGGAACACGTCTCCCGATCACACGGTTGATCATACTCTGGGTTCCACGTGCATGTTTTACCTGAAGGCAGAATCCCTTAAACCTGGAGAGTTGAGACCCGTGGAATGGGTACCATGCAATATGACTTCAAAGGGTCTTCATTTGCTCACCGAACCTCTCCAATCCTATCACTGCTGCGTTTATGCCCCTGTACACACGCTTGATTTTCTTTCAGACACATAGCAATCCATAGGTTTTAAGATACTTACTAGTCAGGTACATTCTTAGGCATTTAATATGGGGTGTTGAGTCCATTTCGTTGAGCAAGGAGTAGTTCTTGTCTATTCCATATTTGGCTTAAGGAACTTTATCTGTGCTCATTTAAATCTCTGGTTTTATGCAGCACCCCAACTCACCTTTCCCCTTAAGCAAGCATAAGTTGGTTTTCTAAATTTGAGACCCTGTTCTGTTTTGTAATCCAGTTCCTGTGTAGCCAAGTTTACATTCCGTGTATTAGTGATATCTTATGATGTTTCTTTTTCTGTGTGACTTATTTCAGTTAGAATCATCATACCTGAATCCACTCATTATGCTGCTACTGGCCTGATGACATAGATTTCATTGCTGAGTTATATTGCATTGTACGTAAGTACCACAGCTTCTTTATCCATTTTTCACTTTCTGCGCTATTGAACTTGTACCGTAAACGAGGTTCTTGTAAACAGAGCCGTCCCAAACTTTGGGGTGGCTGTGTCTTTTTGATTTTAATTTCCCTAAGCTATAGGACCATAAGTGGAAGTGCCCTAGGCTCTGTTGCTTTGTTTTTTAGATGTTTCAGGAAACACCATACACCTCTCCCGAGTGGCTGTTGGCAATTTACATCCCGCCCATCAGCATAACAAGGCTCCCAGTTCTCCATGGCCTGTCCTGCCTTTCTGGATTTTACACTTTTTTCGGATGGCCCTTTTTACTGGGGGGCAGTGAGACTTCATTGTAGTGCAGATTTCCTTTGCAAGCTTGGTTAGTTGGCCAAAAAGGTCGTATGCGTTTTTTCCTGAATATATTCAGGAAAAAACGCATACGCACTTTTTGGCCAAGTGCATCATTGTGGACGTTCTGCCTCTTTTCCTATGCTTTACGTGCAATTCCAGTCTACCTCCTGAAATCGGTTTCCTGCAATTCTGCCCGCTTTCAACTCCTCTTGGCAGCCTTACTTCAATATATTTTTGGAAGATAGCTGTCATTTATAACTCTGCAGGTTTGTGAATTACAGTGCCCCTGAGCTCCTTTCTTCAACTCGCTTTCTTGTGAGCTGGCCGCAACACCGCAGGATTGCTTCAGGCCCTAGTTTGGTTCCGGAACGGCATGCTGAGCCTTTGGTTAATTCCTCTTCCTGGTGGGAAATGAGAGTTAAATTTGCCCGTCCAGACACCTCCACCTAGTCTCTCATTGGTTCTCCCTATTCCTGTTCATTTTCCACAGAAATTGCAAACTGGGCCAAACAGGAGGTTAAAGGCACTGACTCTCCAAGTGGGGAGAGTGTTAGTAAGCGTCTGGAATGTTGCACCCGAGTACCAGGGGACGAAAACTGAGACACATTTGAACACGTTTTCCGATCACATGGTGGATCATACTCTGGGTTCCACATGCATGTTTTAGCTGAAGGAAGAATCCCTTAAACATGGAGAGTTGAGACCCATGGAATGGGTACCATGCAATATGACTTCAAAGGGTCTGCATTTGCTCACCGAACCTCACCAGTCCTATCACTGCTGCGTTTATGCCGCTGTACACACGCTTGATTCTCTTTCGGAGACATATAAATCCATAGGTTTTAAGATTCTTACTAGTCATGTATATTCTTAGGCGTTTAATATGGGGTGTTGAGTCCACTTCGTTGAGCAAGGAGTAGCTCTTGTCTATTATATATTTCGCTTATGGAATGGTATCTGTGCTCATTTCAATCTCTGGTTTTATGCAGCACCCCAACTCACCTTTCCCCTTAAGCAAGCATAAGTTGGTTTTCTACATTTGACACCCTGTTCTGTTTTGTAATTCAGTTCTTGTGAAGCCAAGTTTACATTCCGTGTAGTAGTGATATCTTATGATGTTTCTTTTTCTGTGTGACTTATTTCACTTAGAATCATCGTACCTGAATCCACTCATTATGCTGCTACGGGCCTGATGACATAGATTTCATTGCTGAGTGATATTGCATTGTACGTAAGTACCACAACTTCTTTATCCATTTTTCGCTTTCTGTGATATTGAACTTGTACCGTAAACGAGGTTCTTGTAAACAGAGCCGTCCCAAACTTTGGGGTGGCTGTGTCTTTTTGATTTTAATTTCCCTAAGCTATAGGACCATAAGTGGAAGTGCCCTAGGCTCTGTTGCTTTGTTTTTTGGATGTTTCAGGAAACACCATACACTTCTCCAGAGTGGCTGCTGGCAATTTACATCCCGCCCATCAGCATAACAAGGCTCCCAGTTCTCCATGGCCTGTCCTGCCTTTCTGGATATTACACTTTTTTCGGATGGCCCTTTTGACCGGGGGGCAGTGAGACTTCATTGTAGTGCAGATTTCCTTTGCAAGCTTGCTTGGTTGGCCAAAAAGGGCGTATGCGTTTTTTCCTGAATATATTCAGGAAAAAACGCATACGCCCTTTTTGGCCAAGTGCATCATTGTGGACGTTCTGCCTCTTTTCCTATGCTTTACATGCAATTCCAGTCTACCTCCTGAAATCGGTTTCCTGCAATTCTGCCCCGCTTTCAACTCCTCTTGGCAGCCTTACTTCAATATATTTTTGGAAGATAGCTGTCATTTATAACTCTGCAGGTTTGTGAATTACAGTGCCCCTGAGCTCCTTTCTTCAACTCGCTTTCTTGTGAGCTGGCCGCAACACCGCAGGATTGCTTCAGGCCCTAGTTTGGTTCCGGCATGGCATGCTGAGCCTTTGGTTAATTCCTCTTCCTGGTGGGAAATGAGAGTTAAATTTGCCCGTCCAGACACCTCCACCTAGTCTCTCATTGGTTCTCCCTATTCCTGTTCATTTTCCACAGAAATTGCAAACTGGGCCAAACAGGAGGTTTTAGGCACTGACTCTCCAAGTGGGGAGAGTGTTAGTAAAGCGTCTGGAATGTTGCACCCGAGTACCAGGGGACGAAAACTGAGACACATTTGAACACGTTTCCCGATCACACAGTGGATCATACTCTGGGTTCCACAGGCATGTTTTAGCTGAAGGAAGAATCCCTTAAAAATGGAGAGTTGAGACCCATGGAATGGGTACCATGCAATATGACTTCAAAGGGTCTGCATTTGCTCACCGAACCTCACCAGTCTTATCACTGCTGCGTTTATGCCGCTGTACACACGCTTGATTCTCTTTCGGAGACATATAAATCCATAGGTTTTAAGATTCTTACTAGTCATGTATATTCTTAGGCGTTTAATATGGGGTGTTGAGTCCACTTTGTTGAGCAAGGAGTAGCTCTTGTCTATTACATATTTGGCTTATGGAACGGTATCTGTGCTCATTTCAATCTCTGGTTTTATGCAGCACCCCAACTCACCTTTCCCCTTAAGCAAGCATAAGTTGGTTTTCTACATTTGACACCCTGTTCTGTTTTGTAATTCAGTTCTTGTGTAGCCAAGTTTACATTCCATGTATTAGTGATATCTTATGATGTTTCTTTTTCTGTGTGACTTATTTCACTTAGAATCATCGTACCTGAATCCACTCATTATGCTGCTACGGGCCTGATGACATAGATTTCATTGCTGAGTGATATTGCATTGTACGTTAGTACCACAACTTCTTTATCCATTTTTCGCTTTCGGTGATATTGAACTTGTACCGTAAACGAGGTTCTTGTAAACAGAGGCGTTCCAAATTTTGGGTTGGCTGTGTCTTTTTGATTTTAATTTCCCTAAGCTATAGGACCATAAGTGGAAGTGCCCTAGGCTCTGTTGCTTTGTTTTTTGGATGTTTCAGGAAACACCATACACTTCTCCAGAGTGGCTGCTGGCAATTTACATCGCGCCCATCAGCATAACAAGGCTCCCAGTTCTCCATGGCCTGTCCTGCCTTCTGGATTTTACACTTTTTTCAGATGGCCCTTTTGACCGGGGGGCAGTGAGACTTCATTGTAGTGCAGATTTCCTTTGCAAGCTTGCTTGGTTGGCCAAAAAGGGCGTATGCGTTTTTTCCTGAATATATTCAGGAAAAAACGCATACGCCCTTTTTGGCCAAGTGCATCATTGTGGAC
This sequence comes from Leucopleurus acutus, assembly GCF_964270905.1. NCBI lineage: Eukaryota > Metazoa > Chordata > Mammalia > Artiodactyla > Delphinidae > Leucopleurus > Leucopleurus acutus. The sequence goes on along the minus strand of NW_028139221.1, from coordinate 1,455,214 downwards.
GTTCTGCCTCTTTTCCTATGCTTTAAATGCAATTCCAGTCTACCTCCTGAAATCGGTTTCCTGCAATTCTGCCCCGCTTTCAACTCCTCTTGGCAGCCTTACTTCAATATATTTTTGGAAGATAGCTGTCATTTATAACTCTGCAGGTTTGTGAATTACAGTGCCCCTGAGCTCCTTTCTTCAACTCGCTTTCTTGTGAGCTGGCCGCAACACCGCAGGATTGCTTCAGGCCCTAGTTTGGTTCTGGCACGGCATGCTGAGCCTTTGGTTAATTACTCTTCCTGGTGGGAAATGAGAGTTAAATTTGCCCATCCAGACACCTCCACCTAGTCTCTCATTGGTTCTCCCTATTCCTGTTCATTTTCCACAGAAATTGCAAACTGGGCCAAACAGGAGGTTTTAGGCACTGACTCTCCAAGTGGGGAGAGTGTTAGTAAAGCGTCTGGAATGTTGCACCCGAGTACCAGGGGACGAAAACTGAGACACATTTGAACACGTTTCCCGATCACACAGTGGATCATACTCTGGGTTCCACAGGCATGTTTTAGCTAAAGGAAGAATCCCTTAAACATGGAGAGTTGAGACCCATGGAATGGGTACCATGCAATATGACTTCAAAGGGTCTGCATTTGCTCACCGAACCTCACCAGTCCTATCACTGCTGCGTTTATGCCGCTGTACACACGCTTGATTCTCTTTCGGAGACATATAAATCCATAGGTTTTAAGATTCTTACTAGTCATGTATATTCTTAGGCGTTTAATATGGGGTGTTGAGTCCACTTTGTTGAGCAAGGAGTAGCTCTTGTCTATTACATATTTGGCTTATGGAACGGTATCTGTGCTCATTTCAATCTCTGGTTTTATGCAGCACCCCAACTCACCTTTCCCCTTAAGCAAGCATAAGTTGGTTTTCTACATTTGACACCCTGTTCTGTTTTGTAATTCAGTTCTTGTGTAGCCAAGTTTACATTCCGTGTATTAGTGATATCTTATGATGTTTCTTTTTCTGTGTGACTTATTTCACTTAGAATCATCGTACCTGAATCCACTCATTATGCTGCTACGGGCCTGATGACATAGATTTCATTGCTGAGTGATATTGCATTGTACGTTAGTACCACAACTTCTTTATCCATTTTTCGCTTTCGGTGATATTGAACTTGTACCGTAAACGAGGTTCTTGTAAACAGAGCCGTCCCAAACTTTGGGTTGGCTGTGTCTTTTTGATTTTAATTTCCCTAAGCTATAGGACCATAAGTGGAAGTGCCCTAGGCTCTGTTGCTTTGTTTTTTGGATGTTTCAGGAAACACCATACACTTCTCCAGAGTGGCTGCTGGCAATTTACATCGCGCCCATCAGCATAACAAGGCTCCCAGTTCTCCATGGCCTGTCCTGCCTTTCTGGATTTTACACTTTTTTCAGATGGCCCTTTTGACCGGGGGGCAGTGAGACTTCATTGTAGTGCAGATTTCCTTTGCAAGCTTGCTTGGTTGGCCAAAAAGGGCGTATGCGTTTTTTCCTGAATATATTCAGAAAAAAACGCATACGCCCTTTTTGGCCAAGTGCATCATTGTGGACGTTCTGCCTCTTTTCCTATGCTTTACATGCAATTCCAGTCTACCTCCTGAAATCGGTTTCCTGCAATTCTGCCCGCTTTCAACTCCTCTTGGCAGCCTTACTTCAATATATTTTTGGAAGATAGCTGTCATTTAAAACTCTGCAGGTTTGTGAATTACAGTGCCCCTGAGCTCCTTTCTTCAACTCGCTTTCTTGTGAGCTGGCCGCAACACCGCAGGATTGCTTCAGGCCCTAATCTGGTTGTGGCACGGCATGCTGAGCCTTTGGTTAATTCCTCTTCCTGGTGGGAAATGAGAGTTAAATTTGCCCGTCCACACACCTCCAGCTAGTCTCTCATTGGTTCTCCCTATTCCTGTTCATCTTCCGCAGAAATTGCAAATGGGCCAAACAGGAGGTTAAAGGCACTGACTCTCCAAGTCGGGAGAGTGTTAGTAAAGCGTGTGGAATGTTGCACCCGAGTACCAGGGGACGAGAACTGAGACAAATTGGAACACGTCTCCCGATCACACGGTTGATCATACTCTGGGTTCCACGTGCATGTTTTACCTGAAGGCAGAATCCCTTAAACCTGGAGAGTTGAGACCCGTGGAATGGGTACCATGCAATATGACTTCAAAGGGTCTTCATTTGCTCACCGAACCTCTCCAATCCTATCACTGCTGCGTTTATGCCCCTGTACACACGCTTGATTTTCTTTCAGACATATAGCAATCCATAGGTTTTAAGATACTTACTAGTCAGGTACATTCTTAGGCGTTTAATATGGGGTGTTGAGTCCATTTCGTTGAGCAAGGAGTAGTTCTTGTCTATTCCATATTTGGCTTAAGGAACTTTATCTGTGCTCATTTCAATCTCTGGTTTTATGCAGCACCCCAACTCACCTTTCCCCTTAAGCAAGCATAAGTTGGTTTTCTAAATTTGAGACCCTGTTCTGTTTTGTAATCCAGTTCCTGTGTAGCCAAGTTTACATTCCGTGTATTAGTGATATCTTATGATGTTTCTTTTTCTGTGTGACTTATTTCAGTTAGAATCATCATACCTGAATCCACTCATTATGCTGCTACGGGCCTGATGACATAGATTTCATTGCTGAGTGATATTGCATTGTACGTAAGTACCACAGCTTCTTTATCCATTTTTCACTTTCTGCGATATTGAACTTGTACCGTAAACGAGGTTCTTGTAAACAGAGCCGTCCCAAACTTTGGGGTGGCTGTGTCTTTTTGATTTTAATTTCCCTAAGCTATAGGACCATAAGTGGAAGTGCCCTAGGCTCTGTTGCTTTGTTTTTTAGATGTTTCAGGAAACACCATACACCTCTCCCGAGTGGCTGTTGGCAATTTACATCCCGCCCATCAGCATAACAAGGCTCCCAGTTCTCCATGGCCTGTCCTGCCTTTCTGGATTTTACACTTTTTTCGGATGGCCCTTTTTACTGGGGGGCAGTGAGACTTCATTGTAGTGCAGATTTCCTTTGCAAGCTTGGTTGGTTGGCCAAAAAGGTCGTATGCGTTTTTTCCTGAATATATTCAGGAAAAAACGCATACGCCCTTTTTGGCCAAGTGCATCATTGTGGACGTTCTGCCTCTTTTCCTATGCTTTACGTGCAATTCCAGTCTACCTCCTGAAATCGGTTTCCTGCAATTCTGCCCGCTTTCAACTCCTCTTGGCAGCCTTACTTCAATATATTTTTGGAAGATAGCTGTCATTTATAACTCTGCAGGTTTGTGAATTACAGTGCCCCTGAGCTCCTTTCTTCAACTCGCTTTCTTGTGAGCTGGCCGCAACACCGCAGGATTGCTTCAGGCCCTAGTTTGGTTCCGGAACGGCATGCTGAGCCGTTGGTTAATTCCTCTTCCTGGTGGGAAATGAGAGTTAAATTTGCCCGTCCAGACACCTCCACCTAGTCTCTCATTGGTTCTCCCTATTCCTGTTCATTTTCCACAGAAATTGCAAACTGGGCCAAACAGGAGGTTAAAGGCACTGACTCTCCAAGTGGGGAGAGTGTTAGTAAAGCGTCTGGAATGTTGCACCCGAGTACCAGGGGACGAAAACTGAGACACATTTGAACACGTTTTCCGATCACATGGTGGATCATACTCTGGGTTCCACATGCATGTTTTAGCTGAAGGAAGAATCCCTTAAACATGTAGAGTTGAGACCCAAGGAATGGGTACCATGCAATATGATTTCAAAGGGTCTGCATTTGCTCACCGAACCTCACCAATCCTATCACTGCTACGTTTATGCCTCTGTACACACGCTTGATTCTCTTTCGGAGACATATAAATCCATAGGTTTTAAGATTCTTACTAGTCAGGTATATTCTTAGGCGTTTAATATGGGGTGTTGAGTCCACTTCGTTGAGCAAGGAGTAGCTCTTGTCTATTACATATTTGGCTTATGGAACGGTATCTGTGCTAATTTCAATCTCTGGCTTTATGCAGCACCCCAACTCACCTTTCCCCTTAAGCAAGCATAAGTTGGTTTTCTACATTTGACACCCTGTTCTGTTTTGTAATTCAGTTCCTGTGTAGCCAAGTTTACATTCCGTGTGTTAGTGATATCTTATGATGTTTCTTTTTCTGTGTGACTTATTTCAGTTAGAATCATCATACCTGAATCCACTCATTATGCTGCTACGGGCCTGATGACATAGATTTCATTGCTGAGTGATATTGCATTGTACGTAAGTACCACAACTTCTTTATCCATTTTTCACTTTCTGTGATATTGAACTTGTACCGTAAACGAGGTTCTTGTAAACAGAGCCGTCCCAAACTTTGGGGTGGCTGTGTCTTTTTGATTTTAATGTCCCTAAGCTATAGGACCATAAGTGGAAGTGCCCTAGGCTCTGTTGCTTTGTTTTTTAGATATTTCAGGAAACACCATACACCTCTCCCGAGTGGCTGTTGGCAATTTACATCCCGCCCATCAGCATAACAAGGTTCCCAGTTCTCCATGGCCTGTCCTGCCTTTGTGGATTTTACACTTTTTTCAGATGGCCCTTTTGACCGGGGGGAAGTGAGACTTCATTGTAGTGCAGATTTCCTTTGCAAGCTTGCTTGGTTGGCCAAAAAGGGCGTATGCGTTTTTTCCTGAATATATTCAGGAAAAAACGCATACGCCCTTTTTCGCCAAGTGCATCATTGTGGACGTTCTGCCTCTTTTCCTATGCTTTAAATGCAATTCCAGTCTACCTCCTGAAATCGGTTTCCTGCAATTCTGCCCCGCTTTCAAGTCCTCTTGGCAGCCTTACTTCAGTATATTTTTGGACGATAGCTGTCATTTATAACTCTGCAGGTTTGTGAATTACAGTGTCCCTGAGCTCCTTTCTTTAACTCGCTTTCTTGTGAGCTGGCCGCAACACCGCAGGATTGCTTCAGGCCCTAATCTGGTTCCGGCACGGCACGCTGAGCCTTTGGTTAATTCCTCTTCCTGGTGGGAAATGAGAGTTAAATTTGCCCGTCCAGACACCTCCACCTAGTCTCTCATTGGTTCTCCCTATTCCTGTTCATCTTCCTCAGAAATTGCAAATGGGCCAAACAGGAGGTTAAAGGCACTGACTCTCCAAGTCGGGAGAGTGTTAGTAAAGCGTCTGGAATGTTGCACCCGAGTACCAGGGGACGAGAACTGAGACATATTGGAACACGTCTCCCGATCACACGGTTGATCATACTCTGGGTTCCACGTGCATGTTTTACCTGAAGGCAGAATCCCTTAATCCTGGAGAGTTGAGACCCGTGGAATGGGTACCATGCAATATGACTTCAAAGGGTCTTCATTTGCTCACCGAACCTCTCCAATCCTATCACTGCTGCATTTATGCCCCTGTACACACGCTTGATTTACTTTCAGAGACATAGCAATCCATAGGTTTTAAGATACTTACTAGTCAGGTACATTCTTAGGCGTTTAATATGGGGTGTTGAGTCCATTTCGTTGAGCAAGGAGTAGTTCTTGTCTATTCCATATTTGGCTTAAGGAACTTTATCTGTGCTCATTTCAATCTCTGGTTTGATGCAGCGCCCCAACTCACCTTTCCCCTTAAGCAAGCATAAGTTGGTTTTCTAAATTTGAGACCCTGTTCTGTTTTGTAATCCAGTTCCTGTGTAGCCAAGTTTACATTCCGTGTATTAGTGATATCTTATGATGTTTCTTTTTCTGTGTGACTTATTTCAGTTAGAATCATCATACCTGAATCCACTCATTATGCTGCTACGGGCCTGATGACATAGATTTCATTGCTGAGTGATATTGCATTGTACGTAAGTACCACAACTTCTTTATCCATTTTTCACTTTCTGCGATAATGAACTTGTACCGTAAACGAGGTTCTTGTAAACAGAGCTGTCCCAAACTTTGGGGTGGCTGTGTCTTTTTGATTTTAATTTCCCTAAGCTATAGGACCATAAGTGGAAGTGCCCTAGGCTCTGTTGCTTTGTTTTTTAGATGTTTCAGGAAACACCATACACCTCTCCCGAGTGGCTGTTGGCAATTTACATCCCGCCCATCAGCATAACAAGGTTCCCAGTTCTCCATGGCCTGTCCTGCCTTTCTGGATTTTACACTTTTTTCAGATGGCCCTTTTGACCGGGGGGAAGTGAGACTTCATTGTAGTGCAGATTTCCTTTGCAAGCTTGCTTGGTTGGCCAAAAAGGTCGTATGCGTTTTTTCCTGAATATATTCAGGAAAAAACGCATACGCCCTTTTCGGCCAAGTGCATCATTGTGGACGTTCTGCCTCTTTTCCTATGCTTTAAATGCAATTCCAGTCTACCTCCTGAAATCGGTTTCCTGCAATTCTTCCCCGCTTTCAAGTCCTCTTGGCAGCCTTACTTCAGTATATTTTTGGACGATAGCTGTCATTTATAACTCTGCAGGTTTGTGAATTACAGTGCCCCTGAGCTCCTTTCTTCAACTCGCTTTCTTGTGAGCTGGCCGCAACACCGCAGGATTGCTTCAGGCCCTAATCTGGTTCCGGCACGGCACACTGAGCCTTTGGTTAATTCCTCTTCCTGGTGGGAAATGAGAGTTAAATTTGCCCGTCCAGACACCTCCAGCTAGTCTCTCATTGGTTCTCCCTATTCCTGTTCATCTTCCTCAGAAATTGCAAATGGGCCAAACAGGAGGTTAAAGGCACTGACTCTCCACGTCGGGAGAGTGTTAGTAAAGCGTCTGGAATGTTGCACCCGAGTACCAGGGGACGAGAACTGAGACATATTGGAACATGTCTCCCAACCACATGGTTGATCATACTCTGGGTTCCATGTGCATGTTTTACCTGAAGGCAGAATCCCTTAAACCTTGAGAGTTGAGTCCCGTGGAATGGGTACCATGCAATATGACTTCAAAGGGTCTTCATTTGCTCACCGAACCTCTCCAATCCTATCACTGCTGCGTTTATGTCCCTGTACACACGCTTGATTTTCTTTCAGACACATAGCAATCCATAGGTTTTAAGATACTTACTAGTCAGGTACATTCTTAGGCGTTTAATATGGGGTGTTGAGTCCATTTCGTTGAGCAAGGAGTAGTTCTTGTCTATTCCATATTTGGCTTAAGGAACTTTTTCTGTGCTCATTTCAATCTCTGGTTTGATGCAGCACCCCAACTCACCTTTCCCCTTAAGCAAGCATAAGTTGGTTTTCTAAATTTGAGACCCTGTTCTGTTTTGTAATCCAGTTCCTGTGTAGCCAAGTTTACATTCCGTGTATTAGTGATATCTTATGATGTTTCTTTTTCTGTGTGACTTATTTCAGTTAGAATCATCATACCTGAATCCACTCATTATGCTGCTATGGGGCTGATGACATAGATTTCATTGCTGAGTGATATTGCATTGTACGTAAGTACCACAACTTCTTTATCCATTTTTCACTTTCTGCGCTATTGAACTTGTACCGTAAACGAGGTTCTTGTAAACAGAGCCGTCCCAAACTTTGGGGTGGCTGTGTCTTTTTGATTTTAATTTCCCTAAGCTATAGGACCATAAGTGGAAGTGCCCTAGGCTCTGTTGCTTTGTTTTTTAGATGTTTCAGGAAACACCATACACCTCTCCCGAGTGGCTGTTGGCAATTTACATCCCGCCCATCAGCATAACAAGGCTCCCAGTTCTCCATGGCCTGTCCTGCCTTTCTGGATTTTACACTTTTTTCAGATGGCCCTTTTGACCGGGGGGAAGTGAGACTTCATTGTAGTGCAGATTTCCTTTGCAAGCTTGCTTGGTTGGCCAAAAAGGGCGTATGCGTTTTTTCCTGAATATATTCAGGAAAAAACGCATACGCCCTTTTTGGCCAAGTGCATCATTGTGGACGTTCTGCCTCTTTTCCTATGCTTTAAATGCAATTCCAGTCTACCTCCTGAAATCGGTTTCCTGCAATTCTGCCCCGCTTTCAAGTCCTCTTGGCAGCCTTACTTCAGTATATTTTTGGACGATAGCTGTCATTTATAACTCTGCAGGTTTGTGAATTACAGTGCCCCTGAGCTCCTTTCTTCAACTCGCTTTCTTGTGAGCTGGCCGCAACACCGCAGGATTGCTTCAGGGCCCTAATCTGGTTCCGGCACGGCACGCTGAGCCTTTGGTTAATTCCTCTTCCTGGTGGGAAATAAGAGTTAAATTTGCCCGTCCAGACACCTCCAGCTAGTCTCTCATTGGTTCTCCCTATTCCTGTTCATCTTCCGCAGAAATTGCAAACTGGGCCAAACAGGAGGTTAAAGGCACTGACTCTCCAAGTCGGGAGAGTGTTAGTAAAGCGTCTGGAATGTTCCACCCGAGTACCAGGGGACGAGAACTGAGACATATTGGAACATGTCTCCCGATCACACGGGTTATCATACTCTGGGTTCCACGTGCATGTTTTACCTGAAGGCAGAATCCCTTAAACCTGGAGAGTTGAGACCCGTGGAATGGGTACCATGCAATATGACTTCAGAGGGTCTTCATTTGCTCACCGAACCTCTCCAATCCTATCACTGCTGCGTTTATGCCCCTGTACACACGCTTGATTTTCTTTCAGAGACATAGCAATTCATAGGTTTTAAGATACTTACTAGTCAGGTACATTCTTAGGCGTTTAATATGGGGTGTTGAGTCCATTTCGTTGAGCAAGGAGTAGTTCTTGTCTATTCCATATTTGGCTTAAGGAACTTTATCTGTGTTCATTTAAATCTCTGGTTTTATGCAGCACCCCAACTCACCTTTCCCCTTAAGCAAGCATAAGTTGGTTTTCTAAATTTGAGACCCTGTTCTGTTTTGTAATCCAGTTCCTGTGTAGCCAAGTTTACATTCCGTGTATTAGTGATATCTTATGATGTTTCTTTTTCTGTGTGACTTATTTCAGTTAGAATCATCATACCTGAATCCACTCATTATGCTGCTACGGGCCTGATGACATAGATTTCATTGCTGAGTGATATTGCATTGTACGTAAGTACCACAACTTCTTTATCCATTTTTCACTTTCTGCGATAATGAACTTGTACCGTAAACGAGGTTCTTGTAAACAGAGCTGTCCCAAACTTTGGGGTGGCTGTGTCTTTTTGATTTTAATTTCCCTAAGCTATAGGACCATAAGTGGAAGTGCCCTAGGCTCTGTTGCTTTGTTTTTTAGATGTTTCAGGAAACACCATACACCTCTCCCGAGTGGCTGTTGGCAATTTACATCCCGCCCATCAGCATAACAAGGTTCCCAGTTCTCCATGGCCTGTCCTGCCTTTCTGGATTTTACACTTTTTTCAGATGGCCCTTTTGACCGGGGGGAAGTGAGACTTCATTGTAGTGCAGATTTCCTTTGCAAGCTTGCTTGGTTGGCCAAAAAGGTCGTATGCGTTTTTTCCTGAATATATTCAGGAAAAAACGCATACGCCCTTTTCGGCCAAGTGCATCATTGTGGACGTTCTGCCTCTTTTCCTATGCTTTAAATGCAATTCCAGTCTACCTCCTGAAATCGGTTTCCTGCAATTCTGCCCCGCTTTCAAGTCCTCTTGGCAGCCTTACTTCAGTATATTTTTGGACGATAGCTGTCATTTATAACTCTGCAGGTTTGTGAATTACAGTGCCCCTGAGCTCCTTTCTTCAACTCGCTTTCTTGTGAGCTGGCCGCAACACCGCAGGATTGCTTCAGGCCCTAATCTGGTTCCGGCACGGCACACTGAGCCTTTGGTTAATTCCTCTTCCTGGTGGGAAATGAGAGTTAAATTTGCCCGTCCAGACACCTCCAGCTAGTCTCTCATTGGTTCTCCCTATTCCTGTTCATCTTCCTCAGAAATTGCAAATGGGCCAAACAGGAGGTTAAAGGCACTGACTCTCCACGTCGGGAGAGTGTTAGTAAAGCGTCTGGAATGTTGCACCCGAGTACCAGGGGACGAGAACTGAGACATATTGGAACATGTCTCCCAACCACACAGTTGATCTTACTCTGGGTTCCATGTGCATGTTTTACCTGAAGGCAGAATCCCTTAAACCTGGAGAGTTGAGTCCCGTGGAATGGGTACCATGCAATATGACTTCAAAGGGTCTTCATTTGCTCACCGAACCTCTCCAATCCTATCACTGCTGCGTTTATGTCCCTGTACACACGCTTGATTTTCTTTCAGACACATAGCAATCCATAGGTTTTAAGATACTTACTAGTCAGGTACATTCTTAGGCGTTTAATATGGGGTGTTGAGTCCATTTCGTTGAGCAAGGAGTAGTTCTTGTCTATTCCATATTTGGCTTAAGGAACTTTTTCTGTGCTCATTTCAATCTCTGGTTTGATGCAGCACCCCAACTCACCTTTCCCCTTAAGCAAGCATAAGTTGGTTTTCTAAATTTGAGACCCTGTTCTGTTTTGTAATCCAGTTCCTGTGTAGCCAAGTTTACATTCCGTGTATTAGTGATATCTTATGATGTTTCTTTTTCTGTGTGACTTATTTCAGTTAGAATCATCATACCTGAATCCACTCATTATGCTGCTATGGGGCTGATGACATAGATTTCATTGCTGAGTGATATTGCATTGTACGTAAGTACCACAACTTCTTTATCCATTTTTCACTTTCTGCGATATTGAACTTGTACCGTAAACGAGGTTCTTGTAAACAGAGCCGTCCCAAACTTTGGGGTGGCTGTGTCTTTTTGATTTTAATTTCCCTAAGCTATAGGACCATAAGTGGAAGTGCCCTAGGCTCTGTTGCTTTGTTTTTTAGATGTTTCAGGAAACACCATACACCTCTCCCGAGTGGCTGTTGGCAATTTACATCCCGCCCATCAGCATAACAAGGCTCCCAGTTCTCCATGGCCTGTCCTGCCTTTCTGGATTTTACACTTTTTTCAGATGGCCCTTTTGACCGGGGGGAAGTGAGACTTCATTGTAGTGCAGATTTCCTTTGCAAGCTTGCTTGGTTGGCCAAAAAGGGCGTATGCGTTTTTTCCTGAATATATTCAGGAAAAAACGCATACGCCCTTTTTGGCCAAGTGCATCATTGTGGACGTTCTGCCTCTTTTCCTATGCTTTAAATGCAATTCCAGTCTACCTCCTGAAATCGGTTTCCTGCAATTCTGCCCCGCTTTCAAGTCCTCTTGGCAGCCTTACTTCAGTATATTTTTGGACGATAGCTGTCATTTATAACTCTGCAGGTTTGTGAATTACAGTGCCCCTGAGCTCCTTTCTTCAACTCGCTTTCTTGTGAGCTGGCCGCAACACCGCAGGATTGCTTCAGGCCCTAATCTGGTTCCGGCACGGCACGCTGAGCCTTTGGTTAATTCCTCTTCCTGGTGGGAAATAAGAGTTAAATTTGCCCGTCCAGACACCTCCAGCTAGTCTCTCATTGGTTCTCCCTATTCCTGTTCATCTTCCGCAGAAATTGCAAACTGGGCCAAACAGGAGGTTAAAGGCACTGACTCTCCAAGTCGGGAGAGTGTTAGTAAAGCGTCTGGAATGTTCCACCCGAGTACCAGGGGACGAGAACTGAGACATATTGGAACATGTCTCCCGATCACACGGGTTATCATACTCTGGGTTCCACGTGCATGTTTTACCTGAAGGCAGAATCCCTTAAACCTGGAGAGTTGAGACCCGTGGAATGGGTACCATGCAATATGACTTCAGAGGGTCTTCATTTGCTCACCGAACCTCTCCAATCCTATCACTGCTGCGTTTATGCCCCTGTACACACGCTTGATTTTCTTTCAGAGACATAGCAATTCATAGGTTTTAAGATACTTACTAGTCAGGTACATTCTTAGGCGTTTAATATGGGGTGTTGAGTCCATTTCGTTGAGCAAGGAGTAGTTCTTGTCTATTCCATATTTGGCTTAAGGAACTTTATCTGTGTTCATTTAAATCTCTGGTTTTATGCAGCACCCCAACTCACCTTTCCCCTTAAGCAAGCATAAGTTGGTTTTCTAAATTTGAGACCCTGTTCTGTTTTGTAATCCAGTTCCTGTGTAGACAAGTTTACATTCCGTGTATTAGTGATATCTTATGATGTTTCTTTTTCTGTGTGACTTATTTCAGTTAGAATCATCATACCTGAATCCACTCATTATGCTGCTACGGGCCTGATGACATAGATTTCATTGCTGAGTGATATTGCATTGTACGTAAGTACCACAACTTCTTTATCCATTTTTCACTTTCTGCGATATTGAACTTGTACCGTAAACGAGGTTCTTGTAAACAGAGCCGTCCCAAACTTTGGGGTGGCTGTGTCTTTTTGATTTTAATTTCCCTAAGCTATAGGACCATAAGTGGAAGTACACTAGGCTCTGTTGCTTTGTTTTTTAGATGTTTCAGGAAACACCATACACCTCTCCGGAGTGGCTCTTGGCAATTTACATCCCGCCCATCAGCATAACAAGGCTCCCAGTTCTCCATGGCCTGTCCTGCCTTTCTGGATTTTACACTTTTTTCAGATGGCCCTTTTGACCGGGGGGAAGTGAGACTTCATTGTAGTGCAGATTTCCTTTGCAAGCTTGCTTGGTTGGCCAAAAAGGGCGTATGCGTTTTTTCCTGAATATATTCAGGAAAAAACGCATACGCCCTTTTTGGCCAAGTGCATCATTGTGGACGTTCTGCCTCTTTTCCTATGCTTTAAATGCAATTCCAGTCTACCTCCTGAAATCGGTTTCCTGCAATTCTGCCCCGCTTTCAAGTCCTCTTGGCAGCCTTACTTCAGTATATTTTTGGACGATAGCTGTCATTTATAACTCTGCAGGTTTGTGAATTACAGTGCCCCTGAGCTCCTTTCTTCAACTCGCTTTCTTGTGAGCTGGCCGCAACACCGCAGGATTGCTTCAGGCCCTAATCTGGTTCCGGCACGGCACGCTGAGCCTTTGGCTAATTCCTCTTCCTGGTGGGAAATGAGAGTTAAATTTGCCCGTCCAGACACCTCCAGCTAGTCTCTCATTGGTTCTCCCTATTCCTGTTCATCTTCCGCAGAAATTGCAAATGGGCCAAACAGGAGGTTAAAGGCACTGACTCTCCACGTCGGGAGAGTGTTAGTAAAGCGTCTGGAATGTTGCACCCGAGTACCAGGGGACGAGAACTGAGACATATTGGAACATGTCTCCCGACCACACGGTTGATTATACTCTGGGTTCCATGTGCATGTTTTACCTGAAGGCAGAATCCCTTAAACCTGGAGAGTTGAGTCCCGTGGAATGGGTACCATGCAATATGACTTCAAACGGTCTTCATTTGCTCACCGAACCTCTCCAATCCTATCACTGCTGCGTTTATGTCCCTGTACACACGCTTGATTTTCTTTCAGAGACATAGCAATTCATAGGTTTTAAGATACTTACTAGTCAGGTACATTCTTAGGCGTTTAATATGGGGTGTTGAGTCCATTTCGTTGAGCAAGCAGTAGTTCTTGTCTATTCCATATTTGGCTTAAGGAACTTTATCTGTGTTCATTTAAATCTCTGGTTTTATGCAGCACCCCAACTCACCTTTCCCCTTAAGCAAGCATAAGTTGGTTTTCTAAATTTGAGACCCTGTTCTGTTTTGTAATCCAGTTCCTGTGTAGCCAAGTTTACATTCCGTGTATTAGTGATATCTTATGATGTTTCTTTTTCTGTGTGACTTATTTCAGTTAGAATCATCATACCTGAATGCACTCATTATGCTGCTACGGGCCTGATGACATAGATTTCATTGCTGAGTGATATTGCATTGTACGTAAGTACCACAACTTCTTTATCCATTTTTCACTTTCTGCGATATTGAACTTGTACCGTAAACGAGGTTCTTGTAAACAGAGCCGTCCCAAACTTTGGGGTGGCTGTGTCTTTTTGATTTTAATTTCCCTAAGCTATAGGACCATAAGTGGAAGTGCCCTAGGCTCTGTTGCTTTGTTTTTTAGATGTTTCAGGAAACACCATACACCTCTCCCGAGTGGCTGTTGGCAATTTACATCCCGCCCATCAGCATAACAAGGCTCCCAGTTCTCCATGACCTGTCCTGCCTTTCTGGATTTTACACTTTTTTCAGATGGCCCTTTTGACCGGGGGGAAGTGAGACTTCATTGTAGTGCAGATTTCCTTTGCAAGCTTGCTTGGTTGGCCAAAAAGTGCGTATGCGTTTTTTCCTGAATATATTCAGGAAAAAACGCATACGCCCTTTTTGGCCAAGTGCATCATTGTGGACGTTCTGCCTCTTTTCCTATGCTTTAAATGCAATTCCAGTCTACCTCCTGAAATCGGTTTCCTGCAATTCTGCCCCGCTTTCAAGTCCTCTTGGCAGCCTTACTTCAGTATATTTTTGGACGATAGCTGTCATTTATAACTCTGCAGGTTTGTGAATTACAGTGCCCCTGAGCTCCTTTCTTCAACTCGCTTTCTTGTGAGCTGGCCGCAACACCGCAGGATTGCTTCAGGCCCTAATCTGGTTCCGGCACGGCACGCTGAGCCTTTGGTTAATTCCTCTTCCTGGTGGGAAATGAGAGTTAAATTTGCCCGTCCAGACACCTCCAGCTAGTCTCTCATTGGTTCTCCCTATTCCTGTTCATCTTCCGCAGAAATTGCAAACTGGGCCAAACAGGAGGTTAAAGGCACTGACTCTCCAAGTCGGGAGAGTGTTAGTAAAGCGTCTGGAATGTTGCACCCGAGTACCAGGGGACGAGAACTGAGACATGTTGGAACATGTCTCCCGATCACACGGGTGATCATACTCTGGGTTCCACGTGCATGTTTTACCTGAAGGCAGAATCCCTTAAACCTGGAGAGTTGAGACCCGTGGAATGGGTACCATGCAATATGACTTCAAAGGGTCTTCATTTGCTCACCGAACCTCTCCAATCCTATCACTGCTGCGTTTATGCCCCTGTACACACGCTTGATTTTCTTTCAGAGACATAGCAATTCATAGGTTTTAAAATACTTACTAGTCAGGTACATTCTTAGGCGTTTAATATGGGGTGTTGAGTCCATTTCGTTGAGCAAGGAGTAGTTCTTGTCTATTCCATATTTGGCTTAAGGAACTTTATCTGTGTTCATTTAAATCTCTGGTTTTATGCAGCACCCCAACTCACCTTTCCCCTTAAGCAAGCATAAGTTGGTTTTCTAAATTTGAGACCCTGTTCTGTTTTGTAATCCAGTTCCTGTGTAGCCAAGTTTACATTCCGTGTATTAGTGATATCTTATGATGTTTCTTTTTCTGTGTGACTTATTTCAGTTAGAATCATCATACCTGAATCCACTCATTATGCTGCTACGGGCCTGATGACATAGATTTCATTGCTGAGTGATATTGCATTGTACGTAAGTACCACAACTTCTTTATCCATTTTTCACTTTCTGCGATATTGAACTTGTACCGTAAACGAGGTTCTTGTAAACAGAGCCGTCCCAAACTTTGGGGTGGCTGTGTCTTTTTGATTTTAATTTCCCTAAGCTATAGGACCATAAGTGGAAGTGCCCTAGGCTCTGTTGCTTTGTTTTTTAGATGTTTCAGGAAACACCATACACCTCTCCCGAGTGGCTGTTGGCAATTTACCTCCCGCCCATCAGCATAACAAGGCTCCCAGTTCTCCATGACCTGTCCTGCCTTTCTGGATTTTACACTTTTTTCAGATGGCCCTTTTGACCGGGGGGAAGTGAGACTTCATTGTAGTGCAGATTTCCTTTGCAAGCTTGCTTGGTTGGCCAAAAAGTGCGTATGCGTTTTTTCCTGAATATATTCAGGAAAAAACGCATACGCCCTTTTTGGCCAAGTGCATCATTGTGGACGTTCTGCCTCTTTTCCTATGCTTTAAATGCAATTCCAGTCTACCTCCTGAAATCGGTTTCCTGCAATTCTGCCCCGCTTTCAAGTCCTCTTGGCAGCCTTACTTCAGTATATTTTTGGACGATAGCTGTCATTTATAACTCTGCAGGTTTGTGAATTACAGTGCCCCTGAGCTCCTTTCTTCAACTCGCTTTCTTGTGAGCTGGCCGCAACACCGCAGGATTGCTTCAGGCCCTAATCTGGTTCCGGCACGGCACGCTGAGCCTTTGGTTAATTCCTCTTCCTGGTGGGAAATGAGAGTTAAATTTGCCCGTCCAGACACCTCCAGCTAGTCTCTCATTGGTTCTCCCTATTCCTGTTCATCTTCCGCAGAAATTGCAAACTGGGCCAAACAGGAGGTTAAAGGCACTGACTCTCCAAGTCGGGAGAGTGTTAGTAAAGCGTCTGGAATGTTGCACCCGAGTACCAGGGGACGAGAACTGAGACATGTTGGAACATGTCTCCCGATCACACGGTTGATCATACTCTGGGTTCAACGTGCATGTTTTACCTGAAGGCAGAATCCCTTAAACCTGGAGAGTTGAGACCCGTGGAATGGGTACCATGCAATATGACTTCAAAGGGTCTTCATTTGCTCACCGAACCTCTCCAATCCTATCACTGCTGCGTTTATGCCCCTATACACACGCTTGATTTTCTTTCAGAGACATAGCAATCCATAGGTTTTAAGATACTTACTAGTCAGGTACATTCTTAGGCGTTTAATATGGGGTGTTGAGTCCATTTCCTTGAGCAAGGAGTAGTTCTTGTCTATTACATATTTGGCTTAAGGAACTTTATCTGTGCTCATTTCAATCTCTGGTTTGATGCAGCACCCCAACTCACCTTTCCCCTTAAGCAAGCATAAGTTGGTTTTCTAAATTTGAGACCCTGTTCTGTTTTGTAATCCAGTTCCTGTGTAGCCAAGTTTACATCCCGTGTATTAGTGATATCTTATGATGTTTCTTTTTCTGTGTGACTTATTTCAGTTAGAATCATCATACCTGAATCCACTCATTATGCTGCTACGGGCCTGATGACATAGATTTCATTGCTGAGTGATATTGCATTGTACGTAAGTACCACAACTTCTTTATCCATTTTTCACTTTCTGCGATATTGAACTTGTACCGTAAACGAGGTTCTTGTAAACAGAGCCGTCCCAAACTTTGGGGTGGCTGTGTCTTTTTGATTTTAATTTCCCTAAGCTATAGGACCATAAGTGGAAGTGCCCTAGGCTCTGTTGCTTTGTTTTTTAGATGTTTCAGGAAACACCATACACCTCTCCCGAGTGGCTCTTGGCAATTTACATCCCGCCCATCAGCATAACAAGGCTCCCAGTTCTCCATGGCCTGTCCTGCCTTTCTGGATTTTACACTTTTTTCAGATGGCCCTTTTGACCGGGGGGAAGTGAGACTTCATTGTAGTGCAGATTTCCTTTGCAAGCTTGCTTGGTTGGCCAAAAAGGGCGTATGCGTTTTTTCCTGAATATATTCAGGAAAAAACGCATACGCCCTTTTTGGCCAAGTGCATCATTGTGGACGTTCTGCCTCTTTTCCTATGCTTTAAATGCAATTCCAGTCTACCTCCTGAAATCGGTTTCCTGCAATTCTGCCCCGCTTTCAAGTCCTCTTGGCAGCCTTACTTCAGTATATTTTTGGACGATAGCTGTCATTTATAACTCTGCAGGTTTGTGAATTACAGTGCCCCTGAGCTCCTTTCTTCAACTCGCTTTCTTGTGAGCTGGCCGCAACACCGCAGGATTGCTTCAGGCCCTAATCTGGTTCCGGCACGGCATGCTGAGCCTTTGGTTAATTCCTCTTCCTGGTGGGAAATGAGAGTTAAATTTGACCGTCCAGACACCTCCAGCTAGTCTCTCATTGGTTCTCCCTATTCCTGTTCATCTTCCGCAGAAATTGCAAACTGGGCCAAACAGGAGGTTAAAGGCACTGACTCTCCAAGTCGGGAGAGTGTTAGTAAAGCGTCTGGAATGTTGCACCCGAGTACCAGGGGACGAGAACTGAGACATATTGGAACATGTCTCCCGATCACACGGGTGATCATACTCTGGGTTCCACGTGCATGTTTTACCTGAAGGCAGAATCCCTTAAACCTGGAGAGTTGAGACCCGTGGAATGGGTACCATGCAATATGACTTCAAAGGGTCTTCATTTGCTCACCGAACCTCTCCAATCCTATCACTGCTGCGTTTATGCCCCTGTACACACGCTTGATTTTCTTTCAGAGACATAGCAATTCATAGGTTTTAAGATACTTACTAGTCAGGTACATTCTTAGGCGTTTAATATGGGGTGTTGAGTCCATTTCGTTGAGCAAGGAGTAGTTCTTGTCTATTCCATATTTGGCTTAAGGAACTTTATCTGTGTTCATTTAAATCTCTGGTTTTATGCAGCACCCCAACTCACCTTTCCCCTTAAGCAAGCATAAGTTGGTTTTCTAAATTTGAGACCCTGTTCTGTTTTGTAATCCAGTTCCTGTGTAGCCAAGTTTACATTCCGTGTATTAGTGATATCTTATGATGTTTCTTTTTCTGTGTGACTTATTTCAGTTAGAATCATCATACCTGAATCCACTCATTATGCTGCTACGGGCCTGATGACATAGATTTCATTGCTGAGTGATATTGCATTGTACGTAAGTACCACAACTTCTTTATCCATTTTTCACTTTCTGCGATATTGAACTTGTACCGTAAAGGAGGTTCTTGTAAACAGAGCCGTCCCAAACATTGGGGTGGCTGTGTCTTTTTGATTTTAATTTCCCTAAGCTATAGGACCATAAGTGGAAGTGCCCTAGGCTCTGTTGCTTTGTTTTTTAGATGTTTCAGGAAACACCATACACCTCTCCCGAGTGGCTGTTGGCAATTTACATCCCGCCCATCAGCATAACAAGGCTCCCAGTTCTCCATGGCCTGTCCTGCCTTTCTGGATTTTACACTTTTTTCAGATGGCCCTTTTGACCGGGGGGAAGTGAGACTTCATTGTAGTGCAGATTTCCTTTGCAAGCTTGCTTGGTTGGCCAAAAAGGGCGTATGCGTTTTTTCCTGCACGAAAATACGCATACGCCCTTTTTGGCCAAGTGCATCATTGTGGACGTTCTGCCTCTTTTCCTATGCTTTAAATGCAATTCCAGTCTACCTCCTGAAATCGGTTTCCTGCAATTCTGCCCCGCTTTCAAGTCCTCTTGGCAGCCTTACTTCAGTATATTTTTGGACGATAGCTGTCATTTATAACTCTGCAGGTTTGTGAATTACAGTGCCCCTGAGCTCCTTTCTTCAACTCGCTTTCTTGTGAGCTGGCCGCAACACCGCAGGATTGCTTCAGGCCCTAATCTGGTTCCGGCACGGCATGCTGAGCCTTTGGTTAATTCCTCTTCCTGGTGGGAAATGAGAGTTAAATTTGCCCGTCCAGACACCTCCAGCTAGTCTCTCATTGGTTCTCCCTATTCCTGTTCATCTTCCGCAGAAATTGCAAACTGGGCCAAACAGGAGGTTAAAGGCACTGACTCTCCACGTCGGGAGAGTGTTAGTAAAGCGTCTGGAATGTTGCACCCGAGTACCAGGGGACGAGAACTGAGACATATTGGAACACGTCTCCCGATCACACGGTTGATCATACTCTGGGTTCCACGTGCATGTTTTAGCTGAAGGAAGAATCCCTTAAACCTGGAGAGTTGAGACCCGTGGAATGGGTACCATGCAATATGACTTCAAAGGGTCTTCATTTGCTCACCGAACCTCTCCAATCCTATCACTGCTGCGTTTGTGCCCCTGTACACACGCTTGATTTTCTTTCAGAGACATAGCAATTCATAGGTTTTAAGATACTTACTAGTCAGGTACATTCTTAGGCGTTTAATATGGGGTGTTGAGTCCATTTCGTTGAGCAAGGAGTAGTTCTTGTCTATTCCATATTTGGCTTAAGGAACTTTATCTGTGTTCATTTAAATCTCTGGTTTTATGCAGCACCCCAACTCACCTTTCCCCTTAAGCAAGCATAAGTTGGTTTTCTAAATTTGAGACCCTGTTCTGTTTTGTAATCCAGTTCCTGTGTAGCCAAGTTTACATTCCGTGTATTAGTGATATCTTATGATGTTTCTTTTTCTGTGTGACTTATTTCAGTTAGAATCATCATACCTGAATCCACTCATTATGCTGCTACGGGCCTGATGACATAGATTTCATTGCTGAGTGATATTGCATTGTACGTAAGTACCACAACTTCTTTATCCATTTTTCACTTTCTGCGATATTGAACTTGTACCGTAAACGAGGTTCTTGTAAACAGAGCCGTCCCAAACTTTGGGGTGGCTGTGTCTTTTTGATTTTAATTTCCCTAAGCTATAGGACCATAAGTGGAAGTACACTAGGCTCTGTTGCTTTGTTTTTTAGATGTTTCAGGAAACACCATACACCTCTCCGGAGTGGCTGTTGGCAATTTACATCCCGCCCATCAGCATAACAAGGCTCCCAGTTCTCCATGGCCTGTCCTGCCTTTCTGGATTTTACACTTTTTTCAGATGGCCCTTTTGACCGGGGGGAAGTGAGACTTCATTGTAGTGCAGATTTCCTTTGCAAGCTTGCTTGGTTGGCCAAAAAGGGCGTATGCGTTTTTTCCTGAATATATTCAGGAAAAAACGCATACGCCCTTTTTGGCCAAGTGCATCATTGTGGACGTTCTGCCTCTTTTCCTATGCTTTAAATGCAATTCCAGTCTACCTCCTGAAATCGGTTTCCTGCAATTCTGCCCCGCTTTCAAGTCCTCTTGGCAGCCTTACTTCAGTATATTTTTGGACGATAGCTGTCATTTATAACTCTGCAGGTTTGTGAATTACAGTGCCCCTGAGCTCCTTTCTTCAACTCGCTTTCTTGTGAGCTGGCCGCAACACCGCAGGATTGCTTCAGGCCCTAATCTGGTTCCGGCACGGCACGCTGAGCCTTTGGTTAATTCCTCTTCCTGGTGGGAAATGAGAGTTAAATTTGCCCGTCCAGACACCTCCAGCTAGTCTCTCATTGGTTCTCCCTATTCCTGTTCATCTTCCGCAGAAATTGCAAACTGGGCCAAACAGGAGGTTAAAGGCACTGACTCTCCAAGTCGGGAGAGTGTTAGTAAAGCGTCTGGAATGTTGCACCCGAGTACCAGGGGACGAGAACTGAGACATATTGGAACACGTCTCCCGATCACACGGTTGATCATACTCTGGGTTCCACGTGCATGTTTTAGCTGAAGGAAGAATCCCTTAAACCTGGAGAGTTGAGACCCGTGGAATGGGTACCATGCAATATGACTTCAAAGGGTCTTCATTTGCTCACCGAACCTCTCCAATCCTATCACTGCTGCGTTTGTGCCCCTGTACACACGCTTGATTTTCTTTCAGAGACATAGCAATTCATAGGTTTTAAGATACTTACTAGTCAGGTACATTCTTAGGCGTTTAATATGGGGTGTTGAGTCCATTTCGTTGAGCAAGGAGTAGTTCTTGTCTATTCCATATTTGGCTTAAGGAACTTTATCTGTGTTCATTTAAATCTCTGGTTTTATGCAGCACCCCAACTCACCTTTCCCCTTAAGCAAGCATAAGTTGGTTTTCTAAATTTGAGACCCTGTTCTGTTTTGTAATCCAGTTCCTGTGTAGCCAAGTTTACATTCCGTGTATTAGTGATATCTTATGATGTTTCTTTTTCTGTGTGACTTATTTCAGTTAGAATCATCATACCTGAATCCACTCATTATGCTGCTACGGGCCTGATGACATAGATTTCATTGCTGAGTGATATTGCATTGTACGTAAGTACCACAACTTCTTTATCCATTTTTCACTTTCTGCGATATTGAACTTGTACCGTAAACGAGGTTCTTGTAAACAGAGCCGTCCCAAACTTTGGGGTGGCTGTGTCTTTTTGATTTTAATTTCCCTAATCTATAGGACCATAAGTGGAAGTACACTAGGCTCTGTTGCTTTGTTTTTTAGATGTTTCAGGAAACACCATACACCTCTCCGGAGTGGCTGTTGGCAATTTACATCCCGCCCATCAGCATAACAAGGCTCCCAGTTCTCCATGGGCTGTCCTGCCTTTCTGGATTTTACACTTTTTTCAGATGGCCCTTTTGACCGGGGGGAAGTGAGACTTCATTGTAGTGCAGATTTCCTTTGCAAGCTTGCTTGGTTGGCCAAAAAGTGCGTATGCGTTTTTTCCTGAATATATTCAGGAAAAAACGCATACGCCCTTTTTGGCCAAGTGCATCATTGTGGACGTTCTGCCTCTTTTCCTATGCTTTAAATGCAATTCCAGTCTACCTCCTGAAATCGGTTTCCTGCAATTCTGCCCCGCTTTCAAGTCCTCTTGGCAGCCTTACTTCAGTATATTTTTGGACGATAGCTGTCATTTATAACTCTGCAGGTTTGTGAATTACAGTGCCCCTGAGCTCCTTTCTTCAACTCGCTTTCTTGTGAGCTGGCCGCAACACCGCAGGATTGCTTCAGGCCCTAATCTGGTTCCGGCACGGCACGCTGAGCCTTTGGTTAATTCCTCTTCCTGGTGGGAAATGAGAGTTAAATTTGCCCGTCCACACACCTCCAGCTAGTCTCTCATTGGTTCTCCCTATTCCTGTTCATCTTCCGCAGAAATTGCAAATGGGCCAAACAGGAGGTTAAAGGCACTGACTCTCCACGTCGGGAGAGTGTTAGTAAAGCGTCTGGAATGTTGCACCCGAGTACCAGGGGACGAGAACTGAGACATATTGGAACATGTCTCCCGACCACACGGTTGATCATACTCTGGGTTCCATGTGCATGTTTTACCTGAAGGCAGAATCCCTTAAACCTGGAGAGTTGAGTCCCGTGGAATGGGTACCATGCAATATGACTTCAAAGGGTCTTCATTTGCTCACCGAACCTCTCCAATCCTATCACTGCTGCGTTTATGCCCCTGTACACACGCTTGATTTTCTTTCAGAGACATAGCAATTCATAGGTTTTAAGATACTTACTAGTCAGGTACATTCTTAGGCGTTTAATATGGGGTGTTGAGTCCATTTCGTTGAGCAAGGAGTAGTTCTTGTCTATTCCATATTTGGCTTAAGGAACTTTATCTGTGTTCATTTAAATCTCTGGTTTTATGCAGCACCCCAACTCACCTTTCCCCTTAAGCAAGCATAAGTTGGTTTTCTAAATTTGAGACCCTGTTCTGTTTTGTAATCCAGTTCCTGTGTAGCCAAGTTTACATTCCGTGTATTAGTGATATCTTATGATGTTTCTTTTTCTGTGTGACTTATTTCAGTTAGAATCATCATACCTGAATCCACTCATTATGCTGCTACGGGCCTGATGACATAGATTTCATTGCTGAGTGATATTGCATTGTACGTAAGTACCACAACTTCTTTATCCATTTTTCACTTTCTGCGATATTGAACTTGTACCGTAAAGGAGGTTCTTGTAAACAGAGCCGTCCCAAACTTTGGGGTGGCTGTGTCTTTTTGATTTTAATTTCCCTAAGCTATAGGACCATAAGTGGAAGTACCCTAGGCTCTGTTGCTTTGTTTTTTAGATGTTTCAGGAAACACCATACACCTCTCTGGAGTGGCTCTTGGCAATTTACATCCCGCCCATCAGCATAACAAGGCTCCCAGTTCTCCATGGCCTGTCCTGCCTTTCTGGATTTTACACTTTTTTCAGATGGCCCTTTTGACCGGGGGGAAGTGAGACTTCATTGTAGTGCAGATTTCCTTTGCAAGCTTGCTTGGTTGGCCAAAAAGGGCGTATGCGTTTTTTCCTGAATATATTCAGGAAAAAACGCATACGCCCTTTTTGGCCAAGTGCATCATTGTGGACGTTCTGCCTCTTTTCCTATGCTTTAAATGCAATTCCAGTCTACCTCCTGAAATCGGTTTCCTGCAATTCTGCCCCGCTTTCAAGTCCTCTTGGCAGCCTTACTTCAGTATATTTTTGGACGATAGCTGTCATTTATAACTCTGCAGGTTTGTGAATTACAGTGCCCCTGAGCTCCTTTCTTCAACTCGCTTTCTTGTGAGCTGGCCGCAACACCGCAGGATTGCTTCAGGCCCTAATCTGGTTCCGGCACGGCACGCTGAGCCTTTGGTTAATTCCTCTTCCTGGTGGGAAATGAGAGTTAAATTTGCCCGTCCAGACACCTCCAGCTAGTCTCTCATTGGTTCTCCCTATTCCTGTTCATCTTCCGCAGAAATTGCAAACTGGGCCAAACAGGAGGTTAAAGGCACTGACTCTCCAAGTCGGGAGAGTGTTAGTAAAGCGTCTGGAATGTTGCACCCGAGTACCAGGGGACGAGAACTGAGACATATTGGAACACGTCTCCCGATCACACGGTTGATCATACTCTGGGTTCCACGTGCATGTTTTAGCTGAAGGAAGAATCCCTTAAACCTGGAGAGTTGAGACCCGTGGAATGGGTACCATGCAATATGACTTCAAAGGGTCTTCATTTGCTCACCGAACCTCTCCAATCCTATCACTGCTGCGTTTGTGCCCCTGTACACACGCTTGATTTTCTTTCAGAGACATAGCAATTCATAGGTTTTAAGATACTTACTAGTCAGGTACATTCTTAGGCGTTTAATATGGGGTGTTGAGTCCATTTCGTTGAGCAAGGAGTAGTTCTTGTCTATTCCATATTTGGCTTAAGGAACTTTATCTGTGTTCATTTAAATCTCTGGTTTTATGCAGCACCCCAACTCACCTTTCCCCTTAAGCAAGCATAAGTTGGTTTTCTAAATTTGAGACCCTGTTCTGTTTTGTAATCCAGTTCCTGTGTAGCCAAGTTTACATTCCGTGTATTAGTGATATCTTATGATGTTTCTTTTTCTGTGTGACTTATTTCAGTTAGAATCATCATACCTGAATCCACTCATTATGCTGCTACGGGCCTGATGACATAGATTTCATTGCTGAGTGATATTGCATTGTACGTAAGTACCACAACTTCTTTATCCATTTTTCACTTTCTGCGATATTGAACTTGTACCGTAAACGAGGTTCTTGTAAACAGAGCCGTCCCAAACTTTGGGGTGGCTGTGTCTTTTTGATTTTAATTTCCCTAATCTATAGGACCATAAGTGGAAGTACACTAGGCTCTGTTGCTTTGTTTTTTAGATGTTTCAGGAAACACCATACACCTCTCCGGAGTGGCTGTTGGCAATTTACATCCCGCCCATCAGCATAACAAGGCTCCCAGTTCTCCATGGGCTGTCCTGCCTTTCTGGATTTTACACTTTTTTCAGATGGCCCTTTTGACCGGGGGGAAGTGAGACTTCATTGTAGTGCAGATTTCCTTTGCAAGCTTGCTTGGTTGGCCAAAAAGTGCGTATGCGTTTTTTCCTGAATATATTCAGGAAAAAACGCATACGCCCTTTTTGGCCAAGTGCATCATTGTGGACGTTCTGCCTCTTTTCCTATGCTTTAAATGCAATTCCAGTCTACCTCCTGAAATCGGTTTCCTGCAATTCTGCCCCGCTTTCAAGTCCTCTTGGCAGCCTTACTTCAGTATATTTTTGGACGATAGCTGTCATTTATAACTCTGCAGGTTTGTGAATTACAGTGCCCCTGAGCTCCTTTCTTCAACTCGCTTTCTTGTGAGCTGGCCGCAACACCGCAGGATTGCTTCAGGCCCTAATCTGGTTCCGGCACGGCACGCTGAGCCTTTGGTTAATTCCTCTTCCTGGTGGGAAATGAGAGTTAAATTTGCCCGTCCACACACCTCCAGCTAGTCTCTCATTGGTTCTCCCTATTCCTGTTCATCTTCCGCAGAAATTGCAAATGGGCCAAACAGGAGGTTAAAGGCACTGACTCTCCACGTCGGGAGAGTGTTAGTAAAGCGTCTGGAATGTTGCACCCGAGTACCAGGGGACGAGAACTGAGACATATTGGAACATGTCTCCCGACCACACGGTTGATCATACTCTGGGTTCCATGTGCATGTTTTACCTGAAGGCAGAATCCCTTAAACCTGGAGAGTTGAGTCCCGTGGAATGGGTACCATGCAATATGACTTCAAAGGGTCTTCATTTGCTCACCGAACCTCTCCAATCCTATCACTGCTGCGTTTATGCCCCTGTACACACGCTTGATT
This sequence comes from Leucopleurus acutus, assembly GCF_964270905.1. Lineage (NCBI taxonomy): Eukaryota > Metazoa > Chordata > Mammalia > Artiodactyla > Delphinidae > Leucopleurus > Leucopleurus acutus. The sequence goes on along the minus strand of NW_028139221.1, from coordinate 1,429,257 downwards.
TTCTTTCAGAGACATAGCAATTCATAGGTTTTAAGATACTTACTAGTCAGGTACATTCTTAGGCGTTTAATATGGGGTGTTGAGTCCATTTCGTTGAGCAAGGAGTAGTTCTTGTCTATTCCATATTTGGCTTAAGGAACTTTATCTGTGTTCATTTAAATCTCTGGTTTTATGCAGCACCCCAACTCACCTTTCCCCTTAAGCAAGCATAAGTTGGTTTTCTAAATTTGAGACCCTGTTCTGTTTTGTAATCCAGTTCCTGTGTAGCCAAGTTTACATTCCGTGTATTAGTGATATCTTATGATGTTTCTTTTTCTGTGTGACTTATTTCAGTTAGAATCATCATACCTGAATCCACTCATTATGCTGCTACGGGCCTGATGACATAGATTTCATTGCTGAGTGATATTGCATTGTACGTAAGTACCACAACTTCTTTATCCATTTTTCACTTTCTGCGATATTGAACTTGTACCGTAAAGGAGGTTCTTGTAAACAGAGCCGTCCCAAACTTTGGGGTGGCTGTGTCTTTTTGATTTTAATTTCCCTAAGCTATAGGACCATAAGTGGAAGTACCCTAGGCTCTGTTGCTTTGTTTTTTAGATGTTTCAGGAAACACCATACACCTCTCTGGAGTGGCTCTTGGCAATTTACATCCCGCCCATCAGCATAACAAGGCTCCCAGTTCTCCATGGCCTGTCCTGCCTTTCTGGATTTTACACTTTTTTCAGATGGCCCTTTTGACCGGGGGGAAGTGAGACTTCATTGTAGTGCAGATTTCCTTTGCAAGCTTGCTTGGTTGGCCAAAAAGGGCGTATGCGTTTTTTCCTGAATATATTCAGGAAAAAACGCATACGCCCTTTTTGGCCAAGTGCATCATTGTGGACGTTCTGCCTCTTTTCCTATGCTTTAAATGCAATTCCAGTCTACCTCCTGAAATCGGTTTCCTGCAATTCTGCCCCGCTTTCAAGTCCTCTTGGCAGCCTTACTTCAGTATATTTTTGGACGATAGCTGTCATTTATAACTCTGCAGGTTTGTGAATTACAGTGCCCCTGAGCTCCTTTCTTCAACTCGCTTTCTTGTGAGCTGGCCGCAACACCGCAGGATTGCTTCAGGCCCTAATCTGGTTCCGGCACGGCACGCTGAGTCTTTGGTTAATTGCTCTTCCTGGTGGGAAATGAGAGTTAAATTTGCCCGTCCAGACACCTCCAGCTAGTCTCTCATTGGTTCTCCCTATTCCTGTTCATCTTCCGCAGAAATTGCAAACTGGGCCAAACAGGAGGTTAAAGGCACTGACTCTCCAAGTCGGGAGAGTGTTAGTAAAGCGTCTGGAATGTTGCACCCGAGTACCAGGGGACGAGAACTGAGACATATTGGAACACGTCTCCCGATCACACGGTTGATCATACTCTGGGTTCCACGTGCATGTTTTAGCTGAAGGAAGAATCCCTTAAACCTGGAGAGTTGAGACCCGTGGAATGGGTACCATGCAATATGACTTCAAAGGGTCTTCATTTGCTCACCGAACCTCTCCAATCCTATCACTGCTGCGTTTGTGCCCCTGTACACACGCTTGATTTTCTTTCAGAGACATAGCAATTCATAGGTTTTAAGATACTTACTAGTCAGGTACATTCTTAGGCGTTTAATATGGGGTGTTGAGTCCATTTCGTTGAGCAAGGAGTAGTTCTTGTCTATTCCATATTTGGCTTAAGGAACTTTATCTGTGCTCATTTCAATCTCTGGTTTGATGCAGCGCCCCAACTCACCTTTCCCCTTAAGCAAGCATAAGTTGGTTTTCTAAATTTGAGACCCTGTTCTGTTTTGTAATCCAGTTCCTGTGTAGCCAAGTTTACATTCCGTGTATTAGTGATATCTTATGATGTTTCTTTTTCTGTGTGACTTATTTCAGTTAGAATCATCATACCTGAATCCACTCATTATGCTGCTACGGGCCTGATGACATAGATTTCATTGCTGAGTGATATTGCATTGTACGTAAGTACCACAACTTCTTTATCCATTTTTCACTTTCTGCGATAATGAACTTGTACCGTAAACGAGGTTCTTGTAAACAGAGCTGTCCCAAACTTTGGGGTGGCTGTGTCTTTTTGATTTTAATTTCCCTAAGCTATAGGACCATAAGTGGAAGTGCCCTAGGCTCTGTTGCTTTGTTTTTTAGATGTTTCAGGAAACACCATACACCTCTCCCGAGTGGCTGTTGGCAATTTACATCCCGCCCATCAGCATAACAAGGTTCCCAGTTCTCCATGGCCTGTCCTGCCTTTCTGGATTTTACACTTTTTTCAGATGGCCCTTTTGACCGGGGGAAGTGAGACTTCATTGTAGTGCAGATTTCCTTTGCAAGCTTGCTTGGTTGGCCAAAAAGGTCGTATGCGTTTTTTCCTGAATATATTCAGGAAAAAACGCATACGCCCTTTTCGGCCAAGTGCATCATTGTGGACGTTCTGCCTCTTTTCCTATGCTTTAAATGCAATTCCAGTCTACCTCCTGAAATCGGTTTCCTGCAATTCTGCCCCGCTTTCAAGTCCTCTTGGCAGCCTTACTTCAGTATATTTTTGGACGATAGCTGTCATTTATAACTCTGCAGGTTTGTGAATTACAGTGCCCCTGAGCTCCTTTCTTCAACTCGCTTTCTTGTGAGCTGGCCGCAACACCGCAGGATTGCTTCAGGCCCTAATCTGGTTCCGGCACGGCACACTGAGCCTTTGGTTAATTCCTCTTCCTGGTGGGAAATGAGAGTTAAATTTGCCCGTCCAGACACCTCCAGCTAGTCTCACATTGGTTCTCCCTATTCCTGTTCATCTTCCTCAGAAATTGCAAATGGGCCAAACAGGAGGTTAAAGGCACTGACTCTCCACGTCGGGAGAGTGTTAGTAAAGCGTCTGGAATGTTGCACCCGAGTACCAGGGGACGAGAACTGAGACATATTGGAACATGTCTCCCAACCACACGGTTGATCATACTCTGGGTTCCATGTGCATGTTTTACCTGAAGGCAGAATCCCTTAAACCTGGAGAGTTGAGTCCCGTGGAATGGGTACCATGCAATATGACTTCAAAGGGTCTTCATTTGCTCACCGAACCTCTCCAATCCTATCACTGCTGCGTTTATGTCCCTGTACACACGCTTGATTTTCTTTCAGACACATAGCAATCCATAGGTTTTAAGATACTTACTAGTCAGGTACATTCTTAGGCGTTTAATATGGGGTGTTGAGTCCATTTCGTTGAGCAAGGAGTAGTTCTTGTCTATTCCATATTTGGCTTAAGGAACTTTTTCTGTGCTCATTTCAATCTCTGGTTTGATGCAGCACCCCAACTCACCTTTCCCCTTAAGCAAGCATAAGTTGGTTTTCTAAATTTGAGACCCTGTTCTGTTTTGTAATCCAGTTCCTGTGTAGCCAAGTTTACATTCCGTGTATTAGTGATATCTTATGATGTTTCTTTTTCTGTGTGACTTATTTCAGTTAGAATCATCATACCTGAATCCACTCATTATGCTGCTATGGGGCTGATGACATAGATTTCATTGCTGAGTGATATTGCATTGTACGTAAGTACCACAACTTCTTTATCCATTTTTCACTTTCTGCGATATTGAACTTGTACCGTAAACGAGGTTCTTGTAAACAGAGCCGTCCCAAACTTTGGGGTGGCTGTGTCTTTTTGATTTTAATTTCCCTAAGCTATAGGACCATAAGTGGAAGTGCCCTAGGCTCTGTTGCTTTGTTTTTTAGATGTTTCAGGAAACACCATACACCTCTCCCTAGTGGCTGTTGGCAATTTACATCCCGCCCATCAGCATAACAAGGCTCCCAGTTCTCCATGGCCTGTCCTGCCTTTCTGGATTTTACACTTTTTTCAGATGGCCCTTTTGACCGGGGGGAAGTGAGACTTCATTGTAGTGCAGATTTCCTTTGCAAGCTTGCTTGGTTGGCCAAAAAGGGCGTATGCGTTTTTTCCTGAATATATTCAGGAAAAAACGCATACGCCCTTTTTGGCCAAGTGCATCATTGTGGACGTTCTGCCTCTTTTCCTATGCTTTAAATGCAATTCCAGTCTACCTCCTGAAATCGGTTTCCTGCAATTCTGCCCCGCTTTCAAGTCCTCTTGGCAGCCTTACTTCAGTATATTTTTGGACGATAGCTGTCATTTATAACTCTGCAGGTTTGTGAATTACAGTGCCCCTGAGCTCCTTTCTTCAACTCGCTTTCTTGTGAGCTGGCCGCAACACCGCAGGATTGCTTCAGGCCCTAATCTGGTTCCGGCACGGCACGCTGAGCCTTTGGTTAATTCCTCTTCCTGGTGGGAAATAAGAGTTAAATTTGCCCGTCCAGACACCTCCAGCTAGTCTCTCATTGGTTCTCCCTATTCCTGTTCATCTTCCGCAGAAATTGCAAACTGGGCCAAACAGGAGGTTAAAGGCACTGACTCTCCAAGTCGGGAGAGTGTTAGTAAAGCGTCTGGAATGTTCCACCCGAGTACCAGGGGACGAGAACTGAGACATATTGGAACATGTCTCCCGATCACACGGGTTATCATACTCTGGGTTCCACGTGCATGTTTTACCTGAAGGCAGAATCCCTTAAACCTGGAGAGTTGAGACCCGTGGAATGGGTACCATGCAATATGACTTCAGAGGGTCTTCATTTGCTCACCGAACCTCTCCAATCCTATCACTGCTGCGTTTATGCCCCTGTACACACGCTTGATTTTCTTTCAGAGACATAGCAATTCATAGGTTTTAAGATACTTACTAGTCAGGTACATTCTTAGGCGTTTAATATGGGGTGTTGAGTCCATTTCGTTGAGCAAGGAGTAGTTCTTGTCTATTCCATATTTGGCTTAAGGAACTTTATCTGTGTTCATTTAAATCTCTGGTTTTATGCAGCACCCCAACTCACCTTTCCCCTTAAGCAAGCATAAGTTGGTTTTCTAAATTTGAGACCCTGTTCTGTTTTGTAATCCAGTTCCTGTGTAGCCAAGTTTACATTCCGTGTATTAGTGATATCTTATGATGTTTCTTTTTCTGTGTGACTTATTTTAGTTAGAATCATCATACCTGAATCCACTCATTATGCTGCTACGGGCCTGATGACATAGATTTCATTGCTGAGTGATATTGCATTGTACGTAAGTACCACAACTTCTTTATCCATTTTTCACTTTCTGCGATATTGAACTTGTACCGTAAACGAGGTTCTTGTAAACAGAGCCGTCCCAAACTTTGGGGTGGCTGTGTCTTTTTGATTTTAATTTCCCTAAGCTATAGGACCATAAGTGGAAGTGCCCTAGGCTCTGTTGCTTTGTTTTTTAGATGTTTCAGGAAACACCATACACCTCTCCCGAGTGGCTGTTGGCAATTTACATCCCGCCCATCAGCATAACAAGGTTCCCAGTTCTCCATGGCCTGTCCTGCCTTTCTGGATTTTACACTTTTTTCAGATGGCCCTTTTGACCGGGGGGAAGTGAGACTTCATTGTAGTGCAGATTTCCTTTGCAAGCTTGCTTGGTTGGCCAAAAAGGTCGTATGCGTTTTTTCCTGAATATATTCAGGAAAAAACGCATACGCCCTTTTCGGCCAAGTGCATCATTGTGGACGTTCTGCCTCTTTTCCTATGCTTTAAATGCAATTCCAGTCTACCTCCTGAAATCGGTTTCCTGCAATTCTGCCCCGCTTTCAAGTCCTCTTGGCAGCCTTACTTCAGTATATTTTTGGACGATAGCTGTCATTTATAACTCTGCAGGTTTGTGAATTACAGTGCCCCTGAGCTCCTTTCTTCAACTCGCTTTCTTGTGAGCTGGCCGCAACACCGCAGGATTGCTTCAGGCCCTAATCTGGTTCCGGCACGGCACACTGAGCCTTTGGTTAATTCCTCTTCCTGGTGGGAAATGAGAGTTAAATTTGCCCGTCCACACACCTCCAGCTAGTCTCTCATTGGTTCTCCCTATTCCTGTTCATCTTCCTCAGAAATTGCAAATGGGCCAAACAGGAGGTTAAAGGCACTGACTCTCCACGTCGGGAGAGTGTTAGTAAAGCGTCTGGAATGTTGCACCCGAGTACCAGGGGACGAGAACTGAGACATATTGGAACATGTCTCCCAACCACACGGTTGATCATACTCTGGGTTCCATGTGCATGTTTTACCTGAAGGCAGAATCCCTTAAACCTGGAGAGTTGAGTCCCGTGGAATGGGTACCATGCAATATGACTTCAAAGGGTCTTCATTTGCTCACCGAACCTCTCCAATCCTATCACTGCTGCGTTTATGTCCCTGTACACACGCTTGATTTTCTTTCAGACACATAGCAATCCATAGGTTTTAAGATACTTACTAGTCAGGTACATTCTTAGGCGTTTAATATGGGGTGTTGAGTCCATTTCGTTGAGCAAGGAGTAGTTCTTGTCTATTCCATATTTGGCTTAAGGAACTTTTTCTGTGCTCATTTCAATCTCTGGTTTGATGCAGCACCCCAACTCACCTTTCCCCTTAAGCAAGCATAAGTTGGTTTTCTAAATTTGAGACCCTGTTCTGTTTTGTAATCCAGTTCCTGTGTAGCCAAGTTTACATTCCGTGTATTAGTGATATCTTATGATGTTTCTTTTTCTGTGTGACTTATTTCAGTTAGAATCATCATACCTGAATCCACTCATTATGCTGCTATGGGGCTGATGACATAGATTTCATTGCTGAGTGATATTGCATTGTACGTAAGTACCACAACTTCTTTATCCATTTTTCACTTTCTGCGATATTGAACTTGTACCGTAAACGAGGTTCTTGTAAACAGAGCCGTCCCAAACTTTGGGGTGGCTGTGTCTTTTTGATTTTAATTTCCCTAAGCTATAGGACCATAAGTGGAAGTGCCCTAGGCTCTGTTGCTTTGTTTTTTAGATGTTTCAGGAAACACCATACACCTCTCCCGAGTGGCTGTTGGCAATTTACATCCCGCCCATCAGCATAACAAGGCTCCCAGTTCTCCATGGCCTGTCCTGCCTTTCTGGATTTTACACTTTTTTCAGATGGCCCTTTTGACCGGGGGGAAGTGAGACTTCATTGTAGTGCAGATTTCCTTTGCAAGCTTGCTTGGTTGGCCAAAAAGGGCGTATGCGTTTTTTCCTGAATATATTCAGGAAAAAACGCATACGCCCTTTTTGGCCAAGTGCATCATTGTGGACGTTCTGCCTCTTTTCCTATGCTTTAAATGCAATTCCAGTCTACCTCCTGAAATCGGTTTCCTGCAATTCTGCCCCGCTTTCAAGTCCTCTTGGCAGCCTTACTTCAGTATATTTTTGGACGATAGCTGTCATTTATAACTCTGCAGGTTTGTGAATTACAGTGCCCCTGAGCTCCTTTCTTCAACTCGCTTTCTTGTGAGCTGGCCGCAACACCGCAGGATTGCTTCAGGCCCTAATCTGGTTCCGGCACGGCACGCTGAGCCTTTGGTTAATTCCTCTTCCTGGTGGGAAATAAGAGTTAAATTTGCCCGTCCAGACACCTCCAGCTAGTCTCTCATTGGTTCTCCCTATTCCTGTTCATCTTCCGCAGAAATTGCAAACTGGGCCAAACAGGAGGTTAAAGGCACTGACTCTCCAAGTCGGGAGAGTGTTAGTAAAGCGTCTGGAATGTTCCACCCGAGTACCAGGGGACGAGAACTGAGACATATTGGAACATGTCTCCCGATCACACGGGTTATCATACTCTGGGTTCCACGTGCATGTTTTACCTGAAGGCAGAATCCCTTAAACCTGGAGAGTTGAGACCCGTGGAATGGGTACCATGCAATATGACTTCAAAGGGTCTTCATTTGCTCACCGAACCTCTCCAATCCTATCACTGCTGCGTTTATGCCCCTGTACACACGCTTGATTTTCTTTCAGAGACATAGCAATTCATAGGTTTTAAGATACTTACTAGTCAGGTACATTCTTAGGCGTTTAATATGGGGTGTTGAGTCCATTTCGTTGAGCAAGGAGTAGTTCTTGTCTATTCCATATTTGGCTTAAGGAACTTTATCTGTGTTCATTTAAATCTCTGGTTTTATGCAGCACCCCAACTCACCTTTCCCCTTAAGCAAGCATAAGTTGGTTTTCTAAATTTGAGACCCTGTTCTGTTTTGTAATCCAGTTCCTGTGTAGCCAAGTTTACATTCCGTGTATTAGTGATATCTTATGATGTTTCTTTTTCTGTGTGACTTATTTCAGTTAGAATCATCATACCTGAATCCACTCATTATGCTGCTACGGGCCTGATGACATAGATTTCATTGCTGAGTGATATTGCATTGTACGTAAGTACCACAACTTCTTTATCCATTTTTCACTTTCTGCGATATTGAACTTGTACCGTAAACGAGGTTCTTGTAAACAGAGCCGTCCCAAACTTTGGGGTGGCTGTGTCTTTTTGATTTTAATTTCCCTAAGCTATAGGACCATAAGTGGAAGTACACTAGGCTCTGTTGCTTTGTTTTTTAGATGTTTCAGGAAACACCATACACCTCTCCGGAGTGGCTCTTGGCAATTTACATCCCGCCCATCAGCATAACAAGGCTCCCAGTTCTCCATGGCCTGTCCTGCCTTTCTGGATTTTACACTTTTTTCAGATGGCCCTTTTGACCGGGGGGAAGTGAGACTTCATTGTAGTGCAGATTTCCTTTGCAAGCTTGCTTGGTTGGCCAAAAAGGGCGTATGCGTTTTTTCCTGAATATATTCAGGAAAAAACGCATACGCCCTTTTTGGCCAAGTGCATCATTGTGGACGTTCTGCCTCTTTTCCTATGCTTTAAATGCAATTCCAGTCTACCTCCTGAAATCGGTTTCCTGCAATTCTGCCCCGCTTTCAAGTCCTCTTGGCAGCCTTACTTCAGTATATTTTTGGACGATAGCTGTCATTTATAACTCTGCAGGTTTGTGAATTACAGTGCCCCTGAGCTCCTTTCTTCAACTCGCTTTCTTGTGAGCTGGCCGCAACACCGCAGGATTGCTTCAGGCCCTAATCTGGTTCCGGCACGGCACGCTGAGCCTTTGGCTAATTCCTCTTCCTGGTGGGAAATGAGAGTTAAATTTGCCCGTCCAGACACCTCCAGCTAGTCTCTCATTGGTTCTCCCTATTCCTGTTCATCTTCCGCAGAAATTGCAAATGGGCCAAACAGGAGGTTAAAGGCACTGACTCTCCACGTCGGGAGAGTGTTAGTAAAGCGTCTGGAATGTTGCACCCGAGTACCAGGGGACGAGAACTGAGACATATTGGAACATGTCTCCCGACCACACGGTTGATTATACTCTGGGTTCCATGTGCATGTTTTACCTGAAGGCAGAATCCCTTAAACCTGGAGAGTTGAGTCCCGTGGAATGGGTACCATGCAATATGACTTCAAACGGTCTTCATTTGCTCACCGAACCTCTCCAATCCTATCACTGCTGCGTTTATGTCCCTGTACACACGCTTGATTTTCTTTCAGAGACATAGCAATTCATAGGTTTTAAGATACTTACTAGTCAGGTACATTCTTAGGCGTTTAATATGGGGTGTTGAGTCCATTTCGTTGAGCAAGGAGTAGTTCTTGTCTATTCCATATTTGGCTTAAGGAACTTTATCTGTGTTCATTTAAATCTCTGGTTTGATGCAGCACCCCAACTCACCTTTCCCCTTAAGCAAGCATAAGTTGGTTTTCTAAATTTGAGACCCTGTTCTGTTTTGTAATCCAGTTCCTGTGTAGCCAAGTTTACATTCCGTGTATTAGTGATATCTTATGATGTTTCTTTTTCTGTGTGACTTATTTCAGTTAGAATCATCATACCTGAATGCACTCATTATGCTGCTACGGGCCTGATGACATAGATTTCATTGCTGAGTGATATTGCATTGTACGTAAGTACCACAACTTCTTTATCCATTTTTCACTTTCTGCGATATTGAACTTGTACCGTAAACGAGGTTCTTGTAAACAGAGCCGTCCCAAACTTTGGGGTGGCTGTGTCTTTTTGATTTTCATTTCCCTAAGCTATAGGACCATATGTGGAAGTGCCCTAGGCTCTGTTGCTTTGTTTTTTAGATGTTTCAGGAAACACCATACACCTCTCCCGAGTGGCTGTTGGCAATTTACATCCCGCCCATCAGCATAACAAGGCTCCCAGTTCTCCATGACCTGTCCTGCCTTTCTGGATTTTACACTTTTTTCAGATGGCCCTTTTGACCGGGGGGAAGTGAGACTTCATTGTAGTGCAGATTTCCTTTGCAAGCTTGCTTGGTTGGCCAAAAAGTGCGTATGCGTTTTTTCCTGAATATATTCAGGAAAAAACGCATACGCCCTTTTTGGCCAAGTGCATCATTGTGGACGTTCTGCCTCTTTTCCTATGCTTTAAATGCAATTCCAGTCTACCTCCTGAAATCGGTTTCCTGCAATTCTGCCCCGCTTTCAAGTCCTCTTGGCAGCCTTACTTCAGTATATTTTTGGACGATAGCTGTCATTTATAACTCTGCAGGTTTGTGAATTACAGTGCCCCTGAGCTCCTTTCTTCAACTCGCTTTCTTGTGAGCTGGCCGCAACACCGCAGGATTGCTTCAGGCCCTAATCTGGTTCCGGCACGGCACGCTGAGCCTTTGGTTAATTCCTCTTCCTGGTGGGAAATGAGAGTTAAATTTGCCCGTCCAGACACCTCCAGCTAGTCTCTCATTGGTTCTCCCTATTCCTGTTCATCTTCCGCAGAAATTGCAAACTGGGCCAAACAGGAGGTTAAAGGCACTGACTCTCCAAGTCGGGAGAGTGTTAGTAAAGCGTCTGGAATGTTGCACCCGAGTACCAGGGGACGAGAACTGAGACATGTTGGAACATGTCTCCCGATCACACGGGTGATCATACTCTGGGTTCCACGTGCATGTTTTACCTGAAGGCAGAATCCCTTAAACCTGGAGAGTTGAGACCCGTGGAATGGGTACCATGCAATATGACTTCAAAGGGTCTTCATTTGCTCACCGAACCTCTCCAATCCTATCACTGCTGCGTTTATGCCCCTGTACACACGCTTGATTTTCTTTCAGAGACATAGCAATTCATAGGTTTTAAAATACTTACTAGTCAGGTACATTCTTAGGCGTTTAATATGGGGTGTTGAGTCCATTTCGTTGAGCAAGGAGTAGTTCTTGTCTATTCCATATTTGGCTTAAGGAACTTTATCTGTGTTCATTTAAATCTCTGGTTTTATGCAGCACCCCAACTCACCTTTCCCCTTAAGCAAGCATAAGTTGGTTTTCTAAATTTGAGACCCTGTTCTGTTTTGTAATCCAGTTCCTGTGTAGCCAAGTTTACATTCCGTGTATTAGTGATATCTTATGATGTTTCTTTTTCTGTGTGACTTATTTCAGTTAGAATCATCATACCTGAATCCACTCATTATGCTGCTACGGGCCTGATGACATAGATTTCATTGCTGAGTGATATTGCATTGTACGTAAGTACCACAACTTCTTTATCCATTTTTCACTTTCTGCGATATTGAACTTGTACCGTAAACGAGGTTCTTGTAAACAGAGCCGTCCCAAACTTTGGGGTGGCTGTGTCTTTTTGATTTTAATTTCCCTAAGCTATAGGACCATAAGTGGAAGTGCCCTAGGCTCTGTTGCTTTGTTTTTTAGATGTTTCAGGAAACACCATACACCTCTCCCGAGTGGCTGTTGGCAATTTACCTCCCGCCCATCAGCATAACAAGGCTCCCAGTTCTCCATGACCTGTCCTGCCTTTCTGGATTTTACACTTTTTTCAGATGGCCCTTTTGACCGGGGGGAAGTGAGACTTCATTGTAGTGCAGATTTCCTTTGCAAGCTTGCTTGGTTGGCCAAAAAGTGCGTATGCGTTTTTTCCTGAATATATTCAGGAAAAAACGCATACGCCCTTTTTGGCCAAGTGCATCATTGTGGACGTTCTGCCTCTTTTCCTATGCTTTAAATGCAATTCCAGTCTACCTCCTGAAATCGGTTTCGTGCAATTCTGCCCCGCTTTCAAGTCCTCTTGGCAGCCTTACTTCAGTATATTTTTGGACGATAGCTGTCATTTATAACTCTGCAGGTTTGTGAATTACAGTGCCCCTGAGCTCCTTTCTTCAACTCGCTTTCTTGTGAGCTGGCCGCAACACCGCAGGATTGCTTCAGGCCCTAATCTGGTTCCGGCACGGCACGCTGAGCCTTTGGTTAATTCCTCTTCCTGGTGGGAAATGAGAGTTAAATTTGCCCGTCCAGACACCTCCAGCTAGTCTCTCATTGGTTCTCCCTATTCCTGTTCATCTTCCGCAGAAATTGCAAACTGGGCCAAACAGGAGGTTAAAGGCACTGACTCTCCAAGTCGGGAGAGTGTTAGTAAAGCGTCTGGAATGTTGCACCCGAGTACCAGGGGACGAGAACTGAGACATGTTGGAACATGTCTCCCGATCACACGGTTGATCATACTCTGGGTTCAACGTGCATGTTTTACCTGAAGGCAGAATCCCTTAAACCTGGAGAGTTGAGACCCGTGGAATGGTTACCATGCAATATGACTTCAAAGGGTCTTCATTTGCTCACCGAACCTCTCCAATCCTATCACTGCTGCGTTTATGCCCCTATACACACGCTTGATTTTCTTTCAGAGACATAGCAATCCATAGGTTTTAAGATACTTACTAGTCAGGTACATTCTTAGGCGTTTAATATGGGGTGTTGAGTCCATTTCGTTGAGCAAGGAGTAGTTCTTGTCTATTACATATTTGGCTTAAGGAACTTTATCTGTGCTCATTTCAATCTCTGGTTTGATGCAGCACCCCAACTCACCTTTCCCCTTAAGCAAGCATAAGTTGGTTTTCTAAATTTGAGACCCTGTTCTGTTTTGTAATCCAGTTCCTGTGTAGCCAAGTTTACATCCCGTGTATTAGTGATATCTTATGATGTTTCTTTTTCTGTGTGACTTATTTCAGTTAGAATCATCATACCTGAATCCACTCATTATGCTGCTACGGGCCTGATGACATAGATTTCATTGCTGAGTGATATTGCATTGTACGTAAGTACCACAACTTCTTTATCCATTTTTCACTTTCTGCGATATTGAACTTGTACCGTAAACGAGGTTCTTGTAAACAGAGCCGTCCCAAACTTTGGGGTGGCTGTGTCTTTTTGATTTTAATTTCCCTAAGCTATAGGACCATAAGTGGAAGTGCCCTAGGCTCTGTTGCTTTGTTTTTTAGATGTTTCAGGAAACACCATACACCTCTCCCGAGTGGCTCTTGGCAATTTACATCCCGCCCATCAGCATAACAAGGCTCCCAGTTCTCCATGGCCTGTCCTGCCTTTCTGGATTTTACACTTTTTTCAGATGGCCCTTTTGACCGGGGGGAAGTGAGACTTCATTGTAGTGCAGATTTCCTTTGCAAGCTTGCTTGGTTGGCCAAAAAGGGCGTATGCGTTTTTTCCTGAATATATTCAGGAAAAAACGCATACGCCCTTTTTGGCCAAGTGCATCATTGTGGACGTTCTGCCTCTTTTCCTATGCTTTAAATGCAATTCCAGTCTACCTCCTGAAATCGGTTTCCTGCAATTCTGCCCCGCTTTCAAGTCCTCTTGGCAGCCTTACTTCAGTATATTTTTGGACGATAGCTGTCATTTATAACTCTGCAGGTTTGTGAATTACAGTGCCCCTGAGCTCCTTTCTTCAACTCGCTTTCTTGTGAGCTGGCCGCAACACCGCAGGATTGCTTCAGGCCCTAATCTGGTTCCGGCACGGCATGCTGAGCCTTTGGTTAATTCCTCTTCCTGGTGGGAAATGAGAGTTAAATTTGACCGTCCAGACACCTCCAGCTAGTCTCTCATTGGTTCTCCCTATTCCTGTTCATCTTCCGCAGAAATTGCAAACTGGGCCAAACAGGAGGTTAAAGGCACTGACTCTCCAAGTCGGGAGAGTGTTAGTAAAGCGTCTGGAATGTTGCACCCGAGTACCAGGGGACGAGAACTGAGACATATTGGAACATGTCTCCCGATCACACGGGTGATCATACTCTGGGTTCCACGTGCATGTTTTACCTGAAGGCAGAATCCCTTAAACCTGGAGAGTTGAGACCCGTGGAATGGGTACCATGCAATATGACTTCAAAGGGTCTTCATTTGCTCACCGAACCTCTCCAATCCTATCACTGCTGCGTTTATGCCCCTGTACACACGCTTGATTTTCTTTCAGAGACATAGCAATTCATAGGTTTTAAGATACTTACTAGTCAGGTACATTCTTAGGCGTTTAATATGGGGTGTTGAGTCCATTTCGTTGAGCAAGGAGTAGTTCTTGTCTATTCCATATTTGGCTTAAGGAACTTTATCTGTGTTCATTTAAATCTCTGGTTTTATGCAGCACCCCAACTCACCTTTCCCCTTAAGCAAGCATAAGTTGGTTTTCTAAATTTGAGACCCTGTTCTGTTTTGTAATCCAGTTCCTGTGTAGCCAAGTTTACATTCCGTGTATTAGTGATATCTTATGATGTTTCTTTTTCTGTGTGACTTATTTCAGTTAGAATCATCATACCTGAATCCACTCATTATGCTGCTACGGGCCTGATGACATAGATTTCATTGCTGAGTGATATTGCATTGTACGTAAGTACCACAACTTCTTTATCCATTTTTCACTTTCTGCGATATTGAACTTGTACCGTAAAGGAGGTTCTTGTAAACAGAGCCGTCCCAAACTTTGGGGTGGCTGTGTCTTTTTGATTTTAATTTCCCTAAGCTATAGGACCATAAGTGGAAGTGCCCTAGGCTCTGTTGCTTTGTTTTTTAGATGTTTCAGGAAACACCATACACCTCTCCCGAGTGGCTGTTGGCAATTTACATCCCGCCCATCAGCATAACAAGGCTCCCAGTTCTCCATGGCCTGTCCTGCCTTTCTGGATTTTACACTTTTTTCAGATGGCCCTTTTGACCGGGGGGAAGTGAGACTTCATTGTAGTGCAGATTTCCTTTGCAAGCTTGCTTGGTTGGCCAAAAAGGGCGTATGCGTTTTTTCCTGCACGAAAATACGCATACGCCCTTTTTGGCCAAGTGCATCATTGTGGACGTTCTGCCTCTTTTCCTATGCTTTAAATGCAATTCCAGTCTACCTCCTGAAATCGGTTTCCTGCAATTCTGCCCCGCTTTCAAGTCCTCTTGGCAGCCTTACTTCAGTATATTTTTGGACGATAGCTGTCATTTATAACTCTGCAGGTTTGTGAATTACAGTGCCCCTGAGCTCCTTTCTTCAACTCGCTTTCTTGTGAGCTGGCCGCAACACCGCAGGATTGCTTCAGGCCCTAATCTGGTTCCGGCACGGCACGCTGAGCCTTTGGTTAATTCCTCTTCCTGGTGGGAAATGAGAGTTAAATTTGCCCGTCCACACACCTCCAGCTAGTCTCTCATTGGTTCTCCCTATTCCTGTTCATCTTCCGCAGAAATTGCAAATGGGCCAAACAGGAGGTTAAAGGCACTGACTCTCCACGTCGGGAGAGTGTTAGTAAAGCGTCTGGAATGTTGCACCCGAGTACCAGGGGACGAGAACTGAGACATATTGGAACATGTCTCCCGACCACACGGTTGATCATACTCTGGGTTCCATGTGCATGTTTTACCTGAAGGCAGAATCCCTTAAACCTGGAGAGTTGAGTCCCGTGGAATGGGTACCATGCAATATGACTTCAAAGGGTCTTCATTTGCTCACCGAACCTCTCCAATCCTATCACTGCTGCGTTTATGCCCCTGTACACACGCTTGATTTTCTTTCAGAGACATAGCAATTCATAGGTTTTAAGATACTTACTAGTCAGGTACATTCTTAGGCGTTTAATATGGGGTGTTGAGTCCATTTCGTTGAGCAAGGAGTAGTTCTTGTCTATTCCATATTTGGCTTAAGGAACTTTATCTGTGTTCATTTAAATCTCTGGTTTTATGCAGCACCCCAACTCACCTTTCCCCTTAAGCAAGCATAAGTTGGTTTTCTAAATTTGAGACCCTGTTCTGTTTTGTAATCCAGTTCCTGTGTAGCCAAGTTTACATTCCGTGTATTAGTGATATCTTATGATGTTTCTTTTTCTGTGTGACTTATTTCAGTTAGAATCATCATACCTGAATCCACTCATTATGCTGCTACGGGCCTGATGACATAGATTTCATTGCTGAGTGATATTGCATTGTACGTAAGTACCACAACTTCTTTATCCATTTTTCACTTTCTGCGATATTGAACTTGTACCGTAAAGGAGGTTCTTGTAAACAGAGCCGTCCCAAACTTTGGGGTGGCTGTGTCTTTTTGATTTTAATTTCCCTAAGCTATAGGACCATAAGTGGAAGTACCCTAGGCTCTGTTGCTTTGTTTTTTAGATGTTTCAGGAAACACCATACACCTCTCTGGAGTGGCTCTTGGCAATTTACATCCCGCCCATCAGCATAACAAGGCTCCCAGTTCTCCATGGCCTGTCCTGCCTTTCTGGATTTTACACTTTTTTCAGATGGCCCTTTTGACCGGGGGGAAGTGAGACTTCATTGTAGTGCAGATTTCCTTTGCAAGCTTGCTTGGTTGGCCAAAAAGGGCGTATGCGTTTTTTCCTGAATATATTCAGGAAAAAACGCATACGCCCTTTTTGGCCAAGTGCATCATTGTGGACGTTCTGCCTCTTTTCCTATGCTTTAAATGCAATTCCAGTCTACCTCCTGAAATCGGTTTCCTGCAATTCTGCCCCGCTTTCAAGTCCTCTTGGCAGCCTTACTTCAGTATATTTTTGGACGATAGCTGTCATTTATAACTCTGCAGGTTTGTGAATTACAGTGCCCCTGAGCTCCTTTCTTCAACTCACTTTCTTGTGAGCTGGCCGCAACACCGCAGGATTGCTTCAGGCCCTAATCTGGTTCCGGCACGGCACGCTGAGTCTTTGGTTAATTGCTCTTCCTGGTGGGAAATGAGAGTTAAATTTGCCCGTCCAGACACCTCCAGCTAGTCTCTCATTGGTTCTCCCTATTCCTGTTCATCTTCCGCAGAAATTGCAAACTGGGCCAAACAGGAGGTTAAAGGCACTGACTCTCCAAGTCGGGAGAGTGTTAGTAAAGCGTCTGGAATGTTGCACCCGAGTACCAGGGGACGAGAACTGAGACATATTGGAACACGTCTCCCGATCACACGGTTGATCATACTCTGGGTTCCACGTGCATGTTTTAGCTGAAGGAAGAATCCCTTAAACCTGGAGAGTTGAGACCCGTGGAATGGGTACCATGCAATATGACTTCAAAGGGTCTTCATTTGCTCACCGAACCTCTCCAATCCTATCACTGCTGCGTTTGTGCCCCTGTACACACGCTTGATTTTCTTTCAGAGACATAGCAATTCATAGGTTTTAAGATACTTACTAGTCAGGTACATTCTTAGGCGTTTAATATGGGGTGTTGAGTCCATTTCGTTGAGCAAGGAGTAGTTCTTGTCTATTCCATATTTGGCTTAAGGAACTTTATCTGTGTTCATTTAAATCTCTGGTTTTATGCAGCACCCCAACTCACCTTTCCCCTTAAGCAAGCATAAGTTGGTTTTCTAAATTTGAGACCCTGTTCTGTTTTGTAATCCAGTTCCTGTGTAGCCAAGTTTACATTCCGTGTATTAGTGATATCTTATGATGTTTCTTTTTCTGTGTGACTTATTTCAGTTAGAATCATCATACCTGAATCCACTCATTATGCTGCTACGGGCCTGATGACATAGATTTCATTGCTGAGTGATATTGCATTGTACGTAAGTACCACAACTTCTTTATCCATTTTTCACTTTCTGCGATATTGAACTTGTACCGTAAACGAGGTTCTTGTAAACAGAGCCGTCCCAAACTTTGGGGTGGCTGTGTCTTTTTGATTTTAATTTCCCTAAGCTATAGGACCATAAGTGGAAGTACCCTAGGCTCTGTTGCTTTGTTTTTTAGATGTTTCAGGAAACACCATACACCTCTCTGGAGTGGCTCTTGGCAATTTACATCCCGCCCATCAGCATAACAAGGCTCCCAGTTCTCCATGGCCTGTCCTGCCTTTCTGGATTTTACACTTTTTTCAGATGGCCCTTTTGACCGGGGGGAAGTGAGACTTCATTGTAGTGCAGATTTCCTTTGCAAGCTTGCTTGGTTGGCCAAAAAGGGCGTATGCGTTTTTTCCTGAATATATTCAGGAAAAAACGCATACGCCCTTTTTGGCCAAGTGCATCATTGTGGACGTTCTGCCTCTTTTCCTATGCTTTAAATGCAATTCCAGTCTACCTCCTGAAATCGGTTTCCTGCAATTCTGCCCCGCTTTCAAGTCCTCTTGGCAGCCTTACTTCAGTATATTTTTGGACGATAGCTGTCATTTATAACTCTGCAGGTTTGTGAATTACAGTGCCCCTGAGCTCCTTTCTTCAACTCGCTTTCTTGTGAGCTGGCCGCAACACCGCAGGATTGCTTCAGGCCCTAATCTGGTTCCGGCACGGCACGCTGAGCCTTTGGTTAATTCCTCTTCCTGGTGGGAAATGAGAGTTAAATTTGCCCGTCCAGACACCTCCAGCTAGTCTCTCATTGGTTCTCCCTATTCCTGTTCATCTTCCGCAGAAATTGCAAACTGGGCCAAACAGGAGGTTAAAGGCACTGACTCTCCAAGTCGGGAGAGTGTTA
This sequence comes from Leucopleurus acutus, assembly GCF_964270905.1. Classification (NCBI taxonomy): domain Eukaryota; kingdom Metazoa; phylum Chordata; class Mammalia; order Artiodactyla; family Delphinidae; genus Leucopleurus; species Leucopleurus acutus. The sequence goes on along the minus strand of NW_028139221.1, from coordinate 1,410,570 downwards.
GTAAAGCGTCTGGAATGTTGCACCCGAGTACCAGGGGACGAGAACTGAGACATATTGGAACACGTCTCCCGATCACACGGTTGATCATACTCTGGGTTCCACGTGCATGTTTTAGCTGAAGGAAGAATCCCTTAAACCTGGAGAGTTGAGACCCGTGGAATGGGTACCATGCAATATGACTTCAAAGGGTCTTCATTTGCTCACCGAACCTCTCCAATCCTATCACTGCTGCGTTTGTGCCCCTGTACACACGCTTGATTTTCTTTCAGAGACATAGCAATTCATAGGTTTTAAGATACTTACTAGTCAGGTACATTCTTAGGCGTTTAATATGGGGTGTTGAGTCCATTTCGTTGAGCAAGGAGTAGTTCTTGTCTATTCCATATTTGGCTTAAGGAACTTTATCTGTGTTCATTTAAATCTCTGGTTTTATGCAGCACCCCAACTCACCTTTCCCCTTAAGCAAGCATAAGTTGGTTTTCTAAATTTGAGACCCTGTTCTGTTTTGTAATCCAGTTCCTGTGTAGCCAAGTTTACATTCCGTGTATTAGTGATATCTTATGATGTTTCTTTTTCTGTGTGACTTATTTCAGTTAGAATCATCATACCTGAATCCACTCATTATGCTGCTACGGGCCTGATGACATAGATTTCATTGCTGAGTGATATTGCATTGTACGTAAGTACCACAACTTCTTTATCCATTTTTCACTTTCTGCGATATTGAACTTGTACCGTAAACGAGGTTCTTGTAAACAGAGCCGTCCCAAACTTTGGGGTGGCTGTGTCTTTTTGATTTTAATTTCCCTAAGCTATAGGACCATAAGTGGAAGTACACTAGGCTCTGTTGCTTTGTTTTTTAGATGTTTCAGGAAACACCATACACCTCTCCGGAGTGGCTCTTGGCAATTTACATCCCGCCCATCAGCATAACAAGGCTCCCAGTTCTCCATGGGCTGTCCTGCCTTTCTGGATTTTACACTTTTTTCAGATGGCCCTTTTGACCGGGGGGAAGTGAGACTTCATTGTAGTGCAGATTTCCTTTGCAAGCTTGCTTGGTTGGCCAAAAAGTGCGTATGCGTTTTTTCCTGAATATATTCAGGAAAAAACGCATACGCCCTTTTTGGCCAAGTGCATCATTGTGGACGTTCTGCCTCTTTTCCTATGCTTTAAATGCAATTCCAGTCTACCTCCTGAAATCGGTTTCCTGCAATTCTGCCCCGCTTTCAAGTCCTCTTGGCAGCCTTACTTCAGTATATTTTTGGACGATAGCTGTCATTTATAACTCTGCAGGTTTGTGAATTACAGTGCCCCTGAGCTCCTTTCTTCAACTCGCTTTCTTGTGAGCTGGCCGCAACACCGCAGGATTGCTTCAGGCCCTAATCTGGTTCCGGCACGGCACGCTGAGCCTTTGGTTAATTCCTCTTCCTGGTGGGAAATGAGAGTTAAATTTGCCCGTCCACACACCTCCAGCTAGTCTCTCATTGGTTCTCCCTATTCCTGTTCATCTTCCGCAGAAATTGCAAACTGGGCCAAACAGGAGGTTAAAGGCACTGACTCTCCAAGTCGGGAGAGTGTTAGTAAAGCGTCTGGAATGTTGCACCCGAGTACCAGGGGACGAGAACTGAGACATATTGGAACACGTCTCCCGATCACACGGTTGATCATACTCTGGGTTCCACGTGCATGTTTTAGCTGAAGGAAGAATCCCTTAAACCTGGAGAGTTGAGACCCGTGGAATGGGTACCATGCAATATGACTTCAAAGGGTCTTCATTTGCTCACCGAACCTCTCCAATCCTATCACTGCTGCGTTTGTGCCCCTGTACACACGCTTGATTTTCTTTCAGAGACATAGCAATTCATAGGTTTTAAGATACTTACTAGTCAGGTACATTCTTAGGCGTTTAATATGGGGTGTTGAGTCCATTTCGTTGAGCAAGGAGTAGTTCTTGTCTATTCCATATTTGGCTTAAGGAACTTTATCTGTGTTCATTTAAATCTCTGGTTTTATGCAGCACCCCAACTCACCTTTCCCCTTAAGCAAGCATAAGTTGGTTTTCTAAATTTGAGACCCTGTTCTGTTTTGTAATCCAGTTCCTGTGTAGCCAAGTTTACATTCCGTGTATTAGTGATATCTTATGATGTTTCTTTTTCTGTGTGACTTATTTCAGTTAGAATCATCATACCTGAATCCACTCATTATGCTGCTACGGGCCTGATGACATAGATTTCATTGCTGAGTGATATTGCATTGTACGTAAGTACCACAACTTCTTTATCCATTTTTCACTTTCTGCGATATTGAACTTGTACCGTAAACGAGGTTCTTGTAAACAGAGCCGTCCCAAACTTTGGGGTGGCTGTGTCTTTTTGATTTTAATTTCCCTAAGCTATAGGACCATAAGTGGAAGTACACTAGGCTCTGTTGCTTTGTTTTTTAGATGTTTCAGGAAACACCATACACCTCTCCGGAGTGGCTGTTGGCAATTTACATCCCGCCCATCAGCATAACAAGGCTCCCAGTTCTCCATGGGCTGTCCTGCCTTTCTGGATTTTACACTTTTTTCAGATGGCCCTTTTGACCGGGGGGAAGTGAGACTTCATTGTAGTGCAGATTTCCTTTGCAAGCTTGCTTGGTTGGCCAAAAAGTGCGTATGCGTTTTTTCCTGAATATATTCAGGAAAAAACGCATACGCCATTTTGGCCAAGTGCATCATTGTGGACGTTCTGCCTCTTTTCCTATGCTTTAAATGCAATTCCAGTCTACCTCCTGAAATCGGTTTCCTGCAATTCTGCCCCGCTTTCAAGTCCTCTTGGCAGCCTTACTTCAGTATATTTTTGGACGATAGCTGTCATTTATAACTCTGCAGGTTTGTGAATTACAGTGCCCCTGAGCTCCTTTCTTCAACTCGCTTTCTTGTGAGCTGGCCGCAACACCGCAGGATTGCTTCAGGCCCTAATCTGGTTCCGGCACGGCACGCTGAGCCTTTGGTTAATTCCTCTTCCTGGTGGGAAATGAGAGTTAAATTTGCCCGTCCACACACCTCCAGCTAGTCTCTCATTGGTTCTCCCTATTCCTGTTCATCTTCCGCAGAAATTGCAAATGGGCCAAACAGGAGGTTAAAGGCACTGACTCTCCACGTCGGGAGAGTGTTAGTAAAGCGTCTGGAATGTTGCACCCGAGTACCAGGGGACGAGAACTGAGACATATTGGAACATGTCTCCCGACCACACGGTTGATCATACTCTGGGTTCCATGTGCATGTTTTACCTGAAGGCAGAATCCCTTAAACCTGGAGAGTTGAGTCCCGTGGAATGGGTACCATGCAATATGACTTCAAAGGGTCTTCATTTGCTCACCGAACCTCTCCAATCCTATCACTGCTGCGTTTATGCCCCTGTACACACGCTTGATTTTCTTTCAGAGACATAGCAATTCATAGGTTTTAAGATACTTACTAGTCAGGTACATTCTTAGGCGTTTAATATGGGGTGTTGAGTCCATTTCGTTGAGCAAGGAGTAGTTCTTGTCTATTCCATATTTGGCTTAAGGAACTTTATCTGTGTTCATTTAAATCTCTGGTTTTATGCAGCACCCCAACTCACCTTTCCCCTTAAGCAAGCATAAGTTGGTTTTCTAAATTTGAGACCCTGTTCTGTTTTGTAATCCAGTTCCTGTGTAGCCAAGTTTACATTCCGTGTATTAGTGATATCTTATGATGTTTCTTTTTCTGTGTGACTTATTTCAGTTAGAATCATCATACCTGAATCCACTCATTATGCTGCTACGGGCCTGATGACATAGATTTCATTGCTGAGTGATATTGCATTGTACGTAAGTACCACAACTTCTTTATCCATTTTTCACTTTCTGCGATATTGAACTTGTACCGTAAAGGAGGTTCTTGTAAACAGAGCCGTCCCAAACTTTGGGGTGGCTGTGTCTTTTTGATTTTAATTTCCCTAAGCTATAGGACCATAAGTGGAAGTACCCTAGGCTCTGTTGCTTTGTTTTTTAGATGTTTCAGGAAACACCATACACCTCTCTGGAGTGGCTCTTGGCAATTTACATCCCGCCCATCAGCATAACAAGGCTCCCAGTTCTCCATGGCCTGTCCTGCCTTTCTGGATTTTACACTTTTTTCAGATGGCCCTTTTGACCGGGGGGAAGTGAGACTTCATTGTAGTGCAGATTTCCTTTGCAAGCTTGCTTGGTTGGCCAAAAAGGGCGTATGCGTTTTTTCCTGAATATATTCAGGAAAAAACGCATACGCCCTTTTTGGCCAAGTGCATCATTGTGGACGTTCTGCCTCTTTTCCTATGCTTTAAATGCAATTCCAGTCTACCTCCTGAAATCGGTTTCCTGCAATTCTGCCCCGCTTTCAAGTCCTCTTGGCAGCCTTACTTCAGTATATTTTTGGACGATAGCTGTCATTTATAACTCTGCAGGTTTGTGAATTACAGTGCCCCTGAGCTCCTTTCTTCAACTCGCTTTCTTGTGAGCTGGCCGCAACACCGCAGGATTGCTTCAGGCCCTAATCTGGTTCCGGCACGGCACGCTGAGTCTTTGGTTAATTGCTCTTCCTGGTGGGAAATGAGAGTTAAATTTGCCCGTCCAGACACCTCCAGCTAGTCTCTCATTGGTTCTCCCTATTCCTGTTCATCTTCCGCAGAAATTGCAAACTGGGCCAAACAGGAGGTTAAAGGCACTGACTCTCCAAGTCGGGAGAGTGTTAGTAAAGCGTCTGGAATGTTGCACCCGAGTACCAGGGGACGAGAACTGAGACATATTGGAACACGTCTCCCGATCACACGGTTGATCATACTCTGGGTTCCACGTGCATGTTTTAGCTGAAGGAAGAATCCCTTAAACCTGGAGAGTTGAGACCCGTGGAATGGGTACCATGCAATATGACTTCAAAGGGTCTTCATTTGCTCACCGAACCTCTCCAATCCTATCACTGCTGCGTTTGTGCCCCTGTACACACGCTTGATTTTCTTTCAGAGACATAGCAATTCATAGGTTTTAAGATACTTACTAGTCAGGTACATTCTTAGGCGTTTAATATGGGGTGTTGAGTCCATTTCGTTGAGCAAGGAGTAGTTCTTGTCTATTCCATATTTGGCTTAAGGAACTTTATCTGTGTTCATTTAAATCTCTGGTTTTATGCAGCACCCCAACTCACCTTTCCCCTTAAGCAAGCATAAGTTGGTTTTCTAAATTTGAGACCCTGTTCTGTTTTGTAATCCAGTTCCTGTGTAGCCAAGTTTACATTCCGTGTATTAGTGATATCTTATGATGTTTCTTTTTCTGTGTGACTTATTTCAGTTAGAATCATCATACCTGAATCCACTCATTATGCTGCTACGGGCCTGATGACATAGATTTCATTGCTGAGTGATATTGCATTGTACGTAAGTACCACAACTTCTTTATCCATTTTTCACTTTCTGCGATATTGAACTTGTACCGTAAACGAGGTTCTTGTAAACAGAGCCGTCCCAAACTTTGGGGTGGCTGTGTCTTTTTGATTTTAATTTCCCTAAGCTATAGGACCATAAGTGGAAGTACACTAGGCTCTGTTGCTTTGTTTTTTAGATGTTTCAGGAAACACCATACACCTCTCCGGAGTGGCTCTTGGCAATTTACATCCCGCCCATCAGCATAACAAGGCTCCCAGTTCTCCATGGCCTGTCCTGCCTTTCTGGATTTTACACTTTTTTCAGATGGCCCTTTTGACCGGGGGGAAGTGAGACTTCATTGTAGTGCAGATTTCCTTTGCAAGCTTGCTTGGTTGGCCAAAAAGGGCGTATGCGTTTTTTCCTGAATATATTCAGGAAAAAACGCATACGCCCTTTTTGGCCAAGTGCATCATTGTGGACGTTCTGCCTCTTTTCCTATGCTTTAAATGCAATTCCAGTCTACCTCCTGAAATCGGTTTCCTGCAATTCTGCCCCGCTTTCAAGTCCTCTTGGCAGCCTTACTTCAGTATATTTTTGGACGATAGCTGTCATTTATAACTCTGCAGGTTTGTGAATTACAGTGCCCCTGAGCTCCTTTCTTCAACTCGCTTTCTTGTGAGCTGGCCGCAACACCGCAGGATTGCTTCAGGCCCTAATCTGGTTCCGGCACGGCACGCTGAGCCTTTGGTTAATTGCTCTTCCTGGTGGGAAATGAGAGTTAAATTTGCCCGTCCAGACACCTCCAGCTAGTCTCTCATTGGTTCTCCCTATTCCTGTTCATCTTCCGCAGAAATTGCAAACTGGGCCAAACAGGAGGTTAAAGGCACTGACTCTCCAAGTCGGGAGAGTGTTAGTAAAGCGTCTGGAATGTTGCACCCGAGTACCAGGGGACGAGAACTGAGACATATTGGAACACGTCTCCCGATCACACGGTTGATCATACTCTGGGTTCCACGTGCATGTTTTAGCTGAAGGAAGAATCCCTTAAACCTGGAGAGTTGAGACCCGTGGAATGGGTACCATGCAATATGACTTCAAAGGGTCTTCATTTGCTCACCGAACCTCTCCAATCCTATCACTGCTGCGTTTGTGCCCCTGTACACACGCTTGATTTTCTTTCAGAGACATAGCAATTCATAGGTTTTAAGATACTTACTAGTCAGGTACATTCTTAGGCGTTTAATATGGGGTGTTGAGTCCATTTCGTTGAGCAAGGAGTAGTTCTTGTCTATTCCATATTTGGCTTAAGGAACTTTATCTGTGTTCATTTAAATCTCTGGTTTTATGCAGCACCCCAACTCACCTTTCCCCTTAAGCAAGCATAAGTTGGTTTTCTAAATTTGAGACCCTGTTCTGTTTTGTAATCCAGTTCCTGTGTAGCCAAGTTTACATTCCGTGTATTAGTGATATCTTATGATGTTTCTTTTTCTGTGTGACTTATTTCAGTTAGAATCATCATACCTGAATCCACTCATTATGCTGCTACGGGCCTGATGACATAGATTTCATTGCTGAGTGATATTGCATTGTACGTAAGTACCACAACTTCTTTATCCATTTTTCACTTTCTGCGATATTGAACTTGTACCGTAAACGAGGTTCTTGTAAACAGAGCCGTCCCAAACTTTGGGGTGGCTGTGTCTTTTTGATTTTAATTTCCCTAAGCTATAGGACCATAAGTGGAAGTACACTAGGCTCTGTTGCTTTGTTTTTTAGATGTTTCAGGAAACACCATACACCTCTCCGGAGTGGCTCTTGGCAATTTACATCCCGCCCATCAGCATAACAAGGCTCCCAGTTCTCCATGGCCTGTCCTGCCTTTCTGGATTTTACACTTTTTTCAGATGGCCCTTTTGACCGGGGGGAAGTGAGACTTCATTGTAGTGCAGATTTCCTTTGCAAGCTTGCTTGGTTGGCCAAAAAGGGCGTATGCGTTTTTTCCTGAATATATTCAGGAAAAAACGCATACGCCCTTTTTGGCCAAGTGCATCATTGTGGACGTTCTGCCTCTTTTCCTATGCTTTAAATGCAATTCCAGTCTACCTCCTGAAATCGGTTTCCTGCAATTCTGCCCCGCTTTCAAGTCCTCTTGGCAGCCTTACTTCAGTATATTTTTGGACGATAGCTGTCATTTATAACTCTGCAGGTTTGTGAATTACAGTGCCCCTGAGCTCCTTTCTTCAACTCGCTTTCTTGTGAGCTGGCCGCAACACCGCAGGATTGCTTCAGGCCCTAATCTGGTTCCGGCACGGCACGCTGAGTCTTTGGTTAATTGCTCTTCCTGGTGGGAAATGAGAGTTAAATTTGCCCGTCCACACACCTCCAGCTAGTCTCTCATTGGTTCTCCCTATTCCTGTTCATCTTCCGCAGAAATTGCAAACTGGGCCAAACAGGAGGTTAAAGGCACTGACTCTCCACGTCGGGAGAGTGTTAGTAAAGCGTCTGGAATGTTGCACCCGAGTACCAGGGGACGAGAACTGAGACATATTGGAACACGTCTCCCGATCACACGGTTGATCATACTCTGGGTTCCACGTGCATGTTTTAGCTGAAGGAAGAATCCCTTAAACCTGGAGAGTTGAGACCCGTGGAATGGGTACCATGCAATATGACTTCAAAGGGTCTTCATTTGCTCACCGAACCTCTCCAATCCTATCACTGCTGCGTTTGTGCCCCTGTACACACGCTTGATTTTCTTTCAGAGACATAGCAATTCATAGGTTTTAAGATACTTACTAGTCAGGTACATTCTTAGGCGTTTAATATGGGGTGTTGAGTCCATTTCGTTGAGCAAGGAGTAGTTCTTGTCTATTCCATATTTGGCTTAAGGAACTTTATCTGTGTTCATTTAAATCTCTGGTTTTATGCAGCACCCCAACTCACCTTTCCCCTTAAGCAAGCATAAGTTGGTTTTCTAAATTTGAGACCCTGTTCTGTTTTGTAATCCAGTTCCTGTGTAGCCAAGTTTACATTCCGTGTATTAGTGATATCTTATGATGTTTCTTTTTCTGTGTGACTTATTTCAGTTAGAATCATCATACCTGAATCCACTCATTATGCTGCTACGGGCCTGATGACATAGATTTCATTGCTGAGTGATATTGCATTGTACGTAAGTACCACAACTTCTTTATCCATTTTTCACTTTCTGCGATATTGAACTTGTACCGTAAACGAGGTTCTTGTAAACAGAGCCGTCCCAAACTTTGGGGTGGCTGTGTCTTTTTGATTTTAATTTCCCTAAGCTATAGGGCCATAAGTGGAAGTACACTAGGCTCTGTTGCTTTGTTTTTTAGATGTTTCAGGAAACACCATACACCTCTCCGGAGTGGCTCTTGGCAATTTACATCCCGCCCATCAGCATAACAAGGCTCCCAGTTCTCCATGGCCTGTCCTGCCTTTCTGGATTTTACACTTTTTTCAGATGGCCCTTTTGACCGGGGGGAAGTGAGACTTCATTGTAGTGCAGATTTCCTTTGCAAGCTTGCTTGGTTGGCCAAAAAGGGCGTATGCGTTTTTTCCTGAATATATTCAGGAAAAAACGCATACGCCCTTTTTGGCCAAGTGCATCATTGTGGACGTTCTGCCTCTTTTCCTATGCTTTAAATGCAATTCCAGTCTACCTCCTGAAATCGGTTTCCTGCAATTCTGCCCCGCTTTCAAGTCCTCTTGGCAGCCTTACTTCAGTATATTTTTGGACGATAGCTGTCATTTATAACTCTGCAGGTTTGTGAATTACAGTGCCCCTGAGCTCCTTTCTTCAACTCGCTTTCTTGTGAGCTGGCCGCAACACCGCAGGATTGCTTCAGGCCCTAATCTGGTTCCGGCACGGCACGCTGAGCCTTTGGTTAATTCCTCTTCCTGGTGGGAAATGAGAGTTAAATTTGCCCGTCCAGACACCTCCAGCTAGTCTCTCATTGGTTCTCCCTATTCCTGTTCATCTTCCGCAGAAATTGCAAACTGGGCCAAACAGGAGGTTAAAGGCACTGACTCTCCAAGTCGGGAGAGTGTTAGTAAAGCGTCTGGAATGTTGCACCCGAGTACCAGGGGACGAGAACTGAGACATATTGGAACACGTCTCCCGATCACACGGTTGATCATACTCTGGGTTCCACGTGCATGTTTTAGCTGAAGGAAGAATCCCTTAAACCTGGAGAGTTGAGACCCGTGGAATGGGTACCATGCAATATGACTTCAAAGGGTCTTCATTTGCTCACCGAACCTCTCCAATCCTATCACTGCTGCGTTTGTGCCCCTGTACACACGCTTGATTTTCTTTCAGAGACATAGCAATTCATAGGTTTTAAGATACTTACTAGTCAGGTACATTCTTAGGCGTTTAATATGGGGTGTTGAGTCCATTTCGTTGAGCAAGGAGTAGTTCTTGTCTATTCCATATTTGGCTTAAGGAACTTTATCTGTGTTCATTTAAATCTCTGGTTTTATGCAGCACCCCAACTCACCTTTCCCCTTAAGCAAGCATAAGTTGGTTTTCTAAATTTGAGACCCTGTTCTGTTTTGTAATCCAGTTCCTGTGTAGCCAAGTTTACATTCCGTGTATTAGTGATATCTTATGATGTTTCTTTTTCTGTGTGACTTATTTCAGTTAGAATCATCATACCTGAATCCACTCATTATGCTGCTACGGGCCTGATGACATAGATTTCATTGCTGAGTGATATTGCATTGTACGTAAGTACCACAACTTCTTTATCCATTTTTCACTTTCTGCGATATTGAACTTGTACCGTAAACGAGGTTCTTGTAAACAGAGCCGTCCCAAACTTTGGGGTGGCTGTGTCTTTTTGATTTTAATTTCCCTAAGCTATAGGACCATAAGTGGAAGTACACTAGGCTCTGTTGCTTTGTTTTTTAGATGTTTCAGGAAACACCATACACCTCTCCGGAGTGGCTGTTGGCAATTTACATCCCGCCCATCAGCATAACAAGGCTCCCAGTTCTCCATGGGCTGTCCTGCCTTTCTGGATTTTACACTTTTTTCAGATGGCCCTTTTGACCGGGGGGAAGTGAGACTTCATTGTAGTGCAGATTTCCTTTGCAAGCTTGCTTGGTTGGCCAAAAAGTGCGTATGCGTTTTTTCCTGAATATATTCAGGAAAAAACGCATACGCCCTTTTTGGCCAAGTGCATCATTGTGGACGTTCTGCCTCTTTTCCTATGCTTTAAATGCAATTCCAGTCTACCTCCTGAAATCGGTTTCCTGCAATTCTGCCCCGCTTTCAAGTCCTCTTGGCAGCCTTACTTCAGTATATTTTTGGACGATAGCTGTCATTTATAACTCTGCAGGTTTGTGAATTACAGTGCCCCTGAGCTCCTTTCTTCAACTCGCTTTCTTGTGAGCTGGCCGCAACACCGCAGGATTGCTTCAGGCCCTAATCTGGTTCCGGCACGGCACGCTGAGCCTTTGGTTAATTCCTCTTCCTGGTGGGAAATGAGAGTTAAATTTGCCCGTCCACACACCTCCAGCTAGTCTCTCATTGGTTCTCCCTATTCCTGTTCATCTTCCGCAGAAATTGCAAATGGGCCAAACAGGAGGTTAAAGGCACTGACTCTCCACGTCGGGAGAGTGTTAGTAAAGCGTCTGGAATGTTGCACCCGAGTACCAGGGGACGAGAACTGAGACATATTGGAACATGTCTCCCGACCACACGGTTGATCATACTCTGGGTTCCATGTGCATGTTTTACCTGAAGGCAGAATCCCTTAAACCTGGAGAGTTGAGTCCCGTGGAATGGGTACCATGCAATATGACTTCAAAGGGTCTTCATTTGCTCACCGAACCTCTCCAATCCTATCACTGCTGCGTTTATGCCCCTGTACACACGCTTGATTTTCTTTCAGAGACATAGCAATTCATAGGTTTTAAGATACTTACTAGTCAGGTACATTCTTAGGCGTTTAATATGGGGTGTTGAGTCCATTTCGTTGAGCAAGGAGTAGTTCTTGTCTATTCCATATTTGGCTTAAGGAACTTTATCTGTGTTCATTTAAATCTCTGGTTTTATGCAGCACCCCAACTCACCTTTCCCCTTAAGCAAGCATAAGTTGGTTTTCTAAATTTGAGACCCTGTTCTGTTTTGTAATCCAGTTCCTGTGTAGCCAAGTTTACATTCCGTGTATTAGTGATATCTTATGATGTTTCTTTTTCTGTGTGACTTATTTCAGTTAGAATCATCATACCTGAATCCACTCATTATGCTGCTACGGGCCTGATGACATAGATTTCATTGCTGAGTGATATTGCATTGTACGTAAGTACCACAACTTCTTTATCCATTTTTCACTTTCTGCGATATTGAACTTGTACCGTAAAGGAGGTTCTTGTAAACAGAGCCGTCCCAAACTTTGGGGTGGCTGTGTCTTTTTGATTTTAATTTCCCTAAGCTATAGGACCATAAGTGGAAGTACCCTAGGCTCTGTTGCTTTGTTTTTTAGATGTTTCAGGAAACACCATACACCTCTCTGGAGTGGCTCTTGGCAATTTACATCCCGCCCATCAGCATAACAAGGCTCCCAGTTCTCCATGGCCTGTCCTGCCTTTCTGGATTTTACACTTTTTTCAGATGGCCCTTTTGACCGGGGGGAAGTGAGACTTCATTGTAGTGCAGATTTCCTTTGCAAGCTTGCTTGGTTGGCCAAAAAGGGCGTATGCGTTTTTTCCTGAATATATTCAGGAAAAAACGCATACGCCCTTTTTGGCCAAGTGCATCATTGTGGACGTTCTGCCTCTTTTCCTATGCTTTAAATGCAATTCCAGTCTACCTCCTGAAATCGGTTTCCTGCAATTCTGCCCCGCTTTCAAGTCCTCTTGGCAGCCTTACTTCAGTATATTTTTGGACGATAGCTGTCATTTATAACTCTGCAGGTTTGTGAATTACAGTGCCCCTGAGCTCCTTTCTTCAACTCGCTTTCTTGTGAGCTGGCCGCAACACCGCAGGATTGCTTCAGGCCCTAATCTGGTTCCGGCACGGCACGCTGAGTCTTTGGTTAATTGCTCTTCCTGGTGGGAAATGAGAGTTAAATTTGCCCGTCCAGACACCTCCAGCTAGTCTCTCATTGGTTCTCCCTATTCCTGTTCATCTTCCGCAGAAATTGCAAACTGGGCCAAACAGGAGGTTAAAGGCACTGACTCTCCAAGTCGGGAGAGTGTTAGTAAAGCGTCTGGAATGTTGCACCCGAGTACCAGGGGACGAGAACTGAGACATATTGGAACACGTCTCCCGATCACACGGTTGATCATACTCTGGGTTCCACGTGCATGTTTTAGCTGAAGGAAGAATCCCTTAAACCTGGAGAGTTGAGACCCGTGGAATGGGTACCATGCAATATGACTTCAAAGGGTCTTCATTTGCTCACCGAACCTCTCCAATCCTATCACTGCTGCGTTTGTGCCCCTGTACACACGCTTGATTTTCTTTCAGAGACATAGCAATTCATAGGTTTTAAGATACTTACTAGTCAGGTACATTCTTAGGCGTTTAATATGGGGTGTTGAGTCCATTTCGTTGAGCAAGGAGTAGTTCTTGTCTATTCCATATTTGGCTTAAGGAACTTTATCTGTGTTCATTTAAATCTCTGGTTTTATGCAGCACCCCAACTCACCTTTCCCCTTAAGCAAGCATAAGTTGGTTTTCTAAATTTGAGACCCTGTTCTGTTTTGTAATCCAGTTCCTGTGTAGCCAAGTTTACATTCCGTGTATTAGTGATATCTTATGATGTTTCTTTTTCTGTGTGACTTATTTCAGTTAGAATCATCATACCTGAATCCACTCATTATGCTGCTACGGGCCTGATGACATAGATTTCATTGCTGAGTGATATTGCATTGTACGTAAGTACCACAACTTCTTTATCCATTTTTCACTTTCTGCGATATTGAACTTGTACCGTAAACGAGGTTCTTGTAAACAGAGCCGTCCCAAACTTTGGGGTGGCTGTGTCTTTTTGATTTTAATTTCCCTAAGCTATAGGACCATAAGTGGAAGTACACTAGGCTCTGTTGCTTTGTTTTTTAGATGTTTCAGGAAACACCATACACCTCTCCGGAGTGGCTCTTGGCAATTTACATCCCGCCCATCAGCATAACAAGGCTCCCAGTTCTCCATGGCCTGTCCTGCCTTTCTGGATTTTACACTTTTTTCAGATGGCCCTTTTGACCGGGGGGAAGTGAGACTTCATTGTAGTGCAGATTTCCTTTGCAAGCTTGCTTGGTTGGCCAAAAAGGGCGTATGCGTTTTTTCCTGAATATATTCAGGAAAAAACGCATACGCCCTTTTTGGCCAAGTGCATCATTGTGGACGTTCTGCCTCTTTTCCTATGCTTTAAATGCAATTCCAGTCTACCTCCTGAAATCGGTTTCCTGCAATTCTGCCCCGCTTTCAAGTCCTCTTGGCAGCCTTACTTCAGTATATTTTTGGACGATAGCTGTCATTTATAACTCTGCAGGTTTGTGAATTACAGTGCCCCTGAGCTCCTTTCTTCAACTCGCTTTCTTGTGAGCTGGCCGCAACACCGCAGGATTGCTTCAGGCCCTAATCTGGTTCCGGCACGGCACGCTGAGCCTTTGGTTAATTCCTCTTCCTGGTGGGAAATGAGAGTTAAATTTGCCCGTCCAGACACCTCCAGCTAGTCTCTCATTGGTTCTCCCTATTCCTGTTCATCTTCCGCAGAAATTGCAAACTGGGCCAAACAGGAGGTTAAAGGCACTGACTCTCCAAGTCGGGAGAGTGTTAGTAAAGCGTCTGGAATGTTGCACCCGAGTACCAGGGGACGAGAACTGAGACATATTGGAACACGTCTCCCGATCACACGGTTGATCATACTCTGGGTTCCACGTGCATGTTTTACCTGAAGGCAGAATCCCTTAAACCTGGAGAGTTGAGACCCGTGGAATGGGTACCATGCAATATGACTTCAAAGGGTCTTCATTTGCTCACAGAACCTCTCCAATCCTATCACTGCTGCGTTTATGCCCCTGTACACACGCTTGATTTTCTTTCAGAGACATAGCAATCCATAGGTTTTAAGATACTTACTAGTCAGGTACATTCTTAGGCGTTTAATATGGGGTGTTGAGTCCATTTCGTTGAGCAAGGAGTAGTTCTTGTCTATTCCATATTTGGCTTAAGGAACTTTATCTGTGCTCATTTCAATCTCTGGCTTTATGCAGCACCCCAACTCACCTTTCCCCTTAAGCAAGCATAAGTTGGTTTTCTAAATTTGAGACCCTGTTCTGTTTTGTAATCCAGTTCCTGTGTAGCCAAGTTTACATCCCGTGTATTAGTGATATCTTATGATGTTTCTTTTTCTGTGTGACTTATTTCAATTAGAATCATCATACCTGAATCCACTCATTATGCTGCTACGGGCCTGATGACATAGATTTCATTGCTGAGTGATATTGCATTGTACGTAAGTACCACAACTTCTTTATCCATTTTTCACTTTCTGCGATATTGAACTTGTACCGTAAACGAGGTTCTTGTAAACAGAGCCGTCCCAAACTTTGGGGTGGCTGTGTCTTTTTGATTTTAATTTCCCTAAGCTATAGGACCATAAGTGGAAGTGCCCTAGGCTCTGTTGCTTTGTTTTTTAGATGTTTCAGGAAACACCATACACCTCTCCGGAGTGGCTCTTGGCAATTTACATCCCGCCCATCAGCATAACAAGGCTCCCAGTTCTCCATGGCCTGTCCTGCCTTTCTGGATTTTACACTTTTTTCAGATGGCCCTTTTGACCGGGGGGAAGTGAGACTTCATTGTAGTGCAGATTTCCTTTGCAAGCTTGCTTGGTTGGCCAAAAAGGGCGTATGCGTTTTTTCCTGAATATATTCAGGAAAAAACGCATACGCCCTTTTTGGCCAAGTGCATCATTGTGGACGTTCTGCCTCTTTTCCTATGCTTTAAATGCAATTCCAGTCTACCTCCTGAAATCGGTTTCCTGCAATTCTGCCCCGCTTTCAAGTCCTCTTGGCAGCCTTACTTCAGTATATTTTTGGACGATAGCTGTCATTTATAACTCTGCAGGTTTGTGAATTACAGTGCCCCTGAGCTCCTTTCTTCAACTCGCTTTCTTGTGAGCTGGCCGCAACACCGCAGGATTGCTTCAGGCCCTAATCTGGTTCCGGCACGGCACGCTGAGCCTTTGGTTAATTGCTCTTCCTGGTGGGAAATGAGAGTTAAATTTGCCCGTCCAGACACCTCCAGCTAGTCTCTCATTGGTTCTCCCTATTCCTGTTCATCTTCCGCAGAAATTGCAAACTGCGCCAAACAGGAGGTTAAAGGCACTGACTCTCCAAGTCGGGAGAGTGTTAGTAAAGCGTCTGGAATGTTGCACCCGAGTACCAGGGGACGAGAACTGAGACATATTGGAACACGTCTCCCGATCACACGGTTGATCATACTCTGGGTTCCACGTGCATGTTTTAGCTGAAGGAAGAATCCCTTAAACCTGGAGAGTTGAGACCCGTGGAATGGGTACCATGCAATATGACTTCAAAGGGTCTTCATTTGCTCACCGAACCTCTCCAATCCTATCACTGCTGCGTTTGTGCCCCTGTACACACGCTTGATTTTCTTTCAGAGACATAGCAATTCATAGGTTTTAAGATACTTACTAGTCAGGTACATTCTTAGGCGTTTAATATGGGGTGTTGAGTCCATTTCGTTGAGCAAGGAGTAGTTCTTGTCTATTCCATATTTGGCTTAAGGAACTTTATCTGTGTTCATTTAAATCTCTGGTTTTATGCAGCACCCCAACTCACCTTTCCCCTTAAGCAAGCATAAGTTGGTTTTCTAAATTTGAGACCCTGTTCTGTTTTGTAATCCAGTTCCTGTGTAGCCAAGTTTACATTCCGTGTATTAGTGATATCTTATGATGTTTCTTTTTCTGTGTGACTTATTTCAGTTAGAATCATCATACCTGAATCCACTCATTATGCTGCTACGGGCCTGATGACATAGATTTCATTGCTGAGTGATATTGCATTGTACGTAAGTACCACAACTTCTTTATCCATTTTTCACTTTCTGCGATATTGAACTTGTACCGTAAACGAGGTTCTTGTAAACAGAGCCGTCCCAAACTTTGGGGTGGCTGTGTCTTTTTGATTTTAATTTCCCTAAGCTATAGGACCATAAGTGGAAGTACACTAGGCTCTGTTGCTTTGTTTTTTAGATGTTTCAGGAAACACCATACACCTCTCCGGAGTGGCTCTTGGCAATTTACATCCCGCCCATCAGCATAACAAGGCTCCCAGTTCTCCATGGCCTGTCCTGCCTTTCTGGATTTTACACTTTTTTCAGATGGCCCTTTTGACCGGGGGGAAGTGAGACTTCATTGTAGTGCAGATTTCCTTTGCAAGCTTGCTTGGTTGGCCAAAAAGTGCGTATGCGTTTTTTCCTGAATATATTCAGGAAAAAACGCATACGCCCTTTTTGGCCAAGTGCATCATTGTGGACGTTCTGCCTCTTTTCCTATGCTTTAAATGCAATTCCAGTCTACCTTCTGAAATCGGTTTCCTGCAATTCTGCCCCGCTTTCAAGTCCTCTTGGCAGCCTTACTTCAGTATATTTTTGGACGATAGCTGTCATTTATAACTCTGCAGGTTTGTGAATTACAGTGCCCCTGAGCTCCTTTCTTCAACTCGCTTTCTTGTGAGCTGGCCGCAACACCGCAGGATTGCTTCAGGCCCTAATCTGGTTCCGGCACGGCACGCTGAGCCTTTGGTTAATTCCTCTTCCTGGTGGGAAATGAGAGTTAAATTTGCCCGTCCAGACACCTCCAGCTAGTCTCTCATTGGTTCTCCCTATTCCTGTTCATCTTCCGCAGAAATTGCAAACTGGGCCAAACAGGAGGTTAAAGGCACTGACTCTCCAAGTCGGGAGAGTGTTAGTAAAGCGTCTGGAATGTTGCACCCGAGTACCAGGGGACGAGAACTGAGACATATTGGAACACGTCTCCCGATCACACGGTTGATCATACTCTGGGTTCCACGTGCATGTTTTAGCTGAAGGAAGAATCCCTTAAACCTGGAGAGTTGAGACCCGTGGAATGGGTACCATGCAATATGACTTCAAAGGGTCTTCATTTGCTCACCGAACCTCTCCAATCCTATCACTGCTGCGTTTATGCCCCTGTACACACGCTTGATTTTCTTTCAGAGACATAGCAATCCATAGGTTTTAAGGTACTTACTAGTCAGGTACATTCTTAGGCGTTTAATATGGGGTGTTGAGTCCATTTCGTTGAGCAAGGAGTAGTTCTTGTCTATTCCATATTTGGCTTAAGGAACTTTATCTGTGCTCATTTCAATCTCTGGTTTGATGCAGCACCCCAACTCACCTTTCCCCTTAAGCAAGCATAAGTTGGTTTTCTAAATTTGAGACCCTGTTCTGTTTTGTAATCCAGTTCCTGTGTAGCCAAGTTTACATCCCGTGTATTAGTGATATCTTATGATGTTTCTTTTTCTGTGTGACTTATTTCAGTTAGAATCATCATACCTGAATCCACTCATTATGCTGCTACGGGCCTGATGACATAGATTTCATTGCTGAGTGATATTGCATTGTACGTAAGTACCACAACTTCTTTATCCATTTTTCACTTTCTGCGATATTGAACTTGTACCGTAAACGAGGTTCTTGTAAACAGAGCCGTCCCAAACTTTGGGGTGGCTGTGTCTTTTTGATTTTAATTTCCCTAAGCTATAGGACCATAAGTGGAAGTGCCCTAGGCTCTGTTGCTTTGTTTTGAAGATGTTTCAGGAAACACCATACACCTCTCCCGAGTGGCTCTTGGCAATTTACATCCCGCCCATCAGCATAACAAGGCTCCCAGTTCTCCATGGCCTGTCCTGCCTTTCTGGATTTTACACTTTTTTCAGATGGCCCTTTTGACCGGGGGGAAGTGAGACTTCATTGTAGTGCAGATTTCCTTTGCAAGCTTGCTTGGTTGGCCAAAAAGGGCATATGCGTTTTTTCCTGAATATATTCAGGAAAAAACGCATACGCCCTTTTTGGCCAAGTGCATCATTGTGGACGTTCTGCCTCTTTTCCTATGCTTTAAATGCAATTCCAGTCTACCTCCTGAAATCGGTTTCCTGCAATTCTGCCCCGCTTTCAAGTCCTCTTGGCAGCCTTACTTCAGTATATTTTTGGACGATAGCTGTCATTTATAACTCTGCAGGTTTGTGAATTACAGTGCCCCTGAGCTCCTTTCTTCAACTCGCTTTCTTGTGAGCTGGGCGCAACACCGCAGGATTGCTTCAGGCCCTAATCTGGTTCTGGCACGGCACGCTGAGCCTTTGGTTAATTCCTCTTCCTGGTGGGAAATGAGAGTTAAATTTGCCCGTCCAGACACCTCCAGCTAGTCTCTCATTGGTTCTCCCTATTCCTGTTCATCTTCCACAGAAATTGCAAACTGGGCCAAACAGGAGGTTAAAGGCACTGACTCTCCAAGTCGGGAGAGTGTTAGTAAAGCATCGGGAATGTTGCACCCGAGTACCAGGGGACGAGAACTGAGACATATTGGAACACGTCTCCCGATCACACGGTTGATCATACTCTGGGTTCCACGTGCATGTTTTAGCTGAAGGAAGAATCCCTTAAACCTGGAGAGTTGAGACCCGTGGAATGGGTACCATGCAATATGACTTCAAAGGGTCTTCATTTGCTCACCGAAACTCTCCAATCCTATCACTGCTGCGTTTATGCCCCTGTACACACGCTTGATTTTCTTTCAGAGACATAGCAATCCATAGGTTTTAAGATACTTACTAGTCAGGTACATTCTTAGGCGTTTAATATGGGGTGTTGAGTCCATTTCGTTGAGCAAGGAGTAGTTCTTGTCTATTCCATATTTGGCTTAAGGAACTTTATCTGTGCTCATTTAAATCTCTGGTTTTATGCAGCACCCCAACTCACCTTTCCCCTTAAGCAAGCATAAGTTGGTTTTCTAAATTTGAGACCCTGTTCTGTTTTGTAATCCAGTTCCTGTGTAGCCAAGTTTACATCCCGTGTATTAGTGATATCTTATGATGTTTCTTTTTCTGTGTGACTTATTTCAGTTAGAATCATCATACCTGAATCCACTCATTATGCTGCTACGGGCCTGATGACATAGATTTCATTGCTGAGTGATATTGCATTGTACGTAAGTACCACAACTTCTTTATCCATTTTTCACTTTCTGCGATATTGAACTTGTACCGTAAACGAGGTTCTTGTAAACAGAGCCGTCCCAAACTTTGGGGTGGCTGTGTCTTTTTGATTTTAATTTCCCTAAGCTATAGGACCATAAGTGGAAGTGCCCTAGGCTCTGTTGCTTTGTTTTTTAGATGTTTCAGGAAACACCATACACCTCTCCGGAGTGGCTCTTGGCAATTTACATCCCGCCCATCAGCATAACAAGGCTCCCAGTTCTCCATGGCCTGTCCTGCCTTTCTGGATTTTACACTTTTTTCAGATTGCCCTTTTGACCGGGGGGAAGTGAGACTTCATTGTAGTGCAGATTTCCTTTGCAAGCTTGCTTGGTTGGCCAAAAAGGGCGTATGCGTTTTTTCCTGAATATATTCAGGAAAAAACGCATACGCCCTTTTTGGCCAAGTGCATCATTGTGGACGTTCTGCCTCTTTTCCTATGCTTTAAATGCAATTCCAGTCTACCTCCTGAAATCGGTTTCCTGCAATTCTGCCCCGCTTTCAAGTCCTCTTGGCAGCCTTACTTCAGTATATTTTTGGACGATAGCTGTCATTTATAACTCTGCAGGTTTGTGAATTACAGTGCCCCTGAGCTCCTTTCTTCAACTCGCTTTCTTGTGAGCTGGCTGCAACACTGCAAGATTGCTTCAGGCCCTAATCTGGTTCCGGCACGGCACGCTGAGCCTTTGGTTAATTCCTCTTCCTGGTGGGAAATGAGAGTTAAATTTGCCCGTCCAGAAACCTCCAGCTAGTCTCTCATTGGTTCTCCCTATTCCTGTTCATCTTCCACAGAAATTGCAAACTGGGCCAAACAGGAGGTTAAAGGCACTGACTCTCCAAGTCGGGAGAGTGTTAGTAAAGCATCGGGAATGTTGCACCCGAGTACCAGGGGACGAGAACTGAGACATATTGGAACACGTCTCCCGATCACACGGTTGATCATACTCTGGGTTCCACGTGCATGTTTTAGCTGAAGGAAGAATCCCTTAAACCTGGAGAGTTGAGACCCGTGGAATGGGTACCATGCAATATGACTTCAAAGGGTCTTCATTTGCTCACCGAAACTCTCCAATCCTATCACTGCTGCGTTTATGCCCCTGTACACACGCTTGATTTTCTTTCAGAGACATAGCAATCCATAGGTTCTAAGATACTTACTAGTCAGGTACATTCTTAGGCGTTTAATATGGGGTGTTGAGTCCATTTCGTTGAGCAAGGAGTAGTTCTTGTCTATTCCATATTTGGCTTAAGGAACTTTATCTGTGCTCATTTAAATCTCTGGTTTGATGCAGCACCCCAACTCACCTTTCCCCTTAAGCAAGCATAAGTTGGTTTTCTAAATTTGAGACCCTGTTCTGTTTTGTAATCCAGTTCCTGTGTAGCCAAGTTTACATCCCGTGTATTAGTGATATCTTATGATGTTTCTTTTTCTGTGTGACTTATTTCAGTTAGAATCATCATACCTGAATCCACTCATTATGCTGCTACGGGCCTGATGACATAGATTTCATTGCTGAGTGATATTGCATTGTACGTAAGTACCACAACTTCTTTATCCATTTTTCACTTTCTGCGATATTGAACTTGTACCGTAAACGAGGTTCTTGTAAACAGAGCCGTCCCAAACTTTGGGGTGGCTGTGTCTTTTTGATTTTAATTTCCCTAAGCTATAGGACCATAAGTGGAAGTGCCCTAGGCTCTGTTGCTTTGTTTTTTAGATGTTTCAGGAAACACCATACACCTCTCCCGAGTGGCTCTTGGCAATTTACATCCCGCCCATCAGCATAACAAGGCTCCCAGTTCTCCATGGCCTGTCCTGCCTTTCTGGATTTTACACTTTTTTCAGATGGCCCTTTTGACCGGGGGGAAGTGAGACTTCATTGTAGTGCAGATTTCCTTTGCAAGCTTGCTTGGTTGGCCAAAAAGGGCGTATGCGTTTTTTCCTGAATATATTCAGGAAAAAACGCATACGCCCTTTTTGGCCAAGTGCATCATTGTGGACGTTCTGCCTCTTTTCCTATGCTTTAAATGCAATTCCAGTCTACCTCCTGAAATCGGTTTCCTGCAATTCTGCCCCGCTTTCAAGTCCTCTTGGCAGCCTTACTTCAGTATATTTTTGGACGATAGCTGTCATTTATAACTCTGCAGGTTTGTGAATTACAGTGCCCCTGAGCTCCTTTCTTCAACTCGCTTTCTTGTGAGCTGGCCGCAACACCGCAGGATTGCTTCAGGCCCTAATCTGGTTCCGGCACGGCACGCTGAGCCTTTGGTTAATTCCTCTTCCTGGTGGGAAATGAGAGTTAAATTTGCCCGTCCAGACACCTCCAGCTAGTCTCTCATTGGTTCTCCCTATTCCTGTTCATCTTCCGCAGAAATTGCAAACTGGGCCAAACAGGAGGTTAAAGGCACTGACTCTCCAAGTCGGGAGAGTGTTAGTAAAGCGTCTGGAATGTTGCACCCGAGTACCAGGGGACGAGAACTGAGACATATTGGAACACGTCTCCCGATCACACGGTTGATCATACTCTGGGTTCCACGTGCATGTTTTAGCTGAAGGAAGAATCCCTTAAACCTGGAGAGTTGAGACCCGTGGAATGGGTACCATGCAATATGACTTCAAAGGGTCTTCATTTGCTCACCGAACCTCTCCAATCCTATCACTGCTGCGTTTATGCCCCTGTACACATGCTTGATTTTCTTTCAGACACATAGCAATCCATAGGTTTTAAGATACTTACTAGTCAGGTACATTCTTAGGCGTTTAATATGGGGTGTTGAGTCCATTTCGTTGAGCAAGGAGTAGTTCTTGTCTATTCCATATTTGGCTTAAGGAACTTTATCTGTGCTCATTTCAATCTCTGGTTTTATGCAGCACCCCAACTCACCTTTCCCCTTAAGCAAGCATAAGTTGGTTTTCTAAATTTGAGACCCTGTTCTGTTTTGTAATCCAGTTCCTGTGTAGCCAAGTTTACATCCCGTGTATTAGTGATATCTTATGATGTTTCTTTTTCTGTGTGACTTATTTCAGTTAGAATCATCATACCTGAATCCACTCATTATGCTGCTACGGGCCTGATGACATAGATTTCATTGCTGAGTGATATTGCATTGTACGTAAGTACCACAACTTCTTTATCCATTTTTCACTTTCTGCGATATTGAACTTGTACCGTAAACGAGGTTCTTGTAAACAGAGCCGTCCCAAACTTTGGGGTGGCTGTGTCTTTTTTATTTTAATTTCCCTAAGCTATAGGACCATAAGTGGAAGTGCCCTAGGCTCTGTTGCTTTGTTTTTTAGATGTTTCAGGAAACACCATACAACTCTCCCGAGTGGCTCTTGGCAATTTACATCCCGCCCATCAGCATAACAAGGCTCCCAGTTCTCCATGGCCTGTCCTGCCTTTCTGGATTTTACACTTTTTTCAGATGGCCCTTTTGACCGGGGGGAAGTGAGACTTCATTGTAGTGCAGATTTCCTTTGCAAGCTTGCTTGGTTGGCCAAAAAGGGCGTATGCGTTTTTTCCTGAATATATTCAGGAAAAAACGCATACGCCCTTTTTGGCCAAGTGCATCATTGTGGACGTTCTGCCTCTTTTCCTATGCTTTAAATGCAATTCCAGTCTACCTCCTGAAATCGGTTTCCTGCAATTCTGCCCCGCTTTCAAGTCCTCTTGGCAGCCTTACTTCAGTATATTTTTGGACGATAGCTGTCATTTATAACTCTGCAGGTTTGTGAATTACAGTGCCCCTGAGCTCCTTTCTTCAACTCGCTTTCTTGTGAGCTGGCTGCAACACCGCAAGATTGCTTCAGGCCCTAATCTGGTTCCGGCACGGCACGCTGAGCCTTTGGTTAATTCCTCTTCCTGGTGGGAAATGAGAGTTAAATTTGCCCTTCCAGACACCTCCAGCTAGTCTCTCATTGGTTCTCCCTATTCCTGTTCATCTTCCGCAGAAATTGCAAACTGGGCCAAACAGGAGGTTAAAGGCACTGACTCTCCAAGTCGGGAGAGTGATAGTAAAGCGTCTGGAATGTTGCACCCGAGTACCAGGGGACGAGAACTGAGACATATTGGAACACGTCTCCCGATCACACGGTTGATCATACTCTGGGTTCCACATGCATGTTTTAGCTGAAGGCAGAATCCCTTAAACCTGGAGAGTTGAGACCCGTGGAATGGGTACCATGCAATATGACTTCAAAGGGTCTTCATTTGCTCACCGAACCTCTCCAATCCTATCACTGCTGCGTTTATGCCCCTGTACACACGCTTGATTTTCTTTCAGAGACATAGCAATTCATAGGTTTTAAGATACTTACTAGTCAGGTACATTCTTAGGCGTTTAATATGGGGTGTTGAGTCCATTTCGTTGAGCAAGGAGTAGTTCTTGTCTATTCCATATTTGGCTTAAGGAACTTTATCTGTGTTCATTTAAATCTCTGGTTTTATGCAGCACCCCAACTCACCTTTCCCCTTAAGCAAGCATAAGTTGGTTTTCTAAATTTGAGACCCTGTTCTGTTTTGTAATCCAGTTCCTGTGTAGCCAAGTTTACATTCCGTGTATTAGTGATATCTTATGATGTTTCTTTTTCTGTGTGACTTATTTCAGTTAGAATCATCATACCTGAATCCACTCATTATGCTGCTACGGGCCTGATGACATAGATTTCATTGCTGAGTGATATTGCATTGTACGTAAGTACCACAACTTCTTTATCCATTTTTCACTTTCTGCGATATTGAACTTGTACCGTAAACGAGGTTCTTGTAAACAGAGCCGTCCCAAACTTTGGGGTGGCTGTGTCTTTTTGATTTTAATTTCCCTAAGCTATAGGACCATAAGTGGAAGTACACTAGGCTCTGTTGCTTTGTTTTTTAGATGTTTCAGGAAACACCATACACCTCTCCGGAGTGGCTCTTGGCAATTTACATCCCGCCCATCAGCATAACAAGGCTCCCAGTTCTCCATGGCCTGTCCTGCCTTTCTGGATTTTACACTTTTTTCAGATGGCCCTTTTGACCGGGGGGAAGTGAGACTTCATTGTAGTGCAGATTTCCTTTGCAAGCTTGCTTGGTTGGCCAAAAAGGGCGTATGCGTTTTTTCCTGAATATATTCAGGAAAAAACGCATACGCCCTTTTTGGCCAAGTGCATCATTGTGGACGTTCTGCCTCTTTTCCTATGCTTTAAATGCAATTCCAGTCTACCTCCTGAAATCGGTTTCCTGCAATTCTGCCCCGCTTTCAAGTCCTCTTGGCAGCCTTACTTCAGTATATTTTTGGACGATAGCTGTCATTTATAACTCTGCAGGTTTGTGAATTACAGTGCCCCTGAGCTCCTTTCTTCAACTCGCTTTCTTGTGAGCTGGCCGCAACACCGCAGGATTGCTTCAGGCCCTAATCTGGTTCCGGCACGGCACGCTGAGCCTTTGGCTAATTCCTCTTCCTGGTGGGAAATGAGAGTTAAATTTGCCCGTCCAGACACCTCCAGCTAGTCTCTCATTGGTTCTCCCTATTCCTGTTCATCTTCCGCAGAAATTGCAAATGGGCCAAACAGGAGGTTAAAGGCACTGACTCTCCACGTCGGGAGAGTGTTAGTAAAGCGTCTGGAATGTTGCACCCGAGTACCAGGGGACGAGAACTGAGACATATTGGAACATGTCTCCCGACCACACGGTTGATTATACTCTGGGTTCCATGTGCATGTTTTACCTGAAGGCAGAATCCCTTAAACCTGGAGAGTTGAGTCCCGTGGAATGGGTACCATGCAATATGACTTCAAACGGTCTTCATTTGCTCACCGAACCTCTCCAATCCTATCACTGCTGCGTTTATGTCCCTGTACACACGCTTGATTTTCTTTCAGAGACATAGCAATTCATAGGTTTTAAGATACTTACTAGTCAGGTACATTCTTAGGCGTTTAATATGGGGTGTTGAGTCCATTTCGTTGAGCAAGGAGTAGTTCTTGTCTATTCCATATTTGGCTTAAGGAACTTTATCTGTGTTCATTTAAATCTCTGGTTTGATGCAGCACCCCAACTCACCTTTCCCCTTAAGCAAGCATAAGTTGGTTTTCTAAATTTGAGACCCTGTTCTGTTTTGTAATCCAGTTCCTGTGTAGCCAAGTTTACATTCCGTGTATTAGTGATATCTTATGATGTTTCTTTTTCTGTGTGACTTATTTCAGTTAGAATCATCATACCTGAATGCACTCATTATGCTGCTACGGGCCTGATGACATAGATTTCATTGCTGAGTGATATTGCATTGTACGTAAGTACCACAACTTCTTTATCCATTTTTCACTTTCTGCGATATTGAACTTGTACCGTAAACGAGGTTCTTGTAAACAGAGCCGTCCCAAACTTTGGGGTGGCTGTGTCTTTTTGATTTTCATTTCCCTAAGCTATAGGACCATATGTGGAAGTGCCCTAGGCTCTGTTGCTTTGTTTTTTAGATGTTTCAGGAAACACCATACACCTCTCCCGAGTGGCTGTTGGCAATTTACATCCCGCCCATCAGCATAACAAGGCTCCCAGTTCTCCATGACCTGTCCTGCCTTTCTGGATTTTACACTTTTTTCAGATGGCCCTTTTGACCGGGGGGAAGTGAGACTTCATTGTAGTGCAGATTTCCTTTGCAAGCTTGCTTGGTTGGCCAAAAAGTGCGTATGCGTTTTTTCCTGAATATATTCAGGAAAAAACGCATACGCCCTTTTTGGCCAAGTGCATCATTGTGGACGTTCTGCCTCTTTTCCTATGCTTTAAATGCAATTCCAGTCTACCTCCTGAAATCGGTTTCCTGCAATTCTGCCCCGCTTTCAAGTCCTCTTGGCAGCCTTACTTCAGTATATTTTTGGACGATAGCTGTCATTTATAACTCTGCAGGTTTGTGAATTACAGTGCCCCTGAGCTCCTTTCTTCAACTCGCTTTCTTGTGAGCTGGCCGCAACACCGCAGGATTGCTTCAGGCCCTAATCTGGTTCCGGCACGGCACGCTGAGCCTTTGGTTAATTCCTCTTCCTGGTGGGAAATGAGAGTTAAATTTGCCCGTCCAGACACCTCCAGCTAGTCTCTCATTGGTTCTCCCTATTCCTGTTCATCTTCCGCAGAAATTGCAAACTGGGCCAAACAGGAGGTTAAAGGCACTGACTCTCCAAGTCGGGAGAGTGTTAGTAAAGCGTCTGGAATGTTGCACCCGAGTACCAGGGGACGAGAACTGAGACATGTTGGAACATGTCTCCCGATCACACGGGTGATCATACTCTGGGTTCCACGTGCATGTTTTACCTGAAGGCAGAATCCCTTAAACCTGGAGAGTTGAGACCCGTGGAATGGGTACCATGCAATATGACTTCAAAGGGTCTTCATTTGCTCACCGAACCTCTCCAATCCTATCACTGCTGCGTTTATGCCCCTGTACACACGCTTGATTTTCTTTCAGAGACATAGCAATTCATAGGTTTTAAAATACTTACTAGTCAGGTACATTCTTAGGCGTTTAATATGGGGTGTTGAGTCCATTTCGTTGAGCAAGGAGTAGTTCTTGTCTATTCCATATTTGGCTTAAGGAACTTTATCTGTGTTCATTTAAATCTCTGGTTTTATGCAGCACCCCAACTCACCTTTCCCCTTAAGCAAGCATAAGTTGGTTTTCTAAATTTGAGACCCTGTTCTGTTTTGTAATCCAGTTCCTGTGTAGCCAAGTTTACATTCCGTGTATTAGTGATATCTTATGATGTTTCTTTTTCTGTGTGACTTATTTCAGTTAGAATCATCATACCTGAATCCACTCATTATGCTGCTACGGGCCTGATGACATAGATTTCATTGCTGAGTGATATTGCATTGTACGTAAGTACCACAACTTCTTTATCCATTTTTCACTTTCTGCGATATTGAACTTGTACCGTAAACGAGGTTCTTGTAAACAGAGCCGTCCCAAACTTTGGGGTGGCTGTGTCTTTTTGATTTTAATTTCCCTAAGCTATAGGACCATAAGTGGAAGTGCCCTAGGCTCTGTTGCTTTGTTTTTTAGATGTTTCAGGAAACACCATACACCTCTCCCGAGTGGCTGTTGGCAATTTACCTCCCGCCCATCAGCATAACAAGGCTCCCAGTTCTCCATGACCTGTCCTGCCTTTCTGGATTTTACACTTTTTTCAGATGGCCCTTTTGACCGGGGGGAAGTGAGACTTCATTGTAGTGCAGATTTCCTTTGCAAGCTTGCTTGGTTGGCCAAAAAGTGCGTATGCGTTTTTTCCTGAATATATTCAGGAAAAAACGCATACGCCCTTTTTGGCCAAGTGCATCATTGTGGACGTTCTGCCTCTTTTCCTATGCTTTAAATGCAATTCCAGTCTACCTCCTGAAATCGGTTTCGTGCAATTCTGCCCCGCTTTCAAGTCCTCTTGGCAGCCTTACTTCAGTATATTTTTGGACGATAGCTGTCATTTATAACTCTGCAGGTTTGTGAATTACAGTGCCCCTGAGCTCCTTTCTTCAACTCGCTTTCTTGTGAGCTGGCCGCAACACCGCAGGATTGCTTCAGGCCCTAATCTGGTTCCGGCACGGCACGCTGAGCCTTTGGTTAATTCCTCTTCCTGGTGGGAAATGAGAGTTAAATTTGCCCGTCCAGACACCTCCAGCTAGTCTCTCATTGGTTCTCCCTATTCCTGTTCATCTTCCGCAGAAATTGCAAACTGGGCCAAACAGGAGGTTAAAGGCACTGACTCTCCAAGTCGGGAGAGTGTTAGTAAAGCGTCTGGAATGTTGCACCCGAGTACCAGGGGACGAGAACTGAGACATGTTGGAACATGTCTCCCGATCACACGGTTGATCATACTCTGGGTTCAACGTGCATGTTTTACCTGAAGGCAGAATCCCTTAAACCTGGAGAGTTGAGACCCGTGGAATGGGTACCATGCAATATGACTTCAAAGGGTCTTCATTTGCTCACCGAACCTCTCCAATCCTATCACTGCTGCGTTTATGCCCCTATACACACGCTTGATTTTCTTTCAGAGACATAGCAATCCATAGGTTTTAAGATACTTACTAGTCAGGTACATTCTTAGGCGTTTAATATGGGGTGTTGAGTCCATTTCGTTGAGCAAGGAGTAGTTCTTGTCTATTACATATTTGGCTTAAGGAACTTTATCTGTGCTCATTTCAATCTCTGGTTTGATGCAGCACCCCAACTCACCTTTCCCCTTAAGCAAGCATAAGTTGGTTTTCTAAATTTGAGACCCTGTTCTGTTTTGTAATCCAGTTCCTGTGTAGCCAAGTTTACATCCCGTGTATTAGTGATATCTTATGATGTTTCTTTTTCTGTGTGACTTATTTCAGTTAGAATCATCATACCTGAATCCACTCATTATGCTGCTACGGGCCTGATGACATAGATTTCATTGCTGAGTGATATTGCATTGTACGTAAGTACCACAACTTCTTTATCCATTTTTCACTTTCTGCGATATTGAACTTGTACCGTAAACGAGGTTCTTGTAAACAGAGCCGTCCCAAACTTTGGGGTGGCTGTGTCTTTTTGATTTTAATTTCCCTAAGCTATAGGACCATAAGTGGAAGTGCCCTAGGCTCTGTTGCTTTGTTTTTTAGATGTTTCAGGAAACACCATACACCTCTCCCGAGTGGCTCTTGGCAATTTACATCCCGCCCATCAGCATAACAAGGCTCCCAGTTCTCCATGGCCTGTCCTGCCTTTCTGGATTTTACACTTTTTTCAGATGGCCCTTTTGACCGGGGGGAAGTGAGACTTCATTGTAGTGCAGATTTCCTTTGCAAGCTTGCTTGGTTGGCCAAAAAGGGCGTATGCGTTTTTTCCTGAATATATTCAGGAAAAAACGCATACGCCCTTTTTGGCCAAGTGCATCATTGTGGACGTTCTGCCTCTTTTCCTATGCTTTAAATGCAATTCCAGTCTACCTCCTGAAATCGGTTTCCTGCAATTCTGCCCCGCTTTCAAGTCCTCTTGGCAGCCTTACTTCAGTATATTTTTGGACGATAGCTGTCATTTATAACTCTGCAGGTTTGTGAATTACAGTGCCCCTGAGCTCCTTTCTTCAACTCGCTTTCTTGTGAGCTGGCCGCAACACCGCAGGATTGCTTCAGGCCCTAATCTGGTTCCGGCACGGCATGCTGAGCCTTTGGTTAATTCCTCTTCCTGGTGGGAAATGAGAGTTAAATTTGACCGTCCAGACACCTCCAGCTAGTCTCTCATTGGTTCTCCCTATTCCTGTTCATCTTCCGCAGAAATTGCAAACTGGGCCAAACAGGAGGTTAAAGGCACTGACTCTCCAAGTCGGGAGAGTGTTAGTAAAGCGTCTGGAATGTTGCACCCGAGTACCAGGGGACGAGAACTGAGACATATTGGAACATGTCTCCCGATCACACGGGTGATCATACTCTGGGTTCCACGTGCATGTTTTACCTGAAGGCAGAATCCCTTAAACCTGGAGAGTTGAGACCCGTGGAATGGGTACCATGCAATATGACTTCAAAGGGTCTTCATTTGCTCACCGAACCTCTCCAATCCTATCACTGCTGCGTTTATGCCCCTGTACACACGCTTGATTTTCTTTCAGAGACATAGCAATTCATAGGTTTTAAGATACTTACTAGTCAGGTACATTCTTAGGCGTTTAATATGGGGTGTTGAGTCCATTTCGTTGAGCAAGGAGTAGTTCTTGTCTATTCCATATTTGGCTTAAGGAACTTTATCTGTGTTCATTTAAATCTCTGGTTTTATGCAGCACCCCAACTCACCTTTCCCCTTAAGCAAGCATAAGTTGGTTTTCTAAATTTGAGACCCTGTTCTGTTTTGTAATCCAGTTCCTGTGTAGCCAAGTTTACATTCCGTGTATTAGTGATATCTTATGATGTTTCTTTTTCTGTGTGACTTATTTCAGTTAGAATCATCATACCTGAATCCACTCATTATGCTGCTACGGGCCTGATGACATAGATTTCATTGCTGAGTGATATTGCATTGTACGTAAGTACCACAACTTCTTTATCCATTTTTCACTTTCTGCGATATTGAACTTGTACCGTAAAGGAGGTTCTTGTAAACAGAGCCGTCCCAAACTTTGGGGTGGCTGTGTCTTTTTGATTTTAATTTCCCTAAGCTATAGGACCATAAGTGGAAGTGCCCTAGGCTCTGTTGCTTTGTTTTTTAGATGTTTCAGGAAACACCATACACCTCTCCCGAGTGGCTGTTGGCAATTTACATCCCGCCCATCAGCATAACAAGGCTCCCAGTTCTCCATGGCCTGTCCTGCCTTTCTGGATTTTACACTTTTTTCAGATGGCCCTTTTGACCGGGGGGAAGTGAGACTTCATTGTAGTGCAGATTTCCTTTGCAAGCTTGCTTGGTTGGCCAAAAAGGGCGTATGCGTTTTTTCCTGCACGAAAATACGCATACGCCCTTTTTGGCCAAGTGCATCATTGTGGACGTTCTGCCTCTTTTCCTATGCTTTAAATGCAATTCCAGTCTACCTCCTGAAATCGGTTTCCTGCAATTCTGCCCCGCTTTCAAGTCCTCTTGGCAGCCTTACTTCAGTATATTTTTGGACGATAGCTGTCATTTATAACTCTGCAGGTTTGTGAATTACAGTGCCCCTGAGCTCCTTTCTTCAACTCGCTTTCTTGTGAGCTGGCCGCAACACCGCAGGATTGCTTCAGGCCCTAATCTGGTTCCGGCACGGCATGCTGAGCCTTTGGTTAATTCCTCTTCCTGGTGGGAAATGAGAGTTAAATTTGCCCGTCCAGACACCTCCAGCTAGTCTCTCATTGGTTCTCCCTATTCCTGTTCATCTTCCGCAGAAATTGCAAACTGGGCCAAACAGGAGGTTAAAGGCACTGACTCTCCAAGTCGGGAGAGTGTTAGTAAAGCGTCTGGAATGTTGCACCCGAGTACCAGGGGACGAGAACTGAGACATATTGGAACACGTCTCCCGATCACACGGGTGATCATACTCTGGGTTCCACGTGCATGTTTTACCTGAAGGCAGAATCCCTTAAACCTGGAGAGTTGAGACCCTTGGAATGGGTACCATGCAATATGACTTCAAAGGGTCTTCATTTGCTCACCGAACCTCTCCAATCCTATCACTGCTGCGTTTATGCCCCTATACACACGCTTGATTTTCTTTCAGAGACATAGCAATCCATAGGTTTTAAGATACTTACTAGTCAGGTACATTCTTAGGCGTTTAATATGGGGTGTTGAGTCCATTTCGTTGAGCAAGGAGTAGTTCTTGTCTATTCCATATTTGGCTTAAGGAACTTTATCTGTGCTCATTTCAATCTCTGGTTTTATGCAGCACCCCAACTCACCTTTCCCCTTAAGCAAGCATAAGTTGGTTTTCTAAATTTGAGACCCTGTTCTGTTTTGTAATCCAGTTCCTGTGTAGCCAAGTTTACATTCCGTGTATTAGTGATATCTTATGATGTTTCTTTTTCTGTGTGACTTATTTCAGTTAGAATCATCATACCTGAATCCACTCATTATGCTGCTACGGGCCTGATGACATAGATTTCATTGCTGAGTGATATTGCATTGTACGTAAGTACCACAACTTCTTTATCCATTTTTCACTTTCTGCGATATTGAACTTGTACCGTAAACGAGGTTCTTGTAAACAGAGCCGTCCCAAACTTTGGGGTGGCTGTGTCTTTTTGATTTTAATTTCCCTAAGCTATAGGACCATAAGTGGAAGTGCCCTAGGCTCTGTTGCTTTGTTTTTTAGATGTTTCAGGAAACACCATACACCTCTCCCGAGTGGCTGTTGGCAATTTACATCCCGCCCATCAGCATAACAAGGCTCCCAGTTCTCCATGGCCTGTCCTGCCTTTCTGGATTTTACACTTTTTTCAGATGGCCCTTTTGACTGGGGGGAAGTGAGACTTCATTGTAGTGCAGATTTCCTTTGCAAGCTTGCTTGGTTGGCCAAAAAGGGCGTATGCGTTTTTTCCTGCACGAAAATACGCATACGCCCTTTTTGGCCAAGTGCATCATTGTGGACGTTCTGCCTCTTTTCCTATGCTTTAAATGCAATTCCAGTCTACCTCCTGAAATCGGTTTCCTGCAATTCTGCCCCGCTTTCAAGTCCTCTTGGCAGCCTTACTTCAGTATATTTTTGGACGATAGCTGTCATTTATAACTCTGCAGGTTTGTGAATTACAGTGCCCCTGAGCTCCTTTCTTCAACTCGCTTTCTTGTGAGCTGGCCGCAACACCGCAGGATTGCTTCAGGCCCTAATCTGGTTCCGGCACGGCACGCTGAGCCTTTGGTTAATTCCTCTTCCTGGTGGGAAATGAGAGTTAAATTTGCCCGTCCAGACACCTCCAGCTAGTCTCTCATTGGTTCTCCCTATTCCTGTTCATCTTCCGCAGAAATTGCAAACTGGGCCAAACAGGAGGTTAAAGGCACTGACTCTCCAAGTCGGGAGAGTGTTAGTAAAGCGTCTGGAATGTTGCACCCGAGTACCAGGGGACGAGAACTGAGACATATTGGAACACGTCTCCCGATCACACGGTTGATCATACTCTGGGTTCCACGTGCATGTTTTAGCTGAAGGAAGAATCCCTTAAACCTGGAGAGTTGAGACCCGTGGAATGGGTACCATGCAATATGACTTCAAAGGGTCTTCATTTGCTCACCGAACCTCTCCAATCCTATCACTGCTGCGTTTGTGCCCCTGTACACACGCTTGATTTTCTTTCAGAGACATAGCAATTCATAGGTTTTAAGATACTTACTAGTCAGGTACATTCTTAGGCGTTTAATATGGGGTGTTGAGTCCATTTCGTTGAGCAAGGAGTAGTTCTTGTCTATTCCATATTTGGCTTAAGGAACTTTATCTGTGTTCATTTAAATCTCTGGTTTTATGCAGCACCCCAACTCACCTTTCCCCTTAAGCAAGCATAAGTTGGTTTTCTAAATTTGAGACCCTGTTCTGTTTTGTAATCCAGTTCCTGTGTAGCCAAGTTTACATTCCGTGTATTAGTGATATCTTATGATGTTTCTTTTTCTGTGTGACTTATTTCAGTTAGAATCATCATACCTGAATCCACTCATTATGCTGCTACGGGCCTGATGACATAGATTTCATTGCTGAGTGATATTGCATTGTACGTAAGTACCACAACTTCTTTATCCATTTTTCACTTTCTGCGATATTGAACTTGTACCGTAAACGAGGTTCTTGTAAACAGAGCCGTCCCAAACTTTGGGGTGGCTGTGTCTTTTTGATTTTAATTTCCCTAAGCTATAGGACCATAAGTGGAAGTACACTAGGCTCTGTTGCTTTGTTTTTTAGATGTTTCAGGAAACACCATACACCTCTCCGGAGTGGCTGTTGGCAATTTACATCCCGCCCATCAGCATAACAAGGCTCCCAGTTCTCCATGGGCTGTCCTGCCTTTCTGGATTTTACACTTTTTTCAGATGGCCCTTTTGACCGGGGGGAAGTGAGACTTCATTGTAGTGCAGATTTCCTTTGCAAGCTTGCTTGGTTGGCCAAAAAGTGCGTATGCGTTTTTTCCTGAATATATTCAGGAAAAAACGCATACGCCCTTTTTGGCCAAGTGCATCATTGTGGACGTTCTGCCTCTTTTCCTATGCTTTAAATGCAATTCCAGTCTACCTCCTGAAATCGGTTTCCTGCAATTCTGCCCCGCTTTCAAGTCCTCTTGGCAGCCTTACTTCAGTATATTTTTGGACGATAGCTGTCATTTATAACTCTGCAGGTTTGTGAATTACAGTGCCCCTGAGCTCCTTTCTTCAACTCGCTTTCTTGTGAGCTGGCCGCAACACCGCAGGATTGCTTCAGGCCCTAATCTGGTTCCGGCACGGCACGCTGAGCCTTTGGTTAATTCCTCTTCCTGGTGGGAAATGAGAGTTAAATTTGCCCGTCCACACACCTCCAGCTAGTCTCTCATTGGTTCTCCCTATTCCTGTTCATCTTCCGCAGAAATTGCAAATGGGCCAAACAGGAGGTTAAAGGCACTGACTCTCCACGTCGGGAGAGTGTTAGTAAAGCGTCTGGAATGTTGCACCCGAGTACCAGGGGACGAGAACTGAGACATATTGGAACATGTCTCCCGACCACACGGTTGATCATACTCTGGGTTCCATGTGCATGTTTTACCTGAAGGCAGAATCCCTTAAACCTGGAGAGTTGAGTCCCGTGGAATGGGTACCATGCAATATGACTTCAAAGGGTCTTCATTTGCTCACCGAACCTCTCCAATCCTATCACTGCTGCGTTTATGCCCCTGTACACACGCTTGATTTTCTTTCAGAGACATAGCAATTCATAGGTTTTAAGATACTTACTAGTCAGGTACATTCTTAGGCGTTTAATATGGGGTGTTGAGTCCATTTCGTTGAGCAAGGAGTAGTTCTTGTCTATTCCATATTTGGCTTAAGGAACTTTATCTGTGTTCATTTAAATCTCTGGTTTTATGCAGCACCCCAACTCACCTTTCCCCTTAAGCAAGCATAAGTTGGTTTTCTAAATTTGAGACCCTGTTCTGTTTTGTAATCCAGTTCCTGTGTAGCCAAGTTTACATTCCGTGTATTAGTGATATCTTATGATGTTTCTTTTTCTGTGTGACTTATTTCAGTTAGAATCATCATACCTGAATCCACTCATTATGCTGCTACGGGCCTGATGACATAGATTTCATTGCTGAGTGATATTGCATTGTACGTAAGTACCACAACTTCTTTATCCATTTTTCACTTTCTGCGATATTGAACTTGTACCGTAAAGGAGGTTCTTGTAAACAGAGCCGTCCCAAACTTTGGGGTGGCTGTGTCTTTTTGATTTTAATTTCCCTAAGCTATAGGACCATAAGTGGAAGTACCCTAGGCTCTGTTGCTTTGTTTTTTAGATGTTTCAGGAAACACCATACACCTCTCTGGAGTGGCTCTTGGCAATTTACATCCCGCCCATCAGCATAACAAGGCTCCCAGTTCTCCATGGCCTGTCCTGCCTTTCTGGATTTTACACTTTTTTCAGATGGCCCTTTTGACCGGGGGGAAGTGAGACTTCATTGTAGTGCAGATTTCCTTTGCAAGCTTGCTTGGTTGGCCAAAAAGGGCGTATGCGTTTTTTCCTGAATATATTCAGGAAAAAACGCATACGCCCTTTTTGGCCAAGTGCATCATTGTGGACGTTCTGCCTCTTTTCCTATGCTTTAAATGCAATTCCAGTCTACCTCCTGAAATCGGTTTCCTGCAATTCTGCCCCGCTTTCAAGTCCTCTTGGCAGCCTTACTTCAGTATATTTTTGGACGATAGCTGTCATTTATAACTCTGCAGGTTTGTGAATTACAGTGCCCCTGAGCTCCTTTCTTCAACTCGCTTTCTTGTGAGCTGGCCGCAACACCGCAGGATTGCTTCAGGCCCTAATCTGGTTCCGGCACGGCACGCTGAGTCTTTGGTTAATTGCTCTTCCTGGTGGGAAATGAGAGTTAAATTTGCCCGTCCAGACACCTCCAGCTAGTCTCTCATTGGTTCTCCCTATTCCTGTTCATCTTCCGCAGAAATTGCAAACTGGGCCAAACAGGAGGTTAAAGGCACTGACTCTCCAAGTCGGGAGAGTGTTAGTAAAGCGTCTGGAATGTTGCACCCGAGTACCAGGGGACGAGAACTGAGACATATTGGAACACGTCTCCCGATCACACGGTTGATCATACTCTGGGTTCCACGTGCATGTTTTAGCTGAAGGAAGAATCCCTTAAACCTGGAGAGTTGAGACCCGTGGAATGGGTACCATGCAATATGACTTCAAAGGGTCTTCATTTGCTCACCGAACCTCTCCAATCCTATCACTGCTGCGTTTGTGCCCCTGTACACACGCTTGATTTTCTTTCAGAGACATAGCAATTCATAGGTTTTAAGATACTTACTAGTCAGGTACATTCTTAGGCGTTTAATATGGGGTGTTGAGTCCATTTCGTTGAGCAAGGAGTAGTTCTTGTCTATTCCATATTTGGCTTAAGGAACTTTATCTGTGTTCATTTAAATCTCTGGTTTTATGCAGCACCCCAACTCACCTTTCCCCTTAAGCAAGCATAAGTTGGTTTTCTAAATTTGAGACCCTGTTCTGTTTTGTAATCCAGTTCCTGTGTAGCCAAGTTTACATTCCGTGTATTAGTGATATCTTATGATGTTTCTTTTTCTGTGTGACTTATTTCAGTTAGAATCATCATACCTGAATCCACTCATTATGCTGCTACGGGCCTGATGACATAGATTTCATTGCTGAGTGATATTGCATTGTACGTAAGTACCACAACTTCTTTATCCATTTTTCACTTTCTGCGATATTGAACTTGTACCGTAAACGAGGTTCTTGTAAACAGAGCCGTCCCAAACTTTGGGGTGGCTGTGTCTTTTTGATTTTAATTTCCCTAAGCTATAGGACCATAAGTGGAAGTACACTAGGCTCTGTTGCTTTGTTTTTTAGATGTTTCAGGAAACACCATACACCTCTCCGGAGTGGCTCTTGGCAATTTACATCCCGCCCATCAGCATAACAAGGCTCCCAGTTCTCCATGGCCTGTCCTGCCTTTCTGGATTTTACACTTTTTTCAGATGGCCCTTTTGACCGGGGGGAAGTGAGACTTCATTGTAGTGCAGATTTCCTTTGCAAGCTTGCTTGGTTGGCCAAAAAGGGCGTATGCGTTTTTTCCTGAATATATTCAGGAAAAAACGCATACGCCCTTTTTGGCCAAGTGCATCATTGTGGACGTTCTGCCTCTTTTCCTATGCTTTAAATGCAATTCCAGTCTACCTCCTGAAATCGGTTTCCTGCAATTCTGCCCCGCTTTCAAGTCCTCTTGGCAGCCTTACTTCAGTATATTTTTGGACGATAGCTGTCATTTATAACTCTGCAGGTTTGTGAATTACAGTGCCCCTGAGCTCCTTTCTTCAACTCGCTTTCTTGTGAGCTGGCCGCAACACCGCAGGATTGCTTCAGGCCCTAATCTGGTTCCGGCACGGCACGCTGAGCCTTTGGTTAATTCCTCTTCCTGGTGGGAAATGAGAGTTAAATTTGCCCGTCCAGACACCTCCAGCTAGTCTCTCATTGGTTCTCCCTATTCCTGTTCATCTTCCGCAGAAATTGCAAACTGGGCCAAACAGGAGGTTAAAGGCACTGACTCTCCAAGTCGGGAGAGTGTTAGTAAAGCGTCTGGAATGTTGCACCCGAGTACCAGGGGACGAGAACTGAGACATATTGGAACACGTCTCCCGATCACACGGTTGATCATACTCTGGGTTCCACGTGCATGTTTTAGCTGAAGGAAGAATCCCTTAAACCTGGAGAGTTGAGACCCGTGGAATGGGTACCATGCAATATGACTTCAAAGGGTCTTCATTTGCTCACCGAACCTCTCCAATCCTATCACTGCTGCGTTTGTGCCCCTGTACACACGCTTGATTTTCTTTCAGAGACATAGCAATTCATAGGTTTTAAGATACTTACTAGTCAGGTACATTCTTAGGCGTTTAATATGGGGTGTTGAGTCCATTTCGTTGAGCAAGGAGTAGTTCTTGTCTATTCCATATTTGGCTTAAGGAACTTTATCTGTGTTCATTTAAATCTCTGGTTTTATGCAGCACCCCAACTCACCTTTCCCCTTAAGCAAGCATAAGTTGGTTTTCTAAATTTGAGACCCTGTTCTGTTTTGTAATCCAGTTCCTGTGTAGCCAAGTTTACATTCCGTGTATTAGTGATATCTTATGATGTTTCTTTTTCTGTGTGACTTATTTCAGTTAGAATCATCATACCTGAATCCACTCATTATGCTGCTACGGGCCTGATGACATAGATTTCATTGCTGAGTGATATTGCATTGTACGTAAGTACCACAACTTCTTTATCCATTTTTCACTTTCTGCGATATTGAACTTGTACCGTAAACGAGGTTCTTGTAAACAGAGCCGTCCCAAACTTTGGGGTGGCTGTGTCTTTTTGATTTTAATTTCCCTAAGCTATAGGACCATAAGTGGAAGTACACTAGGCTCTGTTGCTTTGTTTTTTAGATGTTTCAGGAAACACCATACACCTCTCCGGAGTGGCTGTTGGCAATTTACATCCCGCCCATCAGCATAACAAGGCTCCCAGTTCTCCATGGGCTGTCCTGCCTTTCTGGATTTTACACTTTTTTCAGATGGCCCTTTTGACCGGGGGGAAGTGAGACTTCATTGTAGTGCAGATTTCCTTTGCAAGCTTGCTTGGTTGGCCAAAAAGTGCGTATGCGTTTTTTCCTGAATATATTCAGGAAAAAACGCATACGCCCTTTTTGGCCAAGTGCATCATTGTGGACGTTCTGCCTCTTTTCCTATGCTTTAAATGCAATTCCAGTCTACCTCCTGAAATCGGTTTCCTGCAATTCTGCCCCGCTTTCAAGTCCTCTTGGCAGCCTTACTTCAGTATATTTTTGGACGATAGCTGTCATTTATAACTCTGCAGGTTTGTGAATTACAGTGCCCCTGAGCTCCTTTCTTCAACTCGCTTTCTTGTGAGCTGGCCGCAACACCGCAGGATTGCTTCAGGCCCTAATCTGGTTCCGGCACGGCACGCTGAGCCTTTGGTTAATTCCTCTTCCTGGTGGGAAATGAGAGTTAAATTTGCCCGTCCACACACCTCCAGCTAGTCTCTCATTGGTTCTCCCTATTCCTGTTCATCTTCCGCAGAAATTGCAAACTGGGCCAAACAGGAGGTTAAAGGCACTGACTCTCCAAGTCGGGAGAGTGTTAGTAAAGCGTCTGGAATGTTGCACCCGAGTACCAGGGGACGAGAACTGAGACATATTGGAACACGTCTCCCGATCACACGGTTGATCATACTCTGGGTTCCACGTGCATGTTTTAGCTGAAGGAAGAATCCCTTAAACCTGGAGAGTTGAGACCCGTGGAATGGGTACCATGCAATATGACTTCAAAGGGTCTTCATTTGCTCACCGAACCTCTCCAATCCTATCACTGCTGCGTTTGTGCCCCTGTACACACGCTTGATTTTCTTTCAGAGACATAGCAATTCATAGGTTTTAAGATACTTACTAGTCAGGTACATTCTTAGGCGTTTAATATGGGGTGTTGAGTCCATTTCGTTGAGCAAGGAGTAGTTCTTGTCTATTCCATATTTGGCTTAAGGAACTTTATCTGTGTTCATTTAAATCTCTGGTTTTATGCAGCACCCCAACTCACCTTTCCCCTTAAGCAAGCATAAGTTGGTTTTCTAAATTTGAGACCCTGTTCTGTTTTGTAATCCAGTTCCTGTGTAGCCAAGTTTACATTCCGTGTATTAGTGATATCTTATGATGTTTCTTTTTCTGTGTGACTTATTTCAGTTAGAATCATCATACCTGAATCCACTCATTATGCTGCTACGGGCCTGATGACATAGATTTCATTGCTGAGTGATATTGCATTGTACGTAAGTACCACAACTTCTTTATCCATTTTTCACTTTCTGCGATATTGAACTTGTACCGTAAACGAGGTTCTTGTAAACAGAGCCGTCCCAAACTTTGGGGTGGCTGTGTCTTTTTGATTTTAATTTCCCTAAGCTATAGGACCATAAGTGGAAGTACACTAGGCTCTGTTGCTTTGTTTTTTAGATGTTTCAGGAAACACCATACACCTCTCCGGAGTGGCTGTTGGCAATTTACATCCCGCCCATCAGCATAACAAGGCTCCCAGTTCTCCATGGGCTGTCCTGCCTTTCTGGATTTTACACTTTTTTCAGATGGCCCTTTTGACCGGGGGGAAGTGAGACTTCATTGTAGTGCAGATTTCCTTTGCAAGCTTGCTTGGTTGGCCAAAAAGTGCGTATGCGTTTTTTCCTGAATATATTCAGGAAAAAACGCATACGCCATTTTGGCCAAGTGCATCATTGTGGACGTTCTGCCTCTTTTCCTATGCTTTAAATGCAATTCCAGTCTACCTCCTGAAATCGGTTTCCTGCAATTCTGCCCCGCTTTCAAGTCCTCTTGGCAGCCTTACTTCAGTATATTTTTGGACGATAGCTGTCATTTATAACTCTGCAGGTTTGTGAATTACAGTGCCCCTGAGCTCCTTTCTTCAACTCGCTTTCTTGTGAGCTGGCCGCAACACCGCAGGATTGCTTCAGGCCCTAATCTGGTTCCGGCACGGCACGCTGAGCCTTTGGTTAATTCCTCTTCCTGGTGGGAAATGAGAGTTAAATTTGCCCGTCCACACACCTCCAGCTAGTCTCTCATTGGTTCTCCCTATTCCTGTTCATCTTCCGCAGAAATTGCAAATGGGCCAAACAGGAGGTTAAAGGCACTGACTCTCCACGTCGGGAGAGTGTTAGTAAAGCGTCTGGAATGTTGCACCCGAGTACCAGGGGACGAGAACTGAGACATATTGGAACATGTCTCCCGACCACACGGTTGATCATACTCTGGGTTCCATGTGCATGTTTTACCTGAAGGCAGAATCCCTTAAACCTGGAGAGTTGAGTCCCGTGGAATGGGTACCATGCAATATGACTTCAAAGGGTCTTCATTTGCTCACCGAACCTCTCCAATCCTATCACTGCTGCGTTTATGCCCCTGTACACACGCTTGATTTTCTTTCAGAGACATAGCAATTCATAGGTTTTAAGATACTTACTAGTCAGGTACATTCTTAGGCGTTTAATATGGGGTGTTGAGTCCATTTCGTTGAGCAAGGAGTAGTTCTTGTCTATTCCATATTTGGCTTAAGGAACTTTATCTGTGTTCATTTAAATCTCTGGTTTTATGCAGCACCCCAACTCACCTTTCCCCTTAAGCAAGCATAAGTTGGTTTTCTAAATTTGAGACCCTGTTCTGTTTTGTAATCCAGTTCCTGTGTAGCCAAGTTTACATTCCGTGTATTAGTGATATCTTATGATGTTTCTTTTTCTGTGTGACTTATTTCAGTTAGAATCATCATACCTGAATCCACTCATTATGCTGCTACGGGCCTGATGACATAGATTTCATTGCTGAGTGATATTGCATTGTACGTAAGTACCACAACTTCTTTATCCATTTTTCACTTTCTGCGATATTGAACTTGTACCGTAAAGGAGGTTCTTGTAAACAGAGCCGTCCCAAACTTTGGGGTGGCTGTGTCTTTTTGATTTTAATTTCCCTAAGCTATAGGACCATAAGTGGAAGTACCCTAGGCTCTGTTGCTTTGTTTTTTAGATGTTTCAGGAAACACCATACACCTCTCTGGAGTGGCTCTTGGCAATTTACATCCCGCCCATCAGCATAACAAGGCTCCCAGTTCTCCATGGCCTGTCCTGCCTTTCTGGATTTTACACTTTTTTCAGATGGCCCTTTTGACCGGGGGGAAGTGAGACTTCATTGTAGTGCAGATTTCCTTTGCAAGCTTGCTTGGTTGGCCAAAAAGGGCGTATGCGTTTTTTCCTGAATATATTCAGGAAAAAACGCATACGCCCTTTTTGGCCAAGTGCATCATTGTGGACGTTCTGCCTCTTTTCCTATGCTTTAAATGCAATTCCAGTCTACCTCCTGAAATCGGTTTCCTGCAATTCTGCCCCGCTTTCAAGTCCTCTTGGCAGCCTTACTTCAGTATATTTTTGGACGATAGCTGTCATTTATAACTCTGCAGGTTTGTGAATTACAGTGCCCCTGAGCTCCTTTCTTCAACTCGCTTTCTTGTGAGCTGGCCGCAACACCGCAGGATTGCTTCAGGCCCTAATCTGGTTCCGGCACGGCACGCTGAGTCTTTGGTTAATTGCTCTTCCTGGTGGGAAATGAGAGTTAAATTTGCCCGTCCAGACACCTCCAGCTAGTCTCTCATTGGTTCTCCCTATTCCTGTTCATCTTCCGCAGAAATTGCAAACTGGGCCAAACAGGAGGTTAAAGGCACTGACTCTCCAAGTCGGGAGAGTGTTAGTAAAGCGTCTGGAATGTTGCACCCGAGTACCAGGGGACGAGAACTGAGACATATTGGAACACGTCTCCCGATCACACGGTTGATCATACTCTGGGTTCCACGTGCATGTTTTAGCTGAAGGAAGAATCCCTTAAACCTGGAGAGTTGAGACCCGTGGAATGGGTACCATGCAATATGACTTCAAAGGGTCTTCATTTGCTCACCGAACCTCTCCAATCCTATCACTGCTGCGTTTGTGCCCCTGTACACACGCTTGATTTTCTTTCAGAGACATAGCAATTCATAGGTTTTAAGATACTTACTAGTCAGGTACATTCTTAGGCGTTTAATATGGGGTGTTGAGTCCATTTCGTTGAGCAAGGAGTAGTTCTTGTCTATTCCATATTTGGCTTAAGGAACTTTATCTGTGTTCATTTAAATCTCTGGTTTTATGCAGCACCCCAACTCACCTTTCCCCTTAAGCAAGCATAAGTTGGTTTTCTAAATTTGAGACCCTGTTCTGTTTTGTAATCCAGTTCCTGTGTAGCCAAGTTTACATTCCGTGTATTAGTGATATCTTATGATGTTTCTTTTTCTGTGTGACTTATTTCAGTTAGAATCATCATACCTGAATCCACTCATTATGCTGCTACGGGCCTGATGACATAGATTTCATTGCTGAGTGATATTGCATTGTACGTAAGTACCACAACTTCTTTATCCATTTTTCACTTTCTGCGATATTGAACTTGTACCGTAAACGAGGTTCTTGTAAACAGAGCCGTCCCAAACTTTGGGGTGGCTGTGTCTTTTTGATTTTAATTTCCCTAAGCTATAGGACCATAAGTGGAAGTACACTAGGCTCTGTTGCTTTGTTTTTTAGATGTTTCAGGAAACACCATACACCTCTCCGGAGTGGCTCTTGGCAATTTACATCCCGCCCATCAGCATAACAAGGCTCCCAGTTCTCCATGGCCTGTCCTGCCTTTCTGGATTTTACACTTTTTTCAGATGGCCCTTTTGACCGGGGGGAAGTGAGACTTCATTGTAGTGCAGATTTCCTTTGCAAGCTTGCTTGGTTGGCCAAAAAGGGCGTATGCGTTTTTTCCTGAATATATTCAGGAAAAAACGCATACGCCCTTTTTGGCCAAGTGCATCATTGTGGACGTTCTGCCTCTTTTCCTATGCTTTAAATGCAATTCCAGTCTACCTCCTGAAATCGGTTTCCTGCAATTCTGCCCCGCTTTCAAGTCCTCTTGGCAGCCTTACTTCAGTATATTTTTGGACGATAGCTGTCATTTATAACTCTGCAGGTTTGTGAATTACAGTGCCCCTGAGCTCCTTTCTTCAACTCGCTTTCTTGTGAGCTGGCCGCAACACCGCAGGATTGCTTCAGGCCCTAATCTGGTTCCGGCACGGCACGCTGAGCCTTTGGTTAATTGCTCTTCCTGGTGGGAAATGAGAGTTAAATTTGCCCGTCCAGACACCTCCAGCTAGTCTCTCATTGGTTCTCCCTATTCCTGTTCATCTTCCGCAGAAATTGCAAACTGGGCCAAACAGGAGGTTAAAGGCACTGACTCTCCAAGTCGGGAGAGTGTTAGTAAAGCGTCTGGAATGTTGCACCCGAGTACCAGGGGACGAGAACTGAGACATATTGGAACACGTCTCCCGATCACACGGTTGATCATACTCTGGGTTCCACGTGCATGTTTTAGCTGAAGGAAGAATCCCTTAAACCTGGAGAGTTGAGACCCGTGGAATGGGTACCATGCAATATGACTTCAAAGGGTCTTCATTTGCTCACCGAACCTCTCCAATCCTATCACTGCTGCGTTTGTGCCCCTGTACACACGCTTGATTTTCTTTCAGAGACATAGCAATTCATAGGTTTTAAGATACTTACTAGTCAGGTACATTCTTAGGCGTTTAATATGGGGTGTTGAGTCCATTTCGTTGAGCAAGGAGTAGTTCTTGTCTATTCCATATTTGGCTTAAGGAACTTTATCTGTGTTCATTTAAATCTCTGGTTTTATGCAGCACCCCAACTCACCTTTCCCCTTAAGCAAGCATAAGTTGGTTTTCTAAA
The DNA here is from genome assembly GCF_964270905.1 of Leucopleurus acutus. Taxonomy (NCBI): domain Eukaryota; kingdom Metazoa; phylum Chordata; class Mammalia; order Artiodactyla; family Delphinidae; genus Leucopleurus; species Leucopleurus acutus. The sequence continues at coordinate 1,365,867 of NW_028139221.1, read as the reverse complement.
TTTGAGACCCTGTTCTGTTTTGTAATCCAGTTCCTGTGTAGCCAAGTTTACATTCCGTGTATTAGTGATATCTTATGATGTTTCTTTTTCTGTGTGACTTATTTCAGTTAGAATCATCATACCTGAATCCACTCATTATGCTGCTACGGGCCTGATGACATAGATTTCATTGCTGAGTGATATTGCATTGTACGTAAGTACCACAACTTCTTTATCCATTTTTCACTTTCTGCGATATTGAACTTGTACCGTAAACGAGGTTCTTGTAAACAGAGCCGTCCCAAACTTTGGGGTGGCTGTGTCTTTTTGATTTTAATTTCCCTAAGCTATAGGACCATAAGTGGAAGTACACTAGGCTCTGTTGCTTTGTTTTTTAGATGTTTCAGGAAACACCATACACCTCTCCGGAGTGGCTCTTGGCAATTTACATCCCGCCCATCAGCATAACAAGGCTCCCAGTTCTCCATGGCCTGTCCTGCCTTTCTGGATTTTACACTTTTTTCAGATGGCCCTTTTGACCGGGGGGAAGTGAGACTTCATTGTAGTGCAGATTTCCTTTGCAAGCTTGCTTGGTTGGCCAAAAAGGGCGTATGCGTTTTTTCCTGAATATATTCAGGAAAAAACGCATACGCCCTTTTTGGCCAAGTGCATCATTGTGGACGTTCTGCCTCTTTTCCTATGCTTTAAATGCAATTCCAGTCTACCTCCTGAAATCGGTTTCCTGCAATTCTGCCCCGCTTTCAAGTCCTCTTGGCAGCCTTACTTCAGTATATTTTTGGACGATAGCTGTCATTTATAACTCTGCAGGTTTGTGAATTACAGTGCCCCTGAGCTCCTTTCTTCAACTCGCTTTCTTGTGAGCTGGCCGCAACACCGCAGGATTGCTTCAGGCCCTAATCTGGTTCCGGCACGGCACGCTGAGTCTTTGGTTAATTGCTCTTCCTGGTGCGAAATGAGAGTTAAATTTGCCCGTCCACACACCTCCAGCTAGTCTCTCATTGGTTCTCCCTATTCCTGTTCATCTTCCGCAGAAATTGCAAACTGGGCCAAACAGGAGGTTAAAGGCACTGACTCTCCAAGTCGGGAGAGTGTTAGTAAAGCGTCTGGAATGTTGCACCCGAGTACCAGGGGACGAGAACTGAGACATATTGGAACACGTCTCCCGATCACACGGTTGATCATACTCTGGGTTCCACGTGCATGTTTTAGCTGAAGGAAGAATCCCTTAAACCTGGAGAGTTGAGACCCGTGGAATGGGTACCATGCAATATGACTTCAAAGGGTCTTCATTTGCTCACCGAACCTCTCCAATCCTATCACTGCTGCGTTTGTGCCCCTGTACACACGCTTGATTTTCTTTCAGAGACATAGCAATTCATAGGTTTTAAGATACTTACTAGTCAGGTACATTCTTAGGCGTTTAATATGGGGTGTTGAGTCCATTTCGTTGAGCAAGGAGTAGTTCTTGTCTATTCCATATTTGGCTTAAGGAACTTTATCTGTGTTCATTTAAATCTCTGGTTTTATGCAGCACCCCAACTCACCTTTCCCCTTAAGCAAGCATAAGTTGGTTTTCTAAATTTGAGACCCTGTTCTGTTTTGTAATCCAGTTCCTGTGTAGCCAAGTTTACATTCCGTGTATTAGTGATATCTTATGATGTTTCTTTTTCTGTGTGACTTATTTCAGTTAGAATCATCATACCTGAATCCACTCATTATGCTGCTACGGGCCTGATGACATAGATTTCATTGCTGAGTGATATTGCATTGTACGTAAGTACCACAACTTCTTTATCCATTTTTCACTTTCTGCGATATTGAACTTGTACCGTAAACGAGGTTCTTGTAAACAGAGCCGTCCCAAACTTTGGGGTGGCTGTGTCTTTTTGATTTTAATTTCCCTAAGCTATAGGACCATAAGTGGAAGTACACTAGGCTCTGTTGCTTTGTTTTTTAGATGTTTCAGGAAACACCATACACCTCTCCGGAGTGGCTCTTGGCAATTTACATCCCGCCCATCAGCATAACAAGGCTCCCAGTTCTCCATGGCCTGTCCTGCCTTTCTGGATTTTACACTTTTTTCAGATGGCCCTTTTGACCGGGGGGAAGTGAGACTTCATTGTAGTGCAGATTTCCTTTGCAAGCTTGCTTGGTTGGCCAAAAAGGGCGTATGCGTTTTTTCCTGAATATATTCAGGAAAAAACGCATACGCCCTTTTTGGCCAAGTGCATCATTGTGGACGTTCTGCCTCTTTTCCTATGCTTTAAATGCAATTCCAGTCTACCTCCTGAAATCGGTTTCCTGCAATTCTGCCCCGCTTTCAAGTCCTCTTGGCAGCCTTACTTCAGTATATTTTTGGACGATAGCTGTCATTTATAACTCTGCAGGTTTGTGAATTACAGTGCCCCTGAGCTCCTTTCTTCAACTCGCTTTCTTGTGAGCTGGCCGCAACACCGCAGGATTGCTTCAGGCCCTAATCTGGTTCCGGCACGGCACGCTGAGCCTTTGGTTAATTCCTCTTCCTGGTGGGAAATGAGAGTTAAATTTGCCCGTCCAGACACCTCCAGCTAGTCTCTCATTGGTTCTCCCTATTCCTGTTCATCTTCCGCAGAAATTGCAAACTGGGCCAAACAGGAGGTTAAAGGCACTGACTCTCCAAGTCGGGAGAGTGTTAGTAAAGCGTCTGGAATGTTGCACCCGAGTACCAGGGGACGAGAACTGAGACATATTGGAACACGTCTCCCGATCACACGGTTGATCATACTCTGGGTTCCACGTGCATGTTTTAGCTGAAGGAAGAATCCCTTAAACCTGGAGAGTTGAGACCCGTGGAATGGGTACCATGCAATATGACTTCAAAGGGTCTTCATTTGCTCACCGAACCTCTCCAATCCTATCACTGCTGCGTTTGTGCCCCTGTACACACGCTTGATTTTCTTTCAGAGACATAGCAATTCATAGGTTTTAAGATACTTACTAGTCAGGTACATTCTTAGGCGTTTAATATGGGGTGTTGAGTCCATTTCGTTGAGCAAGGAGTAGTTCTTGTCTATTCCATATTTGGCTTAAGGAACTTTATCTGTGTTCATTTAAATCTCTGGTTTTATGCAGCACCCCAACTCACCTTTCCCCTTAAGCAAGCATAAGTTGGTTTTCTAAATTTGAGACCCTGTTCTGTTTTGTAATCCAGTTCCTGTGTAGCCAAGTTTACATTCCGTGTATTAGTGATATCTTATGATGTTTCTTTTTCTGTGTGACTTATTTCAGTTAGAATCATCATACCTGAATCCACTCATTATGCTGCTACGGGCCTGATGACATAGATTTCATTGCTGAGTGATATTGCATTGTACGTAAGTACCACAACTTCTTTATCCATTTTTCACTTTCTGCGATATTGAACTTGTACCGTAAACGAGGTTCTTGTAAACAGAGCCGTCCCAAACTTTGGGGTGGCTGTGTCTTTTTGATTTTAATTTCCCTAAGCTATAGGACCATAAGTGGAAGTACACTAGGCTCTGTTGCTTTGTTTTTTAGATGTTTCAGGAAACACCATACACCTCTCCGGAGTGGCTGTTGGCAATTTACATCCCGCCCATCAGCATAACAAGGCTCCCAGTTCTCCATGGGCTGTCCTGCCTTTCTGGATTTTACACTTTTTTCAGATGGCCCTTTTGACCGGGGGGAAGTGAGACTTCATTGTAGTGCAGATTTCCTTTGCAAGCTTGCTTGGTTGGCCAAAAAGTGCGTATGCGTTTTTTCCTGAATATATTCAGGAAAAAACGCATACGCCCTTTTTGGCCAAGTGCATCATTGTGGACGTTCTGCCTCTTTTCCTATGCTTTAAATGCAATTCCAGTCTACCTCCTGAAATCGGTTTCCTGCAATTCTGCCCCGCTTTCAAGTCCTCTTGGCAGCCTTACTTCAGTATATTTTTGGACGATAGCTGTCATTTATAACTCTGCAGGTTTGTGAATTACAGTGCCCCTGAGCTCCTTTCTTCAACTCGCTTTCTTGTGAGCTGGCCGCAACACCGCAGGATTGCTTCAGGCCCTAATCTGGTTCCGGCACGGCACGCTGAGCCTTTGGTTAATTCCTCTTCCTGGTGGGAAATGAGAGTTAAATTTGCCCGTCCACACACCTCCAGCTAGTCTCTCATTGGTTCTCCCTATTCCTGTTCATCTTCCGCAGAAATTGCAAATGGGCCAAACAGGAGGTTAAAGGCACTGACTCTCCACGTCGGGAGAGTGTTAGTAAAGCGTCTGGAATGTTGCACCCGAGTACCAGGGGACGAGAACTGAGACATATTGGAACATGTCTCCCGACCACACGGTTGATCATACTCTGGGTTCCATGTGCATGTTTTACCTGAAGGCAGAATCCCTTAAACCTGGAGAGTTGAGTCCCGTGGAATGGGTACCATGCAATATGACTTCAAAGGGTCTTCATTTGCTCACCGAACCTCTCCAATCCTATCACTGCTGCGTTTATGCCCCTGTACACACGCTTGATTTTCTTTCAGAGACATAGCAATTCATAGGTTTTAAGATACTTACTAGTCAGGTACATTCTTAGGCGTTTAATATGGGGTGTTGAGTCCATTTCGTTGAGCAAGGAGTAGTTCTTGTCTATTCCATATTTGGCTTAAGGAACTTTATCTGTGTTCATTTAAATCTCTGGTTTTATGCAGCACCCCAACTCACCTTTCCCCTTAAGCAAGCATAAGTTGGTTTTCTAAATTTGAGACCCTGTTCTGTTTTGTAATCCAGTTCCTGTGTAGCCAAGTTTACATTCCGTGTATTAGTGATATCTTATGATGTTTCTTTTTCTGTGTGACTTATTTCAGTTAGAATCATCATACCTGAATCCACTCATTATGCTGCTACGGGCCTGATGACATAGATTTCATTGCTGAGTGATATTGCATTGTACGTAAGTACCACAACTTCTTTATCCATTTTTCACTTTCTGCGATATTGAACTTGTACCGTAAAGGAGGTTCTTGTAAACAGAGCCGTCCCAAACTTTGGGGTGGCTGTGTCTTTTTGATTTTAATTTCCCTAAGCTATAGGACCATAAGTGGAAGTACCCTAGGCTCTGTTGCTTTGTTTTTTAGATGTTTCAGGAAACACCATACACCTCTCTGGAGTGGCTCTTGGCAATTTACATCCCGCCCATCAGCATAACAAGGCTCCCAGTTCTCCATGGCCTGTCCTGCCTTTCTGGATTTTACACTTTTTTCAGATGGCCCTTTTGACCGGGGGGAAGTGAGACTTCATTGTAGTGCAGATTTCCTTTGCAAGCTTGCTTGGTTGGCCAAAAAGGGCGTATGCGTTTTTTCCTGAATATATTCAGGAAAAAACGCATACGCCCTTTTTGGCCAAGTGCATCATTGTGGACGTTCTGCCTCTTTTCCTATGCTTTAAATGCAATTCCAGTCTACCTCCTGAAATCGGTTTCCTGCAATTCTGCCCCGCTTTCAAGTCCTCTTGGCAGCCTTACTTCAGTATATTTTTGGACGATAGCTGTCATTTATAACTCTGCAGGTTTGTGAATTACAGTGCCCCTGAGCTCCTTTCTTCAACTCGCTTTCTTGTGAGCTGGCCGCAACACCGCAGGATTGCTTCAGGCCCTAATCTGGTTCCGGCACGGCACGCTGAGTCTTTGGTTAATTGCTCTTCCTGGTGGGAAATGAGAGTTAAATTTGCCCGTCCAGACACCTCCAGCTAGTCTCTCATTGGTTCTCCCTATTCCTGTTCATCTTCCGCAGAAATTGCAAACTGGGCCAAACAGGAGGTTAAAGGCACTGACTCTCCAAGTCGGGAGAGTGTTAGTAAAGCGTCTGGAATGTTGCACCCGAGTACCAGGGGACGAGAACTGAGACATATTGGAACACGTCTCCCGATCACACGGTTGATCATACTCTGGGTTCCACGTGCATGTTTTAGCTGAAGGAAGAATCCCTTAAACCTGGAGAGTTGAGACCCGTGGAATGGGTACCATGCAATATGACTTCAAAGGGTCTTCATTTGCTCACCGAACCTCTCCAATCCTATCACTGCTGCGTTTGTGCCCCTGTACACACGCTTGATTTTCTTTCAGAGACATAGCAATTCATAGGTTTTAAGATACTTACTAGTCAGGTACATTCTTAGGCGTTTAATATGGGGTGTTGAGTCCATTTCGTTGAGCAAGGAGTAGTTCTTGTCTATTCCATATTTGGCTTAAGGAACTTTATCTGTGTTCATTTAAATCTCTGGTTTTATGCAGCACCCCAACTCACCTTTCCCCTTAAGCAAGCATAAGTTGGTTTTCTAAATTTGAGACCCTGTTCTGTTTTGTAATCCAGTTCCTGTGTAGCCAAGTTTACATTCCGTGTATTAGTGATATCTTATGATGTTTCTTTTTCTGTGTGACTTATTTCAGTTAGAATCATCATACCTGAATCCACTCATTATGCTGCTACGGGCCTGATGACATAGATTTCATTGCTGAGTGATATTGCATTGTACGTAAGTACCACAACTTCTTTATCCATTTTTCACTTTCTGCGATATTGAACTTGTACCGTAAACGAGGTTCTTGTAAACAGAGCCGTCCCAAACTTTGGGGTGGCTGTGTCTTTTTGATTTTAATTTCCCTAAGCTATAGGACCATAAGTGGAAGTACACTAGGCTCTGTTGCTTTGTTTTTTAGATGTTTCAGGAAACACCATACACCTCTCCGGAGTGGCTCTTGGCAATTTACATCCCGCCCATCAGCATAACAAGGCTCCCAGTTCTCCATGGCCTGTCCTGCCTTTCTGGATTTTACACTTTTTTCAGATGGCCCTTTTGACCGGGGGGAAGTGAGACTTCATTGTAGTGCAGATTTCCTTTGCAAGCTTGCTTGGTTGGCCAAAAAGGGCGTATGCGTTTTTTCCTGAATATATTCAGGAAAAAACGCATACGCCCTTTTTGGCCAAGTGCATCATTGTGGACGTTCTGCCTCTTTTCCTATGCTTTAAATGCAATTCCAGTCTACCTCCTGAAATCGGTTTCCTGCAATTCTGCCCCGCTTTCAAGTCCTCTTGGCAGCCTTACTTCAGTATATTTTTGGACGATAGCTGTCATTTATAACTCTGCAGGTTTGTGAATTACAGTGCCCCTGAGCTCCTTTCTTCAACTCGCTTTCTTGTGAGCTGGCCGCAACACCGCAGGATTGCTTCAGGCCCTAATCTGGTTCCGGCACGGCACGCTGAGCCTTTGGTTAATTCCTCTTCCTGGTGGGAAATGAGAGTTAAATTTGCCCGTCCAGACACCTCCAGCTAGTCTCTCATTGGTTCTCCCTATTCCTGTTCATCTTCCGCAGAAATTGCAAACTGGGCCAAACAGGAGGTTAAAGGCACTGACTCTCCAAGTCGGGAGAGTGTTAGTAAAGCGTCTGGAATGTTGCACCCGAGTACCAGGGGACGAGAACTGAGACATATTGGAACACGTCTCCCGATCACACGGTTGATCATACTCTGGGTTCCACGTGCATGTTTTAGCTGAAGGAAGAATCCCTTAAACCTGGAGAGTTGAGACCCGTGGAATGGGTACCATGCAATATGACTTCAAAGGGTCTTCATTTGCTCACCGAACCTCTCCAATCCTATCACTGCTGCGTTTGTGCCCCTGTACACACGCTTGATTTTCTTTCAGAGACATAGCAATTCATAGGTTTTAAGATACTTACTAGTCAGGTACATTCTTAGGCGTTTAATATGGGGTGTTGAGTCCATTTCGTTGAGCAAGGAGTAGTTCTTGTCTATTCCATATTTGGCTTAAGGAACTTTATCTGTGTTCATTTAAATCTCTGGTTTTATGCAGCACCCCAACTCACCTTTCCCCTTAAGCAAGCATAAGTTGGTTTTCTAAATTTGAGACCCTGTTCTGTTTTGTAATCCAGTTCCTGTGTAGCCAAGTTTACATTCCGTGTATTAGTGATATCTTATGATGTTTCTTTTTCTGTGTGACTTATTTCAGTTAGAATCATCATACCTGAATCCACTCATTATGCTGCTACGGGCCTGATGACATAGATTTCATTGCTGAGTGATATTGCATTGTACGTAAGTACCACAACTTCTTTATCCATTTTTCACTTTCTGCGATATTGAACTTGTACCGTAAACGAGGTTCTTGTAAACAGAGCCGTCCCAAACTTTGGGGTGGCTGTGTCTTTTTGATTTTAATTTCCCTAAGCTATAGGACCATAAGTGGAAGTACACTAGGCTCTGTTGCTTTGTTTTTTAGATGTTTCAGGAAACACCATACACCTCTCCGGAGTGGCTGTTGGCAATTTACATCCCGCCCATCAGCATAACAAGGCTCCCAGTTCTCCATGGGCTGTCCTGCCTTTCTGGATTTTACACTTTTTTCAGATGGCCCTTTTGACCGGGGGGAAGTGAGACTTCATTGTAGTGCAGATTTCCTTTGCAAGCTTGCTTGGTTGGCCAAAAAGTGCGTATGCGTTTTTTCCTGAATATATTCAGGAAAAAACGCATACGCCCTTTTTGGCCAAGTGCATCATTGTGGACGTTCTGCCTCTTTTCCTATGCTTTAAATGCAATTCCAGTCTACCTCCTGAAATCGGTTTCCTGCAATTCTGCCCCGCTTTCAAGTCCTCTTGGCAGCCTTACTTCAGTATATTTTTGGACGATAGCTGTCATTTATAACTCTGCAGGTTTGTGAATTACAGTGCCCCTGAGCTCCTTTCTTCAACTCGCTTTCTTGTGAGCTGGCCGCAACACCGCAGGATTGCTTCAGGCCCTAATCTGGTTCCGGCACGGCACGCTGAGCCTTTGGTTAATTCCTCTTCCTGGTGGGAAATGAGAGTTAAATTTGCCCGTCCACACACCTCCAGCTAGTCTCTCATTGGTTCTCCCTATTCCTGTTCATCTTCCGCAGAAATTGCAAATGGGCCAAACAGGAGGTTAAAGGCACTGACTCTCCACGTCGGGAGAGTGTTAGTAAAGCGTCTGGAATGTTGCACCCGAGTACCAGGGGACGAGAACTGAGACATATTGGAACATGTCTCCCGACCACACGGTTGATCATACTCTGGGTTCCATGTGCATGTTTTACCTGAAGGCAGAATCCCTTAAACCTGGAGAGTTGAGTCCCGTGGAATGGGTACCATGCAATATGACTTCAAAGGGTCTTCATTTGCTCACCGAACCTCTCCAATCCTATCACTGCTGCGTTTATGCCCCTGTACACACGCTTGATTTTCTTTCAGAGACATAGCAATTCATAGGTTTTAAGATACTTACTAGTCAGGTACATTCTTAGGCGTTTAATATGGGGTGTTGAGTCCATTTCGTTGAGCAAGGAGTAGTTCTTGTCTATTCCATATTTGGCTTAAGGAACTTTATCTGTGTTCATTTAAATCTCTGGTTTTATGCAGCACCCCAACTCACCTTTCCCCTTAAGCAAGCATAAGTTGGTTTTCTAAATTTGAGACCCTGTTCTGTTTTGTAATCCAGTTCCTGTGTAGCCAAGTTTACATTCCGTGTATTAGTGATATCTTATGATGTTTCTTTTTCTGTGTGACTTATTTCAGTTAGAATCATCATACCTGAATCCACTCATTATGCTGCTACGGGCCTGATGACATAGATTTCATTGCTGAGTGATATTGCATTGTACGTAAGTACCACAACTTCTTTATCCATTTTTCACTTTCTGCGATATTGAACTTGTACCGTAAAGGAGGTTCTTGTAAACAGAGCCGTCCCAAACTTTGGGGTGGCTGTGTCTTTTTGATTTTAATTTCCCTAAGCTATAGGACCATAAGTGGAAGTACCCTAGGCTCTGTTGCTTTGTTTTTTAGATGTTTCAGGAAACACCATACACCTCTCTGGAGTGGCTCTTGGCAATTTACATCCCGCCCATCAGCATAACAAGGCTCCCAGTTCTCCATGGCCTGTCCTGCCTTTCTGGATTTTACACTTTTTTCAGATGGCCCTTTTGACCGGGGGGAAGTGAGACTTCATTGTAGTGCAGATTTCCTTTGCAAGCTTGCTTGGTTGGCCAAAAAGGGCGTATGCGTTTTTTCCTGAATATATTCAGGAAAAAACGCATACGCCCTTTTTGGCCAAGTGCATCATTGTGGACGTTCTGCCTCTTTTCCTATGCTTTAAATGCAATTCCAGTCTACCTCCTGAAATCGGTTTCCTGCAATTCTGCCCCGCTTTCAAGTCCTCTTGGCAGCCTTACTTCAGTATATTTTTGGACGATAGCTGTCATTTATAACTCTGCAGGTTTGTGAATTACAGTGCCCCTGAGCTCCTTTCTTCAACTCGCTTTCTTGTGAGCTGGCCGCAACACCGCAGGATTGCTTCAGGCCCTAATCTGGTTCCGGCACGGCACGCTGAGTCTTTGGTTAATTGCTCTTCCTGGTGGGAAATGAGAGTTAAATTTGCCCGTCCAGACACCTCCAGCTAGTCTCTCATTGGTTCTCCCTATTCCTGTTCATCTTCCGCAGAAATTGCAAACTGGGCCAAACAGGAGGTTAAAGGCACTGACTCTCCAAGTCGGGAGAGTGTTAGTAAAGCGTCTGGAATGTTGCACCCGAGTACCAGGGGACGAGAACTGAGACATATTGGAACACGTCTCCCGATCACACGGTTGATCATACTCTGGGTTCCACGTGCATGTTTTAGCTGAAGGAAGAATCCCTTAAACCTGGAGAGTTGAGACCCGTGGAATGGGTACCATGCAATATGACTTCAAAGGGTCTTCATTTGCTCACCGAACCTCTCCAATCCTATCACTGCTGCGTTTGTGCCCCTGTACACACGCTTGATTTTCTTTCAGAGACATAGCAATTCATAGGTTTTAAGATACTTACTAGTCAGGTACATTCTTAGGCGTTTAATATGGGGTGTTGAGTCCATTTCGTTGAGCAAGGAGTAGTTCTTGTCTATTCCATATTTGGCTTAAGGAACTTTATCTGTGTTCATTTAAATCTCTGGTTTTATGCAGCACCCCAACTCACCTTTCCCCTTAAGCAAGCATAAGTTGGTTTTCTAAATTTGAGACCCTGTTCTGTTTTGTAATCCAGTTCCTGTGTAGCCAAGTTTACATTCCGTGTATTAGTGATATCTTATGATGTTTCTTTTTCTGTGTGACTTATTTCAGTTAGAATCATCATACCTGAATCCACTCATTATGCTGCTACGGACCTGATGACATAGATTTCATTGCTGAGTGATATTGCATTGTACGTAAGTACCACAACTTCTTTATCCATTTTTCACTTTCTGCGATATTGAACTTGTACCGTAAACGAGGTTCTTGTAAACAGAGCCGTCCCAAACTTTGGGGTGGCTGTGTCTTTTTGATTTTAATTTCCCTAAGCTATAGGACCATAAGTGGAAGTACACTAGGCTCTGTTGCTTTGTTTTTTAGATGTTTCAGGAAACACCATACACCTCTCCGGAGTGGCTCTTGGCAATTTACATCCCGCCCATCAGCATAACAAGGCTCCCAGTTCTCCATGGCCTGTCCTGCCTTTCTGGATTTTACACTTTTTTCAGATGGCCCTTTTGACCGGGGGGAAGTGAGACTTCATTGTAGTGCAGATTTCCTTTGCAAGCTTGCTTGGTTGGCCAAAAAGGGCGTATGCGTTTTTTCCTGAATATATTCAGGAAAAAACGCATACGCCCTTTTTGGCCAAGTGCATCATTGTGGACGTTCTGCCTCTTTTCCTATGCTTTAAATGCAATTCCAGTCTACCTCCTGAAATCGGTTTCCTGCAATTCTGCCCCGCTTTCAAGTCCTCTTGGCAGCCTTACTTCAGTATATTTTTGGACGATAGCTGTCATTTATAACTCTGCAGGTTTGTGAATTACAGTGCCCCTGAGCTCCTTTCTTCAACTCGCTTTCTTGTGAGCTGGCCGCAACACCGCAGGATTGCTTCAGGCCCTAATCTGGTTCCGGCACGGCACGCTGAGCCTTTGGTTAATTCCTCTTCCTGGTGGGAAATGAGAGTTAAATTTGCCCGTCCAGACACCTCCAGCTAGTCTCTCATTGGTTCTCCCTATTCCTGTTCATCTTCCGCAGAAATTGCAAACTGGGCCAAACAGGAGGTTAAAGGCACTGACTCTCCAAGTCGGGAGAGTGTTAGTAAAGCGTCTGGAATGTTGCACCCGAGTACCAGGGGACGAGAACTGAGACATATTGGAACACGTCTCCCGATCACACGGTTGATCATACTCTGGGTTCCACGTGCATGTTTTACCTGAAGGCAGAATCCCTTAAACCTGGAGAGTTGAGACCCGTGGAATGGGTACCATGCAATATGACTTCAAAGGGTCTTCATTTGCTCACCGAACCTCTCCAATCCTATCACTGCTGCGTTTGTGCCCCTGTACACACGCTTGATTTTCTTTCAGAGACATAGCAATCCATAGGTTTTAAGATACTTACTAGTCAGGTACATTCTTAGGCGTTTAATATGGGGTGTTGAGTCCATTTCGTTGAGCAAGGAGTAGTTCTTGTCTATTCCATATTTGGCTTAAGGAACTTTATCTGTGCTCATTTCAATCTCTGGTTTGATGCAGCACCCCAACTCACCTTTCCCCTTAAGCAAGCATAAGTTGGTTTTCTAAATTTGAGACCCTGTTCTGTTTTGTAATCCAGTTCCTGTGTAGCCAAGTTTACATTCCGTGTATTAGTGATATCTTATGATGTTTCTTTTTCTGTGTGACTTATTTCAGTTAGAATCATCATACCTGAATCCACTAATTATGCTGCTACGGGCCTGATGACATAGATTTCATTGCTGAGTGATATTGCATTGTACGTAAGTACCACAACTTCTTTATCCATTTTTCACTTTCTGTGATTTTGAACTTGTACCGTAAACGAGGTTCTTGTAAACAGAGCTGTCCCAAACTTTGGGGTGGCTGTGTCTTTTTGATTTTAATTTCCCTAAGCTATAGGACCATAAGTGGAAGTGCCCTAGGCTCTGTTGCTTTGTTTTTTAGATGTTTCAGGAAACACCATACACCTCTCCCGAGTGGCTGTTGGCAATTTACATCCCGCCCATCAGCATAACAAGGCTCCCAGTTCTCCATGGCCTGTCCTGCCTTTCTGGATTTTACACTTTTTTCAGATGGCCCTTTTGACCGGGGGGAAGTGAGACTTCATTGTAGTGCAGATTTCCTTTGCAAGCTTGCTTGGTTGGCCAAAAAGGGCGTATGCGTTTTTTCCTGAATATATTCAGGAAAAAACGCATACGCCCTTTTTGGCCAAGTGCATCATTGTGGACGTTCTGCCTCTTTTCCTATACTTTAAATGCAATTCCAGTCTACCTCCTGAAATCGGTTTCCTGCAATTCTGCCCCACTTTCAAGTCCTCTTGGCAGCCTTACTTCAGTATATTTTTGGACGATAGCTGTCATTTATAACTCTGCAGGTTTGTGAATTACAGTGCCCCTGAGCTCCTTTCTTCAACTCGCTTTCTTGTGAGCTGGCCGCAACACCGCAGGATTGCTTCAGGCCCTAATCTGGTTCTGGCACGGCATGCTGAGCCTTTGGTTAATTCCTCTTACTGGTGGGAAATGAGAGTTAAATTTGCCCGTCCAGACACCTCCAGCTAGTCTCTCATTGGTTCTCCCTATTCCTGTTCATCTTCCGCAGAAATTGCAAACTGGGCCAAACAGGAGGTTAAAGGCACTGACTCTCCAAGTCGGGAGAGTGTTAGTAAAGCGTCTGGAATGTTGCACCCGAGTACCAGGGGACGAGAACTGAGACATATTGGAACACGTCTCCCGATCACATGGTTGATCATACTCTGGGTTCCACGTGCATGTTTTAGCTGAAGGAAGAATCCCTTAAACCTGGAGAGTTGAGACCCGTGGAATGGGTACCATGCAATATGACTTCAAAGGGTCTTCATTTGCTCACCGAACCTCTCCAATCCTATCACTGCTGCGTTTATGCCCCTGTACACACGCTTGATTTTCTTTCAGAGACATAGCAATCCATAGGTTTTAAGATACTTACTAGTCAGGTACATTCTTAGGCGTTTAATATGGGGTGTTGAGTCCATTTCGTTGAGCAAGGAGTAGTTCTTGTCTATTCCATATTTGGCTTAAGGAACTTTATCTGTGTTCATTTAAATCTCTGGTTTTATGCAGCACCCCAACTCACCTTTCCCCTTAAGCAAGCATAAGTTGGTTTTCTAAATTTGAGACCCTGTTCTGTTTTGTAATCCAGTTCCTGTGTAGCCAAGTTTACATTCCGTGTATTAGTGATATCTTATGATGTTTCTTTTTCTGTGTGACTTATTTCAGTTAGAATCATCATACCTGAATCCACTCATTATGCTGCTACGGGCCTGATGACATAGATTTCATTGCTGAGTGATATTGCATTGTACGTAAGTACCACAACTTCTTTATCCATTTTTCACTTTCTGCGATATTGAACTTGTACCGTAAACGAGGTTCTTGTAAACAGAGCCGTCCCAAACTTTGGGGTGGCTGTGTCTTTTTGATTTTAATTTCCCTAAGCTATAGGACCATAAGTGGAAGTGCCCTAGGCTCTGTTGCTTTGTTTTTTAGATGTTTCAGGAAACACCATACACCTCTCCCGAGTGGCTGTTGGCAATTTACATCCCGCCCATCAGCATAACAAGGCTCCCAGTTCTCCATGGCCGGTCCTGCCTTTCTGGATTTTACACTTTTTTCAGATGGCCCTTTTGACCGGGGGGAAGTGAGACTTCATTGTAGTGCAGATTTCCTTTGCAAGCTTGCTTGGTTGGCCAAAAAGGGCGTATGCGTTTTTTCCTGAATATATTCAGGAAAAAACGCATACGCCCTTTTTGGCCAAGTGCATCATTGTGGACGTTCTGCCTCTTTTCCTATGCTTTAAATGCAATTCCAGTCTACCTCCTGAAATCGGTTTCCTGCAATTCTGCCCCGCTTTCAAGTCCTCTTGGCAGCCTTACTTCAGTATATTTTTGGACGATAGCTGTCATTTATAACTCTGCAGGTTTGTGAATTACAGTGCCCCTGAGCTCCTTTCTTCAACTCGCTTTCTTGTGAGCTGGCCGCAACACTGCAGGATTGCTTCAGGCCCTAATCTGGTTCCGGCACGGCACGCTGAGCCTTTGGTTAATTCCTCTTCCTGGTGGGAAATGAGAGTTAAATTTGCCCGTCCAGACACCTCCAGCTAGTCTCTCATTGGTTCTCCCTATTCCTGTTCATCTTCCGCAGAAATTGCAAACTGGGCCAAACAGGAGGTTAAAGGCACTGACTCTCCAAGTCGGGAGAGTGTTAGTAAAGCGTCTGGAATGTTGCACCCGAGTACCAGGGGACGAGAACTGAGACATATTGGAACACGTCTCCCGATCACACGGTTGATCATACTCTGGGTTCCATGTGCATGTTTTAGCTGAAGGAAGAATCCCTTAAACCTGGAGAGTTGAGACCCGTGGAATGGGTACCATGCAATATGACTTCAAAGGGTCTTCATTTGCTCACCGAACCTCTCCAATCCTATCACTGCTGCGTTTGTGCCCCTGTACACACGCTTGATTTTCTTTCAGAGACATAGCAATCCATAGGTTTTAAGATACTTACTAGTCAGGTACATTCTTAGGCGTTTAATATGGGGTGTTGAGTCCATTTCGTTGAGCAAGGAGTAGTTCTTGTCTATTCCATATTTGGCTTAAGGAACTTTATCTGTGCTCATTTCAATCTCTGGTTTGATGCAGCACCCCAACTCACCTTTCCCCTTAAGCAAGCATAAGTTGGTTTTCTAAATTTGAGACCCTGTTCTGTTTTGTAATCCAGTTCCTGTGTAGCCAAGTTTACATTCCGTGTATTAGTGATATCTTATGATGTTTCTTTTTCTGTGTGACTTATTTCAGTTAGAATCATCATACCTGAATCCACTAATTATGCTGCTACGGGCCTGATGACATAGATTTCATTGCTGAGTGATATTGCATTGTACGTAAGTACCACAACTTCTTTATCCATTTTTCACTTTCTGTGATTTTGAACTTGTACCGTAAACGAGGTTCTTGTAAACAGAGCTGTCCCAAACTTTGGGGTGGCTGTGTCTTTTTGATTTTAATTTCCCTAAGCTATAGGACCATAAGTGGAAGTGCCCTAGGCTCTGTTGCTTTGTTTTTTAGATGTTTCAGGAAACACCATACACCTCTCCCGAGTGGCTGTTGGCAATTTACATCCCGCCCATCAGCATAACAAGGCTCCCAGTTCTCCATGGCCTGTCCTGCCTTTCTGGATTTTACACTTTTTTCAGATGGCCCTTTTGACCGGGGGGAAGTGAGACTTCATTGTAGTGCAGATTTCCTTTGCAAGCTTGCTTGGTTGGCCAAAAAGGGCGTATGCGTTTTTTCCTGAATATATTCAGGAAAAAACGCATACGCCCTTTTTGGCCAAGTGCATCATTGTGGACGTTCTGCCTCTTTTCCTATACTTTAAATGCAATTCCAGTCTACCTCCTGAAATCGGTTTCCTGCAATTCTGCCCCACTTTCAAGTCCTCTTGGCAGCCTTACTTCAGTATATTTTTGGACGATACCTGTCATTTATAACTCTGCAGGTTTGTGAATTACAGTGCCCCTGAGCTCCTTTCTTCAACTCGCTTTCTTGTGAGCTGGCCGCAACACCGCAGGATTGCTTCAGGCCCTAATCTGGTTCTGGCACGGCACGCTGAGCCTTTGGTTAATTCCTCTTACTGGTGGGAAATGAGAGTTAAATTTGCCCGTCCAGACACCTCCAGCTAGTCTCTCATTGGTTCTCCCTATTCCTGTTCATCTTCCGCAGAAATTGCAAACTGGGCCAAACAGGAGGTTAAAGGCACTGACTCTCCAAGTCGGGAGAGTGTTAGTAAAGCGTCTGGAATGTTGCACCCGAGTACCAGGGGACGAGAACTGAGACATATTGGAACACGTCTCCCGATCACATGGTTGATCATACTCTGGGTTCCACGTGCATGTTTTAGCTGAAGGAAGAATCCCTTAAACCTGGAGAGTTGAGACCCGTGGAATGGGTACCATGCAATATGACTTCAAAGGGTCTTCATTTGCTCACCGAACCTCTCCAATCCTATCACTGCTGCGTTTATGCCCCTGTACACACGCTTGATTTTCTTTCAGAGACATAGCAATCCATAGGTTTTAAGATACTTACTAGTCAGGTACATTCTTAGGCGTTTAATATGGGGTGTTGAGTCCATTTCGTTGAGCAAGGAGTAGTTCTTGTCTATTCTATATTTGGCTTAAGGAACTTTATCTGTGTTCATTTAAATCTCTGGTTTTATGCAGCACCCCAACTCACCTTTCCCCTTAAGCAAGCATAAGTTGGTTTTCTAAATTTGAGACCCTGTTCTGTTTTGTAATCCAGTTCCTGTGTAGCCAAGTTTACATTCCGTGTATTAGTGATATCTTATGATGTTTCTTTTTCTGTGTGACTTATTTCAGTTAGAATCATCATACCTGAATCCACTCATTATGCTGCTACGGGCCTGATGACATAGATTTCATTGCTGAGTGATATTGCATTGTACGTAAGTACCACAACTTCTTTATCCATTTTTCACTTTCTGCGATATTGAACTTGTACCGTAAACGAGGTTCTTGTAAACAGAGCCGTCCCAAACTTTGGGGTGGCTGTGTCTTTTTGATTTTAATTTCCCTAAGCTATAGGACCATAAGTGGAAGTGCCCTAGGCTCTGTTGCTTTGTTTTTTAGATGTTTCAGGAAACACCATACACCTCTCCCGAGTGGCTGTTGGCAATTTACATCCCGCCCATCAGCATAACAAGGCTCCCAGTTCTCCATGGCCGGTCCTGCCTTTCTGGATTTTACACTTTTTTCAGATGGCCCTTTTGACCGGGGGGAAGTGAGACTTCATTGTAGTGCAGATTTCCTTTGCAAGCTTGCTTGGTTGGCCAAAAAGGGCGTATGCGTTTTTTCCTGAATATATTCAGGAAAAAACGCATACGCCCTTTTTGGCCAAGTGCATCATTGTGGACGTTCTGCCTCTTTTCCTATGCTTTAAATGCAATTCCAGTCTACCTCCTGAAATCGGTTTCCTGCAATTCTGCCCCGCTTTCAAGTCCTCTTGGCAGCCTTACTTCAGTATATTTTTGGACGATAGCTGTCATTTATAACTCTGCAGGTTTGTGAATTACAGTGCCCCTGAGCTCCTTTCTTCAACTCGCTTTCTTGTGAGCTGGCCGCAACACTGCAGGATTGCTTCAGGCCCTAATCTGGTTCCGGCACGGCACGCTGAGCCTTTGGTTAATTCCTCTTCCTGGTGGGAAATGAGAGTTAAATTTGCCCGTCCAGACACCTCCAGCTAGTCTCTCATTGGTTCTCCCTATTCCTGTTCATCTTCCGCAGAAATTGCAAACTGGGCCAAACAGGAGGTTAAAGGCACTGACTCTCCAAGTCGGGAGAGTGTTAGTAAAGCGTCTGGAATGTTGCACCCGAGTACCAGGGGACGAGAACTGAGACATATTGGAACACGTCTCCCGATCACACGGTTGATCATACTCTGGGTTCCATGTGCATGTTTTAGCTGAAGGAAGAATCCCTTAAACCTGGAGAGTTGAGACCCGTGGAATGGGTACCATGCAATATGACTTCAAAGGGTCTTCATTTGCTCACCGAACCTCTCCAATCCTATCACTGCTGCGTTTGTGCCCCTGTACACACGCTTGATTTTCTTTCAGAGACATAGCAATCCATAGGTTTTAAGATACTTACTAGTCAGGTACATTCTTAGGCGTTTAATATGGGGTGTTGAGTCCATTTCGTTGAGCAAGGAGTAGTTCTTGTCTATTCCATATTTGGCTTAAGGAACTTTATCTGTGCTCATTTCAATCTCTGGTTTGATGCAGCACCCCAACTCACCTTTCCCCTTAAGCAAGCATAAGTTGGTTTTCTAAATTTGAGACCCTGTTCTGTTTTGTAATCCAGTTCCTGTGTAGCCAAGTTTACATTCCGTGTATTAGTGATATCTTATGATGTTTCTTTTTCTGTGTGACTTATTTCAGTTAGAATCATCATACCTGAATCCACTAATTATGCTGCTACGGGCCTGATGACATAGATTTCATTGCTGAGTGATATTGCATTGTACGTAAGTACCACAACTTCTTTATCCATTTTTCACTTTCTGTGATTTTGAACTTGTACCGTAAACGAGGTTCTTGTAAACAGAGCTGTCCCAAACTTTGGGGTGGCTGTGTCTTTTTGATTTTAATTTCCCTAAGCTATAGGACCATAAGTGGAAGTGCCCTAGGCTCTGTTGCTTTGTTTTTTAGATGTTTCAGGAAACACCATACACCTCTCCCGAGTGGCTGTTGGCAATTTACATCCCGCCCATCAGCATAACAAGGCTCCCAGTTCTCCATGGCCTGTCCTGCCTTTCTGGATTTTACACTTTTTTCAGATGGCCCTTTTGACCGGGGGGAAGTGAGACTTCATTGTAGTGCAGATTTCCTTTGCAAGCTTGCTTGGTTGGCCAAAAAGGGCGTATGCGTTTTTTCCTGAATATATTCAGGAAAAAACGCATACGCCCTTTTTGGCCAAGTGCATCATTGTGGACGTTCTGCCTCTTTTCCTATACTTTAAATGCAATTCCAGTCTACCTCCTGAAATCGGTTTCCTGCAATTCTGCCCCACTTTCAAGTCCTCTTGGCAGCCTTACTTCAGTATATTTTTGGACGATAGCTGTCATTTATAACTCTGCAGGTTTGTGAATTACAGTGCCCCTGAGCTCCTTTCTTCAACTCGCTTTCTTGTGAGCTGGCCGCAACACCGCAGGATTGCTTCAGGCCCTAATCTGGTTCTGGCACGGCATGCTGAGCCTTTGGTTAATTCCTCTTCCTGGTGGGAAATGAGAGTTAAATTTGCCCGTCCAGACACCTCCAGCTAGTCTCTCATTGGTTCTCCCTATTCCTGTTCATCTTCCGCAGAAATTGCAAACTGGGCCAAACAGGAGGTTAAAGGCACTGACTCTCCAAGTCGGGAGAGTGTTAGTAAAGCGTCTGGAATGTTGCACCCGAGTACCAGGGGACGAGAACTGAGACATATTGGAACACGTCTCCCGATCACATGGTTGATCATACTCTGGGTTCCACGTGCATGTTTTAGCTGAAGGAAGAATCGCTTAAACCTGGAGAGTTGAGACCCGTGGAATGGGTACCATGCAATATGACTTCAAAGGGTCTTCATTTGCTCACCGAACCTCTCCAATCCTATCACTGCTGCGTTTATGCCCCTGTACACACGCTTGATTTTCTTTCAGAGACATAGCAATCCATAGGTTTTAAGATACTTACTAGTCAGGTACATTCTTAGGCGTTTAATATGGGGTGTTGAGTCCATTTCGTTGAGCAAGGAGTAGTTCTTGTCTATTCTATATTTGGCTTAAGGAACTTTATCTGTGTTCATTTAAATCTCTGGTTTTATGCAGCACCCCAACTCACCTTTCCCCTTAAGCAAGCATAAGTTGGTTTTCTAAATTTGAGACCCTGTTCTGTTTTGTAATCCAGTTCCTGTGTAGCCAAGTTTACATTCCGTGTATTAGTGATATCTTATGATGTTTCTTTTTCTGTGTGACTTATTTCAGTTAGAATCATCATACCTGAATCCACTCATTATGCTGCTACGGGCCTGATGACATAGATTTCATTGCTGAGTGATATTGCATTGTACGTAAGTACCACAACTTCTTTATCCATTTTTCACTTTCTGCGATATTGAACTTGTACCGTAAACGAGGTTCTTGTAAACAGAGCCGTCCCAAACTTTGGGGTGGCTGTGTCTTTTTGATTTTAATTTCCCTAAGCTATAGGAGCATAAGTGGAAGTGCCCTAGGCTCTGTTGCTTTGTTTTTTAGATGTTTCAGGAAACACCATACACCTCTCCCGAGTGGCTGTTGGCAATTTACATCCCGCCCATCAGCATAACAAGGCTCCCAGTTCTCCATGGCCGGTCCTGCCTTTCTGGATTTTACACTTTTTTCAGATGGCCCTTTTGACCGGGGGGAAGTGAGACTTCATTGTAGTGCAGATTTCCTTTGCAAGCTTGCTTGGTTGGCCAAAAAGGGCGTATGCGTTTTTTCCTGAATATATTCAGGAAAAAACGCATACGCCCTTTTTGGCCAAGCGCATCATTGTGGACGTTCTGCCTCTTTTCCTATGCTTTAAATGCAATTCCAGTCTACCTCCTGAAATCGGTTTCCTGCAATTCTGCCCCGCTTTCAAGTCCTCTTGGCAGCCTTACTTCAGTATATTTTTGGACGATAGCTGTCATTTATAACTCTGCAGGTTTGTGAATTACAGTGCCCCTGAGCTCCTTTCTTCAACTCGCTTTCTTGTGAGCTGGCCGCAACACCGCAGGATTGCTTCAGGCCCTAATCTGGTTCCGGCACGGCACGCTGAGCCTTTGGTTAATTCCTCTTCCTGGTGGGAAATGAGAGTTAAATTTGCCCGTCCAGACACCTCCAGCTAGTCTCTCATTGGTTCTCCCTATTCCTGTTCATCTTCTGCAGAAATTGCAAACTGGGCCAAACAGGAGGTTAAAGGCACTGACTCTCCAAGTCGGGAGAGTGTTAGTAAAGCGTGTGGAATGTTGCACCCGAGTACCAGGGGATGAGAACTGAGACATATTGGAACACGTCTCCCGATCACACGGTTGATCATACTCTGGGTTCCACGTGCATATTTTACCTGAAGGCAGAATCCCTTAAACCTGGAGAGTTGAGACCCGTGGAATGGGTACCATGCAATATGACTTCAAAGGGTCTTCATTTGCTCACCGAACCTCTCCAATCCTATCACTGCTGCGTTTATGCCCCTGTACACACGCTTGATTTTCTTTCAGAGACATAGCAATCCATAGGTTTTAAGATACTTACTAGTCAGGTACATTCTTAGGCGTTTAATATGGGGTGTTGAGTCCATTTCGTTGAGCAAGGAGTAGTTCTTGTCTATTCCATATTTGGCTTAAGGAACTTTATCTGTGCTCATTTCAATCTCTGGTTTGATGCAGCACCCCAACTCACCTTTCCCCTTAAGCAAGCATAAGTTGGTTTTCTAAATTTGAGACCCTGTTCTGTTTTGTAATCCAGTTCCTGTGTAGCCAAGTTTACATCCCGTGTATTAGTGATATCTTATGATGTTTCTTTTTCTGTGTGACTTATTTCAGTTAGAATCATCATACCTGAATCCACTAATTATGCTGCTACGGGCCTGATGACATAGATTTCATTGCTGAGTGATATTGCATTGTACGTAAGTACCACAACTTCTTTATCCATTTTTCACTTTCTGTGATATTGAACTTGTACCGTAAACGAGGTTCTTGTAAACAGAGCCGTCCCAAACTTTGGGGTGGCTGTGTCTTTTTGATTTTAATTTCCCTAAGCTATAGGACCATAAGTGGAAGTGCCCTAGGCTCTGTTGCTTTGTTTTTTGGATGTTTCAGGAAACACCATACACTTCTCCAGAGTGGCTGCTGGCAATTTACATCCCGCCCATCAGCATAACTAGGCTCCCAGTTCTCCATGGCCTGTCCTGCCTTTCTGGATTTTACACTTTTTTCAGATGGCCCTTTTGACCGGGGGGCAGTGAGACTTCATTGTAGTGCAGATTTCCTTTGCAAGCTTGCTTGGTTGGCCAAAAAGGGCGTATGCGTTTTTTCTTGAATATATTCAGGAAAAAACGCATACGCCCTTTTTGGCCAAGTGCATCATTGTGGACGTTCTGCCTCTTTTCCTATGCTTTACATGCAATTCCAGTCTACCTCCTGAAATCGGTTTCCTGCAATTCTGCCCTGCTTTCAACTCCTCTTGGCATCCTAATTCAATATATTTTTGGAAGATAGCTGTCATTTATAACTCTGCAGGTTTGTGAATTACAGTGCCCCTGAGCTCCTTTCTTCAACTCGCTTTCTTGTGAGCTGGCCGCAACACCGCAGGATTGCTTCAGGCCCTAATCTGGTTCCGGCACGGCACGCTGAGCCTTTGGTTAATTCCTCTTCCTGGTGGGAAATGAGAGTTAAATTTGCCCGTCCAGACACCTCCAGCTAGTCTCTCATTGGTTCTCCCTATTCCTGTTCATCTTCCGCAGAAATTGCAAACTGGGCCAAACAGGAGGTTAAAGGCACTGACTCTCCAAGTGGGGAGAGTGTTAGTAAAGCGTCTGGAATGTTGCACCCGAGTACCAGGGGACGAGAACTGAGACATATTGGAACACGTCTCCTGATCACACAGTTGATCATACTCTGGGTTCCACGTGCAGGTTTTAGCTGAAGGAAGAATCCCTTAAACCTGGAGAGTTGAGACCCATGGAATGGGTACCATGCAATATGACTTCAAAGGGTCTTCATTTGCTCACCGAACCTCTCCAATCCTATCACTGCTGCGTTTATGCCCCTGTACACACGCTTGATTTTCTTTCAGAGACATAGCAATCCATAGGTTTTAAGATACTTACTAGTCAGGTACATTCTTAGGCGTTTAATATGGGGTGTTGAGTCCATTTCGTTGAGCAAGGAGTAGTTCTTGTCTATTCCATATTTGGCTTAAGGAACTTTATCTGTGCTCATTTCAATCTCTGGTTTTATGCAGCACCCCAACTCACCTTTCCCCTTAAGCAAGCATAAGTTGGTTTTCTAAATTTGAGACCCTGTTCTGTTTTGTAATCCAGTTCCTGTGTAGCCAAGTTTACATCCCGTGTATTAGTGATATCTTATGATGTTTCTTTTTCTGTGTGACTTATTTCACTTAGAATCATCGTACCTGAATCCACTCATTATGCTGCTACGGGCCTGATGACATAGATTTCATTGCTGAGTGATATTGCATTGTACGTAAGTACCACAACTTCTTTATCCATTTTTCACTTTCTGCGATATTGAACTTGTACCGTAAACGAGGTTCTTGTAAACAGAGCCGTCCCAAACTTTGGGGTGGCTGTGTCTTTTTGATTTTAATTTCCCTAAGCTATAGGACCATAAGTGGAAGTGCCCTAGGCTCTGTTGCTTTGTTTTTTAGATGTTTCAGGAAACACCATACACCTCTCCCGAGTGGCTGTTGGCAATTTACATCCCGCCCATCAGCATAACAAGGCTCCCAGTTCTCCATGGCCTGTCCTGCCTTTCTGGATTTTACACTTTTTTCAGATGGCCCTTTTGACCGGGGGGAAGTGAGACTTCATTGTAGTGCAGATTTCCTTTGCAAGCTTGCTTGGTTGGCCAAAAAGGGCGTATGCGTTTTTTGTTGAATATATTCAGGAAAAAACGCATACGCCCTTTTTGGCCAAGTGCATCATTGTGGACGTTCTGCCTCTTTTCCTATGCTTTACATGCAATTCCAGTCTACCTCCTGAAATCGGTTTCCTGCAATTCTGCCCTGCTTTCAACTCCTCTTGGCAGCCTAATTCAATATATTTTTGGAAGATAGCTGTCATTTATAACTCTGCAGGTTTGTGAATTACAATGCCCCTGAGCTCCTTTCTTCAACTCGCTTTCTTGTGAGCTGGCCGCAACACCGCAGGATTGCTTCAGGCGCTAGTTTGGTTCCGGCATGGCATGCTGAGCCTTTGGTTAATTCCTCTTCCTGGTGGGAAATGAGAGTTAAATTGGCCCGTCCGGACACCTCCACCTAATCTCTCATTGGTTCTCCCTATTCCTGTTCATCTTCCGCAGAAATTGCTAACTGGGCCAAACAGGAGGTTAAAGGCACTGACTCTCCAAGTGGGGAGAGTGTTAGTAAAGCGTCTGGAATGTTGCACCCGAGTACCAGGGGACCAAAACTGAGACACATTTGAACACGTTTTCCGACCACATGGTGGATCATACTCTGGGTTCCACATGCATGTTTTAGATGAAGGAAGAATCCCTTAAACATGGAGAGTTGAGACCCATGGAATGGGTACCATGCAATATGACTTCAAAGGGTCTGCATTTGCTCACTGAACATCAGCAATCCTATCACTGCTGCCTTTATGCCGCTGTACACATGCTTGATTCTCTTTCGGAGACATATAAATCCATAGGTTTTAAGATTCTTACTAGTCATGTATATTCTTAGGCGTTTAATATGGAGTGTTGAGTCCACTTCGTTGAGCAAGGAGTAGCTCTTGTCTATTACATATTTGGCTTATGGAACGGTATCTGTGCTCATTTCAATCTCTGGTTTTATGCAACACCCCAACTCACCCATCCCCTTAAGCAAGCATAAGTTGGTTTTCTACATTTGACACCCTGTTCTGTTTTGTAATTCAGTTCTTGTGTAGCCAAGTTTACATTCCGTGTATTAGTGATATCTTATGATGTTTCTTTTTCTGTGTGACTAATTTCACTTAGAATCATCGTACCTGAATCCACTCATTATGCTGCTACGGGCCTGATGACATAGATTTCATTGCTGAGTGATATTGCATTGTACATAAGTACCACAACTTCTTTATCCATTTTTCGCTTTCTGTGATATTGAACTTGTTCGGTAAACGAGGTTCTTGTAAACAAAGCCGTCCCAAACTTTGGGGTGGCTGTGTCTTTTTGATTTTAATTTCCCTAAGCTATAGGACCATAAGTGGAAGTGCCCTAGGCTCTGTTGCTTTGTTTTTTGGATGTTTCAGGAAACACCATACACTTCTCCAGAGTGGCTGCTGGCAATTTACATCCCGCCCATCAGCATAACAAGGCTCCCAGTTCTCCATGGCCTGTCTTGCCTTTCTGGATTTTACACTTTTTTCAGATGGCCCTTTTGACCAGGGGGCAGTGAGACTTCATTGTAGTGCAGATTTCCTTTGCAAGCTTGCTTGGTTGGCCAAAAAGTGCGTATGCGTTTTTTCCTGAATATATTCAGGAAAAAACGCATACGCCCTTTTTGGCCAAGTGCATCATTGTGGACGTTCTGCCTCTTTTCCTATGCTTTACATGCAATTCCAGTGTACCTCCAGAAATCGGTTTCCTGCAATTCTGCCCCGCTTTCAACTCCTCTTGGCAGCCTTACTTCAATATATTTTTGGAAGATAGCTGTCATTTATAACTCTGCAGGTTTGTGAATTACAGTGCCCCTGAGCTCCTTTCTTCAACTCGCTTTCTTGTGAGCTGGCCGCAACACCGCAGGATTGCTTCAGGCCCTAGTTTGGTTCCGGCACTGCATGCTGAGCCTTTGGTTAATTCCTCTTCCTGGTGGGAAATGAGAGTTAAATTTGCCCGTCCGGACACCTCCACCTAGTCTCTCATTCGTTCTCCCTATTCCTGTTCATTTTCCACAGAAATTGCAAACTGGGCCAAACAGGAGGTTAAAGGCACTGACTCTCCAAGTGGGGAGAGTGTTAGTAAAGCGTCTGGAATGTTGCACCCGAGTACCAGGGGACGAAAACTGAGACACATTTGAACACGTTTCCCGATCACACGGTGGATCATACTCTGGGTTCCACATGCATGTTTTAGCTGAAGGAAGAATCCATTAAACCTGGAGAGTTGAGACCCATGGAATGGGTACCATGCAATATGACTTCAAAGGGTCTGCATTTGCTCACCGAACCTCAGCAATCCTATCACTGCTGCGTTTATGCCGCTGTACACACGCTTGATTCTCTTTCGGAGACATATAAATCCATAGGTTTTAAGATTCTTACTAGTCAGGTATATTCTTAGGCGTTTAATATGGAGTGTTGAGTCCACATCGTTGAGCAAGGAGTAGCTCTTGTCTATTACATATTTGGCTTATGGAACGGTATCTGTGCTAATTTCAATCTCTGGTTTTATGCAGCACCCCAACTCACCCGTCCCCTTAAGCAAGCATAAGTTGGTTTTCTACATTTGACACCCTGTTCTGTTTTGTAATTCAGTTCTTGTGTAGCCAAGTTTACATTCCGTGTATTAGTGATATCTTATGATGTTTCTTTTTCTGTGTGACTAATTTCACTTAGAATCATCGTACCTGAATCCACTCATTATGCTGCTACGGGCCTGTTGACATAGATTTCATTGCTGAGTGATATTGCATTGTACGTAAGTACCACAATTTCTTTATCCATTTTTCGCTTTCTGTGATATTGAACTTGTACCGAAAACGAGGTTCTTGTAAACAGAGCCGTCCCAGACTTTGGGGTGGCTGTGTCTTTTTGATTTTAATTTCCCTAAGCTATAGGACAATAAGTGGAAGTGCCCTAGGCTCTGTTGCTTTGTTTTTTGGATGTTTCAGGAAACACCATACACTTCTTCAGAGTGGCTGCTGGCAATTTACATCCCGCCCATCAGCATAACTAGGCTCCCAGTTCTCCATGGCCTGTCCTGCCTTTCTGGATTTTACACTTTTTTCAGATGGCCCTTTTGACCGGGGGGCAGTGAGACTTCATTGTAGTGCAGCTTTCCTTTGCAAGCTTGCTTGGTTGGCCAAAAAGTGCGTATGCGTTTTTTCCTGAATATATTCAGGAAAAAACGCATACGCCCTTTTTGGCCAAGTGCATCATTGTGGACGTTCTGCCTCTTTTCCTATGCTTTACATGCAATTCCAGTCTACCTCCTGAAATCGGTTTCCTGCAATTCTGCCCTGCTTTCAACTCCTCTTGGCATCCTAATTCAATATATTTTTGGAAGATAGCTGTCATTTATAACTCTGCAGGTTTGTGAATTACAGTGCCCCTGAGCTCCTTTCTTCAACTCGCTTTCTTGTGAGCTGGCCGCAACACCGCAGGATTGCTTCAGGCCCTAGTTTGGTTCCGGCATGGCATGCTGAGCCTTTGGTTAATTCCTCTTCCTGGTGGGAAATGAGAGTTAAATTGGCCCGTCCGGACACCTCCACCTAATCTCTCATTGGTTCTCCCTATTCCTGTTCATCTTCCGCAGAAATTGCTAACTGGGCCAAACAGGAGGTTAAAGGCACTGACTCTCCAAGTGGGGAGAGTGTTAGTAAAGCGTCTGGAATGTTGCACCCGAGTACCAGGGGACGAAAACTGAGACACATTTGAACACGTTTTCCGACCACATGGTGGATCATACTCTGGGTTCCACATGCATGTTTTAGCTGAAGGAAGAATCCCTTAAACATGGAGAGTTGAGACCCATGGAATGGGTACCATGCAATATGACTTCAAAGGGTCTGCATTTGCTCACCGAACCTCACCAATCCTATCACTGCTGCGTTTATGCCGCTGTACACACACTTGATTCTCTTTCGGAGACATATAAATCCATAGGTTTTAAGATTCTTACTAGTCAGGTAGATTCTTACTAGTCAGGTATATTCTTAGGCGTTTAATATCGGGTGTTGAGTCCACTTCGTTGAGCAAGGAGTAGCTCTTGTCTATTACATATTTGGCTTATGGAACGGTATCTGTGCTCATTTCAATCTCTGGTTTTATGCAGCACCCCAACTCACCCGTCCCCTTAAGCAAGCATAAGTTGGTTTTCTACATTTGACACCCTGTTCTGTTTTGTAATTCAGTTCTTGTGTAGCCAAGTTTACATTCCGTGTATTAGTGATATCTTATGATGTTTCTTTTTCTGTGTGACTAATTTCACTTAGAATCATCGTACCTGAATCCACTCATTATGCTGCTACGGGCCTGATGACATAGATTTCATTGCTGAGTGATATTGCATTGTACGTAAGTACCACAATTTCTTTATCCATTTTTCGCTTTCTGTGATATTGAACTTGTACCGTAAACGAGGTTCTTGTAAACAGAGCCGTCCCAAACTTTGGGGTGGCTGTGTCTTTTTGATTTTAATTTCCCTAAGCTATAGGACCATAAGTGGAAGTGCACTAGGCTCTGTTGCTTTGTTTTTTGGATGTTTCAGGAAACACCATACACTTCTCCAGAGTGGCTGCTGGCAATTTACATCCCGCCCATCAGCATAACTAGGCTCCCAGTTCTCCATGGCCTGTCCTGCCTTTCTGGATTTTACACTTTTTTCAGATGGCCCTTTTGACCGGGGGGCAGTGAGACTTCATTGTAGTGCAGATTTCCTTTGCAAGCTTGCTTGGTTGGCCAAAAAGGGCGTATGCGTTTTTTCCTGAATATATTCAGGGAAAAACGCATACGCCCTTTTTGGCCAAGTGCATCATTGTGGACGTTCTGCCTCTTTTCCTATGCTTTACATGCAATTCCAGTCTACCTCCTGAAATCGGTTTCCTGCAATTCTGCCCTGCTTTCAACTCCTCTTGGCATCCTAATTCAATATATTTTTGGAAGATAGCTGTCATTTATAACTCTGCAGGTTTGTGAATTACAGTGCCCCTGAGCTCCTTTCTTCAACTCGCTTTCTTGTGAGCTGGCCGCAACACCGCAGGATTGCTTCAGGCCCTAGTTTGGTTCCGGCACGGCATGCTGAGCCTTTGGTTAATTCCTCTTCCTGGTGGGAAATGAGAGTTAAATTGGCCCGTCCGGACACCTCCACCTAATCTCTCATTGGTTCTCCCTATTCCTGTTCATATTCCGCAGAAATTGCTAACTGGGCCAAACAGGAGGTTAAAGGCACTGACTCTCCAAGTGGGGAGAGTGTTAGTAAAGCGTCTGGAATGTTGCACCCGAGTACCAGGGGACGAAAACTGAGACATATTTGAACACGTTTTCCGACCACATGGTGGATCATACTCTGGGTTCCACATGCATGTTTTAGCTGAAGGAAGAATCCCTTAAACATGGAGAGTTGAGACCCATGGAATGGGTACCATGCAATATGTCTTCAAAGGGTCTGCATTTGCTCACCGAACCTCACCAATCCTATCACTGCTGCGTTTATGCCGCTGTACACACACTTGATTCTCTTTCGGAGACATATAAATCCATAGGTTTTAAGATTCTTACTAGTCAGGTAGATTCTTACTAGTCAGGTATATTCTTAGGCGTTTAATATGGGGTGTTGAGTCCACTTCGTTGAGCAAGGAGTAGCTCTTGTCTATTACATATTTGGCTTATGGAACGGTATCTGTGCTCATTTCAATCTCTGGTTTTATGCAGCACCCCAACTCACCCGTCCCCTTAAGCAAGCATAAGTTGGTTTTCTACATTTGACACCCTGTTCTGTTTTGTAATTCAGTTCTTGTGTAGCCAAGTTTACATTCCGTGTATTAGTGATATCTTATGATGTTTCTTTTTCTGTGTGACTAATTTCACTTAGAATCATCGTACCTGAATCCACTCATTATGCTGCTACGGGCCTGATGACATAGATTTCATTGCTGAGTGATATTGCATTGTACGTAAGTACCACAATTTCTTTATCCATTTTTCGCTTTCTGTGATATTGAACTTGTACCGTAAACGAGGTTCTTGTAAACAGAGCCGTCCCAAACTTTGGGGTGGCTGTGTCTTTTTGATTTTAATTTCCCTAAGCTATAGGACCATAAGTGGAAGTGCCCTAGGCTCTGTTGCTTTGTTTTTTGGATGTTTCAGGAAACACCATACACTTCTCCAGAGTGGCTGCTGGCAATTTACATCCCGCCCATCAGCATAACTAGGCTCCCAGTTCTCCATGGCCTGTCCTGCCTTTCTGGATTTTACACTTTTTTCGGATGGCCCTTTTGACCGGGGGGCAGTGAGACTTCATTGTAGTGCAGATTTCCTTTGCAAGCTTGCTTGGTTGGCCAAAAAGGGCGTATGCGTTTTTTCCTGAATATATTCAGGAAAAAACGCATACGCCCTTTTTGGCCAAGTGCATCATTGTGGACGTTCTGCCTCTTTTCCTATGCTTTACATGCAATTCCAGTCTACCTCCTGAAATCGGTTTCCTGCAATTCTGCCCTGCTTTCAACTCCTCTTGGCATCCTAATTCAATATATTTTTGGAAGATAGCTGTCATTTATAACTCTGCAGGTTTGTGAATTACAGTGCCCCTGAGCTCCTTTCT
The DNA here is from genome assembly GCF_964270905.1 of Leucopleurus acutus. Classification (NCBI taxonomy): domain Eukaryota; kingdom Metazoa; phylum Chordata; class Mammalia; order Artiodactyla; family Delphinidae; genus Leucopleurus; species Leucopleurus acutus. The sequence goes on along the minus strand of NW_028139221.1, from coordinate 1,334,975 downwards.
TCAACTCGCTTTCTTGTGAGCTGGCCGCAACACCGCAGGATTGCTTCTGGTCCTAGTGTGGTTCCAGCATGGCACGCTGAGCCTTTGGTTAATTCCTCTTCCTGGTGGGAAATGAGAGTTAAATTTGCCCGTCCAGACACCTCCACCTAATCTCTCATTGGTTCTCCCTATTCCTGTTCATTTTCCACAGAAATTGCAAATTGGGCCATACAGGAGGTTAAAGGCACTGACTCTCCAAGTGGGGAGAGTGTTAGTAAAGCGTCTGGAATGTTGCACCCGAGTACCAGGGGACGAAAACTGCGACACATTTGAACACGTTTCCCGATCACACGGTGGATCATACTCTGGGTTCCACATGCATGTTTTAGCTGAAGGAAGAATCCCTTAAACCTGGAGAGTTGAGACCCATGGAATGGGTACCATGCAATATGACTTCAAAGGGTCTGCATTTGCTCACCGAACCTCACCAATCCTATCACTGCTGCGTTTATGCCGCTGTACACACGCTTGATTCTCTTTCGGAGACATATAAATCTATAGGTTTTAAGATTCTTACTAGTCAGGTAGATTCTTACTAGTCAGGTATATTCCTAAGCGTTTAATATAGGGTGTTGAGTCCACTTCGTTGAGCAAGGGGTACCTTTTGTCTATTATATTTTTGGCTTATGGAACGGTATCTGTGCCAATTTTAATCTCTGGTTTCATGCAGCACCCCATATCGGCTTTCCCCTTAAGCAAGCATAAGTTGGTTTTCTACATTTTTGACCCTGTTCTGTTTTGTAATTCAGTTCCTGTGTAGCCAAGTTTACATTCCGTGTAGTAGTGATATCTTATGATGTTTCTTTTTCTGTGTGACTAATTTCACTTAGAATCATCGTACCTGAATCCACTCATTATGCTGCTCCGGGCCTGATGACATAGATTTCATTGCTGAGTGATATTGCATTGTACGTAAGTACCACAACTTCTTTATCCATTTTTCGCTTTTTGCGATATTTAACTTGTACCGTAAACGAGGTTCTTGTAAACAGAGCCATCCCAAACTTTGGGGTGGCTGTGTCTTTTTGATTTTAATTTCCCTAAGCTATAGGACCATAAGTGGAAGTGCCCTAGGCTCTGTTGCTTTGTTTTTTGGATGTTTCAGGAAACACCATACAGTTCTCCAGAGTGGCTGTTGGCCATTTTCATCTCGCCCATCAGCATAACAAGGCTCCCAGTTCTCCATGGCCTGTCCTGCCTTTCTGGATTTTACACTTTTTTCAGATGGCCCTTTTGACCGGGGGGCAGTGAGACTTCATTGTAGTGCAGATTTCCTTTGCGAGCTTGCTTGGTTGGCCAGAAAGGGCGTATGCGTTTCTTCCTGAATATATTCAGGAAAGAACGCATACGCCCTTTTTGGCCAAGTGCATCATTGTCGACGTTCTGAGTCTTTTCATATGTTTTCAGTGCAATTCCAGTCTACCTCCTGAAATCGGTTTCCTGCAGTTCTGCCTTGCTCTCAGTTCCTCTTCATAGCCTTACCTCAATATACGTTTGGAAAATAGTTGGCCTTTATAACTCTGCAGGTTTTTCAATTGCAGTGGCCCTTAGCTCCATTTTTCAGCTCTTATTTTTGTGATCTTGCCTCATATCCACAGGATTTCTTCAGGCCCTATTCTTCTTCTGGGGCGCCTTGCTCTGCCTTTGGTTAATTCTTCTTCCTGATGTGAAATTAGAGTGACATGTGCCCATTGAAACCGCTACAGCTATTTTCTCACTGGTTCCCCCTATTCCCATTCATCCTCCGCACTAACTGCAGACTGTGCGATACCGGAACTTAAAGGCATTGACTCTCCATGTGGAGATGTTGTTAGTAAAGTGGCTGGAATGTTGATCCGGAGCCCCAGGAGAGGAAAATGAGGTGCATTTTAGAAACCTTTCCCGATCATATGGTATACCATCTGCTGGATTTCCCATGCATGGTTTAGCTGTAGGAAGATTCCCTTCAACTTGGAGTGTTGGGACCCTTGGAATAAGTAGCATGAAGTATTGCATTAAACTTTCGGCAGTTGCTCACCAAAGCTCTCCAATCCTTTCAGCCCCAAGTGTCCAGCCTTATGTCTTATCCAGCTGTGGGTTTATATGTGGTCATTCCAGGTTGCATCACAGCCCCTGAGCAAATTTTGTAAGAATTTTTCTCTCTTTCATTGTTTCTGCGTTTTGGTTTTAAAATTTATTTCTATAATGGGGTTTAGCTCATTTTCACTGCTGTGTTTGTGCCGCTCTGCGCACACTTGATTCCCTTATGGAGATATATCAATACATGGGTTTTAAGATTCTTATTACTCAGATATATTTCTCTGTGGTGTATAGGGTGTGTTGAGGCCAGTTCATTGAGCAAGGTGTAGATCTTGTCTGATACCTATTTGGTTTATTGAACGGTATCTGTGCTAATTTCAAACTCTGGTTTTATGCATCACCCCACCTCTCCTTTCCCCTTAAGCTGACATAAGTGTGTTTTCTAAATGTGAGACACTGTTCTGTTTTGTCATTCATTTTTTGTGCAGCCATATTTATCCTCCCTCTATAAGTGATATCTTATGATATGTTTCTTTTTCTGTTTGACTTATTTCAAGTAGTATTATCGGACCTCAATCCACTCTTTATCCTTCTACTAGCCTTATTACATTGATTTCATGGTGAAGAGATATTCCATTGTACATAAGTACCACATTTTCTTTATCCATTGTTCTCTTTCCTGGGATATTTAAGGTGTACTGAAGTTGAGGTTCTTGTAAACAGAGTAGCCCTAAACTGTGGTGTGCTTGTGTCTTGTTGATTTTTAGACTTCCCTAGATATACTCCTGTGATTGGAAGTGCCCTATGCTCTGTCGCTCTGTTTTTTAGATGATTTAGGAACCACCATACACTTCTCCAGAGTGGCTCTCGGCAGTTCACACACTGTCCATCAGCGTATAAAGGCTCCCTGTTCTCCATGGCCTGTCCTGCATTTCTGGTTTTTACAATTTTTTCGGATGGCCCTTTTGACCGGTGGGAAATGAGACTTCTTTGTTGTGCACATTTGCATTGCTTGCTTGCTTGGTTGCCCATAAAGTGCGTATGCGTTTTTTCCTGGATATATTCAGGAAATAACACATACTCCCTTTTGGGCCAACTGCATCATTGTCGAAATTCTGCCGCTTTTCATGTGCTTTAAAGGCGAGTCCAATCTATCTCTTGAAATCTGTTTCTTGCAATTCTGTCTTGCATTCAGATCCTCTTCTTTGCCTTACCTCAACATATTTTTGGACGTTAGTTTTCATTTATAACTCTGCAGGTTTGTGAATTGCAGTGACCCTGAGCTCCATTTTTTAAGTTGCTCTTTTGTGAGCTGGCCTCAAAACTGCAGGATTGCTTCAGGCCCTATTTTGGCTCTGGCGAGGCGGGCTGAGCCTTTTTTTAATTCTTATTCTTAATGGGAAATTAGAGTGACATGTGCCCGTCCAAACCCCTACAACTATTCTCTCATTGTTTCCCCCTGTTCCCGTTCATCCTCCTCACAATTTGCAAAATGTGTGAAACAGAAGTTTAAATGTGCTGATTCTCTAAGTGGGGAGATTCTAAGTAACGTGGCTGGAATGATGAACAGGAGCACCAGGAGAGGATAAATGAGGTGCATTTTAGACACATCTCCCGATCACATGGTGTACAGTCCTCTGGGTTTTCCATGCATGTTTTAGCTGTAGGAAGATTCCTTGAACCTGCAGATTTGGGACCCATTGAATGGGTACCAGGTAGTATTACTTTAAAGGGTGTGCATTTCCTCACCCAACCCCACATTTCTCTTAGTGCGAACAGTTTCCAGCCTTATGTCTCATCCTGCTGTGGGTCTAGATGTGTTCAATCCATGTTGCATCACCGTCCCTGAGGAAAAGTTGTAAGAGGTTTTCTCTGTCTCTCTGTCATTTATTTTTTTCAATTTATTACTATGTTGTTTACAGCTGATTTTCAAAGCTCTGTTTCTTGCTGCTGTACATCTACTTGATTCACGTACAGAGAGACATCAATAATTTCTTTTTCAGATTCTTACCAGTCATAGATATTCTTTTCCGGTGACTTGAGTGTGCTGAGTGCAGTTCTTTTAGTTACCGTGTAGGCCTTGTTGATTATCAGTTTGGTATTTGGAATGGTATCTTTGCTAATTTCAACCTCCTGGATGATGCCTCACCCCTCCCCACCTTTCCCGTTTAGCAGCCTTACACGTGTTTTCTACATATTTATGTCACTTAGAATGATCATACGTAACTCCTCCGGAGTTGTTACAACTGGCCATATTTCATTGATTTCCAGGCTGAGTAATATTCCACTCTACATAAGTACCACATCTCTATCCATTTTTTCCCTCCAGAGACATTTAAGTTATATCCTAGTCGAGGATCTTTTAAACAGAGAGGCAGTAAACATTGGGGTGCCTGTGTCCTCTCGATTTTTGTTTTTCCCAAGATATACGCCCATGAGTGCAAGTGCCCTATGCTCTGTAGCTCATTTTTTAGATGCTTTAGTAAACACAATACAGTTCTCCAGAATGGCCGTTGGCAATATACATTTCCACTATAAGCCTCACAGGGCTCCCTCCTCTCCTTGCCCTGTCCTGCATTTCTGGCGTTTACACTTTATGAGGATGGCTCTTCTGACTGATGCGAAGTGATATCTTTTGTAGTATTGATTTCCAGTGCCCACCTGTTTGGTTGGCTAAAAAAGTGTATGCCCTTTTCTTGAATATATACAGAAAAAAACGCATACAGCCTTTTTGGCCAACTGCAATGTCGGCAATGTTCAGCCCCTTTTCTTGTGCTTAATGGCGAGTCCTTTCTACCTCCTCAAATCCCTTTCCTGCCATTCTCCCTTGCTTGCCAATCCTTTTCTCTGACTTTCCTCAAGACATTTTTCAGTGATAGATATTTTCAACTCTGCAGTTTCGTGAATTTTACTGCCCCTGAGTTCCATTGTTCAACTTGTGTTTATGGGAACTGGCCACAAAGCAGTGGGATTTCCTCAAGCCCTATACTGTTTCCATGGGCAACCCTAGCCTTTGGTCAATTCATCTTCCTGATTGGAAATTAGAGTGACATGTGCCTGTCTGAACACCTAGGACTTGTCTCTCATTGTTCCTCATCCTTCCGCTTCATCCTCTGGACAAATTCCAAACTGTACGCAACAGGATGTTGACAGTGTTGACATCTCCAAGTGGGGAGACTGTTAGTAAAGACGCTGGAGGGGTGAACCCGAGCACCAGGAGATGAGGAGATGAGATGCCTTTTCCAAACTCTTCCCGATCAGACGGTATACCATCCTCTGGATGTGACAGACATGTTTTAGCAGTAGGAAGAGTCCCATTCATGTAAGGAGAACACCAGGGCTTTTTCAAAATCAGTGTCTCCCCGAAACCCAAACTGGGGAGTTTTTTAAGCTACGGCTACACATATGTTCATTAAGGGCCTTGGGAAGTAGGCAGAGTCCAAACTTTAGATGACTGAAGTCTTCAGGGTCAGAAGCACTCACCACCGGCTTCCCTTAGGTTACACTTTAACTGTCATTGATAGATGATGTCAATAAAAATATCTATTCTTTTTCCGATTATTTCCCCTTATAGGTTATTGCACAATATTGAGTGTAGTTCCCTGTGCTATACAGTAGTTCCTTGTTGATGATCTATTTTATACATAGCAGTGTGTATGTGTTAATTCCAAACTGTTAATTTATCCCTCCTCCCACCTTTCCCCTTTGGTAATAATAAATTATAAGATTTTATACTTCTCAGAAATGGGGGACCTGAAAGAGAGGTATCATTTTCAATGGAAAAGCATTTAAAACAAGATTGAAGCTTTAACCAAGATTATTAGATGTACATCCTTGGAAAGAAATCACTTCATTTCTCTAATATTGACCTGACAAATAGGACAAACCTTCTCACTGAACTTGCTTATAATAAAGTGATGGAAATATCAAATGGAAGTGTTAGAAACATCTTATTTTACCCGAGCCTTATAAACTGTTCTATGTTAACTACAGTTTGGCTCACACATCTGTTCATTGAAGTTACAATAGTCTCAATTTCTGTTACTGATCCTCCAGAGTGGACCCCAACAAGGGTCCCCCTGCCCAGTGTCATTGGGGCCAACAGATCGAGACTGAGTTTGGTTCCCAAGCAAAGGAAACTTTATATTTTCATCAGAGAATGGAGAGGTGAGAGCATGCACTACCCCGTGGGCTGTGGGCTGGGCTGCTGTGTAGAGATCCTGTCAGAGTCAGTGGGAGGGAGGGGGCGGAGCTCTCAAGGGCCGGGTTGGCTGCAGCTCAGGCTCTATATCTCGGAGTCTGCACTGGGCCCCAGGAGCTGAGGTGTCGACCCAGCCATTCTGCACCAGGAAATCTGGTCTGAAGTGCCGGGTGTGGAACCTCTGCATGCGGGACCCTAGGAGCACGTGAAATTAGACAAAGCACAAAGGATAAAAAAGGTCAGACTTGACTTTATTGCCCAGATTCTATTTTTATCTCCCAGGGATTTTTAATGGGCTTTGCTGGGGACAAACCCCTCCTCTGCCTTTTGTCCCGTTCCTCATTCTTGGAGTGCTGAGGGTGCAGACCCTTCTTCTGTAACTGCTGAGTGCTGAGTTGGGAGCCCTCATACCAGGGGACGAGGGTCAGAACTTCTCCCCAGCAGCCTCCAGGTGACGTTGATTGACCCCAGGACCCCTGCCTCCCTGCTCGTCCGCCTGAGCACCAGCATTGGAAGTGTTATAGATTCTAATGACCTTTAAGGGTCCAGGAAAGAGATGTGCAGAGACGCTGTGGGGGCCGGTTTCACCCCGCCCCACATTTGTTCGGCCACCTTAGGCTGACCGTTTCTGCCAGCCTAGATGCTCTGACCAGTAGTCTGCTCTTTCTTCAATTAGGCCCCTGAATTAACATAAAATCAGCACCAGGTGTCAGAGCCCTGCCCGCTCAACTCCCAGACAGTCCAGGGTCAGTGGTGATCAAGGACCATGATGGCCACTGAGTCAACAGCCTTTTGAAGTAAACAGGAGTCCAGCCGGTCTTATTGGCCACCATCATCACGGTGTCTGTAGGCTTTTCTATGGTGACAGTGTGATATACGGTTCCCCCGCCAAGATTATTAGCTCCCCTCCGGGTGCAGGAAGTCCTGCAAGCAGTAGTCTACTCCTTCGGGACACACTATTGTTGTTTTATGAGAGAAACTCCAGGTCAAGTGATGTTCACATGAGTCGTCATGGTGCCCTGTTGCCTCCGGTTATCTCTCTGGATGTTGGAGTTGGAGGGCCTCCTCACTCGAGGTCGGTGTGCCCACGGAGCGAACCCTGCAACTTCAGGGCATGGTTGGTGATTAGGATCACCACGTAGGGTCCTTTTCCCTTAGGAGGGAGGTGGCCTTTTGGGCTGCTGATTTCCAGGTTTTTAGATACCGCCAGTATCTTGGCCAGATGTGGCAGTGGGCCAAGCCCCTTGGTGACTGTAGTTTATCCTACCTGGATGGCATTCTTGCGTTGTTCCATTTCAAGTGGTCCCAGTTTTTGCACTAATTCTCCAATGGCGATTCACCTTTCACCGGGAATGGAAAGGTCAAAGGGTTTAGCTCAATTAGGGAGTTCCAGGGCAAGGGTCTGAATTGACTGCTCTTTCCATTCTTGAAAGGCCACTTCTGGATTCTGTTCAAAAGGATCATCATCTTTTCCTTTCAGTGTTTCATATAGAGGCCCAGCTAGTAGACTGTAGTTAGGGATCCAGAAGCAGCAAACCCTGGCCTCCCCAGGAACCCCTAAGCTGTCTTCTAGTTTTAGAAAGGGGTAAGGCTGCAAATGGTTTCTTCCCTTTCCTGGGATGGGCTTCTCTGACCTTGTGTGAGAATGAAGCCCAGGCAGGTCACCGCAGTCTGTGATATTTGAGCTTTTTCTTGGACAACTTCTATCCTTTATTGGCTTGGTAGTTCAGAGGCCTCCTTAGTAGGGCTGGCGATCAGAATGTCGTCTGCATATTGAAGGAGGGTTTCCTTTTCCAGAGGTAGAACTTTTCGGTCGTTAGCTAAGCTTTCCCCAAAGATGGTGTGGGAATTTTTGAACCCTTGGGGCAAGACGGCCCGGAAGTATTGTTTTAGTTGTATGTTGAGTCCTGCCACTCACAAGCCAAAATTTCTTGTGACTCTGGGACTAATGGAATACAAAAGAAGGCATCATTGAAGACTAATACAGAATACCATGTCCTGGTGGTTGGTAGAATGACCAGCAGGGTGTAGGAATCAGGAGCAACTGGAGGTATATCCTCGGTGGCTTCACTGACTGTCCTGACATCCTTTACCAGGTCCCCAGCAGCCCATGGGGCTCTCGTGGTCAGGCCAATCCCAGGATATGGAGCTCTCCTGGGCAGGTACCCCACCCCCAACCCAGCCCACGGGGCTCTCATGGTCAGGCCCCTCCCAGGATACAGAGCTACCCTTGCAGGTACCGTGGCAGGGCTGGGCACACAGGAACCGTGCACATAGCCCTCATTGAAGAGCACCCCCAGCTCACCTGTCGCTCAGAGCTGACACAGAGCACCTCAGAGCAGGACTTGAACTAACAAACAGCAGCTCCGACAGGTCTGTGACCCTGGGCATCACTCTGTGTGGCCTCCCTCCACCTGGTCTTCCAGAGACTTCCACTGCACCCAGGGCACCAGGCCTCTGTCTCCAACCACCACCCACCCCTCCTCTCCCTGACTCCTGGGTTCCTCTCATTAGGAGAGGGTTTTCTTGAAGTTGTCTCCCACTCATGGGCCAGATAAAATGATTAGAAAACAAGCCAAAGCTGCAGCCCCTTGTCTATCCTGACTCTCAGGAGCCCACACCTGTTCCTTGGACCTGGCCGGTTCAGCAAGTTCCATTTTCTGCAACTGTGAGCCCCTGAGGGGTGATGATTGGCTACCTGGGCAGCCTTACCATGCTGGCCAGCCCTCCCCAGGTGTGCCTGGGTTGAGATCAATATAAATACCACTCCAGGCAGCAAAAGCCCCTGCAGCTGTGCCTGACGCCATTTTCTCTGCCCTGTCAGCAGTCTCGGGGCTGGGCTGGTGGGAGGGAGTGAGAGGCCACGGCTTTGTGGGTGGCCCAGTGTGAGTGGGGCTCTGCTGGACTTTCTGCAGCAGATGCCAGGCTGCCACCTGCTAAAGAAGAGGATGTGTCACCCATACCTGCTGCTGGAATTTCTCCCTGGGCAGAGGTGAGGAAGGAAAAAAGCAGTGGGGGCAGGGACAGGACGGGTATCTCAGGCAGGGAAATGGAAATCTTCCAGAAGAGCACCCAGGGCCAGGACCATCCTGGCTGGCCTGCAGGCACCAAGTCAGCTGGCATGCTGTCACTCGTGTGGCTCCATGGCCCTTCCTCTAGGCTTTCAAGTCCTTGTATATATTCAGGTGTTTTACCTGGGAAGGGTGGGAACAGTTCAGCAGCAAGTGGCCTGGGGCTCAGCTCACGTTTACTCACAGATGCCTCGGCACGGTGCCCCAGCTTTGCAATGAGGACGCTTGTTGTGTGGGGGCTGCTGGCTGAATGGGAGACGATTCCCCACCACTGACCAACTTCAGAATTGTTTACAACTGGAGCAAGTGCCCTGATACGGTTTTCCTCTGAGTAACTGGTGGGTTCTGTTTTTTTTTTTCTCTTTTTCGTTTTTGGTTCAAGGTAGATTTTATTCCTCTTTTTTGTATTTACAGATATAAGCATGGAAATAATTTATTCATATAAATACATGTATGTGAAGGGAATAATTGTTTTTTCTGTTTTATTTTTTAAATTTTATTTCTTTTTAATTTTGAATTTTATTTTATATTTTTATACAGCAGGTTCTCATTGGTTATCTATTTTATACATATAAATGTTTACATGCCAATCCCAATCTCTCAACTCCTCCCACCACCACCCCTCCAAGAGCTTTCCCCCCTTGTTGTCCATACGATTGTTGTCTACATCTGTTGCTCTATTTATGCCTTGCAAAACGGTTAATCTGTACAGTTTTTCTAGGTTCCACATATATGCATGAATATACAAGATTTGTTTTTCTCTTTCTGACTTACTTCACTCTGTAGGACAGTCTCTAGATCCATCGACGTCTCTACAAATGACCCAATTTCATTCCTTTCATGGCTTAGTAATATTCCATTTTATATATGTACCACAGCTTTATGCATTCGTCTGTCTGTGGGCATTTAGGTTGCTTCCATTACCTCGATATTGTAAATAGTGATGCAATGAACATTGCGGTGAATGTCTCTTTTTGATTTATGGTTTTGTCTGAGTATATGTCCAGTCCTGGGATTGCTGTATCATATGGTAATTCTATTATTAGTTTCTTAAGAAACTCCATATTGTTCTCCATAGTGACTGTATCAATTTATATTCCCAACAATAGTGGAAGAGTGTTCCTTTTCTCCACACCCTTTCCAGCATTTGTTGTTTGTAGATTTTCAGATGATGCCCATTCTAACAGGTGTGAGGTGATACCTCATTGTTGAGTCCATTTCGTTGAGCAACGGGTAGGTCTTGTCTATTACATATTTGGCTTATGGAACGGTATCTGTGCTAATTTCAAACTCTGGTTTTATGCAGCACCCCAACTCACCTTTCCCCTTAAGCAAGCATAAGTTGGTTTTCTAAACTTGAGACCCTGTTCTGTTTTGTAATTCAGTTCATGTGTAGCCAAGTTTACATTCCGTGCATTAGTGATACCTTATGATGTTTCTTTTTCTGTGTGACTTATTTCACTTAGAATCATCATGCCTCAATCCACTCATTATGCTGGTACAGGCCTGGTGACACAGATTTCATTGCTGAGTGGTATTCTGTTGTACATAAGTACCGCAACTTCTTTATCAATTATTTGTTCTCTGGGATATTTAACTTGTACTGTAGAAGAGGCTCCTGTAAACAGAGCCGTTGTAAATTTTGGGGTGGCTGTGTCTTTTTGATTTTAATTTCCCTAAGCTATAGGACCATAAGTGGAAATGCCCTAGATTCTGTTGCTTTGTTTTTCAGATGTATCAGGAAACACCATACACTTCTCCAGAGTGGCTGTTGGCAATGTACATCCCGCCCATAAGCATAACAAGGCTCCTTTTTCCCCATGGCCTGTCTTGCCTTTCTGGATTTTACACTTTTCTCAGTGGCCCTTTAGACCGGGGGGAAGTGACACTTCATAGTAGTTCGGATTTCCATTGCAAGCTTGCTTGGTTTGCCAAAAAGGGCGTATGTGTTTTTTCCTGAATATATTCAGGAACAAACTCATACGCCCTTTGTTGCCAAGTGCATCATTGTCGATGTTCTGCCTCTTTTCCTATGCTTTAAATGCAAATCCAGTCTACCTCCTGAAATCGGTTTCCTGCAATTCTGCCCCGCTTTCAAGTCCTCTTCGCAGCCTTACTTCAATATATTTTTGGACGTTATCTGTCATTTATAACTCTGCAGGTTTGTGAATTACAGGGCCCCTGAGCTCCTTTCTTCAACTCGCTTTCTTGTGAGCTGGCCGCAAACCCGCAAGACTGCTTCAGGCCCTAATCTGCTTCTGGCAGGGCACGCTGAGCCTTTGGTTAATTCCTCTTCCTGGTGGGAAATGAGTGTTAAATATGCCCGTCCAGACACTTACCTCACTCTCAACCCCTTGGTGATGTGGGTCCTCTGGTTTGTGGCCACTTTTGCTGGGTTCCTCACCTTTCAATGATGTGGCCCCACTAGTGTGAGGACACTCCTGCTTGGTTCTCATCCACGTGGTTATGTGGACCCCCTGGTGAGAGTCTGTTCCTGGCTTTGTTCCTCACCCACCTGTGAGGGAGACCCTCTGCTGATAGGTCACTCCTGCATGGCTGGCACACATTGCCTTGGTGAAGTCAGCCGTGTGGTGGCAGTTGGAGCATGCTGGGAATCTCTTCCCCCGGTGATGAGGGTCCTCTTGCGTCAGGCCCTAACTGCTGGGCTCACCAACTTTTCTTAGGGAGCCCAGTGATGCTTTGGCACTCCTCTTAGGATCCCATCTCCATGGGGATGTGGGCCTTCTGCTCTGAGGTCCCAACGGCTGGGTTGTTCACATTTTCATGATGTGGGCTCTCTGGTGTTAGTTCACAGAAGCCTGGATCCCATAGCCTCTGTGCTCTTGGCTGCCTGCTGGGAGGTTCCAACTGCTGGATTCCTCACTTTTTTAATTTTTTGGGCCCTCTGTTGTGAGGATCCTCCTGCCTGCCTCACTCCCAGCCCCTTCGTGATGTGTGTCGTCTGGTTTGAGGCCACATGTGCTGGGTTCCTCACCTTTCGATGATGTGGGACCAATGGTCTTAGGAGACTCCTGCCTGGTTCACATCCCCTTGGTGATGTGGGCCCTCTGTTGAGAGTCTGATCCCGGCTGGGTTCCTCACCCATCTGTGAGGTAGGCCGTCTGATGTGAGGTCACTCTTGCCTGGCTTGCTCACCTCGCCTTGTGGACATGAGCCCTCTGGTGGCACTTGGAGCCTGCTGGGAGCCTCCTCTCCTCGGTGATGAGGGCCCTCTGGCATCAGGCCCTAACTGCTGGGCTCCCTACATTTTGTGATGTGCGCCCAGTGGTGCGAGGACACTCCAGCCAGGTTCACATCCCCATTGGGGTGTGGGCCTTCTGCTCTGAGGTCCCAAAGCCTGGGTTGCTCACAGTTTCATGATGTGGGCTCTCTGCTGTTAGTTCACTCCTGCCTGCATCCCATAGCTTCTGTGCTCTGGGCCGCCTGCTGGGAGGTTCCAACTGCTGGATTCCTCACCTTTCTTATTCTTTGGGCCCTCTGTTTTTAGGCTACTCCTGCCTGCCTCACTCCCATTCCCTTTGTGATATGTGTCCTCTGATTTGAGGCCACATGTGCTGGGTTCCGCACCTTTCGATGATGTGACCCCACTGGAGGGAAGACAGTCCTGACTGGTTCCCATCCCCTTGCTGATGTGGGCCCTCAGGTGAGAGTCTGATCCTGGCTGGGTTCCTCACCCTTCTGTGAGGTGGGCCCTCTGCTGTGAGGTCAATCATGCCTGTCTGGCACACGTCACCTTGGCGACGTGGGCCCTCTGGTGGCAGTTGGAGTGTGCTGGGATCCTCCTCCCCTCGGTGATGAGGGCCCTCTTGCCTTAGGCCATAACTGCTGGGCTCCCCACATTTTCTGATGTGCGCCAAGTGAGTGAGGAGACTCTTGCCAGGTTCCCATCCCCATGGCGATATGGGCCTTCTGCTCTGAGGTCAAAACGGCTGGCTTGCTCACAGTACCATGATGTGGGCCCTCTGCTGTGAGTTCACTCCGGCAAGGATCCCTTATCATCGGTGCTCTGAGCCGCCTGCTGGGAGGTTCCAACTGCTGGATTCCTCAACTTTTTTATTCTATGTGCCCTCTGTTGTGAGGCTCCTCCTGCCTGCCTCACTGCCAGCCCCTTGGTGATGACTGTCCTATGGCTTGAGGCCACATGTGCTGCGTTCCTCACCTTTCGATGATGTGACCCCACTCGTGTGAGGACACTCCTGCCTGGTTCCCATCCCCTTGGTGAGGTGGGCCCTCTGGCGAGAGTCTAATCCTGGCTGGGTTCCTCAACGTTCTGTGAGGTAGGCCCTCTGCTGTGAGGTCACTCCTGCCTGGCTGGCACACGTCACCTTGGAGACGTGAGCCCTCTGGTGGCAGTTGGAGCGTGCAGGGCGCCTCCTCCTCTCGGTGATGACGGCCCTCTGGCGTCAGGCCCTAAATGGTGGGCTCCCCACATTTTCTGATGTGCGCCCAGTGGTGCGAGGACACTCCAGCCAGGTTCCCATTCCCATGGGGATGTGGTCCTTCTGCGCTGAGGTCTCAACTCCTGGGTTGCTCACAGTTTTGTGATGTGGGCCCTCTGCTGTGAGTTCACTGTGGCCTGGATCCCATAGCCTCGGTGTTCTGGGCCGCCTGCTGGAAGGTCTAAATGCTGGAATCCACACGTTTTTTATATTATGTGCCCTGTGTTGTGAGGCTACTCCTGCCTGCCTCACTCCAAGGCCCTTGGTGATGTGGGTCCTCTGGTTTGAGGACACATGTGCTGGGTTCCTCACCTTAAGATGATGAGGCCCCACTGGTGTGAGGATAATCCTGACTGGGTCCCATCCCCTTTGTGATGTGGGCCCTCTGGTGAGAGTCTGATCCTGGCTGGGTTCCTCACCCATCTGTGAGGTGGGCCCTCTACTATCAGGTAACTCTTGCCTGGGTTGCTCACCTCGCCTTGTTGACATGAGCCTTCTGGTGGCAATTGGACCCTGCTGGGAGCCTCCTCAGCTCTGTGATGAGGGCCCTCTGATGTCAGGCCCTAACTGCTGGGCTCCCCAACTTTTCTTAGTGAGCCCAGTGTTGCTCAAGCACTCCTCTTAGGTTCCCATCCCCATGGGGATGTGGGCCTTCTGCTCTGAGGTTCCAACGGCTGGGTTGATCACAATTTCATGATGTGGGCTCTCTGGTGTTAGTTCACTGTGGCCTGGATCCCATAGCCTCTGTGGTCTTGGCTGCCTGCTGGGAGGTTCCAACTGCTCGATTCCTCAACTTTTGTATTCTATGGGTCCTGTGTTGTGATGCTCCTCCTGCCTGCCTCACTCACAACCCCTTCGTGATGTGGGTCTTCTGGTTTGAGGCCACATGTGCTGGGTTAGGCAACTTTCAATGATGTGGCCCCACTGGTGTGAGGACACTCCTGCCTGGTTCCCATCCCCTTGGTGATGTGGGCCTTCTGGTGACAGTCTTATCCTGGCTGGGTTCCTCACTCTTCTGTGAGGTAGGCCCTCTGCTGTGAGGTCAATCCTGCCTGACTTGCACACATCACCTTGGCGGCGTGGGCCCTCTGTTGGCACATGGAACCTGCTGGGAGCCTCCTGCCCTCGGTGATGATGGCCCTCTAGCATCAGGCTCTAACTGCTGGGCTCCCCACGTTTTCTGATGTGAGCCCAGTGATGCCAGGACACTCCTGTCAGGTTCCCATCCCCATGGGGATGTGGGCTTTCTGTTCTGAGGTCCCAATGCCTGGGTTGCTCACAGTTTCATGATGTGGGCTCTCTGGTGTTAGTTAACTCCTGCCTGCATCCCATAGCTTCTGTGCTCTCGGCCGCCTGCTGGGAGGTTCCAAATGCTGGATTCCTCACTTTTTTTATTCTTTGGGCCCTCTGTTTTTAGGCTACTCCTACCTGCCTCACTCCCATCCCCTTTGTGATGTATGTCCTCTGATATGAGGCCACATGTGCTGGGTTCCTCACCTTTCGATGATGTGGCCCCACTGGTGGGAGGACAGTCCTGACTGGTTCCCATCCCCTTGGTGTTGTGGGCCCTCTGGTGAGAGTCTCATCCTGCCTCGGTTCCTCACCCTTCTGTGAGATAGGTCCTCTGCTGTGAGGTCACTACTGCCTGGCTGGTGCATGCCACCTTGTAGACGTGGGCCCTCTGTTGGCAGTTGGAACCTGCTGGGAGTCTCCTCCCCTCAGTTATGAGGGCCCCCTGGCATCAGGCCCTAACTGCTGGGCTCCTAACATTTTCTGATATGTGCTAAGTGGTGTGAAGCCACTCCTGCCAGGTTCCCATCCCAATGGGGATGTGGGCCTTCTGTTCTGAGGTCCCAACAGCTGGGCTGCTCACAGGTTCATGATGTGGGCCCTCTGCTGTGAGTTCACTGCGGCCTGGATCCCATAGCCTCGGTGCTCTGGGCCACTTGCTGGGAGGTTCCAACTGCTGGATTCCTCAACTTTTATATTCTATGGACCCTGTGTTGTGAGGCCAGTCCTGCCAGCCTCATTCCAAACCCCTTGGTGATGTGGTTCCTCTGGTTTGAGGACACATGTGCTGGGATCCTCACCTTTCGATGATGTTGTCCCACTGGTGTGGGGACACTCCTGCCTGGTTCCCATCCCCTTGGTGATGTGGGCCCTCTGGTGAGAGTCTGATCCTGGCTGTGTTCCTCACCCTTCTGTGAGGTGGGCCCTCTGCTGTGAGGTCACTCCTGCCAGGCTGGCACACATCGCCTTGGCGACGTTGGCCCTCTGGTGGCAGCTGGAGCCTGCTGGGAGCCTCCTCCTCTCGGTGATGAGTGCCCTCTAGCGTCAGGCCCTAACTTCTGAGCACCCCACGTTTTCTGATGTGAGCCCAGTGATGCCAGGACACTCCTGTCATGTTCCCATCACCATGGGGATGTGGGCCTTCTGCTCTGAGGTCCCAATGTCTGGGTTGCTCACAGTTTCATGATGTGGGCTGTCTGGTGTTAGTTCACTCTGGCCTGGTTCCTCTAGCCTCTGTGCTCTGGGCCGCCTGCTGGGAGGTTCCAACTGCTGGATTCCTCACCTTTCTTATTTTTGGGCCCTCTGTTATGAGGCTCCTCCTGCCTGCCTCACTCCCAGCCCCTTGGTGATGGGTGTCCTATGGTTTGAAGCCACATGTTCTGGGTTCCTCACCTTTAGATGATGTGGCCCTACTCATGTGAGGACACTCCTGCCTGGTTCCAATCCATTTGGTGATGTGGGCCCTCTGGTGCGAGTCTGATCCTGACTGGGTTCGTCACACTTCTCTGAGGTGGGCCCTCTGCTGTGAGGTCATTCGTGCCTGGTTGGCACACATCGCCTTGGCGACGTCAGCCCTCTGGTGGCAGTTGGAGCCTGCTGGGAGCCTCCTTCCCTTGGTGATGAGGGTCCTCTGGCGTCAGGCCCTAACTGCTGGTCGCCCAAAATTTTCTGATACGTTCTCAGTGGTGCGAGGACACTCCTACCAGAATTCCATCCCCATGGGGATGTGGGCCTCCTGCTCTGAGGTCCCAATGACTGGGTTGCTCAGTTTCATGACATGGGCCCTCTTCTGTGAGTTCACTGTGGCCTGGATCCCATAGTCTCGGTGCTCTGGGCCGCCTGCTGGGAGGTTCCAACTGCTGGATTCCTCACTTTTTTATTCTATGTGCCCAGTGTTGTGAGGCTACTCCTGCCTGCCTCACTCCGAGGTCCTTGGTGATGTGGGTCCTCTGGTTTGAGGACACATGTGCTGAGTACCTCAGCTTTCGATGATGTGGCCCCACTGATGTGAAGACACTCCTGCCTGGTTCCCATCCCCTTGGTGATGTGGGCCCTCTGGTGAGAGTCTGATGTTGGCTGGGTTTCTCACCCTTCTGTGAGGTGGGACCTCTGCTGTGAGGTAACTCCTGCCTGGCATGCTAACGTTGCCTTGGCAATGTGAGCCCTCAGGTGGCAGTTGGAGCCTGCTGGGAATCTCCTCCCCTCAGTTATGAGAGCTCTGGATAAAACACATATGCTCTTTTTTGCCAAGTGCATTATTTTCCAAGTTCTGTCTCTTTTCCTATGCTTTAAGAGCTACTCCCGTGTATGTTCTGAAATCAATATCCAGCAATTCTGCCCCGCATTCAAGTCCTCTTCGCAGCCTTACTTCAGCATAATTTTGGATGATAGCTGTCATTTATAACTCCGCAGGTTTCTGAATTACAGTGCCCCTGAGCTCCTTTCTTCAACTCGCTTTCTTGTGAGCTGGCCGCAACACCGCAGGATCTCCTCAGGCCCTAATTTAGTTCCAGCATGGCACGCGGAGCCTTTGGTTCATTTATCTTCCTGGTGGGAAATGAGAGTTAAATTTGCCGTCCAGACACCGACAGATAGTCTCCCAATGCTTCTCCTTATTCCTGTTCATCTTCCGAAGAAATTGCAAACTGGGCCAAACAGGAGGTTAAAGGCACTGACTCTCCAAGTGGGGAGAGTGTTAGTAAAGCGTCTGGAATGTTGCACCCGAGTACCAGGGGACGAAAACTGAGACACATTTGAACACGTTTCCCGATCACACGGTGGATCATACTCTGGGTTCCACATGCATGTTTTAGCTGAAGGAAGAATCTCTTAAACGTGGAGAGTTGAGACCCATGGAATGGGTATCATGCAATATGACTTCAAAGGGTCTGCATTTGCTCACCGAACCTCACCAATCCTATCACTGCTGCGTTTATGCCGCTGTACACACGCTTCATTCTCTTTCGGAGACATATAAATCCATAGGTTTTAAGATTCTTACTAGTCAGGTATATTCTTAGGCGTTTAATATGGGGTGTTGAGTCCACTTCGTTGAGCAAGGAGTAGCTCTTGTCTATACCATATTTGGCTTAAGGAACTTTATCTGTGCTCATTTCAATCTCTGGTTTTATGCAGCACCCCAACTCACCATTCCCGTTAAGGAAGCAAAAGTTGGTTTTCTTAATTGGAGACCCTGTTCTGTTTTGTAATCCAGTTCCTGTGTAGCCAAGTTTACATTCCGTGTATTAGTGATATCTTATGATGTTTCTTTTTCTGTGTGACTTATTTCACTTAGAATCATCATACCTGAATCCACTCATTATGCTGCTATGGGCCTGATGACATAGATTTCATTGCTTAGTGATATTGCATTGTACGTAAGTACCACAACTTCTTTATCCATTTTTCGCTTTCTGTGATATTGAACTTGTACCGTAAACGAGGTTCTTGTAAACAGAGCCGTCCCAAACTTTGGGGTGGCTGTGTCTTTTTGATTTTAATTTCCCTAAGCTATAGGACCATAAGTGGAAGTGCCCTAGGCTCTGTTGCTTTGTTTTTTGGATGTTTCAGGAAACACCATACACTTCTCCAGAGTGGCTGCTGGCAATTTACATCCCGCCCATCAGCATAACAAGGCTCCCAGTTCTCCATGGCCTGTCCTGCCTTTCTGGATTTTACACTTCTTTCGCAAGGCCCTTTTGACCGGGGGGCAGTGAGACTTCATTGTAGTGCAGATTTCCTTTGCAAGCTTGCTTGGTTGGCCAAAAAGGGCGTATGCGTTTTTTCCTGAATATATTCAGGAAAAAACGCATACGCCCTTTTTGGCCAAGTGCATTATTGTGGACGTTCTGCCTCTTTTCCTATGCTTTAAATTCAATTCCAGTCTACCTCCTGAAATCGGTTTCCTGCAATTCTGCCCGCTTTCAACTCCTCTTGGCAGCCTTACTTAAATATATTTTTGGAAGATAGCTGTCATTTATAACTCTGCAGGTTTGTGAATTACAGT
Source organism: Leucopleurus acutus (assembly GCF_964270905.1). Classification (NCBI taxonomy): domain Eukaryota; kingdom Metazoa; phylum Chordata; class Mammalia; order Artiodactyla; family Delphinidae; genus Leucopleurus; species Leucopleurus acutus. The sequence continues at coordinate 1,315,889 of NW_028139221.1, read as the reverse complement.
GCCCCTGAGCTCCTTTCTTCAACTCGCTTTCTTGTGAGCTGGCCGCAACACCGCAGGATTGCTTCAGGCCCTAGTTTGGTTCCGGCATGGCATGCTGAGCCTTTGGTTAATTCCTCTTCCTGGTGGGAAATGAGAGTTAAATTTGCCCGTCCAGACACCTCCACCTAGTCTCTCATTGGTTCTCCCTATTCCTGTTCATTTTCCACAGAAATTGCAAACTGGGCCAAACAGGAGGTTAAAGGCACTGACTCTCCAAGTGGGGAGAGTGTTAGTAAAGCGTCTGGAATGTTGCACCCGAGTACCAGGGGACGAAAACTGAGACACATTTGAACACGTTTTCCGATCACACGGTGGATCATACTCTGGGTTCCACATAAATGTTTTAGCTGAAGGAAGAATCCCTTAAACAGGGAGACTTGAGACCCATGGAATGGGTACCATGCAATATGACTTCAAAGGGTCTGCATTTGCTCACCGAACCTCACCAATCCTATCACTGCTGCGTTTATGCCGCTGTACACACGCTTGATTCTCTTTCGGAGACATATAAATCCATAGGTTTTAAGATTCTTACTAGTCAGGAAGATTCTTACTAGTCAGGTATAGTCTTAGGCGTTTAATATGGGGTGTTGAGTCCACTTCGTTGAGCAAGGAGTAGCTCTTGTCTATTACATATTTGGCTTATGGAACGGTATCTGTGCTAATTTCAATCTCTGGTTTTATGCAGCACCCCAACTCACCTTTCCCCTTAAGCAAGCATAAGTTGGTTTTCTACATTTGACACCCTGTTCTGTTTTGTAATTCAGTTCTTGTGTAGCCAAGTTTACATTCCGTGTAGTAGTGATATCTTATGATGTTCCTTTTTCCGTGTGACTTATTTCACTTAGAATCATCGTACCTGAATCCACTCATTATGATGCTACGGGCCTGATGACATAGATTTCATTGCTGAGTGATATTGCATTGTACGTAAGTACCACAACTTCTTTATCCATTTTTCGCTTTCTGTGATATTGAACTTGTACCGTAAACGAGGTTCTTGTAAACAGAGCCGTCCCAAACTTTGGGGTGGCTGTGTCTTTTTGATTTTAATTTCCCTAAGCTATAGGACCATAAGTGGAAGTGCCCTAGGCTCTGTTGCTTTGTTTTTTGGATGTTTCAGGAAACACCATACACTTCTCCAGAGTGGCTGCTGGCAATTTACATCCCGCCCATCAGCATAACAAGGCTCCCAGTTCTCCATGGCCTGTCCTGCCTTTCTGGATTTTACACTTTTTTCAGATGGCCCTTTTGACCGGGGGGCAGTGAGACTTCATTGTAGTGCAGATTTCCTTTGCAAGCTTGCTTGGTTGGCCAAAAAGTGCGTATGCGTTTTTTCCTGAATATATTCAGGAAAAAACGCATACGCCCTTTTTGGCCAAGTGCATCATTGTGGACGTTCTGCCTCTTTTCCTATGCTTTACATGCAATTCCAGTCTACCTCCTGAAATCGGTTTCCTGCAATTCTGCCCGCTTTCAACTCCTCTTGGCAGCCTTACTTCAATATATTTTTGGAAGATAGCTGTCCTTTATAACTCTGCAGGTTTGTGAATTACAGTGCCCCTGAGCTCCTTTCTTCAACTCGCTTTCTTGTGAGCTGGCCACAACACCGCAGGATTGCTGCAGGCCCTAGTTTGGTTCTGGCACGGCATGCTGAGCCTTTGGTTAATTCCTCTTCCTGGTGGGAAATGAGAGTTAAATTTGCCCGTCCAGACACCTCCACCTAGTCTCTCATTGGTTCTCCCTATTCCTGTTCATTTTCCACAGAAATTGCAAACGGGGCCAAACAGGATGTTAAAGGCACTGACTCTCCAAGTGGGGAGAGTGTTAGTAAAGCGTCTGGAATGTTGCACCCGAGTACCAGGGGACTAAAACTGAGACACATTTGAACACGTTTTCCGACCACACGGTGGATCATACTCTGGGTTCCACATGCATGTTTTAGCTGAAGGAAGAATCCCTTAAACATGGAGAGTTGAGACCCATGGAATGGGTACCATGCAATATGACTTCAAAGGGTCTGCATTTGCTCACCGAACCTCACCAATCCTATCACTGCTGCGTTTATGCCGCTGTACACACGCTTGATTCTCTTTCGGAGACATATAAATCCATAGGTTTTAAGATTCTTACTAGTCAGGTAGATTCTTACTAGTCAGGTATATTCTTAGGCGTTTAATATGGGGTGTTGAGTCCACTTCGTTGAGCAAGGAGTAGCTCTTGTCTATTACATATTTGGCTTATGGAACGGTATCTGTGCTCATTTCAATCTCTGGTTTTATGCAGCACCCCAACTCACCCGTCCCCTTAAGCAAGCATAAGTTGGTTTTCTACATTTGACACCCTGTTCTGTTTTGTAATTCAGTTCTTGTGTAGCCAAGTTTACATTCCGTGTATTAGTGATATCTTATGCTGTTTCTTTTTCTGTGTGACTAATTTCACTTAGAATCATCGTACCTGAATCCACTCATTATGCTGCTACGGGCCTGATGACATAGATTTCATTGCTGAGTGATATTGCATTGTACGTAAGTACCACAACTTCTTTATCCATTTTTCGCTTTCTGTGATAGTGAACTTGTACCGTAAACGAGGTTCTTGTAAACAGAGCCGTCCCAAACTTTGGGGTGGCTGTGTCTTTTTGATTTTAATTTCCCTAAGCTATAGGACCATAAGTGGAAGTGCCCTAGGCTCTGTTGCTTTGTTTTTTGGATGTTTCAGGAAACACCATACACTTCTCCAGAGTGGCTGCTGGCAATTTACATCCCGCCCATCAGCATAACTAGGCTCCCAGTTCTCCATGGCCTGTCCTGCCTTTCTGGATTTTACACTTTTTTCAGATGGCCCTTTTGACCGGGGGGAAGTGAGACTTCATTGTAGTGCAGATTTCCTTTGCAAGCTTGCTTGGTTGGCCAAAAAGGGCGTATGCGTTTTTTCCTGAATATATTCAGGAAAAAATGCATACGCCCTTTTTGGCCAAGTGCATCATTGTGGACGTTCTGCCTCTTTTCCTATGCTTTACATGCAATTCCAGTGTACCTCCTGAAATCGGTTTCCTGCAATTCTGCCCTGCTTTCAACTCCTCTTGGCAGCCTAATTCAATATATTTTTGGAAGATAGCTGTCATTTATAACTCTGCAGGTTTGTGAATTACAGTGCCCCTGAGCTCCTTTCTTCAACTCGCTTTCTTGAGAGCTGGCCGCAACACCGCAGGATTGCTTCAGGCCCTAGTTTGGTTCCGGCACGGCATGCTGAGCCTTTAGTTAATTCCTCTTCCTGGTGGGAAATGAGAGTTAAATTTGCCCGTCCGGACACCTCCACCTAATCTCTCATTGGTTCTCCCTATTCCTGTTCATCTTCCGCAGAAATTGCTAACTGGGCCAAACAGGAATTTAAAGGCACTGACTCTCGAAGTGGGGATAGTGTTAGTAAAGCATCTGGAATGTTGCACCCGAGTACCAGGGGACGAAAACTGAGACACATTTGAACACGTTTTCCGATCACACGGTGGATCATACTCTGGGTTCCACATGCATGTTTTAGCTGAAGGAAGAATCCCTTAAACAGGGAGAGTTGAGACCCATGGAATGGGTACCATGCAATATGACTTCAAAGGGTCTGCATTTGCTCACCGAACCTCACCAATCCTATCACTGCTGCGTTTATGCCGCTGTACACACGATTGATTCTCTTTCGGAGACATATACATCCATAGGTTTTAAGATTCTTACTAGTCAGGTAGATTCTTACTAGTCAGGTATAGTCTTAGGCGTTTAATATGGGGTGTTGAGTCCACTTCGTTGAGCAAGGAGTAGCTCTTGTCTATTACATATTTGGCTTATGGAACGGTATCTGTGCTAATTTCAATCTCTGGTTTTATGCAGCACCCCAACTCACCCGTCCCCTTAAGCAAGCATAAGTTGGTTTTCTACATTTGACACCCTGTTCTGTTTTGTAATTCAGTTCTTGTGTAGCCAAGTTTACATTCCGTGTATTAGTGATATCTTATGATGTTTCTTTTTCTGTGTGACTAATTTCACTTAGAATCATCGTACCTGAATCCACTCATTATGCTGCTACGGGCCTGATGACATAGATTTCATTGCTGAGTGATATTGCATTGTACGTAAGTACCACAATTTCTTTATCCATTTTTCGCTTTATGTGATATTGAACTTGTACCGTAAACGAGGTTCTTGTAAACAGAGCCGTCCCAAACGTTGGGGTGGCTGTGTCTTTTTGATTTTAATTTCCCTAAGCTATAGGACCATAAGTGGAAGTGCCCTAGGCTCTGTTGCTTTGTTTTTTGGATGTTTCAGGAAACACCATACACTTCTCCAGAGTGGCTGCTGGCAATTTACATCCCGCCCATCAGCATAACTAGGCTCCCAGTTCTCCATGGCCTGTCCTGCCTTTCTGGATTTTACACTTTTTTCAGATGGCCCTTTTGACCGGGGGGCAGTGAGACTTCATTGTAGTGCAGATTTCCTTTGCAAGCTTGCTTGGTTGGCCAAAAAGGGCGTATGCGTTTTTTCCTGAATATATTGAGGAATAAACGCATACGCCCTTTTTGGCCAAGTGCATCATTGTGGACGTTCTGCCTCTTTTCCTATGCTTTACATGCAATTCCAGTCTACCTCCTGAAATCGGTTTCCTGCAATTCTGCCCCCCTTTCAACTCCTCTTGGCAGCCTTACTTCAATATATTTTTGGAAGATAGCTGTCATTTATAACTCTGCAGGTTTGTGAATTACAGTGCCCCTGAGCTCCTTTCTTCAACTCGCTTTCTTGTGAGCTGGCCGCAACACCGCAGGATTGCTTCTGGTCCTAGTGTGGTTCCGGCATGGCACGCTGAGCCTTTGGTTAATTCCACTTCCTGGTGGGAAATGAGAGTTAAATTTGCCCGTCCAGACACCTCCACCTAGTCTCTCATTGGTTCTCCCTATTCCTGTTCATTTTCCACAGAAATTGCAAACGGGGCCAAACAGGATGTTAAAGGCACTGACTCTCCAAGTGGGGAGAGTGTTAGTAAAGCGTCTGGAATGTTGCACCAGAGTACCAGGGGACGAAAATTGAGACACATTTGAACACGTTTTCCGACCACACGGTGGATCATACTCTGGGTTCCACATGCATGTTTTAGCTGAAGGAAGAATCCCTTAAACATGGAGAGTTGAGACCCATGGAATGGGTACCATGCAATATGACTTCAAAGGGTCTGCATTTGCTCACCGAACCTCACCAATCCTATCACTGCTGCATTTATGCCGCTGTACACACGCTTGATTCTCTTTCGGAGACATATAAATCCATAGGTTTTAAGATTCTTACTAGTCAGGTAGATTCTTACTAGTCAGGTATATTCTTAGGAGTTTAATATGGGGTGTTGAGTCCACTTCGTTGAGCAAGGAGTAGCTCTTGGCTATTACATATTTGGCTTATGGAACGGTATTTGTGCTAATTTCAATCTCTGGTTTTATGCAGCACCCCAACTCACCCGTCCCCTTAAGCAAGCATAAGTTGGTTTTGTACATTTGACACCCTGTTCTGTTTTGTAATTCAGTTCTTGTGTAGCCAAGTTTACATTCCATGTATTAGTGATATCTTATGATGTTTCTTTTTCTGTGTGACTAATTTCACTTAGAATCATCGTACCTGAATCCACTCATTATGCTGCTACGGGACTGATGACATAGATTTCATTGCTGAGTGATATCGCATTGTACGTAAGTACCACAATTTCTTTATCCATTTTTCGCTTTCTGTGATAGTGAACTTGTACCGTAAACGAGGTTCTTGTAAACAGAGCCGTCCCAAACTTTGGGGTGGCTGTGTCTTTTTGATTTTAATTTCCCTAAGCTATAGGACCATAAGTGGAAGTGCCCTAGGCTCTGTTGCTTTGTTTTTTGGATGTTTCAGGAAACACCATACACTTCTCCAGAGTGGCTGCTGGCAATTTACATCCCGCCCATCAGCATAACTAGGCTCCCAGTTCTCCATGGCCTGTCCTGCCTTTCTGGATTTTACACTTTTTTCAGATGGCCCTTTTGACCGGGGGGCAGTGAGACTTCATTGTAGTGCAGATTTCCTTTGCAAGCTTGCTTGGTTGGCCAAAAAGGGCGTATGCGTTTTTTCCTGAATATATTCAGGAAAAAACGCATACGCCCTTTTTGGCCAAGTGCATCATTGTGGACGTTCTGCCTCTTTTCCTATGCTTTACATGCAATTCCAGTCTACCTCCTGAAATCGGTTTCCTGCAATTCTGCCCCCCTTTCAACTCCTCTTGGCAGCCTTACTTCAATATATTTTTGGAAGATAGCTGTCCTTTATAACTCTGCAGGTTTGTGAATTACAGTGCCCCTGAGCTCCTTTCTTCAACTCGCTTTCTTGTGAGCTGGCCACAACACCGCAGGATTGCTTCTGGTCCTAGTGTGGTTCCGGCCTGGCATGCTGAGCCTTTGCTTAATTCCTCTTCCTGGTGGGAAATGAGAGTTAAATTTGCCCGTCCGGACACCTCCACCTAGTCTCTCATTGGTTCTCCCTATTCCTGTTCATTTTCCACAGAAATTGCAAACTGGGCCAAACAGGAGGTTAAAGGCACCGACTCTCCAAGTGGGGAGAGTGTTAGTAAAGCGTCTGGAATGTTGCACCCGAGTACCAGGGAACGAGAACTGAGACACGTTTGAACACGTTTTCCGATCACATGGTGGATCATACTCTGGGTTCCACATGCATGTTTTAGCTGAAGGAAGAATCCCTTAAACATGGAGAGTTGAGACCCATGGAATGGGTACCATGCAATATGACTTCAAAGGGTCTGCATTTGCTCACCGAACCTCACCAATCCTATCACTGCTGTGTTTATGACGCTGTACACACGCTTGATTCTCTTTTGGAGACATATAAATCCATAGGTTTTAAGATTCTTACTAGTCAGGTAGATTCTTACTAGTCAGGTATATTCTTAGGCGTTTAATATGGGGTGTTGAGTCCACTTCGTTGAGCAAGGAGTAGCTCTTGTCTATTACATATTTGGCTTATGGAACGGTATCTGTGCTCATTTCAATCTCTGGTTTTATGCAGCACCCCAACTCACCCGTCCCCTTAAGCAAGCATAAGTTGGTTTTCTACATTTGACACCCTGTTCTGTTTTGTAATTCAGTTCTTGTGTAGCCAAGTTTACATTCCGTGTATTAGTGATATCTTATGCTGTTTCTTTTTCTGTGTGACTAATTTCACTTAGAATCATCGTACCTGAATCCACTCATTATGCTGCTACGGGCCTGATGACATAGATTTCATTGCTGAGTGATATTGCATTGTACGTAAGTACCACAACTTCTTTATCCATTTTTCGCTTTCTGTGATAGTGAACTTGTACCGTAAACGAGGTTCTTGTAAACAGAGCCGTCCCAAACTTTGGGGTGGCTGTGTCTTTTTGATTTTAATTTCCCTAAGCTATAGGACCATAAGTGGAAGTGCCCTAGGCTCTGTTGCTTTGTTTTTTGGATGTTTCAGGAAACACCATACACTTCTCCAGAGTGGCTGCTGGCAATTTACATCCCGCCCATCAGCATAACTAGGCTCCCAGTTCTCCATGGCCTGTCCTGCCTTTCTGGATTTTACACTTTTTTCAGATGGCCCTTTTGACCGGGGGGAAGTGAGACTTCATTGTAGTGCAGATTTCCTTTGCAAGCTTGCTTGGTTGGCCAAAAAGGGCGTATGCGTTTTTTCCTGAATATATTCAGGAAAAAATGCATACGCCCTTTTTGGCCAAGTGCATCATTGTGGACGTTCTGCCTCTTTTCCTATGCTTTACATGCAATTCCAGTGTACCTCCTGAAATCGGTTTCCTGCAATTCTGCCCTGCTTTCAACTCCTCTTGGCAGCCTAATTCAATATATTTTTGGAAGATAGCTGTCATTTATAACTCTGCAGGTTTGTGAATTACAGTGCCCCTGAGCTCCTTTCTTCAACTCGCTTTCTTGAGAGCTGGCCGCAACACCGCAGGATTGCTTCAGGCCCTAGTTTGGTTCCGGCACGGCATGCTGAGCCTTTAGTTAATTCCTCTTCCTGGTGGGAAATGAGAGTTAAATTTGCCCGTCCGGACACCTCCACCTAATCTCTCATTGGTTCTCCCTATTCCTGTTCATCTTCCGCAGAAATTGCTAACTGGGCCAAACAGGAATTTAAAGGCACTGACTCTCGAAGTGGGGAGAGTGTTAGTAAAGCATCTGGAATGTTGCACCCGAGTACCAGGGGACGAAAACTGAGACACATTTGAACACGTTTTCCGATCACACGGTGGATCATACTCTGGGTTCCACATGCATGTTTTAGCTGAAGGAAGAATCCCTTAAACAGGGAGAGTTGAGACCCATGGAATGGGTACCATGCAATATGACTTCAAAGGGTCTGCATTTGCTCACCGAACCTCACCAATCCTATCACTGCTGCGTTTATGCCGCTGTACACACGATTGATTCTCTTTCGGAGACATATACATCCATAGGTTTTAAGATTCTTACTAGTCAGGTAGATTCTTACTAGTCAGGTATAGTCTTAGGCGTTTAATATGGGGTGTTGAGTCCACTTCGTTGAGCAAGGAGTAGCTCTTGTCTATTACATATTTGGCTTATGGAACGGTATCTGTGCTAATTTCAATCTCTGGTTTTATGCAGCACCCCAACTCACCCGTCCCCTTAAGCAAGCATAAGTTGGTTTTCTACATTTGACACCCTGTTCTGTTTTGTAATTCAGTTCTTGTGTAGCCAAGTTTACATTCCGTGTATTAGTGATATCTTATGATGTTTCTTTTTCTGTGTGACTAATTTCACTTAGAATCATCGTACCTGAATCCACTCATTATGCTGCTACGGGCCTGATGACATAGATTTCATTGCTGAGTGATATTGCATTGTACGTAAGTACCACAATTTCTTTATCCATTTTTCGCTTTATGTGATATTGAACTTGTACCGTAAACGAGGTTCTTGTAAACAGAGCCGTCCCAAACGTTGGGGTGGCTGTGTCTTTTTTATTTTAATTTCCCTAAGCTATAGGACCATAAGTGGAAGTGCCCTAGGCTCTGTTGCTTTGTTTTTTGGATGTTTCAGGAAACACCATACACTTCTCCAGAGTGGCTGCTGGCAATTTACATCCCGCCCATCAGCATAACTAGGCTCCCAGTTCTCCATGGCCTGTCCTGCCTTTCTGGATTTTACACTTTTTTCAGATGGCCCTTTTGACCGGGGGGCAGTGAGACTTCATTGTAGTGCAGATTTCCTTTGCAAGCTTGCTTGGTTGGCCAAAAAGGGCGTATGCGTTTTTTCCTGAATATATTGAGGAATAAACGCATACGCCCTTTTTGGCCAAGTGCATCATTGTGGACGTTCTGCCTCTTTTCCTATGCTTTACATGCAATTCCAGTCTACCTCCTGAAATCGGTTTCCTGCAATTCTGCCCCCCTTTCAACTCCTCTTGGCAGCCTTACTTCAATATATTTTTGGAAGATAGCTGTCATTTATAACTCTGCAGGTTTGTGAATTACAGTGCCCCTGAGCTCCTTTCTTCAACTCGCTTTCTTGTGAGCTGGCCGCAACACCGCAGGATTGCTTCTGGTCCTAGTGTGGTTCCGGCACGGCACGCTGAGCCTTTGGTTAATTCCACTTCCTGGTGGGAAATGAGAGTTAAATTTGCCCGTCCAGACACCTCCACCTAGTCTCTCATTGGTTCTCCCTATTCCTGTTCATTTTCCACAGAAATTGCAAACGGGGCCAAACAGGATGTTAAAGGCACTGACTCTCCAAGTGGGGAGAGTGTTAGTAAAGCGTCTGGAATGTTGCACCCGAGTACCAGGGGACGAAAATTGAGACACATTTGAACACGTTTTCCGATCACACGGTGGATCATACTCTGGGTTCCACATGCATGTTTTAGCTGAAGGAAGAATCCCTTAAACATGGAGAGTTGAGACCCATGGAATGGGTACCATGCAATATGACTTCAAAGGGTCTGCATTTGCTCACCGAACCTCACCAATCCTATCACTGCTGCGTTTATGCCGCTGTACACACGCTTGATTCTCTTTCGGAGACATATAAATCCATAGGTTTTAAGATTCTTACTAGTCAGGTGTATTCTTAGGCGTTTAATATGGGGTGTTGAGTCCACTTCGTTGAGCAAGGAGTAGCTCTTGTCTATTACATATTTGGCTTATGGAACGGTATCTGTGCTAATTTCAATCTCTGGTTTTATGCAGCACCCCAACTCACCTTTCCCCTTAAGCAAGCATAAGTTGGTTTTCTACATTTGACACCCTGTTCTGTTTTGTAATTCACTTCCTGTGTAGCCAAGTTTACATTCCGTGTAGTAGTGATATCTTATGATGTTTCTTTTTCTGTGTGACTTATTTCACTTAGAATCATCGTACCTGAATCCACTCATTATGCTGCTATGGGCCTGATGACATAGATTTCATTGCTGAGTGATATTGCATTGTACGTAAGTACCACAACTTCTTTATCCATTTATCGCTTTGTGTGATATTGAACTTGTACCGTAAACGAGGTTCTTGTAAACAGAGCCGTCCCAATCTTTGGGTGGCTGTGTCTTTTTGATTTTAATTTCCCTAAGCTATAAGACCATAAGTGGAAGTGCCCTAGGCTCTGTTGCTTTGTTTTTTGGATGTTTCAGGAAACACCATACACTTCTCCAGAGTGGCTGCTGGCAATTTACATCCCGCCCTTCAGCGTAACAAGGGTCCCAGTTCTCCATGGCCTGTCCTGCCTTTCTGGATTTTACACTTTTTTCAGATGGCCCTTTTGACCGGGGGGCAGTGAGACTTCATTGTAGTGCAGATTTCCTTTGCAAGCTTGCTTGGTTGGCCAAAAAGGGCGTATGCGTTTTTTCCTGAATATATTCAGGAAAAAACGCATACGCCCTTTTTGGCCAAGTGCATCATTGTGGACGTTCTGCCTCTTTTCCTATGCTTTAAATGCAATTCCAGTCTACCTCCTGAAATCGGTTTCCTGCAATTCTGCCCGCTTTCAACTCCTCTTGGCAGCCTTACTTCAATATATTTTTGCAAGATAGCTGTCATTTATAACTCTGCAGGTTTGTGAATTACAGTGCCCCTGACCTCCTTTCTTCAAGTCGCTTTCTTGTGAGCTGGCCGCAACACCGCAGGATTGTTTCAGGCCCTAGTTTGGTTCCGGCACGGCATGCTGAGCCTTTGGTTAATTCCTCTTCCTGGTGGGAAATGAGAGGTAAATTTGCCCGTCCAGACACCTCCACCTAGTCTCTCATTGGTTCTCCCTATTCCTGTTCATTTTCCACAGAAATTGCAAACTGGGCCAAACAGGAGGTTAAAGGCACTGACTCTCCAAGTGGGGAGAGTGTTAGTAAAGCGTCTGGAATGTTGCACCCGAGTACCTGGGGACGAAAACTGAGACACATTTGAACACGTTTCCCAATCACACGGTGGATCATACTATGGGTTCCACATGCATGTTTTAGCTGAAGGAAGAATCCCTTAAACCTGGAGAGTTGAGACCCATAGAATGGGTACCATGCAATATGTCTTCAAAGGGTCTGCATTTGCTCACCGAACCTCACCAATCCTATCACTGCTGCGTTTATGTCACTGTACAAACGCTTGATTCTCTTTCGGACACATATGAATCCATAGGTTTTAAGTTTCTTACTAGTCAGGTATATTCTTAGGCGTTTAATATGGTGTGTTGAGTCCAGTTCGTTGAGCAAGGAGTAGCTCTTCTCTATTACATATTTGGCTTAGGGATCGGTATCTGTGCTAATTTCAATCTCTGGTTTTATGCAGCACCCCAACTCACCTTTCCCCTTAAGCAAGCATAAGTTGGTTTTCTATATTTGAGACCCTGTTTTGCTTTGTAATTCAGTTCCTGTGTAGCCAAGTTTACATTCCATGTATTAGTGATACCTTATGATGTTTCTTTTTCTGTGTGACTTATTTCACTTAGAATCATCGTACCTGAATCCACTCATTATGCTGCTACGGGCCTGATGACATAGATTTCATTGCTGAGTGATATTGCATTGTACGTAAGTACCACAACTTCTTTATCCATTTTTCGCTTTCTGTGATATTGAACTTGTACCGTAAACGAGGTTCTTGTAAACAGAGCCGTCCCAAACTTTGGGGTGGCTGTGTCTTTTTGATTTTAATTTCCCTAAGCTATAGGACCATAAGTGGAAGTGCCCTAGGCTCTGTTGCTTTGTTTTTTGGATGTTTCAGGAAACACCATACACTTCTCCAGAGTGGCTGCTGGCAATTTACATCGCGCCCATCAGCATAACAAGGCTCCCAGTTCTCCATGGCCTGTCCTGCCTTTCTGGATTTTACACTTTTTTCAGATGGCCCTTTTGACCGGGGGGCAGTGAGACTTCATTGTAGTGCAGATTTCCTTTGCAAGCTTGCTTGGTTGGCCAAAAAGGGCGTATGCGTTTTTTCCTGAATATATTCAGGAAAAAACGTATACGCCCTTTTTGGCCAAGTGCATTATTGTGGACGTTCTGCCTCTTTTCCTATGCTTTACATGCAATTCCAGTCTACCTCCTGAAATCGGTTTCCTGCAATTCTGCCCGCTTTCAACTACTCTTGGCAGCCTTACTTCAATATATTTTTGCAAGATAGCTGTCATTTATAACTCTGCAGGTTTGTGAATTACAGTGCCCCTGAGCTCCTTTCTTCAACTCGCTTTCTTGTGAGCTGGCCGCAACACCGCAGGATTGCTTCAGGCCCTAGTTTGGTTCCGGCACGGCATGCTGAGCCTTTGGTTAATTCCTCTTCCTGGTGGGAAATGAGAGTTAAATTTGCCCGTCCAGACACCTCCACCTAATCTCTCATTGGTTCTCCCTATTCCTGTTCATTTTCCACAGAAATTGCAACTGGGCTAAACAGGAGGTTAAAGGCACTGACTCTCCAAGTGGGGAGAGTGTTAGTAAAGCGTCTGGAATGTTGCTCCTGAGTACCAGGGGACGAAAACTGAGACACATTTGAACACGTTTCCCGATCACATGGTGGATCATACTCTGGGTTCCACATGCATGTTTTAGCTGAAGGAAGAATCCCTTAAACATGGAGAGGTGAGACCCATGGAATGGGTACCATGCAATATGACTTCAAAGGGTCTGCGTTTGCTCACCGAACCTCACCAGTCCTATCACTGCTGCGTTTATGCCGCTGTACACACGCTTGATTCTCTTTCGGAGACATATAAACCATAGGTTTTAAGATTCTTACTAGTCATGTATATTCTTAGGCGTTTAATATGGGGTGTTGAGTCCACTTCGTTGAGCAAGGAGTAGCTCTTGTCTATTACATATTTGGCTTATGGAATGGTATCTGTGCTCATTTCAATCTCTGGTTTTATGCAGCACCCCAACTCACCTTTCCCCTTAAGCAAGCATAAGTTGGTTTTCTACATTTGACACCCTGTTCTGTTTTGTAATTCAGTTCTTGTGAAGCCAAGTTTACATTCCGTGTAGTAGTGATATCTTATGATGTTTCTTTTTCTGTGTGACTTATTTCACTTAGAATCATCGTACCTGAATCCACTCATTATGCTGCTACGGGCCTGATGACATAGATTTCATTGCTGAGTGATATTGCATTGTACGTAAGTACCACAACTTCTTTATCCATTTTTCGCTTTCTGTGATATTGAACTTGTACCGTAAACGAGGTTCTTGTAAACAGAGCCGTCCCAAACTTTGGGGTGGCTGTGTCTTTTTGATTTTAATTTCCCTAAGCTATAGGACCATAAGTGGAAGTGCCCTAGGCTCTGTTGCTTTGTTTTTTGGATGTTTCAGGAAACACCATACACTTCTCCAGAGTGGCTGCTGGCAATTCACATCCCGCCCATCAGCATAACAAGGCTCCCAGTTCTCCATGGCCTGTCCTGCCTTTCTGGATTTTACACTTTTTTCAGATGGCCCTTTTGACCGGGGGGCAGTGAGACTTCATTGTAGTGCAGATTTCCTTTGCAAGCTTGCTTGGTTGGCCAAAAAGGGCGTATGCGTTTTTTCCTGAATATATTCAGGAAAAAACGCATACGCCCTTTTTGGCCAAGTGCATCATTGTGGACGTTCTGCCTCTTTTCCTATGCTTTACATGCAATTCCAGTCTACCTCCTGAAATCGGTTTCCTGCAATTCTGCCCGCTTTCAACTCCTCTTGGCAGCCTTACTTCAATATATTTTTGCAAGATAGCTGTCATTTAAAACTCTGCAGGTTTGTGAATTACAGTGCCCCTGAGCTCCTTTCTTCAACTCGCTTTCTTGTGAGCTGGCTGCAACACCACAGGATTGCTTCAGGCCCTAGTTTGGTTCCGGCACGGCATGCTGAGCCTTTGGTTAATTCCTCCTCCTGGTGGGAAATGAGAGTTAAATTTGCCCGACCAGAAACCTCCACCTAGTCTCTCATTGGTTCTCCCTATTCCTGTTCATTTTCCACAGAAATTGCAAACTGGGCCAAACAGGAGGTTAAAGGCACTGACTCTCCAAGTGGGGAGAGTGTTAGTAAAGCGTCTGGAATGTTGCACCCGAGTACCAGGGGACGAAAACTGAGACACATTTGAACACGTTTCCCGATCACACGGTGGATCATACTCTGTGTTCCACAGGCATGTTTTAGCTGAAGGAAGAATCCCTTAAACATGGAGAGTTGAGACCCGTGGAATGGGTACCATGCAATATGACTTCAATGGGTCTGCATTTGCTCACCGAACCTCACCAGTCCTATCACTGCTGCGTTTATGCCGCTGTACACACGCTTGATTCTCTTTCGGAGACATATCAATCCATAGGTTTTAAGATTCTTACTAGTCAGGTATATTCTTAGCCGTTTAATATGGGGTGTTGAGTCCACTTCGTTGAGCAAGGAGTAGCTCTTGTCTATTACATATTTGGCTTATGGAACGGTATCTGTGCTAATTTCAATCTCTGGTTTTATGCAGCACCCCAACTCACCTTTCCCCTTAAGCAAGCATAAGTTGGTTTTCTACATTTGACACCCTGTTCTGTTTTGTAATTCACTTCCTGTGTAGCCAAGTTTACATTCCGTGTAGTAGTGATATCTTATGATGTTTCTTTTTCTGTGTGACTTATTTCACTTAGAATCATCGTACCTGAATCCACTCATTATGCTGCTATGGGCCTGATGACATAGATTTCATTGCTGAGTGATATTGCATTGTACGTAAGTACCACAACTTCTTTATCCATTTATCGCTTTGTGTGTTATTGAACTTGTACCGTAAAGGAGGTTCTTGTAAACAGAGCCGTCACAATCTTTGGGGTGGCTGTGTCTTTTTGATTTTAATTTCCCTAAGCTATAGGACCATAAGTGGAAGTGCCCTAGGCTCTGTTGCTTTGTTTTTTGGATGTTTCAGGAAACACCATACACTTCTCCAGAGTGGCTGCTGGCAATTTACATCCCGCCCTTCAGCATAACAAGGGTCCCAGTTCTCCATGGCCTGTCCTGCCTTTCTGGATTTTACACTTTTTTCAGATGGCCCTTTTGACCGGGGGGCAGTGAGACTTCATTGTAGTGCAGATTTCCTTTGCAAGCTTGCTTGGTTGGCCAAAAAGTGCGTATGCGTTTTTTCCTGACGCATACGCCCTTTTTGGCCAAGTGCATCATTGTGGACTTCTGCCTCTTTTCCTATGCTTTACATGCAATTCCAGTCTACCTCCTGAAATCGGTTTCCTGCAATTCTGCCCGCTTTCAACTCCTCTTGGCAGCCTTACTTCAATATATTTTTGCAAGATAGCTGTCATTTATAACTCTGCAGGTTTGTGAATTACAGTGCCCCTGACCTCCTTTCTTAAAGTCGCTTTCTTGTGAGCTGGCCGCAACACCGCAGGATTTTTTCAGGCCCTAGTTTGGTTCCGGCACGGCATGCTGAGCCTTTGGTTAATTCCTCTTCCTGGTGGGAAATGAGAGGTAAATTTGCCCGTCCAGACACCTCCACCTAGTCTCTCATTGGTTCTCCCTATTCCTGTTCATTTTCCACAGAAATTGCAAACTGGGCCAAACAGGAGGTTAAAGGCACTGTCTCTCCAAGTGGGGAGAGTGTTAGTAAAGCGTCTGGAATGTTGCACCCGAGTACCTGGGGACGAAAACTGAGACACATTTGAACACGTTTCCCAATCACACGGTGGATCATACTCTGGGTTCCACATGCATGTTTTAGCTGAAGGAAGAATCCCTTAAACCTGGAGAATTGAGACCCATAGAATGGGTACCATGCAATATGACTTCAAAGGGTCTGCATTTGCTCACCGAACCTCACCAATCCTATCACTGCTGCGTTTATGTCGCTGTACAAACGCTTGATTCTCTTTCGGACACATATGAATCCATAGGTTTTAAGTTTCTTACTAGTCAGGTATATTCTTAGGCGTTTAATATGGTGTGTTGAGTCCAGTTCATTGAGCAAGGAGTAGCTCTTCTCTATTACATATTTGGCTTAGGGATCGGTATCTGTGCTAATTTCAATCTCTGGTTTTATGCAGCACCCCAACTCACCTTTCCCGTTAAGCAAGCATAAGTTGGTTTTCTACATTTGAGACCCTGTTTTGCTTTGTAATTCAGTTCCTGTGTAGCCAAGTTTACATTCCGTGTATTAGTGATACCTTATGATGTTTCTTTTTCTGTGTGACTCATTTCACTTAGAATCATCGTACCTGAATCCACTCATTATGCTGCTACGGGCCTGATGACATAGATTTCATTGCTGAGTGATATTGCATTGTACGTAAGTACCACAACTTCTTTATCCATTTTTCGCTTTCTGTGATATTGAACTTGTACCGTAAACGAGGTTCTTGTAAACAGAGCCGTCCCAAACTTTGGGGTGGCTGTGTCTTTTTGATTTTAATTTCCCTAAGCTATAGGACCATAAGTGGAAGTGCCCTAGGCTCTGTTGCTTTGTTTTTTGGATGTTTCAGGAAACACCATACACTTCTCCAGAGTGGCTGCTGGCAATTTACATCCCACCCATCAGCATAACAAGGGTTCCAGTTCTCCATGTCCTGTCCTGCCTTTCAGGATTTTACACTTTTTTCAGATGGCCCTTTTGACCGGGGGGCAGTGAGACTTCATTGTAGTGCAGATTTCCTTTGCAAGCTTGCTTGGTTGGCCAAAACGGGCGTAGGCGTTTTTTCCTGAATATATTCAGGAAAAAACGCCTACGCCCGTTTTGGCCAAGTGCATCATTGTGGACATTCTGCCTCTTTTCCTATGCTTTACATGCAAATCCCGTCTGACTCCTGAAATCGGTTTCCTGCATTTCTACACCGCTTTCAAGTCCTCTTGGCTGCCTTCCTTCAATATATTTTTGGAAGATAGCTGTCATTTATAACTCTGCAGGTTTGTGAATTACAGTGCCCCTGAGCTCCTTTCTTCAACTCGCTTTCTTGTGAGCTGGCCGCAACACCGCAGGATTGCTTCAGGCCCTAGTTTGGTTCCGGCACGGCATGCTGAGCCTTTGGTTAATTCCTCTTCCTGGTGGGAAATGAGAGTTAAATTTGCCCGTCCAGACACCTCCACCTAGTCTCTCATTGGTTCTCCCTATTCCTGTTCATCTTCCGCAGAAATTGCTAACTGGGCCAAAGAGGAGGTTAAAGGCACTGACTCTCCAAGTGGGGAGAGTGTTAGTAAAGCGTCTGGAATGTTGCACCTGAGTACCAGGGGACGAAAACTGAGACACATTTGAACACGTTTCCTGATCACACAGTGGATCATACTCTGGGTTCCACATGCATGTTTTAGCTGAAGGAAGAATCCCTTAAACCTGGAGAGTTGAGACCCATGGAATGGGTACCATGCAATATGACTTCAAAGGGTCTTCATTTGCTCACCGAACCTCACCAATCCTATCACTGCTGCGTTTATGCCGCTGTACACACGCTTGATTCTCTTTCGGAGACATATAAATCCATAGGTTTTAAGATTCTTACTAGTCAGGTATATTTTTAGGCGTTTAATATGGGGTGTTGAGTCCACTTCGTTGAGCAAGGAGTAGCTCTTGTCTATTACATATTTGGCTTATGGAACGGTATCTGTGCTAATTTCAATCTCTGGTTTTATGCAGCACCCCAACTCACCTTTCCCCTTAAGCAAGCATAAGTTGGTTTTCTACATTTGAGACACTGTTTTGCTTTGTAATTCAGTTCCTGTGTAGCCAAGTTTACATTCCGTGTATTAGTGATACCTTATGATATTTCTTTTTCTGTGTGACTTATTTCACTTAGAATCATCGTACCTGAATCCACTCATTATGCTGCTACGGGCCTGATGACGTAGATTTCATTGCTGAGTGATATTGCATTGTACGTAAGTACCACAACTTCTTTATCCATTTTTCACTTTCTGCGATATTGATCTTGTACCGTAAATGAGGTTCTTGTAAACAGAGCCGTCCCAAACTTTGGGGTGGCTGTGTCTTTTTGATTTTAATTTCCCTAATCTATAGGACCATAAGTGGAAGTGCCCTAGGCTCTGTTGCTTTGTTTTTTGGATGTTTCAGGAAACACCATACACTTCTCCAGAGTGGCTGCTGGCAATTTACATCCCGCGCATCAGCATTACAAGGCTCCCATTCTCCATGGCCTGTCCTGCCTTTCTGGATTTTACACTTTTTTCAGATGGCCCTTTTGACCGGGGGGAAGTGAGACTTCATTGTAGTGCAGATTTCCTTTGCAAGCTTGCTTGGTTGGCCAAAAAGGGCGTATGCGTTTTTTCCTGAATATATTCAGGAAAAAACGCATACGCCCTTTTTGGCCAAGTGCATCATTGTGGACGTTCTGCCTCTTTTCCTATGCTTTAAATGCAATTCCAGTCTACCTCCTGAAATCGGTTTCCTGCAATTCTGCCCCGCTTTCAACTCCTCTTGGCAGCCTAATTCAATATATTTTTGGACGATAGCTGTCATTTATAACTCTGCAGGTTTGTGAATTACAGTGCCCCTGAGCTCCTTTCTTCAACTCGTTTTCTTGTGAGCTGGCCGCAACACCGCAGGATTGCTTCAGGCCCTAATCTGGTTCCGGCACGGCACGCTGAGCCTTTGGTTAATTCCTCTTCCTGGTGGGAAATGAGAGTTAAATTTGCCCGTCCAGACACCTCCAGCTAGTCTCTCATTGGTTCTCCCTATTCCTGTTCATCTTCCGCAGAAATTGCAAACTGGGCCAAACAGGAGGTTAAAGGCACTGACTCTCCAAGTCGGGAGAGTGTTAGTAAAGCGTCTGGAATGTTGCACCCGAGTACCAGGGGACGAGAACTGAGACATATTGGAACACGTCTCCCGATCACACGGTTGATCATACTCTGGGTTCCACGTGCATGTTTTAGCTGAAGGAAGAATCCCTTAAACCTGGAGAGTTGAGACCCGTGGAATGGGTACCATGCAATATGACTTCAAAGGGTCTTCATTTGCTCACCGAACCTCTCCAATCCTATCACTGCTGCGTTTATGCCCCTGTACACACGCTTGATTTTCTTTCAGAGACATAGCAATCCATAGGTTTTAAGATTCTTACTAGTCAGGTACATTCTTAGGCGTTTAATATGGGGTGTTGAGTCCATTTCATTGAGCAAGGAGTAGTTCTTGTCTATTCTATATTTGGCTTAAGGAACTTTATCTGTGCTCATTTCAATCTCTGGTTTTATGCAGCACCCCAACTCACCTTTCCCCTTAAGCAAGCATAAGTTGGTTTTCTAAATTTGAGACCCTGTTCTGTTTTGTAATCCAGTTCCTGTGTAGCCAAGTTTACATCCCGTGTATTAGTGATATCTTATGATGTTTCTTTTTCTGTGTGACTTATTTCAGTTAGAATCATCATACCTGAATCCACTCATTATGCTGCTATGGGCCTGATGACATAGATTTCATTGCTGAGTGATATGGCATTGTACGTAAGTACCACAACTTCTTTATCCATTTTTCACTTTCTGCGATATTGAACTTGTACCGTAAACGAGGTTCTTGTAAACAGAGCCGTCCCAAACTTTGGGGTGGCTGTGTCTTTTTGATTTTAATTTCCCTAAGCTATAGGACCATAAGTGGAAGTGCCCTAGGCTCTGTTGCTTTGTTTTTTAGATGTTTCAGGAAACACCATACACCTCTCCCGAGTGGCTCTTGGCAATTTACATCCCGCCCATCAGCATAACAAGGCTCCCAGTTCTCCATGGCCTGTCCTGCCTTTCTGGATTTTACACTTTTTTCAGATGGCCCTTTTGACCGGGGGGAAGTGAGACTTCATTGTAGTGCAGATTTCCTTTGCAAGCTTGCTTGGTTGGCCAAAAAGGGCGTATGCGTTTTTTCCTGAATATATTCAGGAAAAAACGCATACGCCCTTTTTGGCCAAGTGCATCATTGTGGACGTTCTGCCTCTTTTCCTATGCTTTAAATGCAATTCCAGTCTACCTCCTGAAATCGGTTTCCTGCAATTCTGCCCCGCTTTCAAGTCCTCTTGGCAGCCTTACTTCAGTATATTTTTGGACGATAGCTGTCATTTATAACTCTGCAGGTTTGTGAATTACAGTGCCCCTGAGCTCCTTTCTTCAACTCGTTTTCTTGTGAGCTGGCCGCAACACCGCAGGATTGCTTCAGGCCCTAATCTGGTTCCGGCACGGCACGCTGAGCCTTTGGTTAATTCCTCTTCCTGGTGGGAAATGAGAGTTAAATTTGCCCGTCCAGACACCTCCAGCTAGTCTCTCATTGGTTCTCCCTATTCCTGTTCATCTTCCGCAGAAATTGCAAACTGGGCCAAACAGGAGGTTAAAGGCACTGACTCTCCAAGTCGGGAGAGTGTTAGTAAAGCGAATGGAATGTTGCACCCGAGTACCAGGGGACGAGAACTGAGACATATTGGAACACGTCTCCCGATCACACGGTTGATCATACTCTGGGTTCCACGTGCATGTTTTAGCTGAAGGAAGAATCCCTTAAACCTGGAGAGTTGAGACCCGTGGAATGGGTACCATGCAATATGACTTCAAAGGGTCTTCATTTGCTCACCGAACCTCTCCAATCCTATCACTGCTGCGTTTATGCCCCTGTACACACGCTTGATTTTCTTTCAGAGACATAGCAATCCATAGGTTTTAAGATACTTACTAGTCAGGTACATTCTTAGGCGTTTAATATGGGGTGTTGAGTCCATTTCATTGAGCAAGGAGTAGTTCTTGTCTATTCTATATTTGGCTTAAGGAACTTTATCTGTGCTCATTTCAATCTCTGGTTTTATGCAGCACCCCAACTCACCTTTCCCCTTAAGCAAGCATAAGTTGGTTTTCTAAATTTGAGACCCTGTTCTGTTTTGTAATCCAGTTCCTGTGTAGCCAAGTTTACATCCCGTGTATTAGTGATATCTTATGATGTTTCTTTTTCTGTGTGACTTATTTCAGTTAGAATCATCATACCTGAATCCACTCATTATGCTGCTATGGGCCTGATGACATAGATTTCATTGCTGAGTGATATGGCATTGTACGTAAGTACCACAACTTCTTTATCCATTTTTCACTTTCTGCGATATTGAACTTGTACCGTAAATGAGGTTCTTGTAAACAGAGCCGTCCCAAACTTTGGGGTGGCTGTGTCTTTTTGATTTTAATTTCCCTAAGCTATAGGACCATAAGTGGAAGTGCCCTAGGCTCTGTTGCTTTGTTTTTTAGATGTTTCAGGAAACACCATACACCTCTCCCGAGTGGCTGTTGGCAATTTACATCCCGCCCATCAGCATAACAAGGCTCCCAGTTCTCCATGGCCTGTCCTGCCTTTCTGGATTTTACACTTTTTTCAGATGGCCCTTTTGACCGGGGGGAAGTGAGACTTCATTGTAGTGCAGATTTCCTTTGCAAGCTTGCTTGGTTGGCCAAAAAGGGCGTATGCGTTTTTTCCTGAATATATTCAGGAAAAAACGCATACGCCCTTTTTGGCCAAGTGCATCATTGTGGACGTTCTGCCTCTTTTCCTATGCTTTAAATGCAATTCCAGTCTACCTCCTGAAATCGGTTTCCTGCAATTCTGCCCCGCTTTCAAGTCCTCTTGGCAGCCTTACTTCAGTATATTTTTGGACGATAGCTGTCATTTATAACTCTGCAGGTTTGTGAATTACAGTGCCCCTGAGCTCCTTTCTTCAACTCGTTTTCTTGTGAGCTGGCCGCAACACCGCAGGATTGCTTCAGGCCCTAATCTGGTTCCGGCACGGCACGCTGAGCCTTTGGTTAATTCCTCTTCCTGGTGGGAAATGAGAGTTAAATTTGCCCGTCCAGACACCTCCAGCTAGTCTCTCATTGGTTCTCCCTATTCCTGTTCATCTTCCGCAGAAATTGCAAACTGGGCCAAACAGGAGGTTAAAGGCACTGACTCTCCAAGTCGGGAGAGTGTTAGTAAAGCGTCTGGAATGTTGCACCCGAGTACCAGGGGACGAGAACTGAGACATATTGGAACACGTCTCCCGATCACACGGTTGATCATACTCTGGGTTCCACGTGCATGTTTTAGCTGAAGGAAGAATCCCTTAAACCTGGAGAGTTGAGACCCGTGGAATGGGTACCATGCAATATGACTTCAAAGGGTCTTCATTTGCTCACCGAACCTCTCCAATCCTATCACTGCTGCGTTTATGCCCCTGTACACACGCTTGATTTTCTTTCAGAGACATAGCAATCCATAGGTTTTAAGATACTTACTAGTCAGGTACATTCTTAGGCGTTTAATATGGGGTGTTGAGTCCATTTCATTGAGCAAGGAGTAGTTCTTGTCTATTCTATATTTGGCTTAAGGAACTTTATCTGTGCTCATTTCAATCTCTGGTTTTATGCAGCACCCCAACTCACCTTTCCCCTTAAGCAAGCATAAGTTGGTTTTCTAAATTTGAGACCCTGTTCTGTTTTGTAATCCAGTTCCTGTGTAGCCAAGTTTACATCCCGTGTATTAGTGATATCTTATGATGTTTCTTTTTCTGTGTGACTTATTTCAGTTAGAATCATCATACCTGAATCCACTCATTATGCTGCTATGGGCCTGATGACATAGATTTCATTGCTGAGTGATATGGCATTGTACGTAAGTACCACAACTTCTTTATCCATTTTTCACTTTCTGCGATATTGAACTTGTACCGTAAATGAGGTTCTTGTAAACAGAGCCGTCCCAAACTTTGGGGTGGCTGTGTCTTTTTGATTTTAATTTCCCTAAGCTATAGGACCATAAGTGGAAGTGCCCTAGGCTCTGTTGCTTTGTTTTTTAGATGTTTCAGGAAACACCATACACCTCTCCCGAGTGGCTGTTGGCAATTTACATCCCGCCCATCAGCATAACAAGGCTCCCAGTTCTCCATGGCCTGTCCTGCCTTTCTGGATTTTACACTTTTTTCAGATGGCCCTTTTGACCGGGGGGAAGTGAGACTTCATTGTAGTGCAGATTTCCTTTGCAAGCTTGCTTGGTTGGCCAAAAAGGGCGTATGCGTTTTTTCCTGAATATATTCAGGAAAAAACGCATACGCCCTTTTTGGCCAAGTGCATCATTGTGGACGTTCTGCCTCTTTTCCTATGCTTTAAATGCAATTCCAGTCTACCTCCTGAAATCGGTTTCCTGCAATTCTGCCCCGCTTTCAAGTCCTCTTGGCAGCCTTACTTCAGTATATTTTTGGACGATAGCTGTCATTTATAACTCTGCAGGTTTGTGAATTACAGTGCCCCTGAGCTCCTTTCTTCAACTCGCTTTCTTGTGAGCTGGCCGCAACACCGCAGGATTGCTTCAGGCCCTAATCTGGTTCCGGCACGGCACGCTGAGCCTTTGGTTAATTCCTCTTCCTGGTGGGAAATGAGAGTTAAATTTGCCCGTCCAGACACCTCCAGCTAGTCTCTCATTGGTTCTCCCTATTCCTGTTCATCTTCCGCAGAAATTGCAAACTGGGCCAAACAGGAGGTTAAAGGCACTGACTCTCCAGTCGGGAGAGTGTTAGTAAAGCGTCTGGAATGTTGCACCTGAGTACCAGGGGACGAGAACTGAGACATATTGGAACACGTCTCCCGATCACACGGTTGATCATACTCTGGGTTCCACGTGCATGTTTTAGCTGAAGGAAGAATCCCTTAAACCTGGAGAGTTGAGACCCGTGGAATGGGTACCATGCAATATGACTTCAAAGGGTCTTCATTTGCTCACCGAAACTCTCCAATCCTATCACTGCTGCGTTTATGCCCCTGTACACACGCTTGATTTTCTTTCAGAGACATAGCAATCCATAGGTTTTAAGATACTTACTAGTCAGGTACATTCTTAGGCGTTTAATATGGGGTGTTGAGTCCATTTCGTTGAGCAAGGAGTAGTTCTTGTCTATTCCATATTTGGCTTAAGGAACTTTATCTGTGCTCATTTAAATCTCTGGTTTTATGCAGCACCCCAACTCACCTTTCCCCTTATGCAAGCATAAGTTGGTTTTCTAAATTTGAGACCCTGTTCTGTTTTGTAATCCAGTTCCTGTGTAGCCAAGTTTACATCCCGTGTATTAGTGATATCTTATGATGTTTCTTTTTCTGTGTGACTTATTTCAGTTAGAATCATCATACCTGAATCCACTCATTATGCTGCTACGGGCCTGATGACATAGATTTCATTGCTGAGTGATATTGCATTGTACGTAAGTACCACAACTTCTTTATCCATTTTTCACTTTCTGCGATATTGAACTTGTACCGTAAACGAGGTTCTTGTAAACAGAGCCGTCCCAAACTTTGGGGTGGCTGTGTCTTTTTGATTTTAATTTCCCTAAGCTATAGGACCATAAGTGGAAGTGCCCTAGGCTCTGTTGCTTTGTTTTTTAGATGTTTCAGGAAACACCATACACCTCTCCCGAGTGGCTGTTGGCAATTTACATCCCGCCCATCAGCATAACAAGGCTCCCAGTTCTCCATGGCCTGTCCTGCCTTTCTGGATTTTACACTTTTTTCAGATGGCCCTTTTGACCGGGGGGAAGTGAGACTTCATTGTAGTGCAGATTTCCTTTGCAAGCTTGCTTGGTTGGCCAAAAAGGGCGTATGCGTTTTTTCCTGAATATATTCAGGAAAAAACGCATACGCCCTTTTTGGCCAAGTGCATCATTGTGGACGTTCTGCCTCTTTTCCTATGCTTTAAATGCAATTCCAGTCTACCTCCTGAAATCGGTTTCCTGCAATTCTGCCCCGCTTTCAAGTCCTCTTGGCAGCCTTACTTCAGTATATTTTTGGACGATAGCTGTCATTTATAACTCTGCAGGTTTGTGAATTACAGTGCCCCTGAGCTCCTTTCTTCAACTCGCTTTCTTGTGAGCTGGCCGCAACACCGCAGGATTGCTTCAGGCCCTAATCTGGTTCCGGCACGGCACGCTGAGCCTTTGGTTAATTCCTCTTCCTGGTGGGAAATGAGAGTTAAATTTGCCCGTCCAGACACCTCCAGCTAGTCTCTCATTGGTTCTCCCTATTCCTGTTCATCTTCCGCAGAAATTGCAAACTGGGCCAAACAGGAGGTTAAAGGCACTGACTCTCCAGTCGGGAGAGTGTTAGTAAAGCGTCTGGAATGTTGCACCTGAGTACCAGGGGACGAGAACTGAGACATATTGGAACACGTCTCCCGATCACACGGTTGATCATACTCTGGGTTCCACGTGCATGTTTTAGCTGAAGGAAGAATCCCTTAAACCTGGAGAGTTGAGACCCGTGGAATGGGTACCATGCAATATGACTTCAAAGGGTCTTCATTTGCTCACCGAAACCCTCCAATCCTATCACTGCTGCGTTTATGCCCCTGTACACACGCTTGATTTTCTTTCAGAGACATAGCAATCCATAGGTTTTAAGATACTTACTAGTCAGGTACATTCTTAGGCGTTTAATATGGGGTGTTGAGTCCATTTCGTTGAGCAAGGAGTAGTTCTTGTCTATTCCATATTTGGCTTAAGGAACTTTATCTGTGCTCATTTAAATCTCTGGTTTTATGCAGCACCCCAACTCACCTTTCCCCTTAAGCAAGCATAAGTTGGTTTTCTAAATTTGAGACCCTGTTCTGTTTTGTAATCCAGTTCCTGTGTAGCCAAGTTTACATCCCGTGTATTAGTGATATCTTATGATGTTTCTTTTTCTGTGTGACTTATTTCAGTTAGAATCATCATACCTGAATCCACTCATTATGCTGCTACGGGCCTGATGACATAGATTTCATTGCTGAGTGATATTGCATTGTACGTAAGTACCACAACTTCTTTATCCATTTTTCACTTTCTGCGATATTGAACTTGTACCGTAAACGAGGTTCTTGTAAACAGAGCCGTCCCAAACTTTGGGGTGGCTGTGTCTTTTTGATTTTAATTTCCCTAAGCTATAGGACCATAAGTGGAAGTGCCCTAGGCTCTGTTGCTTTGTTTTTTAGATGTTTCAGGAAACACCATACACCTCTCCCGAGTGGCTGTTGGCAATTTACATCCCGCCCATCAGCATAACAAGGCTCCCAGTTCTCCATGGCCTGTCCTGCCTTTCTGGATTTTACACTTTTTTCAGATGGCCCTTTTGACCGGGGGGAAGTGAGACTTCATTGTAGTGCAGATTTCCTTTGCAAGCTTGCTTGGTTGGCCAAAAAGGGCGTATGCGTTTTTTCCTGAATATATTCAGGAAAAAACGCATACGCCCTTTTTGGCCAAGTGCATCATTGTGGACGTTCTGCCTCTTTTCCTATGCTTTAAATGCAATTCCAGTCTACCTCCTGAAATCGGTTTCCTGCAATTCTGCCCCGCTTTCAAGTCCTCTTGGCAGCCTTACTTCAGTATATTTTTGGACGATAGCTGTCATTTATAACTCTGCAGGTTTGTGAATTACAGTGCCCCTGAGCTCCTTTCTTCAACTCGCTTTCTTGTGAGCTGGCCGCAACACCGCAGGATTGCTTCAGGCCCTAATCTGGTTCCGGCACGGCACGCTGAGCCTTTGGTTAATTCCTCTTCCTGGTGGGAAATGAGAGTTAAATTTGCCCGTCCAGACACCTCCAGCTAGTCTCTCATTGGTTCTCCCTATTCCTGTTCATCTTCCGCAGAAATTGCAAACTGGGCCAAACAGGAGGTTAAAGGCACTGACTCTCCAAGTCGGGAGAGTGTTAGTAAAGCGTCTGGAATGTTGCACCCGAGTACCAGGGGACGAGAACTGAGACATATTGGAACACGTCTCCCGATCACACGGTTGATCATACTCTGGGTTCCACGTGCATGTTTTAGCTGAAGGAAGAATCCCTTAAACCTGGAGAGTTGAGACCCGTGGAATGGGTACCATGCAATATGACTTCAAAGGGTCTTCATTTGCTCACCGAACCTCTCCAATCCTATCACTGCTGCGTTTATGCCCCTGTACACATGCTTGATTTTCTTTCAGAGACATAGCAGTGCATAGGTTTTAAGATACTTACTAGTCAGGTACATTCTTAGGCGTTTAATATGGGGTGTTGAGTCCATTTCGTTGAGCAAGGAGTAGTTCTTGTCTATTCTATATTTGGCTTAAGGAACTTTATCTGTGCTCATTTCAATCTCTGGTTTTATGCAGCACCCCAACTCACCTTTCCCCTTAAGCAAGCATAAGTTGGTTTTCTAAATTTGAGACCCTGTTCTGTTTTGTAATCCAGTTCCTGTGTAGCCAAGTTTACATCCCGTGTATTAGTGATATCTTATGATGTTTCTTTTTCTGTGTGACTTATTTCAGTTAGAATCATCATACCTGAATCCACTCATTATGCTGCTATGGGCCTGATGACATAGATTTCATTGCTGAGTGATATGGCATTGTACGTAAGTACCACAACTTCTTTATCCATTTTTCACTTTCTGCGATATTGAACTTGTACCGTAAATGAGGTTCTTGTAAACAGAGCCGTCCCAAACTTTGGGGTGGCTGTGTCTTTTTGATTTTAATTTCCCTAAGCTATAGGACCATAAGTGGAAGTGCCCTAGGCTCTGTTGCTTTGTTTTTTAGATGTTTCAGGAAACACCATACACCTCTCCCGAGTGGCTCTTGGCAATTTACATCCCGCCCATCAGCATAACAAGGCTCCCAGTTCTCCATGGCCTGTCCTGCCTTTCTGGATTTTACACTTTTTTCAGATGGCCCTTTTGACCGGGGGGAAGTGAGACTTCATTGTAGTGCAGATTTCCTTTGCAAGCTTGCTTGGTTGGCCAAAAAGGGCGTATGCGTTTTTTCCTGAATATATTCAGGAAAAAACGCATACGCCCTTTTTGGCCAAGTGCATCATTGTGGACGTTCTGCCTCTTTTCCTATGCTTTAAATGCAATTCCAGTCTACCTCCTGAAATCGGTTTCCTGCAATTCTGCCCCGCTTTCAAGTCCTCTTGGCAGCCTTACTTCAGTATATTTTTGGACGATAGCTGTCATTTATAACTCTGCAGGTTTGTGAATTACAGTGCCCCTGAGCTCCTTTCTTCAACTCGCTTTCTTGTGAGCTGGCCGCAACACCGCAGGATTGCTTCAGGCCCTAATCTGGTTCCGGCACGGCACGCTGAGCCTTTGGTTAATTCCTCTTCCTGGTGGGAAATGAGAGTTAAATTTGCCCGTCCAGACACCTCCAGCTAGTCTCTCATTGGTTCTCCCTATTCCTGTTCATCTTCCGCAGAAATTGCAAACTGGGCCAAACAGGAGGTTAAAGGCACTGACTCTCCAAGTCGGGAGAGTGTTAGTAAAGCGTCTGGAATGTTGCACCCGAGTACCAGGGGACGAGAACTGAGACATATTGGAACACGTCTCCTGATCACACAGTTGATCATACTCTGGGTTCCACGTGCAGGTTTTAGCTGAAGGAAGAATCCCTTAAACCTGGAGAGTTGAGACCCGTGGAATGGGTACCATGCAATATGACTTCAAAGGGTCTTCATTTGCTCACCGAACCTCTCCAATCCTATCACTGCTGCGTTTATGCCCCTGTACACACGCTTGATTTTCTTTCAGAGACATAGCAATCCATAGGTTTTAAGATACTTACTAGTCAGGTACATTCTTAGGCGTTTAATATGGGGTGTTGAGTCCATTTCGTTGAGCAAGGAGTAGTTCTTGTCTATTCCATATTTGGCTTAAGGAACTTTATCTGTGCTCATTTCAATCTCTGGTTTTATGCAGCACCCCAACTCACCTTTCCCCTTAAGCAAGCATAAGTTGGTTTTCTAAATTTGAGACCCTGTTCTGTTTTGTAATCCAGTTCCTGTGTAGCCAAGTTTACATCCCGTGTATTAGTGATATCTTATGATGTTTCTTTTTCTGTGTGACTTATTTCACTTAGAATCATCGTACCTGAATCCACTCATTATGCTGCTACGGGCCTGATGACATAGATTTCATTGCTGAGTGATATTACATTGTACGTAAGTACCACAACTTCTTTATCCATTTTTCACTTTCTGCGATATTGAACTTGTACCGTAAACGAGGTTCTTGTAAACAGAGCCGTCCCAAACTTTGGGGTGGCTGTGTCTTTTTGATTTTAATTTCCCTAAGCTATAGGACCATAAGTGGAAGTGCCCTAGGCTCTGTTGCTTTGTTTTTTAGATGTTTCAGGAAACACCATACACCTCTCCCGAGTGGCTGTTGGCAATTTACATCCCGCCCATCAGCATAACAAGGCTCCCAGTTCTCCATGGCCTGTCCTGCCTTTCTGGATTTTACACTTTTTTCAGATGGCCCTTTTGACCGGGGGGAAGTGAGACTTCATTGTAGTGCAGATTTCCTTTGCAAGCTTGCTTGGTTGGCCAAAAAGGGCGTATGCGTTTTTTCTTGAATATATTCAGGAAAAAACGCATACGCCCTTTTTGGCCAAGTGCATCATTGTGGACGTTCTGCCTCTTTTCCTATGCTTTACATGCAATTCCAGTCTACCTCCTGAAATCGGTTTCCTGCAATTCTGCCCTGCTTTCAACTCCTCTTGGCAGCCTAATTCAATATATTTTTGGAAGATAGCTGTCATTTATAACTCTGCAGGTTTGTGAATTACAATGCCCCTGAGCTCCTTTCTTCAACTCGCTTTCTTGTGAGCTGGCCGCAACACCGCAGGATTGTTTCAGGCGCTAGTTTGGTTCCGGCACGGCATGCTGAGCCTTTGGTTAATTCCTCTTCCTGGTGGGAAATGAGAGTTAAATTGGCCCGTCCGGACACCTCCACCTAATCTCTCATTGGTTCTCCCTATTCCTGTTCATCTTCCGCAGAAATTGCAAACTGGGCCAAACAGGAGGTTAAAGGCACTGACTCTCCAAGTGGGGAGAGTGTTAGTAAAGCGTCTGGAATGTTGCACCCGAGTACCAGGGGACCAAAACTGAGACACATTTGAACACGTTTTCCGACCACATGGTGGATCATACTCTGGGTTCCACATGCATGTTTTAGATGAAGGAAGAATCCCTTAAACATGGAGAGTTGAGACCCATGGAATGGGTACCATGCAATATGACTTCAAAGGGTCTGCATTTGCTCACTGAACATCAGCAATCCTATCACTGCTGCGTTTATGCCGCTGTACACACGCTTGATTCTTTTTCGGAGACATATAAATCCATAGGTTTTAAGATTCTTACTAGTCATGTATATTCTTAGGCGTTTAATATGGAGTGTTGAGTCCACTTCGTTGAGCAAGGAGTAGCTCTTGTCTATTACATATTTGGCTTATGGAACGGTATCTGTGCTCATTTCAATCTCTGGTTTTATGCAACACCCCAACTCACCCGTCCCCTTAAGCAAGCATAAGTTGGTTTTCTACATTTGACACCCTGTTCTGTTTTGTAATTCAGTTCTTGTGTAGCCAAGTTTACATTCCGTGTATTAGTGATATCTTATGATGTTTCTTTTTCTGTGTGACTAATTTCACTTAGAATCATCGTACCTGAATCCACTCATTATGCTGCTACGGGCCTGATGACATAGATTTCATTGCTGCGTGATGTTGCATTGTACATAAGTACCACAACTTCTTTATCCATTTTTCGCTTTCTGTGATATTGAACTTGTTCGGTAAACGAGGTTCTTGTAAACAAAGCCGTCCCAAACTTTGGGGTGGCTGTGTCTTTTTGATTTTAATTTCCCTAAGCTATAGGACCATAAGTGGAAGTGCCCTAGGCTCTGTTGCTTTGTTTTTTGGATGTTTCAGGAAACACCATACACTTCTCCAGAGTGGCTGCTGGCAATTTACATCCCGCCCATCAGCATAACAAGGCTCCCAGTTCTCCATGGCCTGTCTTGCCTTTCTGGATTTTACACTTTTTTCAGATGGCCCTTTTGACCGGGGGGCAGTGAGACTTCATTGTAGTGCAGATTTCCTTTGCAAGCTTGCTTGGTTGGCCAAAAAGTGCGTATGCGTTTTTTCCTGAATATATTCAGGAAAAAACGCATACGCCCTTTTTGGCCAAGTGCATCATTGTGGACGTTCTGCCTCTTTTCCTATGCTTTACATGCAATTCCAGTGTACCTCCAGAAATCGGTTTCCTGCAATTCTGCCCCGCTTTCAACTCCTCTTGGCAGCCTTACTTCAATATATTTTTGGAAGATAGCTGTCATTTATAACTCTGCAGGTTTGTGAATTACAGTGCCCCTGAGCTCCTTTCTTCAACTCGCTTTCTTGTGAGCTGGCCACAACACCGCAGGATTGCTTCAGGCCCTAGTTTGGTTCCGGCACTGCATGCTGAGCCTTTGGTTAATTCCTCTTCCTGGTGGGAAATGAGAGTTAAATTTGCCCATCCGGACACCTCCACCTAGTCTCTCATTCGTTCTCCCTATTCCTGTTCATTTTCCACAGAAATTGCAAACTGGGCCAAACAGGAGGTTAAAGGCACTGACTCTCCAAGTGGGGAGAGTGTTAGTAAAGCGTCTGTAATGTTGCACCCGAGTACCAGGGGACGAAAACTGAGACACATTTGAACACGTTTCCCGATCACACGGTGGATCATACTCTGGGTTCCACATGCATGTTTTAGCTGAAGGAAGAATCCATTAAACATGGAGAGTTGAGACCCATGGAATGGGTACCATGCAATATGACTTCAAAGGGTCTGCATTTGCTCACCGAACCTCAGCAATCCTATCACTGCTGCGTTTATGCCGCTGTACACACGCTTGATTCTCTTTCGGAGACATATAAATCCATAGGTTTTAAGATTCTTACTAGTCAGGTATATTCTTAGGCGTTTAATATGGAGTGTTGAGTCCACATCGTTGAGCAAGGAGTAGCTCTTGTCTATTACATATTTGGCTTATGGAACGGTATCTGTGCTAATTTCAATCTCTGGTTTTATGCAGCACCCCAACTCACCCGTCCCCTTAAGCAAGCATAAGTTGGTTTTCTACATTTGACACCCTGTTCTGTTTTGTAATTCAGTTCTTGTGTAGCCAAGTTTACATTCCGTGTATTAGTGATATCTTATGATGTTTCTTTTTCTGTGTGACTAATTTCACTTAGAATCATCGTACCTGAATCCACTCATTATGCTGCTATGGGCCTGTTGACATAGATTTCATTGCTGAGTGATATTGCATTGTACGTAAGTACCACAATTTCTTTATCCATTTTTCGCTTTCTGTGATATTGAACTTGTACCGTAAACGAGGTTCTTGTAAACAGAGCCGTCCCAGACTTTGGGGTGGCTGTGTCTTTTTGATTTTAATTTCCCTAAGCTATAGGACAATAAGTGGAAGTGCCCTAGGCTCTGTTGCTTTGTTTTTTGGATGTTTCAGGAAACACCATACACTTCTTCAGAGTGGCTGCTGGCAATTTACATCCCGCCCATCAGCATAACTAGGCTCCCAGTTCTCCATGGCCTGTCCTGCCTTTCTGGATTTTACACTTTTTTCAGATGGCCCTTTTGACCGGGGGGCAGTGAGACTTCATTGTAGTGCAGCTTTCCTTTGCAAGCTTGCTTGGTTGGCCAAAAAGGGCGTATGCGTTTTTTCCTGAATATATTCAGGAAAAAACGCATACGCCCTTTTTTGCCAAGTGCATCATTGTGGACGTTCTGCCTCTTTTCCTATGCTTTAAATGCAATTCCAGTCTACCTCCTGAAATCGGTTTCCTGCAATTCTGCCCCGCTTTCAAGTCCTCTTGGCAGCCTTACTTCAGTATATTTTTGGACGATAGCTGTCATTTATAACTCTGCAGGTTTGTGAATTACAGTGCCCCTGAGCTCCTTTCTTCAACTCGCTTTCTTGTGAGCTGGCCGCAACACCGCAGGATTGCTTCAGGCCCTAATCTGGTTCCGGCACGGCACGCTGAGCCTTTGGTTAATTCCTCTTCCTGGTGGGAAATGAGAGTTAAATTTGCCCGTCCAGACACCTCCAGCTAGTCTCTCATTGGTTCTCCCTATTCCTGTTCATCTTCCGCAGAAATTGCAAACTGGGCCAAACAGGAGGTTAAAGGCACTGACTCTCCAAGTCGGGAGAGTGTTAGTAAAGCGTCTGGAATGTTGCACCCGAGTACCAGGGGATGAGAACTGAGACATATTGGAACACGTCTCCCGATCACACGGTTGATCATACTCTGGGTTCCATGTGCATGTTTTAGCTGAAGGAAGAATCCCTTAAACCTGGAGAGTTGAGACCCGTGGAATGGGTACCATGCAATATGACTTCAAAGGGTCTTCATTTGCTCACCGAACCTCTCCAATCCTATCACTGCTGCGTTTGTGCCCCTGTACACACGCTTGATTTTCTTTCAGAGACATAGCAATCCATAGGTTTTAAGATACTTACTAGTCAGGTAGATTCTTACTAGTCAGGTATATTCTTAGGCGTTTAATATGGGGTGTTGAGTCCACTTCGTTGAGCAAGGAGTAGCTCTTGTCTATTACATATTTGGCTTATGGAACGGTATCTGT
Source organism: Leucopleurus acutus (assembly GCF_964270905.1). Classification (NCBI taxonomy): domain Eukaryota; kingdom Metazoa; phylum Chordata; class Mammalia; order Artiodactyla; family Delphinidae; genus Leucopleurus; species Leucopleurus acutus. The sequence goes on along the minus strand of NW_028139221.1, from coordinate 1,281,929 downwards.
GCTCATTTCAATCTCTGGTTTTATGCAACACCCCAACTCACCTTTCCCCTTAAGCAAGCATAAGTTGGTTTTCTACATTTGACACCCTGTTCTGTTTTGTAATTCACTTCCTGTGTAGCCAAGTTTACATTCCGTGTAGTAGTGATATCTTATGATGTTTCTTTTTCTGTGTGACTTATTTCACTTAGAATCATCGTACCTGAATCCACTCATTATGCTGCTATGGGCCTGATGACATAGATTTCATTGCTGAGTGATATTGCATTGTACGTAAGTACCACAACTTCTTTATCCATTTATCGCTTTGTGTGATATTGAACTTGTACCGTAAACGAGGTTCTTGTAAACAGAGCCGTCCCAATCTTTGGGGTGGCTGTGTCTTTTTGATTTTAATTTCCCTAAGCTATAGGACCATAAGTGGAAGTGCCCTAGGCTCTGTTGCTTTGTTTTTTGGATGTTTCAGGAAACACCATACACTTCTCCAGAGTGGCTGCTGGCAATTTACATCCCGCCCTTCAGCATAACAAGGGTCTCAGTTCTCCATGGCCTGTCCTGCCTTTCTGGATTTTACACTTTTTTCAGATGGCCCTTTTGACCGGGGGGCAGTGAGACTTCATTGTAGTGCAGATTTCCTTTGCAAGCTTGCTTGGTTGGCCAAAAAGGGCGTATGCGTTTTTTCCTGAATATATTCAGGAAAAAACGCATACGCCCTTTTTGGCCAAGTGCATCATTGTGGACGTTCTGCCTCTTTTCCTATGCTTTACATGCAATTCCAGTCTACCTCCTGAAATCGGTTTCCTGCAATTCTGCCCGGCTTTCAACTCCTCTTGGCTGCCTTACTTCAATATATTTTTGGAAGACAGTTGTCATTTATAACTCTGCAGGTTTGTGAATTACAGTGCCCCTGAGCACCTTTCTTCAACTCGCTTTCTTGTGAGCTGGCCGCAACACCGCAGGATTGCTTCAGGCGCTAGTTTGGATCCGGCACGGCATGCTGAGCCTTTGGTTAATTCCTCTTCCTGGTGGGAAATGAGAGTTAAATTTGCCCGTCCAGACACCTCCACCTAGTCTCTCATTGGTTCTCCCTATTCCTGTTCATTTTCCACAGAAATTGCAAACTGGGCCAAACAGGAGGTTTTAGGCACTGACTCTCCAAGTGGGGAGAGGGTTAGTAAAGCGTCTGGAATGTTGCACCCGAGTACCAGGGGACGAAAACTGAGACACATTTGAACACGTTTTCCGATCACACGGTAGATCATACTCTGGGTTCCACATGCATGTTTTAGCTGAAGGAAGAATCCCTTAAACATGGAGAGTTGAGACCCATGGAATGGGTACCATGCAATATGACTTCAAAGGGTCTGCATTTGCTCACCGAACCTCACCAATCCTATCACTGCTACGTTTATGACTCTGTACACACGCTTGATTCTCTTTCGGAGACATATAAATCCATAGGTTTTAAGATTCTTACTAGTCAGGTATATTCTTAGGCGTTTAATATGGGGTGTTGAGTCCACTTCGTTGAGCAAGGAGTAGCTCTTTTCTATTACATATTTGGCTTATGGAACGGTATCTGTGCTAATTTCAATCTCTGGTTTTATGCAGCACCCCAACTCACCTTTCCCCTTAAGCAAGCATAAGTTGGTTTTCTCCATTTGACACCCTGTTCTGTTTTGTAATTCAGTTCTTGTGTAGCCACGTTTACATTCCGTGTAGTAGTGATATCTTATGATGTTTCTTTTTCTGTGTGACTTATTTCACTTAGAATCATCGTACCTGAATCCACTCATTATGCTGCTACGGGCCTGATGACATAGATTTCATTGCTGAGTGATATTGCATTGTACGTAAGTACCACAACTTCTTTATCCATTTTTCGCTTTCTGTGATATTGAACTTGTACCGTAAACGAGGTTCTTGTAAACAGAGCCGTCCCAAACTTTTGGGTGGCTGTGTCTTTTTGATTTTAATTTCCCTAAGCTATAGGACCATAAGTGGAAGTGCCCTAGGCTCTGTTGCTTTGTTTTTTGGATGTTTCAGGAAACACCATACACTTCTCCAGAGTGGCTGCTGGCAATTTACATCGTGCCCATCAGCATAACAAGGCTCCCTGTTCTCCATGGCCTGTCCTGCCTTTCTGGATTTTACACTTTTTTCAGATGGCCCTTTTGACCGGGGGGCAGTGAGACTTCATTGTAGTGCAGATTTCCTTTGCAAGCTTGCTTGGTTGGCCAAAAAGGGCGTATGCGTTTTTTCCTGAATATATTCAGGAAAAAACGCATACGCCCTTTTTGGCCAAGTGCATCATTGTGGACGTTCTGCCTCTTTTCCTATGCTTTACATGCAATTCCAGTCTACCTCCTGAAATCGGTTTCCTGCAATTCTGCCCGGCTTTCAACTCCTCTTGGCTGCCTTACTTCAATATATTTTTGGAAGACAGTTGTCATTTATAACTCTGCAGGTTTGTGAATTACAGTGCCCCTGAGCACCTTTCTTCAACTCGCTTTCTTGTGAGCTGGCCGCAACACCGCAGGATTGCTTCAGGCGCTAGTTTGGATCCGGCACGGCATGCTGAGCCTTTGGTTAATTCCTCTTCCTGGTGGGAAATGAGAGTTAAATTTGCCCGTCCAGACACCTCCACCTAATCTCTCATTGGTTCTCCCTATTCCTGTTCATTTTCCACAGAAAGTGCAAACTTGGCCAAACAGGAGGTTAAAGGCACTGACTCTCCAAGTGAGGAGAGTGTTAGTAAAGCGTCTGGAATGTTGCACCCGAGTACCAGGGGACGAAAACTGAGACACATTTGAACACGTTTCCCGATCACACGGTGGATCATACTCTGGGTTCCACATGCATGTTTTAGCTGAAGGAAGAATCCCTTAAACATGGAGAGGTGAGACCCATGGAATGGGTACCATGCAATATGACTTCAAAGGGTCTGCATTTGCTCACCGAACCTCACCAGTCCTATCACTGCTGCGTTTATGCCGCTGTACACACGCTTGATTCTCTTTCGGAGACATATAAATCCATAGGTTTTAAGATTCTTCCTAGTCAGGTATATTCTTAGGCGTTTAATATGGGGTGTTGTGTCCACTTCGTTGAGCAAGGAGTAGCTCTTGTCTATTACATATTTGGCTTATGGAACGGTATCTGTGCTCATTTCAATCTCTGGTTTTATGCAGCACCCCAACTCACCTTTCCCCTTAAGCAAGCATAAGTTGGTTTTCTCCATTTGACACCCTGTTCTGTTTTGTAATTCAGTTCTTGTGAAGCCACGTTTACATTCCGTGTAGTAGTGATATCTTATGATGTTTCTTTTTCTGTGTGACTTATTTCACTTAGAATCATCGTACCTGAATCCACTCATTATGCTGCTACGGGCCTGATGACATAGATTTCATTGCTGAGTGATATTGCATTGTACGTAAGTACCACAACTTCTTTATCCATTTTTCGCTTTCTGTGATATTGAACTTGTACCGTAAACGAGGTTCTTGTAAACAGAGCCGTCCCAAACTTTGGGGTGGCTGTGTCTTTTTGATTTTAATTTCCCTAAGCTATAGGACCATAAGTGGAAGTGCCCTAGGCTCTGTTGCTTTGTTTTTTGGATGTTTCAGGAAACACCATACACTTCTCCAGAGTGGCTGCTGGCAATTTACATCCCGCCCATCAGCATAACAAGGCTCCCAGTTCTCCATGGCCTGTCCTGCCTTTCTGGATTTTACACTTTTTTCAGATGGCCCTTTTGACAGGGGGGCAGTGAGACTTCATTGTAGTGCAGATTTCCTTTGCAAGCTTGCTTGGTTGGCCAAAAAGGGCGTATGCGTTTTTTCCTGAATATATTCAGGAAAAAACGCATACGCCCTTTTTGGCCAAGTGCATCATTGTGGACGTTCTGCCTCTTTTCCTATGCTTTACATGCAATTCCAGTCTACCTCCTGAAATCGGTTTCCTGCAATTCTGCCCGGCTTTCAACTCCTCTTGGCTGCCTTACTTCAATATATTTTTGGAAGACAGTTGTCATTTATAACTCTGCAGGTTTGTGAATTACAGTGCCCCTGAGCACCTTTCTTCAACTCGCTTTCTTGTGAGCTGGCCGCAACACCGCAGGATTGCTTCAGGCGCTAGTTTGGATCCGGCACGGCATGCTGAGCCTTTGGTTAATTCCTCTTCCTGGTGGGAAATGAGAGTTAAATTTGCCCGTCCAGACACCTCCACCTAGTCTCTCATTGGTTCTCCCTATTCCTGTTCATTTTCCACAGAAATTGCAAACTGGGCCAAACAGGAGGTTTTAGGCACTGACTCTCCAAGTGGGGAGAGGGTTAGTAAAGCGTCTGGAATGTTGCACCCGAGTACCAGGGGACGAAAACTGAGACACATTTGAACACGTTTTCCGATCACACGGTAGATCATACTCTGGGTTCCACATGCATGTTTTAGCTGAAGGAAGAATCCCTTAAACATGGAGAGTTGAGACCCATGGAATGGGTACCATGCAATATGACTTCAAAGGGTCTGCATTTGCTCACCGAACCTCACCAATCCTATCACTGCTACGTTTATGACTCTGTACACACGCTTGATTCTCTTTCGGAGACATATAAATCCATAGGTTTTAAGATTCTTACTAGTCAGGTATATTCTTAGGCGTTTAATATGGGGTGTTGAGTCCACTTCGTTGAGCAAGGAGTAGCTCTTTTCTATTACATATTTGGCTTATGGAACGGTATCTGTGCTAATTTCAATCTCTGGTTTTATGCAGCACCCCAACTCACCTTTCCCCTTAAGCAAGCATAAGTTGGTTTTCTCCATTTGACACCCTGTTCTGTTTTGTAATTCAGTTCTTGTGTAGCCACGTTTACATTCCGTGTAGTAGTGATATCTTATGATGTTTCTTTTTCTGTGTGACTTATTTCACTTAGAATCATCGTACCTGAATCCACTCATTATGCTGCTACGGGCCTGATGACATAGATTTCATTGCTGAGTGATATTGCATTGTACGTAAGTACCACAACTTCTTTATCCATTTTTCGCTTTCTGTGATATTGAACTTGTACCGTAAACGAGGTTCTTGTAAACAGAGCCGTCCCAAACTTTTGGGTGGCTGTGTCTTTTTGATTTTAATTTCCCTAAGCTATAGGACCATAAGTGGAAGTGCCCTAGGCTCTGTTGCTTTGTTTTTTGGATGTTTCAGGAAACACCATACACTTCTCCAGAGTGGCTGCTGGCAATTTACATCGTGCCCATCAGCATAACAAGGCTCCCTGTTCTCCATGGCCTGTCCTGCCTTTCTGGATTTTACACTTTTTTCAGATGGCCCTTTTGACCGGGGGGCAGTGAGACTTCATTGTAGTGCAGATTTCCTTTGCAAGCTTGCTTGGTTGGCCAAAAAGGGCGTATGCGTTTTTTCCTGAATATATTCAGGAAAAAACGCATACGCCCTTTTTGGCCAAGTGCATCATTGTGGACGTTCTGCCTCTTTTCCTATGCTTTACATGCAATTCCAGTCTACCTCCTGAAATCGGTTTCCTGCAATTCTGCCCGGCTTTCAACTCCTCTTGGCTGCCTTACTTCAATATATTTTTGGAAGACAGTTGTCATTTATAACTCTGCAGGTTTGTGAATTACAGTGCCCCTGAGCACCTTTCTTCAACTCGCTTTCTTGTGAGCTGGCCGCAACACCGCAGGATTGCTTCAGGCGCTAGTTTGGATCCGGCACGGCATGCTGAGCCTTTGGTTAATTCCTCTTCCTGGTGGGAAATGAGAGTTAAATTTGCCCGTCCAGACACCTCCACCTAATCTCTCATTGGTTCTCCCTATTCCTGTTCATTTTCCACAGAAAGTGCAAACTTGGCCAAACAGGAGGTTAAAGGCACTGACTCTCCAAGTGAGGAGAGTGTTAGTAAAGCGTCTGGAATGTTGCACCCGAGTACCAGGGGACGAAAACTGAGACACATTTGAACACGTTTCCCGATCACACGGTGGATCATACTCTGGGTTCCACATGCATGTTTTAGCTGAAGGAAGAATCCCTTAAACATGGAGAGGTGAGACCCATGGAATGGGTACCATGCAATATGACTTCAAAGGGTCTGCATTTGCTCACCGAACCTCACCAGTCCTATCACTGCTGCGTTTATGCCGCTGTACACACGCTTGATTCTCTTTCGGAGACATATAAATCCATAGGTTTTAAGATTCTTCCTAGTCAGGTATATTCTTAGGCGTTTAATATGGGGTGTTGTGTCCACTTCGTTGAGCAAGGAGTAGCTCTTGTCTATTACATATTTGGCTTATGGAACGGTATCTGTGCTCATTTCAATCTCTGGTTTTATGCAGCACCCCAACTCACCTTTCCCCTTAAGCAAGCATAAGTTGGTTTTCTCCATTTGACACCCTGTTCTGTTTTGTAATTCAGTTCTTGTGAAGCCACGTTTACATTCCGTGTAGTAGTGATATCTTATGATGTTTCTTTTTCTGTGTGACTTATTTCACTTAGAATCATCGTACCTGAATCCACTCATTATGCTGCTACGGGCCTGATGACATAGATTTCATTGCTGAGTGATATTGCATTGTACGTAAGTACCACAACTTCTTTATCCATTTTTCGCTTTCTGTGATATTGAACTTGTACCGTAAACGAGGTTCTTGTAAACAGAGCCGTCCCAAACTTTGGGGTGGCTGTGTCTTTTTGATTTTAATTTCCCTAAGCTATAGGACCATAAGTGGAAGTGCCCTAGGCTCTGTTGCTTTGTTTTTTGGATGTTTCAGGAAACACCATACACTTCTCCAGAGTGGCTGCTGGCAATTTACATCCCGCCCATCAGCATAACAAGGCTCCCAGTTCTCCATGGCCTGTCCTGCCTTTCTGGATTTTACACTTTTTTCAGATGGCCCTTTTGACAGGGGGGCAGTGAGACTTCATTGTAGTGCAGATTTCCTTTGCAAGCTTGCTTGGTTGGCCAAAAAGGGCGTATGCGTTTTTTCCTGAATATATTCAGGAAAAAACGCATACGCCCTTTTTGGCCAAGTGCATCATTGTGGACGTTCTGCCTCTTTTCCTATGCTTTACATGCAATTCCAGTCTACCTCCTGAAATCGGTTTCCTGCAATTCTGCCCGGCTTTCAACTCCTCTTGGCTGCCTTACTTCAATATATTTTTGGAAGACAGCTGTCATTTATAACTCTGCAGGTTTGTGAATTACAGTGCCCCTGAGCACCTTTCTTCAACTCGCTTTCTTGTGAGCTGGCCGCAACACCGCAGGATTGCTTCAGGCCGTAGTTTGGTTCCGGCACGGCATGCTGAGCCTTTGGTTAATTCCTCTTCCTGGTGGGAAATGAGAGTTAAATTTGCCCGTCCAGACACCTCCACCTAGTCTCTCATTGGTTCTCCCTATTCCTGTTCATTTTCCACAGAAATTGCAAACTGGGCCAAACAGGAGGTTTTAGGCACTGACTCTCCAAGTGGGGAGAGTGTTAGTAAAGCGTCTGGAATGTTGCACCCGAGTACCTGGGGACGAAAACTGAGACACATTTGAACACGTTTCCCGATCACACGGTGGATCATACTCTGGGTTCCACATGCATGTTTTAGCTGAAGGAAGAATCCCTTAAACATGGAGAGTTGAGACCCATGGAATGGGTAACATGCAATATGACTTCAAAGGGTCTGCATTTGCTCACCGAACCTCACCAGTCCTATCACTGCTGCGTTTATGCCGCTGTACACACGCTTGATTCTCTTTCGGAGACATATCAATCCATAGGTTTTAAGATTCTTACTAGTCAGGTGTATTCTTAGGCGTTTAATATGGGGTGTTGAGTCCACTTCGTTGAGCAAGGAGTAGCTCTTGTCTATTACATATTTGGCTTATGGAACGGTATCTGTGCTAATTTCAATCTCTGGTTTTATGCAGCACCCCAACTCACCTTTCCCCTTAAGCAAGCATAAGTTGGTTTTCTACATTTGACACCCTGTTCTGTTTTGTAATTCACTTCCTGTGTAGCCAAGTTTACATTCCGTGTAGTAGTGATATCTTATGATGTTTCTTTTTCTGTGTGACTTATTTCACTTAGAATCATCGTACCTGAATCCACTCATTATGCTGCTATGGGCCTGATGACATAGATTTCATTGCTGAGTGATATTGCATTGTACGTAAGTACCACAACTTCTTTATCCATTTATCGCTTTGTGTGATATTGAACTTGTACCGTAAACGAGGTTCTTGTAAACAGAGCCGTCCCAATCTTTGGGGTGGCTGTGTCTTTTTGATTTTAATTTCCCTAAGCTATAAGACCATAAGTGGAAGTGCCCTAGGCTCTGTTGCTTTGTTTTTTGGATGTTTCAGGAAACACCATACACTTCTCCAGAGTGGCTGCTGGCAATTTACATCCCGCCCTTCAGCGTAACAAGGGTCCCAGTTCTCCATGGCCTGTCCTGCCTTTGTGGATTTTACACTTTTTTCAGATGGCCCTTTTGACCGGGGGGCAGTGAGACTTCATTGTAGTGCAGATTTCCTTTGCAAGCTTGCTTGGTTGGCCAAAAAGGGCGTATGCGTTTTTTCCTGACGCATACGCCCTTTTTGGCCAAGTGCATCATTGTGGACTTCTGCCTCTTTTCCTATGCTTTACATGCAATTCCAGTCTACCTCCTGAAATCGGTTTCCTGCAATTCTGCCCGCTTTCAACTCCTCTTGGCAGCCTTACTTCAATATATTTTTGCAAGATAGCTGTCATTTATAACTCTGCAGGTTTGTGAATTACAGTGCCCCTGACCTCCTTTCTTCAAGTCGCTTTCTTGTGAGCTGGCCGCAACACCGCAGGATTGTTTCAGGCCCTAGTTTGGTTCCGGCACGGCATGCTGAGCCTTTGGTTAATTCCTCTTCCTGGTGGGAAATGAGAGGTAAATTTGCCCGTCCAGACACCTCCACCTAGTCTCTCATTGGTTCTCCCTATTCCTGTTCATTTTCCACAGAAATTGCAAACTGGGCCAAACAGGAGGTTAAAGGCACTGACTCTCCAAGTGGGGAGAGTGTTAGTAAAGCGTCTGGAATGTTGCACCCGAGTACCTGGGGATGAAAACTGAGACACATTTGAACACGTTTCCCAATCACACGGTGAATCATACTATGGGTTCCACATGCATGTTTTAGCTGAAGGAAGAATCCCTTAAACCTGGAGAGTTGAGACCCATAGAATGGGTACCATGCAATATGTCTTCAAAGGGTCTGCATTTGCTCACCGAACCTCACCAATCCTATCACTGCTGCGTTTATGTCGCTGTACAAACGCTTGATTCTCTTTCGGACACATATGAATCCATAGGTTTTAAGTTTCTTACTAGTCAGGTATATTCTTAGGCGTTTAATATGGTGTGTTGAGTCCAGTTCGTTGAGCAAGGAGTAGCTCTTCTCTATTACATATTTGGCTTAGGGATCGGTATCTGTGCTAATTTCAATCTCTGGTTTTATGCAGCACCCCAACTCACCTTTCCCCTTAAGCAAGCATAAGTTGGTTTTCTATATTTGAGACCCTGTTTTGCTTTGTAATTCAGTTCCTGTGTAGCCAAGTTTACATTCCATGTATTAGTGATACCTTATGATGTTTCTTTTTCTGTGTGACTTATTTCACTTAGAATCATCGTACCTGAATCCACTCATTATGCTGCTACGGGCCTGATGACATAGATTTCATTGCTGAGTGATATTGCATTGTACGTAAGTACCACAACTTCTTTATCCATTTTTCGCTTTCTGTGATATTGAACTTGTACCGTAAACGAGGTTCTTGTAAACAGAGCCGTCCCAAACTTTGGGGTGGCTGTGTCTTTTTGATTTTAATTTCCCTAAGCTATAGGACCATAAGTGGAAGTGCCCTAGGCTCTGTTGCTTTGTTTTTTGGATGTTTCAGGAAACACCATACACTTCTCCAGAGTGGCTGCTGGCAATTTACATCGCGCCCATCAGCATAACAAGGCTCCCAGTTCTCCATGGCCTGTCCTGCCTTTCTGGATTTTACACTTTTTTCAGATGGCCCTTTTGACCGGGGGGCAGTGAGACTTCATTGTAGTGCAGATTTCCTTTGCAAGCTTGCTTGGTTGGCCAAAAAGGGCGTATGCGTTTTTTCCTGAATATATTCAGGAAAAAACGTATACGCCCTTTTTGGCCAAGTGCATCATTGTGGACGTTCTGCCTCTTTTCCTATGCTTTACATGCAATTCCAGTCTACCTCCTGAAATCGGTTTCCTGCAATTCTGCCCGCTTTCAACTACTCTTGGCAGCCTTACTTCAATATATTTTTGCAAGATAGCTGTCATTTATAACTCTGCAGGTTTGTGAATTACAGTGCCCCTGAGCTCCTTTCTTCAACTCGCTTTCTTGTGAGCTGGCCGCAACACCGCAGGATTGCTTCAGGCCCTAGTTTGGTTCCGGCACGGCATGCTGAGCCTTTGGTTAATTCCTCTTCCTGGTGGGAAATGAGAGTTAAATTTGCCCGTCCAGACACCTCCACCTAATCTCTCATTGGTTCTCCCTATTCCTGTTCATTTTCCACAGAAATTGCAACTGGGCCAAACAGGAGGTTAAAGGCACTGACTCTCCAAGTGGGGAGAGTGTTAGTAAAGCGTCTGGAATGTTGCACCTGAGTACCAGGGGACGAAAACTGAGACACATTTGAACACGTTTCCCGATCACATGGTGGATCATACTCTGGGTTCCACATGCATGTTTTAGCTGAAGGAAGAATCCCTTAAACATGGAGAGGTGAGACCCATGGAATGGGTACCATGCAATATGACTTCAAAGGGTCTGCGTTTGCTCACCGAACCTCACCAGTCCTATCACTGCTGCGTTTATGCCGCTGTACACACGCTTGATTCTCTTTCGGAGACATATCAATCCATAGGTTTTAAGATTCTTACTAGTCAGGTATATTCTTAGCCGTTTAATATGGGATGTTGAGTCCACTTCGTTGAGCAAGGAGTAGCTCTTGTCTATTACATATTTGGCTTATGGAACGGTATCTGTGCTAATTTCAATCTCTGGTTTTATGCAGCACCCCAACTCACCTTTCCCCTTAAGCAAGCATAAGTTGGTTTTCTACATTTGACACCCTGTTCTGTTTTGTAATTCACTTCCTGTGTAGCCAAGTTTACATTCCGTGTAGTAGTGATATCTTATGATGTTTCTTTTTCTGTGTGACTTATTTCACTTAGAATCATCGTACCTGAATCCACTCATTATGCTGCTATGGGCCTGATGACATAGATTTCATTGCTGAGTGATATTGCATTGTACGTAAGTACCACAACTTCTTTATCCATTTATCGCTTTGTGTGTTATTGAACTTGTACCGTAAAGGAGGTTCTTGTAAACAGAGCCGTCAAAATCTTTGGGGTGGCTGTGTCTTTTTGATTTTAATTTCCCTAAGCTATAGGACCATAAGTGGAAGTGCCCTAGGCTCTGTTGCTTTGTTTTTTGGATGTTTCAGGAAACACCATACACTTCTCCAGAGTGGCTGCTGGCAATTTACATCCCGCCCTTCAGCATAACAAGGGTCCCAGTTCTCCATGGCCTGTCCTGCCTTTCTGGATTTTACACTTTTTTCAGATGGCCCTTTTGACCGGGGGGCAGTGAGACTTCATTGTAGTGCAGATTTCCTTTGCAAGCTTGCTTGGTTGGCCAAAAAGTGCGTATGCGTTTTTTCCTGACGCATACGCCCTTTTTGGCCAAGTGCATCATTGTGGACTTCTGCCTCTTTTCCTATGCTTTACATGCAATTCCAGTCTACCTCCTGAAATCGGTTTCCTGCAATTCTGCCCGCTTTCAACTCCTCTTGGCAGCCTTACTTCAATATATTTTTGCAAGATAGCTGTCATTTATAACTCTGCAGGTTTGTGAATTACAGTGCCCCTGAGCTCCTTTCTTCAAGTCGCTTTCTTGTGAGCTGGCCGCAACACCGCAGGATTGTTTCAGGCCCTAGTTTGGTTCCGGCACGGCATGCTGAGCCTTTGGTTAATTCCTCTTCCTGGTGGGAAATGAGAGGTAAATTTGCCTGTCCAGACACCTCCACCTAGTCTCTCATTGGTTCTCCCTATTCCTGTTCATTTTCCACAGAAATTGCAAACTGGGCCAAACAGGAGGTTAAAGGCACTGTCTCTCCAAGTGGGGAGAGTGTTAGTAAAGCGTCTGGAATGTTGCACCCGAGTACCTGGGGACGAAAACTGAGACACATTTGAACACGTTTCCCAATCACACGGTGGATCATACTCTGGGTTCCACATGCATGTTTTAGCTGAAGGAAGAATCCCTTAAACCTGGAGAGTTGAGACCCATAGAATGGGTACCATGCAATATGACTTCAAAGGGTCTGCATTTGCTCACCGAACCTCACCAATCCTATCACTGCTGCGTTTATGTCGCTGTACAAACGCTTGATTCTCTTTCGGACACATATGAATCCATAGGTTTTAAGTTTCTTACTAGTCAGGTATATTCTTAGGCGTTTAATATGGTGTGTTGAGTCCAGTTCATTGAGCAAGGAGTAGCTCTTCTCTATTACATATTTGGCTTAGGGATCGGTATCTGTGCTAATTTCAATCTCTGGTTTTATGCAGCACCCCAACTCACCTTTCCCCTTAAGCAAGCATAAGTTGGTTTTCTACATTTGAGACCCTGTTTTGCTTTGTAATTCAGTTCCTGTGTAGCCAAGTTTACATTCCGTGTATTAGTGATACCTTATGATGTTTCTTTTTCTGTGTGACTCATTTCACTTAGAATCATCGTACCTGAATCCACTCATTATGCTGCTACGGGCCTGATGACATAGATTTCATTGCTGAGTGATATTGCATTGTACGTAAGTACCACAACTTCTTTATCCATTTTTCGCTTTCTGTGATATTGAACTTGTACCGTAAACGAGGTTCTTGTAAACAGAGCCGTCCCAAACTTTGGGGTGGCTGTGTCTTTTTGATTTTAATTTCCCTAAGCTATAGGACCATAAGTGGAAGTGCCCTAGGCTCTGTTGCTTTGTTTTTTGGATGTTTCAGGAAACACCATACACTTCTCCAGAGTGGCTGCTGGCAATTTACATCCCACCCATCAGCATAACAAGGGTTCCAGTTCTCCATGTCCTGTCCTGCCTTTCAGGATTTTACACTTTTTTCAGATGGCCCTTTTGACCGGGGGGCAGTGAGACTTCATTGTAGTGCAGATTTCCTTTGCAAGCTTGCTTGGTTGGCCAAAACGGGCGTAGGCGTTTTTTCCTGAATATATTCAGGAAAAAACGCCTACGCCCGTTTTGGCCAAGTGCATCATTGTGGACATTCTGCCTCTTTTCCTATGCTTTACATGCAAATCCCGTCTGACTCCTGAAATCGGTTTCCTGCATTTCTGCCCCACTTTCAAGTCCTCTTGGCTGCCTTCCTTCAATATATTTTTGGAAGATAGCTGTCATTTATAACTCTGCAGGTTTGTGAATTACAGTGCCCCTGAGCTCCTTTCTTCAACTCGCTTTCTTGTGAGCTGGCCGCAACACCGCAGGATTGCTTCAGGCCCTAGTTTGGTTCCGGCACGGCATGCTGAGCCTTTGGTTAATTCCTCTTCCTGGTGGGAAATGAGAGTTAAATTTGCCCGTCCAGACACCTCCACCTAGTCTCTCATTGGTTCTCCCTATTCCTGTTCATCTTCCGCAGAAATTGCTAACTGGGCCAAAGAGGAGGTTAAAGGCACTGACTCTCCAAGTGGGGAGAGTGTTAGTAAAGCGTCTGGAATGTTGCACCTGAGTACCAGGGGACGAAAACTGAGACACATTTGAACACGTTTCCCGATCACACAGTGGATCATACTCTGGGTTCCACATGCATGTTTTAGCTGAAGGAAGAATCCCTTAAACCTGGAGAGTTGAGACCCATGGAATGGGTACCATGCAATATGACTTCAAAGGGTCTGCATTTGCTCACCGAACCTCACCAATCCTATCACTGCTGCGTTTATGCCGCTGTACACACGCTTGATTCTCTTTCGGAGACATATAAATCCATAGGTTTTAAGATTCTTACTAGTCAGGTATATTTTTAGGCGTTTAATATGGGGTGTTGAGTCCACTTCGTTGAGCAAGGAGTAGCTCTTGTCTATTACATATTTGGCTTATGGAACGGTATCTGTGCTAATTTCAATCTCTGGTTTTATGCAGCACCCCAACTCACCTTTCCCCTTAAGCAAGCATAAGTTGGTTTTCTACATTTGAGACACTGTTTTGCTTTGTAATTCAGTTCCTGTGTAGCCAAGTTTACATTCCGTGTATTAGTGATATCTTATGATGTTTCTTTTTCTGTGTGACTTATTTCAGTTAGAATCATCATACCTGAATCCACTCATTATGCTGCTACGGGCCTGATGACATAGATTTCATTGCTGAGTGATATTGCATTGTACGTAAGTACCACAACTTCTTTATCCATTTTTCACTTTCTGCGATATTGAACTTGTACCGTAAACGAGGTTCTTGTAAACAGAGCCGTCCCAAACTTTGGGGTGGCTGTGTCTTTTTGATTTTAATTTCCCTAAGCTATAGGACCATAAGTGGAAGTGCCCTAGGCTCTGTTGCTTTGTTTTTTAGATGTTTCAGGAAACACCATACACCTCTCCCGAGTGGCTGTTGGCAATTTACATCCCGCCCATCAGCATAACAAAGCTCCCATTTCTCCATGGCCTGTCCTGCCTTTCTGGATTTTACACTTTTTTCAGATGGCCCTTTTGACCGGGGGGAAGTGAGACTTCATTGTAGTGCAGATTTCCTTTGCAAGCTTGCTTGGTTGGCCAAAAAGGGCGTATGCGTTTTTTCCTGAATATATTCAGGAAAAAACGCATACGCCCTTTTTGGCCAAGTGCATCATTGTGGACGTTCTGCCTCTTTTCCTATGCTTTAAATGCAATTCCAGTCTACCTCCTGAAATCGGTTTCCTGCAATTCTGCCCCGCTTTCAACTCCTCTTGGCAGCCTAATTCAATATATTTTTGGACGATAGCTGTCATTTATAACTCTGCAGGTTTGTGAATTACAGTGCCCCTGAGCTCCTTTCTTCAACTCGTTTTCTTGTGAGCTGGCCGCAACACCGCAGGATTGCTTCAGGCCCTAATCTGGTTCCGGCACGGCACGCTGAGCCTTTGGTTAATTCCTCTTCCTGGTGGGAAATGAGAGTTAAATTTGCCCGTCCAGACACCTCCAGCTAGTCTCTCATTGGTTCTCCCTATTCCTGTTCATCTTCCGCAGAAATTGCAAACTGGGCCAAACAGGAGGTTAAAGGCACTGACTCTCCAAGTCGGGAGAGTGTTAGTAAAGTGTCTGGAATGTTGCACCCGAGTACCAGGGGACGAGAACTGAGACATATTGGAACACGTCTCCCGATCACACGGTTGATCATACTCTGGGTTCCACGTGCATGTTTTAGCTGAAGGAAGAATCCCTTAAACCTGGAGAGTTGAGACCCGTGGAATGGGTACCATGCAATATGACTTCAAAGGGTCTTCATTTGCTCACCGAACCTCTCCAATCCTATCACTGCTGCGTTTATGCCCCTGTACACACGCTTGATTTTCTTTCAGAGACATAGCAATCCATAGGTTTTAAGATACTTACTAGTCAGGTACATTCTTAGGCGTTTAATATGGGGTGTTGAGTCCATTTCATTGAGCAAGGAGTAGTTCTTGTCTATTCTATATTTGGCTTAAGGAACTTTATCTGTGCTCATTTCAATCTCTGGTTTTATGCAGCACCCCAACTCACCTTTCCCCTTAAGCAAGCATAAGTTGGTTTTCTAAATTTGAGACCCTGTTCTGTTTTGTAATCCAGTTCCTGTGTAGCCAAGTTTACATCCCGTGTATTAGTGATATCTTATGATGTTTCTTTTTCTGTGTGACTTATTTCAGTTAGAATCATCATACCTGAATCCACTCATTATGCTGCTATGGGCCTGATGACATAGATTTCATTGCTGAGTGATATGGCATTGTACGTAAGTACCACAACTTCTTTATCCATTTTTCACTTTCTGCGATATTGAACTTGTACCGTAAACGAGGTTCTTGTAAACAGAGCCGTCCCAAACTTTGGGGTGGCTGTGTCTTTTTGATTTTAATTTCCCTAAGCTATAGGACCATAAGTGGAAGTGCCCTAGGCTCTGTTGCTTTGTTTTTTAGATGTTTCAGGAAACACCATACACCTCTCCCGAGTGGCTCTTGGCAATTTACATCCCGCCCATCAGCATAACAAGGCTCCCAGTTCTCCATGGCCTGTCCTGCCTTTCTGGATTTTACACTTTTTTCAGATGGCCCTTTTGACCGGGGGGAAGTGAGACTTCATTGTAGTGCAGATTTCCTTTGCAAGCTTGCTTGGTTGGCCAAAAAGGGCGTATGCGTTTTTTCCTGAATATATTCAGGAAAAAACGCATACGCCCTTTTTGGCCAAGTGCATCATTGTGGACGTTCTGCCTCTTTTCCTATGCTTTAAATGCAATTCCAGTCTACCTCCTGAAATCGGTTTCCTGCAATTCTGCCCCGCTTTCAAGTCCTCTTGGCAGCCTTACTTCAGTATATTTTTGGACGATAGCTGTCATTTATAACTCTGCAGGTTTGTGAATTACAGTGCCCCTGAGCTCCTTTCTTCAACTCGTTTTCTTGTGAGCTGGCCGCAACACCGCAGGATTGCTTCAGGCCCTAATCTGGTTCCGGCACGGCACGCTGAGCCTTTGGTTAATTCCTCTTCCTGGTGGGAAATGAGAGTTAAATTTGCCCGTCCAGACACCTCCAGCTAGTCTCTCATTGGTTCTCCCTATTCCTGTTCATCTTCCGCAGAAATTGCAAACTGGGCCAAACAGGAGGTTAAAGGCACTGACTCTCCAAGTCGGGAGAGTGTTAGTAAAGCGTCTGGAATGTTGCACCCGAGTACCAGGGGACGAGAACTGAGACATATTGGAACACGTCTCCCGATCACACGGTTGATCATACTCTGGGTTCCACGTGCATGTTTTAGCTGAAGGAAGAATCCCTTAAACCTGGAGAGTTGAGACCCGTGGAATGGGTACCATGCAATATGACTTCAAAGGGTCTTCATTTGCTCACCGAACCTCTCCAATCCTATCACTGCTGCGTTTATGCCCCTGTACACACGCTTGATTTTCTTTCAGAGACATAGCAATCCATAGGTTTTAAGATACTTACTAGTCAGGTACATTCTTAGGCGTTTAATATGGGGTGTTGAGTCCATTTCATTGAGCAAGGAGTAGTTCTTGTCTATTCTATATTTGGCTTAAGGAACTTTATCTGTGCTCATTTCAATCTCTGGTTTTATGCAGCACCCCAACTCACCTTTCCCCTTAAGCAAGCATAAGTTGGTTTTCTAAATTTGAGACCCTGTTCTGTTTTGTAATCCAGTTCCTGTGTAGCCAAGTTTACATCCCGTGTATTAGTGATATCTTATGATGTTTCTTTTTCTGTGTGACTTATTTCAGTTAGAATCATCATACCTGAATCCACTCATTATGCTGCTATGGGCCTGATGACATAGATTTCATTGCTGAGTGATATGGCATTGTACGTAAGTACCACAACTTCTTTATCCATTTTTCACTTTCTGCGATATTGAACTTGTACCGTAAACGAGGTTCTTGTAAACAGAGCCGTCCCAAACTTTGGGGTGGCTGTGTCTTTTTGATTTTAATTTCCCTAAGCTATAGGACCATAAGTGGAAGTGCCCTAGGCTCTGTTGCTTTGTTTTTTAGATGTTTCAGGAAACACCATACACCTCTCCCGAGTGGCTCTTGGCAATTTACATCCCGCCCATCAGCATAACAAGGCTCCCAGTTCTCCATGGCCTGTCCTGCCTTTCTGGATTTTACACTTTTTTCAGATGGCCCTTTTGACCTTGGGGAAGTGAGACTTCATTGTAGTGCAGATTTCCTTTGCAAGCTTGCTTGGTTGGCCAAAAAGGGCGTATGCGTTTTTTCCTGAATATATTCAGGAAAAAACGCATACGCCCTTTTTGGCCAAGTGCATCATTGTGGACGTTCTGCCTCTTTTCCTATGCTTTAAATGCAATTCCAGTCTACCTCCTGAAATCGGTTTCCTGCAATTCTGCCCCGCTTTCAAGTCCTCTTGGCAGCCTTACTTCAGTATATTTTTGGACGATAGCTGTCATTTATAACTCTGCAGGTTTGTGAATTACAGTGCCCCTGAGCTCCTTTCTTCAACTCGTTTTCTTGTGAGCTGGCCGCAACACCGCAGGATTGCTTCAGGCCCTAATCTGGTTCCGGCACGGCACGCTGAGCCTTTGGTTAATTCCTCTTCCTGGTGGGAAATGAGAGTTAAATTTGCCCGTCCAGACACCTCCAGCTAGTCTCTCATTGGTTCTCCCTATTCCTGTTCATCTTCCGCAGAAATTGCAAACTGGGCCAAACAGGAGGTTAAAGGCACTGACTCTCCAAGTCGGGAGAGTGTTAGTAAAGCGTCTGGAATGTTGCACCCGAGTACCAGGGGACGAGAACTGAGACATATTGGAACACGTCTCCCGATCACACGGTTGATCATACTCTGGGTTCCACGTGCATGTTTTAGCTGAAGGAAGAATCCCTTAAACCTGGAGAGTTGAGACCCGTGGAATGGGTACCATGCAATATGACTTCAAAGGGTCTTCATTTGCTCACCGAACCTCTCCAATCCTATCACTGCTGCGTTTATGCCCCTGTACACACGCTTGATTTTCTTTCAGAGACATAGCAATCCATAGGTTTTAAGAAACTTACTAGTCAGGTACATTCTTAGGCGTTTAATATGGGGTGTTGAGTCCATTTCGTTGAGCAAGGAGTAGTTCTTGTCTATTCTATATTTGGCTTAAGGAACTTTATCTGTGCTCATTTCAATCTCTGGTTTTATGCAGCACCCCAACTCACCTTTCCCCTTAAGCAAGCATAAGTTGGTTTTCTAAATTTGAGACCCTGTTCTGTTTTGTAATCCAGTTCCTGTGTAGCCAAGTTTACATCCCGTGTATTAGTGATATCTTATGATGTTTCTTTTTCTGTGTGACTTATTTCAGTTAGAATCATCATACCTGAATCCACTCATTATGCTGCTATGGGCCTGATGACATAGATTTCATTGCTTAGTGATATGGCATTGTACGTAAGTACCACAACTTCTTTATCCATTTTTCACTTTCTGCGATATTGAACTTGTACCGTAAATGAGGTTCTTGTAAACAGAGCCGTCCCAAACTTTGGGGTGGCTGTGTCTTTTTGATTTTAATTTCCCTAAGCTATAGGACCATAAGTGGAAGTGCCCTAGGCTCTGTTGCTTTGTTTTTTAGATGTTTCAGGAAACACCATACACCTCTCCCGAGTGGCTCTTGGCAATTTACATCCCGCCCATCAGCATAACAAGGCTCCCAGTTCTCCATGGCCTGTCCTGCCTTTCTGGATTTTACACTTTTTTCAGATGGCCCTTTTGACCGGGGGGAAGTGAGACTTCATTGTAGTGCAGATTTCCTTTGCAAGCTTGCTTGGTTGGCCAAAAAGGGCGTATGCGTTTTTTCCTGAATATATTCAGGAAAAAACGCATACGCCCTTTTTGGCCAAGTGCATCATTGTGGACGTTCTGCCTCTTTTCCTATGCTTTAAATGCAATTCCAGTCTACCTCCTGAAATCGGTTTCCTGCAATTCTGCCCCGCTTTCAAGTCCTCTTGGCAGCCTTACTTCAGTATATTTTTGGACGATAGCTGTCATTTATAACTCTGCAGGTTTGTGAATTACAGTGCCCCTGAGCTCCTTTCTTCAACTCGTTTTCTTGTGAGCTGGCCGCAACACCGCAGGATTGCTTCAGGCCCTAATCTGGTTCCGGCACGGCACGCTGAGCCTTTGGTTAATTCCTCTTCCTGGTGGGAAATGAGAGTTAAATTTGCCCGTCCAGACACCTCCAGCTAGTCTCTCATTGGTTCTCCCTATTCCTGTTCATCTTCCGCAGAAATTGCAAACTGGGCCAAACAGGAGGTTAAAGGCACTGACTCTCCAAGTCGGGAGAGTGTTAGTAAAGCGTCTGGAATGTTGCACCCGAGTACCAGGGGACGAGAACTGAGACATATTGGAACACGTCTCCCGATCACACGGTTGATCATACTCTGGGTTCCACGTGCATGTTTTAGCTGAAGGAAGAATCCCTTAAACCTGGAGAGTTGAGACCCGTGGAATGGGTACCATGCAATATGACTTCAAAGGGTCTTCATTTGCTCACCGAACCTCTCCAATCCTATCACTGCTGCGTTTATGCCCCTGCACACACGCTTGATTTTCTTTCAGAGACATAGCAATCCATAGGTTTTAAGATACTTACTAGTCAGGTACATTCTTAGGCGTTTAATATGGGGTGTTGAGTCCATTTCGTTGAGCAAGGAGTAGTTCTTGTCTATTCCATATTTGGCTTAAGGAACTTTATCTGTGCTCATTTAAATCTCTGGTTTTATGCAGCACCCCAACTCACCTTTCCCCTTATGCAAGCATAAGTTGGTTTTCTAAATTTGAGACCCTGTTCTGTTTTGTAATCCAGTTCCTGTGTAGCCAAGTTTACATCCCGTGTATTAGTGATATCTTATGATGTTTCTTTTTCTGTGTGACTTATTTCAGTTAGAATCATCATACCTGAATCCACTCATTATGCTGCTACGGGCCTGATGACATAGATTTCATTGCTGAGTGATATTGCATTGTACGTAAGTACCACAACTTCTTTATCCATTTTTCACTTTCTGCGATATTGAACTTGTACCGTAAACGAGGTTCTTGTAAACAGAGCCGTCCCAAACTTTGGGGTGGCTGTGTCTTTTTGATTTTAATTTCCCTAAGCTATAGGACCATAAGTGGAAGTGCCCTAGGCTCTGTTGCTTTGTTTTTTAGATGTTTCAGGAAACACCATACACCTCTCCCGAGTGGCTATTGGCAATTTACATCCCGCCCATCAGCATAACAAGGCTCCCAGTTCTCCATGGCCTGTCCTGCCTTTCTGGATTTTACACTTTTTTCAGATGGCCCTTTTGACCGGGGGGAAGTGAGACTTCATTGTAGTGCAGATTTCCTTTGCAAGCTTGCTTGGTTGGCCAAAAAGGGCGTATGCGTTTTTTCCTGAATATATTCAGGAAAAAACGCATACGCCCTTTTTGGCCAAGTGCATCATTGTGGACGTTCTGCCTCTTTTCCTATGCTTTAAATGCAATTCCAGTCTACCTCCTGAAATCGGTTTCCTGCAATTCTGCCCCGCTTTCAAGTCCTCTTGGCAGCCTTACTTCAGTATATTTTTGGACGATAGCTGTCATTTATAACTCTGCAGGTTTGTGAATTACAGTGCCCCTGAGCTCCTTTCTTCAACTCGCTTTCTTGTGAGCTGGCCGCAACACCGCAGGATTGCTTCAGGCCCTAATCTGGTTCCGGCACGGCACGCTGAGCCTTTGGTTAATTCCTCTTCCTGGTGGGAAATGAGAGTTAAATTTGCCCGTCCAGACACCTCCAGCTAGTCTCTCATTGGTTCTCCCTATTCCTGTTCATCTTCCGCAGAAATTGCAAACTGGGCCAAACAGGAGGTTAAAGGCACTGACTCTCCAAGTCGGGAGAGTGTTAGTAAAGCGTCTGGAATGTTGCACCCGAGTACCAGGGGACGAGAACTGAGACATATTGGAACACGTCTCCCGATCACACGGTTGATCATACTCTGGGTTCCACGTGCATGTTTTAGCTGAAGGAAGAATCCCTTAAACCTGGAGAGTTGAGACCCGTGGAATGGGTACCATGCAATATGACTTCAAAGGGTCTTCATTTGCTCACCGAACCTCTCCAATCCTATCACTGCTGCGTTTATGCCCCTGTACACATGCTTGATTTTCTTTCAGAGACATAGCAGTGCATAGGTTTTAAGATACTTACTAGTCAGGTACATTCTTAGGCGTTTAATATGGGGTGTTGAGTCCATTTCGTTGAGCAAGGAGTAGTTCTTGTCTATTCTATATTTGGCTTAAGGAACTTTATCTGTGCTCATTTCAATCTCTGGTTTTATGCAGCACCCCAACTCACCTTTCCCCTTAAGCAAGCATAAGTTGGTTTTCTAAATTTGAGACCCTGTTCTGTTTTGTAATCCAGTTCCTGTGTAGCCAAGTTTACATCCCGTGTATTAGTGATATCTTATGATGTTTCTTTTTCTGTGTGACTTATTTCAGTTAGAATCATCATACCTGAATCCACTCATTATGCTGCTATGGGCCTGATGACATAGATTTCATTGCTGAGTGATATGGCATTGTACGTAAGTACCACAACTTCTTTATCCATTTTTCACTTTCTGCGATATTGAACTTGTACCGTAAATGAGGTTCTTGTAAACAGAGCCGTCCCAAACTTTGGGGTGGCTGTGTCTTTTTGATTTTAATTTCCCTAAGCTATAGGACCATAAGTGGAAGTGCCCTAGGCTCTGTTGCTTTGTTTTTTAGATGTTTCAGGAAACACCATACACCTCTCCCGAGTGGCTCTTGGCAATTTACATCCCGCCCATCAGCATAACAAGGCTCCCAGTTCTCCATGGCCTGTCCTGCCTTTCTGGATTTTACACTTTTTTCAGATGGCCCTTTTGACCGGGGGGAAGTGAGACTTCATTGTAGTGCAGATTTCCTTTGCAAGCTTGCTTGGTTGGCCAAAAAGGGCGTATGCGTTTTTTCCTGAATATATTCAGGAAAAAACGCATACGCCCTTTTTGGCCAAGTGCATCATTGTGGACGTTCTTCCTCTTTTCCTATGCTTTAAATGCAATTCCAGTCTACCTCCTGAAATCGGTTTCCTGCAATTCTGCCCCGCTTTCAAGTCCTCTTGGCAGCCTTACTTCAGTATATTTTTGGACGATAGCTGTCATTTATAACTCTGCAGGTTTGTGAATTACAGTGCCCCTGAGCTCCTTTCTTCAACTCGCTTTCTTGTGAGCTGGCCGCAACACCGCAGGATTGCTTCAGGCCCTAATCTGGTTCCGGCACGGCACGCTGAGCCTTTGGTTAATTCCTCTTCCTGGTGGGAAATGAGAGTTAAATTTGCCCGTCCAGACACCTCCAGTTAGTCTCTCATTGGTTCTCCCTATTCCTGTTCATCTTCCGCAGAAATTGCAAACTGGGCCAAACAGGAGGTTAAAGGCACTGACTCTCCAAGTCGGGAGAGTGTTAGTAAAGCGTCTGGAATGTTGCACCCGAGTACCAGGGGACGAGAACTGAGACATATTGGAACACGTCTCCCGATCACACGGTTGATCATACTCTGGGTTCCACGTGCATGTTTTAGCTGAAGGAAGAATCCCTTAAACCTGGAGAGTTGAGACCCGTGGAATGGGTACCATGCAATATGACTTCAAAGGGTCTTCATCTGCTCACCGAACCTCTCCAATCCTATCACTGCTGCGTTTATGCCCCTGTACACACGCTTGATTTTCTTTCAGAGACATAGCAATCCATAGGTTTTAAGATACTTACTAGTCAGGTACATTCTTAGGCGTTTAATATGGGGTGTTGAGTCCATTTCATTGAGCAAGGAGTAGTTCTTGTCTATTCTATATTTGGCTGAAGGAACTTTATCTGTGCTCATTTCAATCTCTGGTTTTATGCAGCACCCCAACTCACCTTTCCCCTTAAGCAAGCATAAGTTGGTTTTCTAAATTTGAGACCCTGTTCTGTTTTGTAATCCAGTTCCTGTGTAGCCAAGTTTACATCCCGTGTATTAGTGATATCTTATGATGTTTCTTTTTCTGTGTGACTTATTTCAGTTAGAATCATCATACCTGAATCCACTCATTATGCTGCTACGGGCCTGATGACATAGATTTCATTGCTGAGTGATATGGCATTGTACGTAAGTACCACAACTTCTTTATCCATTTTTCACTTTCTGTGATATTGAACTTGTACCGTAAATGAGGTTCTTGTAAACAGAGCCGTCCCAAACTTTGGGGTGCCTGTGTCTTTTTGATTTTAATTTCCCTAAGCTATAGGACCATAAGTGGAAGTGCCCTAGGCTCTGTTGCTTTGTTTTTTAGATGTTTCAGGAAACACCATACACCTCTCCCGAGTGGCTCTTGGCAATTTACATCCCGCCCATCAGCATAACAAGGCTCCCAGTTCTCCATGGCCTGTCCTGCCTTTCTGGATTTTACACTTTTTTCAGATGGCCCTTTTGACCGGGGGGAAGTGAGACTTCATTGTAGTGCAGATTTCCTTTGCAAGCTTGCTTGGTTGGCCAAAAAGGGCGTATGCGCTTTTTCCTGAATATATTCAGGAAAAAACGCATACGCCCTTTTTGGCCAAGTGCATCATTGTGGACGTTCTGCCTCTTTTCCTATGCTTTAAATGCAATTCCAGTCTACCTCCTGAAATCGGTTTCCTGCAATTCTGCCCCGCTTTCAAGTCCTCTTGGCAGCCTTACTTCAGTATATTTTTGGACGATAGCTGTCATTTATAACTCTGCAGGTTTGTGAATTACAGTGCCCCTGAGCTCCTTTCTTCAACTCGCTTTCTTGTGAGCTGGCTGCAACACCGCAGGTTGCTTCAGGGCCTAATCTGGTTCCGGCACGGCACGCTGAGCCTTTGGTTAATTCCTCTTCCTGGTGGGAAATGAGAGTTAAATTTGCCCGTCCAGACACCTCCAGCTAGTCTCTCATTGGTTCTCCCTATTCCTGTTCATCTTCCGCAGAAATTGCAAACTGGGCCAAACAGGAGGTTAAAGGCACTGACTCTCCAAGTCGGGAGAGTGTTAGTAAAGCGTCTGGAATGTTGCACCCGAGTACCAGGGGACGAGAACTGAGACATATTGGAACACGTCTCCCGATCACACGGTTGATCATACTCTGGGTTCCACGTGCATGTTTTAGCTGAAGGAAGAATCCCTTAAACCTGGAGAGTTGAGACCCGTGGAATGGGTACCATGCAATATGACTTCAAAGGGTCTTCATTTGCTCACCGAACCTCTCCAATCCTATCACTGCTGCGTTTATGCCCCTGTACACACGCTTGATTTTCTTTCAGAGACATAGCAATCCATAGGTTTTAAGATACTTACTAGTCAGGTACATTCTTAGGCGTTTAATATGGGGTGTTGAGTCCATTTCGTTGAGCAAGGAGTAGTTCTTGTCTATTCCATATTTGGCTTAAGGAACTTTATCTGTGCTCATTTCAATCTCTGGTTTTATGCAGCACCCCAACTCACCTTTCCCCTTAAGCAAGCATAAGTTGGTTTTCTAAATTTGAGACCCTGTTCTGTTTTGTAATCCAGTTCCTGTGTAGCCAAGTTTACATCCCATGTATTAGTGATATCTTATGATGTTTCTTTTTCTGTGTGACTTATTTCAGTTAGAATCATCATACCTGAATCCACTCATTATGCTGCTACGGGCCTGATGACATAGATTTCATTGCTGAGTGATATTGCATTGTACGTAAGTACCAGAACTTCTTTATCCATTTTTCACTTTCTGTGATATTGAACTTGTACCGTAAACGAGGTTCTTGTAAACAGAGCCGTCCCAAACTTTGGGGTGGCTGTGTCTTTTTGATTTTAATTTCCCTAAGCTATAGGACCATAAGTGGAAGTGCCCTAGGCTCTGTTGCTTTGTTTTTTAGATGTTTCAGGAAACACCATACACCTCTCCCGAGTGGCTGTTGGCAATTTACATCCCGCCCATCAGCATAACAAGGCTCCCAGTTCTCCATGGCCTGTCCTGCCTTTCTGGATTTTACACTTTTTTCAGATGGCCCTTTTGACCGGGGGGAAGTGAGACTTCATTGTAGTGCAGATTTCCTTTGCAAGCTTGCTTGGTTGGCCAAAAAGGGCGTATGCGTTTTTTCCTGAATATATTCAGGAAAAAACGCATACGCCCTTTTTGGCCAAGTGCATCATTGTGGACGTTCTGCCTCTTTTCCTATGCTTTAAATGCAATTCCAGTCTACCTCCTGAAATCGGTTTCCTGCAATTCTGCCCCGCTTTCAAGTCCTCTTGGCAGCCTTACTTCAGTATATTTTTGGACGATAGCTGTCATTTATAACTCTGCAGGTTTGTGAATTACAGTGCCCCTGAGCTCCTTTCTTCAACTCGTTTTCTTGTGAGCTGGCCGCAACACCGCAGGATTGCTTCAGGCCCTAATCTGGTTCCGGCACGGCACGCTGAGCCTTTGGTTAATTCCTCTTCCTGGTGGGAAATGAGAGTTAAATTTGCCCGTCCAGACACCTCCAGCTAGTCTCTCATTGGTTCTCCCTATTCCTGTTCATCTTCCGCAGAAATTGCAAACTGGGCCAAACAGGAGGTTAAAGGCACTGACTCTCCAAGTCGGGAGAGTGTTAGTAAAGCGTCTGGAATGTTGCACCCGAGTACCAGGGGACGAGAACTGAGACATATTGGAACACGTCTCCCGATCACACGGTTGATCATACTCTGGGTTCCACGTGCATGTTTTAGCTGAAGGAAGAATCCCTTAAACCTGGAGAGTTGAGACCCGTGGAATGGGTACCATGCAATATGATTTCAAAGGGTCTTCATTTGCTCACCGAACCTCTCCAATCCTATCACTGCCGCATTTATGCCCCTGTACACACGCTTGATTTTCTTTCAGAGACATAGCAATCCATAGGTTTTAAGATACTTACTAGTCAGGTACATTCTTAGGCGTTTAATATGGGGTGTTGAGTCCATTTCGTTGAGCAAGGAGTAGTTCTTGTCTATTCCATATTTGGCTTAAGGAACTTTATCTGTGCTCATTTAAATCTCTGGTTTTATGCAGCACCCCAACTCACCTTTCCCCTTAAGCAAGCATAAGTTGGTTTTCTAAATTTGAGACCCTGTTCTGTTTTGTAATCCAGTTCCTGTGTAGCCAAGTTTACATCCCATGTATTAGTGATATCTTATGATGTTTCTTTTTCTGTGTGACTTATTTCAGTTAGAATCATCATACCTGAATCCACTCATTATGCTGCTACGGGCCTGATGACATAGATTTCATTGCTGAGTGATATTGCATTGTACGTAAGTACCAGAACTTCTTTATCCATTTTTCACTTTCTGTGATATTGAACTTGTACCGTAAACGAGGTTCTTGTAAACAGAGCTGTCCCAAACTTTGGGGTGGCTGTGTCTTTTTGATTTTAATTTCCCTAAGCTATAGGACCATAAGTGGAAGTGCCCTAGGCTCTGTTGCTTTGTTTTTTAGATGTTTCAGGAAACACCATACACCTCTCCCGAGTGGCTGTTGGCAATTTACATCCCGCCCATCAGCATAACAAGGCTCCCAGTTCTCCATGGCCTGTCCTGCCTTTCTGGATTTTACACTTTTTTCAGATGGCCCTTTTGACCGGGGGGAAGTGAGACTTCATTGTAGTGCAGATTTCCTTTGCAAGCTTGCTTGGTTGGCCAAAAAGGGCGTATGCGTTTTTTCCTGAATATATTCAGGAAAAAACGCATACGCCCTTTTTGGCCAAGTGCATCATTGTGGACGTTCTGCCTCTTTTCCTATGCTTTAAATGCAATTCCAGTCTACCTCCTGAAATCGGTTTCCTGCAATTCTGCCCCGCTTTCAAGTCCTCTTGGCAGCCTTACTTCAGTATATTTTTGGACGATAGCTGTCATTTATAACTCTGCAGGTTTGTGAATTACAGTGCCCCTGAGCTCCTTTCTTCAACTCGTTTTCTTGT
This sequence comes from Leucopleurus acutus, assembly GCF_964270905.1. Taxonomy (NCBI): domain Eukaryota; kingdom Metazoa; phylum Chordata; class Mammalia; order Artiodactyla; family Delphinidae; genus Leucopleurus; species Leucopleurus acutus. The sequence goes on along the minus strand of NW_028139221.1, from coordinate 1,254,176 downwards.
GAGCTGGCCGCAACACCGCAGGATTGCTTCAGGCCCTAATCTGGTTCCGGCACGGCACGCTGAGCCTTTGGTTAATTCCTCTTCCTGGTGGGAAATGAGAGTTAAATTTGCCCGTCCAGACACCTCCAGCTAGTCTCTCATTGGTTCTCCCTATTCCTGTTCATCTTCCGCAGAAATTGCAAACTGGGCCAAACAGGAGGTTAAAGGCACTGACTCTCCAGTCGGGAGAGTGTTAGTAAAGCGTCTGGAATGTTGCACCTGAGTACCAGGGGACGAGAACTGAGACATATTGGAACACGTCTCCCGATCACACGGTTGATCATACTCTGGGTTCCACGTGCATGTTTTAGCTGAAGGAAGAATCCCTTAAACCTGGAGAGTTGAGACCCGTGGAATGGGTACCATGCAATATGACTTCAAAGGGTCTTCATTTGCTCACCGAAACTCTCCAATCCTATCACTGCCGCGTTTATGCCCCTGTACACACGCTTGATTTTCTTTCAGAGACATAGCAATCCATAGGTTTTAAGATACTTACTAGTCAGGTACATTCTTAGGCGTTTAATATGGGGTGTTGAGTCCATTTCATTGAGCAAGGAGTAGTTCTTGTCTATTCCATATTTGGCTTAAGGAACTTTATCTGTGCTCATTTAAATCTCTGGTTTTATGCAGCACCCCAACTCACCTTTCCCCTTAAGCAAGCATAAGTTGGTTTTCTAAATTTGAGACCCTGTTCTGTTTTGTAATCCAGTTCCTGTGTAGCCAAGTTTACATCCCGTGTATTAGTGATATCTTATGATGTTTCTTTTTCTGTGTGACTTATTTCAGTTAGAATCATCATACCTGAATCCACTCATTATGCTGCTACGGGCCTGATGACATAGATTTCATTGCTGAGTGATATTGCATTGTACGTAAGTACCACAACTTCTTTATCCATTTTTCACTTTCTGCGATATTGAACTTGTACCGTAAACGAGGTTCTTGTAAACAGAGCCGTCCCAAACTTTGGGGTGGCTGTGTCTTTTTGATTTTAATTTCCCTAAGCTATAGGACCATAAGTGGAAGTGCCCTAGGCTCTGTTGCTTTGTTTTTTAGATGTTTCAGGAAACACCATACACCTCTCCCGAGTGGCTCTTGGCAATTGACATCCCGCCCATCAGCATAACAAGGCTCCCAGTTCTCCATGGCCTGTCCTGCCTTTCTGGATTTTACACTTTTTTCAGATGGCCCTTTTGACCGGGGGGAAGTGAGACTTCATTGTAGTGCAGATTTCCTTTGCAAGCTTGCTTGGTTGGCCAAAAAGGGCGTATGCGTTTTTTCCTGAATATATTCAGGAAAAAACGCATACGCCCTTTTTGGCCAAGTGCATCATTGTGGACGTTCTGCCTCTTTTCCTATGCTTTAAATGCAATTCCAGTCTACCTCCTGAAATCGGTTTCCTGCAATTCTGCCCCGCTTTCAAGTCCTCTTGGCAGCCTTACTTCAGTATATTTTTGGACGATAGCTGTCATTTATAACTCTGCAGGTTTGTGAATTACAGTGCCCCTGAGCTCCTTTCTTCAACTCGCTTTCTTGTGAGCTGGCCGCAACACCGCAGGATTGCTTCAGGCCCTAATCTGGTTCCGGCACGGCACGCTGAGCCTTTGGTTAATTCCTCTTCCTGGTGGGAAATGAGAGTTAAATTTGCCCGTCCAGACACCTCCAGCTAGTCTCTCATTGGTTCTCCCTATTCCTGTTCATCTTCCGCAGAAATTGCAAACTGGGCCAAACAGGAGGTTAAAGGCACTGACTCTCCAAGTCGGGAGAGTGTTAGTAAAGCGTCTGGAATGTTGCACCCGAGTACCAGGGGACGAGAACTGAGACATATTGGAACACGTCTCCCGATCACACGGTTGATCATACTCTGGGTTCCACGTGCATGTTTTAGCTGAAGGAAGAATCCCTTAAACCTGGAGAGTTGAGACCCGTGGAATGGGTACCATGCAATATGACTTCAAAGGGTCTTCATTTGCTCACCGAACCTCTCCAATCCTATCACTGCTGCGTTTATGCCCCTGTACACATGCTTGATTTTCTTTCAGAGACATAGCAGTGCATAGGTTTTAAGATACTTACTAGTCAGGTACATTCTTAGGCGTTTAATATGGGGTGTTGAGTCCATTTCGTTGAGCAAGGAGTAGTTCTTGTCTATTCTATATTTGGCTTAAGGAACTTTATCTGTGCTCATTTCAATCTCTGGTTTTATGCAGCACCCCAACTCACCTTTCCCCTTAAGCAAGTATAAGTTGGTTTTCTAAATTTGAGACCCTGTTCTGTTTTGTAATCCAGTTCCTGTGTAGCCAAGTTTACATCCCGTGTATTAGTGATATCTTATGATGTTTCTTTTTCTGTGTGACTTATTTCAGTTAGAATCATCATACCTGAATCCACTCATTATGCTGCTATGGGCCTGATGACATAGATTTCATTGCTGAGTGATATGGCATTGTACGTAAGTACCACAACTTCTTTATCCATTTTTCACTTTCTGCGATATTGAACTTGTACCGTAAATGAGGTTCTTGTAAACAGAGCCGTCCCAAACTTTGGGGTGGCTGTGTCTTTTTGATTTTAATTTCCCTAAGCTATAGGACCATAAGTGGAAGTGCCCTAGGCTCTGTTGCTTTGTTTTTTAGATGTTTCAGGAAACACCATACACCTCTCCCGAGTGGCTCTTGGCAATTTACATCCCGCCCATCAGCATAACAAGGCTCCCAGTTCTCCATGGCCTGTCCTGCCTTTCTGGATTTTACACTTTTTTCAGATGGCCCTTTTGACCGGGGGGAAGTGAGACTTCATTGTAGTGCAGATTTCCTTTGCAAGCTTGCTTGGTTGGCCAAAAAGGGCGTATGCGTTTTTTCCTGAATATATTCAGGAAAAAACGCATACGCCCTTTTTGGCCAAGTGCATCATTGTGGACGTTCTGCCTCTTTTCCTATGCTTTAAATGCAATTCCAGTCTACCTCCTGAAATCGGTTTCCTGCAATTCTGCCCCGCTTTCAAGTCCTCTTGGCAGCCTTACTTCAGTATATTTTTGGACGATAGCTGTCATTTATAACTCTGCAGGTTTGTGAATTACAGTGCCCCTGAGCTCCTTTCTTCAACTCGCTTTCTTGTGAGCTGGCCGCAACACCGCAGGATTGCTTCAGGCCCTAATCTGGTTCCGGCACGGCACGCTGAGCCTTTGGTTAATTCCTCTTCCTGGTGGGAAATGAGAGTTAAATTTGCCCGTCCAGACACCTCCAGCTAGTCTCTCATTGGTTCTCCCTATTCCTGTTCATCTTCCGCAGAAATTGCAAACTGGGCCAAACAGGAGGTTAAAGGCACTGACTCTCCAGTCGGGAGAGTGTTAGTAAAGCGTCTGGAATGTTGCACCCGAGTACCAGGGGACGAGAACTGAGACATATTGGAACACGTCTCCCGATCACACGGTTGATCATACTCTGGGTTCCACGTGCATGTTTTAGCTGAAGGAAGAATCCCTTAAACCTGGAGAGTTGAGACCCGTGGAATGGGTACCATGCAATATGACTTCAAAGGGTCTTCATTTGCTCACCGAAACTCTCCAATCCTATCACTGCTGCGTTTATGCCCCTGTACACACGCTTGATTTTCTTTCAGAGACATAGCAATCCATAGGTTTTAAGATACTTACTAGTCAGGTACATTCTTAGGCGTTTAATATGGGGTGTTGAGTCCATTTCGTTGAGCAAGGAGTAGTTCTTGTCTATTCCATATTTGGCTTAAGGAACTTTATCTGTGCTCATTTAAATCTCTGGTTTTATGCAGCACCCCAACTCACCTTTCCCCTTAAGCAAGCATAAGTTGGTTTTCTAAATTTGAGACCCTGTTCTGTTTTGTAATCCAGTTCCTGTGTAGCCAAGTTTACATCCCGTGTATTAGTGATATCTTATGATGTTTCTTTTTCTGTGTGACTTATTTCAGTTAGAATCATCATACCTGAATCCACTCATTATGCTGCTACGGGCCTGATGACATAGATTTCATTGCTGAGTGATATTGCATTGTACGTAAGTACCACAACTTCTTTATCCATTTTTCACTTTCTGCGATATTGAACTTGTACCGTAAACGAGGTTCTTGTAAACAGAGCCGTCCCAAACTTTGGGGTGGCTGTGTCTTTTTGATTTTAATTTCCCTAAGCTATAGGACCATAAGTGGAAGTGCCCTAGGCTCTGTTGCTTTGTTTTTTAGATGTTTCAGGAAACACCATACACCTCTCCCGAGTGGCTCTTGGCAATTTACATCCCGCCCATCAGCATAACAAGGCTCCCAGTTCTCCATGGCCTGTCCTGCCTTTCTGGATTTTACACTTTTTTCAGATGGCCCTTTTGACCGGGGGGAAGTGAGACTTCATTGTAGTGCAGATTTCCTTTGCAAGCTTGCTTGGTTGGCCAAAAAGGGCGTATGCGCTTTTTCCTGAATATATTCAGGAAAAAACGCATACGCCCTTTTTGGCCAAGTGCATCATTGTGGACGTTCTGCCTCTTTTCCTATGCTTTAAATGCAATTCCAGTCTACCTCCTGAAATCAGTTTCCTGCAATTCTGCCCCGCTTTCAAGTCCTCTTGGCAGCCTTACTTCAGTATATTTTTGGACGATAGCTGTCATTTATAACTCTGCAGGTTTGTGAATTACAGTGCCCCTGAGCTCCTTTCTTCAACTCGCTTTCTTGTGAGCTGGCCGAAACACCGCAGGTTGCTTCAGGCCCTAATCTGGTTCCGGCACGGCACGCTGAGCCTTTGGTTAATTCCTCTTCCTGGTGGGAAATGAGAGTTAAATTTGCCCGTCCAGACACCTCCAGCTAGTCTCTCATTGGTTCTCCCTATTCCTGTTCATCTTCCGCAGAAATTGCAAACTGGGCCAAACAGGAGGTTAAAGGCACTGACTCTCCAAGTCGGGAGAGTGTTAGTAAAGCGTCTGGAATGTTGCACCCGAGTACCAGGGGACGAGAACTGAGACATATTGGAACACGTCTCCCGATCACACGGTTGATCATACTCTGGGTTCCACGTGCATGTTTTAGCTGAAGGAAGAATCCCTTAAACCTGGAGAGTTGAGACCCGTGGAATGGGTACCATGCAATATGACTTCAAAGGGTCTTCATTTGCTCACCGAACCTCTCCAATCCTATCACTGCTGCGTTTATGCCCCTGTACACACGCTTGATTTTCTTTCAGAGACATAGCAATCCATAGGTTTTAAGATACTTACTAGTCAGGTACATTCTTAGGCGTTTAATATGGGGTGTTGAGTCCATTTCGTTGAGCAAGGAGTAGTTCTTGTCTATTCCATATTTGGCTTAAGGAACTTTATCTGTGCTCATTTAAATCTCTGGTTTTATGCAGCACCCCAACTCACCTTTCCCCTTAAGCAAGCATAAGTTGGTTTTCTAAATTTGAGACCCTGTTCTGTTTTGTAATCCAGTTCCTGTGTAGCCAAGTTTACATCCCATGTATTAGTGATATCTTATGATGTTTCTTTTTCTGTGTGACTTATTTCAGTTAGAATCATCATACCTGAATCCACTCATTATGCTGCTACGGGCCTGATGACATAGATTTCATTGCTGAGTGATATTGCATTGTACGTAAGTACCAGAACTTCTTTATCCATTTTTCACTTTCTGTGATATTGAACTTGTACCGTAAACGAGGTTCTTGTAAACAGAGCCGTCCCAAACTTTGGGGTGGCTGTGTCTTTTTGATTTTAATTTCCCTAAGCTATAGGACCATAAGTGGAAGTGCCCTAGGCTCTGTTGCTTTGTTTTTTAGATGTTTCAGGAAACACCATACACCTCTCCCGAGTGGCTGTTGGCAATTTACATCCCGCCCATCAGCATAACAAGGCTCCCAGTTCTCCATGGCCTGTCCTGCCTTTCTGGATTTTACACTTTTTTCAGATGGCCCTTTTGACCGGGGGGAAGTGAGACTTCATTGTAGTGCAGATTTCCTTTGCAAGCTTGCTTGGTTGGCCAAAAAGGGCGTATGCGTTTTTTCCTGAATATATTCAGGAAAAAACGCATACGCCCTTTTTGGCCAAGTGCATCATTGTGGACGTTCTGCCTCTTTTCCTATGCTTTAAATGCAATTCCAGTCTACCTCCTGAAATCGGTTTCCTGCAATTCTGCCCCGCTTTCAAGTCCTCTTGGCAGCCTTACTTCAGTATATTTTTGGACGATAGCTGTCATTTATAACTCTGCAGGTTTGTGAATTACAGTGCCCCTGAGCTCCTTTCTTCAACTCGTTTTCTTGTGAGCTGGCCGCAACACCGCAGGATTGCTTCAGGCCCTAATCTGGTTCCGGCACGGCACGCTGAGCCTTTGGTTAATTCCTCTTCCTGGTGGGAAATGAGAGTTAAATTTGCCCGTCCAGACACCTCCAGCTAGTCTCTCATTGGTTCTCCCTATTCCTGTTCATCTTCCGCAGAAATTGCAAACTGGGCCAAACAGGAGGTTAAAGGCACTGACTCTCCAGTCGGGAGAGTGTTAGTAAAGCGTCTGGAATGTTGCACCTGAGTACCAGGGGACGAGAACTGAGACATATTGGAACACGTCTCCCGATCACACGGTTGATCATACTCTGGGTTCCACGTGCATGTTTTAGCTGAAGGAAGAATCCCTTAAACCTGGAGAGTTGAGACCCGTGGAATGGGTACCATGCAATATGACTTCAAAGGGTCTTCATTTGCTCACCGAAACTCTCCAATCCTATCACTGCCGCGTTTATGCCCCTGTACACACGCTTGATTTTCTTTCAGAGACATAGCAATCCATAGGTTTTAAGATACTTACTAGTCAGGTACATTCTTAGGCGTTTAATATGGGGTGTTGAGTCCATTTCATTGAGCAAGGAGTAGTTCTTGTCTATTCCATATTTGGCTTAAGGAACTTTATCTGTGCTCATTTAAATCTCTGGTTTTATGCAGCACCCCAACTCACCTTTCCCCTTAAGCAAGCATAAGTTGGTTTTCTAAATTTGAGACCCTGTTCTGTTTTGTAATCCAGTTCCTGTGTAGCCAAGTTTACATCCCGTGTATTAGTGATATCTTATGATGTTTCTTTTTCTGTGTGACTTATTTCAGTTAGAATCATCATACCTGAATCCACTCATTATGCTGCTATGGGCCTGATGACATAGATTTCATTGCTGAGTGATATGGCATTGTACGTAAGTACCACAACTTCTTTATCCATTTTTCACTTTCTGCGATATTGAACTTGTACCGTAAATGAGGTTCTTGTAAACAGAGCCGTCCCAAACTTTGGGGTGGCTGTGTCTTTTTGATTTTAATTTCCCTAAGCTATAGGACCATAAGTGGAAGTGCCCTAGGCTCTGTTGCTTTGTTTTTTAGATGTTTCAGGAAACACCATACACCTCTCCCGAGTGGCTCTTGGCAATTTACATCCCGCCCATCAGCATAACAAGGCTCCCAGTTCTCCATGGCCTGTCCTGCCTTTCTGGATTTTACACTTTTTTCAGATGGCCCTTTTGACCGGGGGGAAGTGAGACTTCATTGTAGTGCAGATTTCCTTTGCAAGCTTGCTTGGTTGGCCAAAAAGGGCGTATGCGTTTTTTCCTGAATATATTCAGGAAAAAACGCATACGCCCTTTTTGGCCAAGTGCATCATTGTGGACGTTCTGCCTCTTTTCCTATGCTTTAAATGCAATTCCAGTCTACCTCCTGAAATCGGTTTCCTGCAATTCTGCCCCGCTTTCAAGTCCTCTTGGCAGCCTTACTTCAGTATATTTTTGGACGATAGCTGTCATTTATAACTCTGCAGGTTTGTGAATTACAGTGCCCCTGAGCTCCTTTCTTCAACTCGCTTTCTTGTGAGCTGGCCGCAACACCGCAGGATTGCTTCAGGCCCTAATCTGGTTCCGGCACGGCACGCTGAGCCTTTGGTTAATTCCTCTTCCTGGTGGGAAATGAGAGTTAAATTTGCCCGTCCAGACACCTCCAGCTAGTCTCTCATTGGTTCTCCCTATTCCTGTTCATCTTCCGCAGAAATTGCAAACTGGGCCAAACAGGAGGTTAAAGGCACTGACTCTCCAGTCGGGAGAGTGTTAGTAAAGCGTCTGGAATGTTGCACCTGAGTACCAGGGGACGAGAACTGAGACATATTGGAACACGTCTCCCGATCACACGGTTGATCATACTCTGGGTTCCACGTGCATGTTTTAGCTGAAGGAAGAATCCCTTAAACCTGGAGAGTTGAGACCCGTGGAATGGGTACCATGCAATATGACTTCAAAGGGTCTTCATTTGCTCACCGAAACCCTCCAATCCTATCACTGCTGCGTTTATGCCCCTGTACACACGCTTGATTTTCTTTCAGAGACATAGCAATCCATAGGTTTTAAGATACTTACTAGTCAGGTACATTCTTAGGCGTTTAATATGGGGTGTTGAGTCCATTTCGTTGAGCAAGGAGTAGTTCTTGTCTATTCCATATTTGGCTTAAGGAACTTTATCTGTGCTCATTTAAATCTCTGGTTTTATGCAGCACCCCAACTCACCTTTCCCCTTAAGCAAGCATAAGTTGGTTTTCTAAATTTGAGACCCTGTTCTGTTTTGTAATCCAGTTCCTGTGTAGCCAAGTTTACATCCCGTGTATTAGTGATATCTTATGATGTTTCTTTTTCTGTGTGACTTATTTCAGTTAGAATCATCATACCTGAATCCACTCATTATGCTGCTACGGGCCTGATGACATAGATTTCATTGCTGAGTGATATTGCATTGTACGTAAGTACCACAACTTCTTTATCCATTTTTCACTTTCTGCGATATTGAACTTGTACCGTAAACGAGGTTCTTGTAAACAGAGCCGTCCCAAACTTTGGGGTGGCTGTGTCTTTTTGATTTTAATTTCCCTAAGCTATAGGACCATAAGTGGAAGTGCCCTAGGCTCTGTTGCTTTGTTTTTTAGATGTTTCAGGAAACACCATACACCTCTCCCGAGTGGCTCTTGGCAATTTACATCCCGCCCATCAGCATAACAAGGCTCCCAGTTCTCCATGGCCTGTCCTGCCTTTCTGGATTTTACACTTTTTTCAGATGGCCCTTTTGACCAGGGGGAAGTGAGACTTCATTGTAGTGCAGATTTCCTTTGCAAGCTTGCTTGGTTGGCCAAAAAGGGCGTATGCGTTTTTTCCTGAATATATTCAGGAAAAAACGCATACGCCCTTTTTGGCCAAGTGCATCATTGTGGACGTTCTGCCTCTTTTCCTATGCTTTAAATGCAATTCCAGTCTACCTCCTGAAATCGGTTTCCTGCAATTCTGCCCCGCTTTCAAGTCCTCTTGGCAGCCTTACTTCAGTATATTTTTGGACGATAGCTGTCATTTATAACTCTGCAGGTTTGTGAATTACAGTGCCCCTGAGCTCCTTTCTTCAACTCGCTTTCTTGTGAGCTGGCCGCAACACCGCAGGATTGCTTCAGGCCCTAATCTGGTTCCGGCACGGCACGCTGAGCCTTTGGTTAATTCCTCTTCCTGGTGGGAAATGAGAGTTAAATTTGCCCGTCCAGACACCTCCAGCTAGTCTCTCATTGGTTCTCCCTATTCCTGTTCATCTTCCGCAGAAATTGCAAACTGGGCCAAACAGGAGGTTAAAGGCACTGACTCTCCAAGTCGGGAGAGTGTTAGTAAAGCGTCTGGAATGTTGCACCCGAGTACCAGGGGACGAGAACTGAGACATATTGGAACACGTCTCCCGATCACACGGTTGATCATACTCTGGGTTCCACGTGCATGTTTTAGCTGAAGGAAGAATCCCTTAAACCTGGAGAGTTGAGACCCGTGGAATGGGTACCATGCAATATGACTTCAAAGGGTCTTCATTTGCTCACCGAACCTCTCCAATCCTATCACTGCTGCGTTTATGCCCCTGTACACATGCTTGATTTTCTTTCAGAGACATAGCAGTGCATAGGTTTTAAGATACTTACTAGTCAGGTACATTCTTAGGCGTTTAATATGGGGTGTTGAGTCCATTTCGTTGAGCAAGGAGTAGTTCTTGTCTATTCTATATTTGGCTTAAGGAACTTTATCTGTGCTCATTTCAATCTCTGGTTTTATGCAGCACCCCAACTCACCTTTCCCCTTAAGCAAGCATAAGTTGGTTTTCTAAATTTGAGACCCTGTTCTGTTTTGTAATCCAGTTCCTGTGTAGCCAAGTTTACATTCCGTGTATTAGTGATATCTTATGATGTTTCTTTTTCTGTGTGACTTATTTCAGTTAGAATCATCATACCTGAATCCACTCATTATGCTGCTACGGGCCTGATGACATAGATTTCATTGCTGAGTGATATTGCATTGTACGTAAGTACCACAACTTCTTTATCCATTTTTCACTTTCTGCGATATTGAACTTGTACCGTAAACGAGGTTCTTGTAAACAGAGCCGTCCCAAACTTTGGGGTGGCTGTGTCTTTTTGATTTTAATTTCCCTAAGCTATAGGACCATAAGTGGAAGTGCCCTAGGCTCTGTTGCTTTGTTTTTTAGATGTTTCAGGAAACACCATACACCTCTCCCGAGTGGCTGTTGGCAATTTACATCCCGCCCATCAGCATAACAAGGCTCCCAGTTCTCCATGGCCTGTCCTGCCTTTCTGGATTTTACACTTTTTTCAGATGGCCCTTTTGACCGGGGGGAAGTGAGACTTCATTGTAGTGCAGATTTCCTTTGCAAGCTTGCTTGGTTGGCCAAAAAGGGCGTATGCGTTTTTTCCTGAATATATTCAGGAAAAAACGCATACGCCCTTTTTGGCCAAGTGCATCATTGTGGACGTTCTGCCTCTTTTCCTATGCTTTAAATGCAATTCCAGTCTACCTCCTGAAATCGGTTTCCTGCAATTCTGCCCCGCTTTCAAGTCCTCTTGGCAGCCTTACTTCAGTATATTTTTGGACGATAGCTGTCATTTATAACTCTGCAGGTTTGTGAATTACAGTGCCCCTGAGCTCCTTTCTTCAACTCGCTTTCTTGTGAGCTGGCCGCAACACCGCAGGATTGCTTCAGGCCCTAATCTGGTTCCGGCACGGCACGCTGAGCCTTTGGTTAATTCCTCTTCCTGGTGGGAAATGAGAGTTAAATTTGCCCGTCCAGACACCTCCAGCTAGTCTCTCATTGGTTCTCCCTATTCCTGTTCATCTTCTGCAGAAATTGCAAACTGGGCCAAACAGGAGGTTAAAGGCACTGACTCTCCAAGTCGGGAGAGTGTTAGTAAAGCGTCTGGAATGTTGCACCCGAGTACCAGGGGACGAGAACTGAGACATATTGGAACACGTCTCCCGATCACACGGTTGATCATACTCTGGGTTCCACGTGCATGTTTTAGCTGAAGGAAGAATCCCTTAAACCTGGAGAGTTGAGACCCGTGGAATGGGTACCATGCAATATGACTTCAAAGGGTCTTCATCTGTTCACCGAACCTCTCCAATCCTATCACTGCTGCGTTTATGCCCCTGTACACACGCTTGATTTTCTTTCAGAGACATAGCAATCCATAGGTTTTAAGATACTTACTAGTCAGGTACATTCTTAGGCGTTTAATATGGGGTGTTGAGTCCATTTCGTTGAGCAAGGAGTAGTTCTTGTCTATTCTATATTTGGCTGAAGGAACTTTATCTGTGCTCATTTCAATCTCTGGTTTTATGCAGCACCCCAACTCACCTTTCCCCTTAAGCAAGCATAAGTTGGTTTTCTAAATTTGAGACCCTGTTCTGTTTTGTAATCCAGTTCCTGTGTAGCCAAGTTTACATCCCGTGTATTAGTGATATCTTATGATGTTTCTTTTTCTGTGTGACTTATTTCAGTTAGAATCATCATACCTGAATCCACTCATTATGCTGCTACGGGCCTGATGACATAGATTTCATTGCTGAGTGATATGGCATTGTACGTAAGTACCACAACTTCTTTATCCATTTTTCACTTTCTGTGATATTGAACTTGTACCGTAAATGAGGTTCTTGTAAACAGAGCCGTCCCAAACTTTGGGGTGCCTGTGTCTTTTTGATTTTAATTTCCCTAAGCTATAGGACCATAAGTGGAAGTGCCCTAGGCTCTGTTGCTTTGTTTTTTAGATGTTTCAGGAAACACCATACACCTCTCCCGAGTGGCTCTTGGCAATTTACATCCCGCCCATCAGCATAACAAGGCTCCCAGTTCTCCATGGCCTGTCCTGCCTTTCTGGATTTTACACTTTTTTCAGATGGCCCTTTTGACCGGGGGGAAGTGAGACTTCATTGTAGTGCAGATTTCCTTTGCAAGCTTGCTTGGTTGGCCAAAAAGGGCGTATGCGCTTTTTCCTGAATATATTCAGGAAAAAACGCATACGCCCTTTTTGGCCAAGTGCATCATTGTGGACGTTCTGCCTCTTTTCCTATGCTTTAAATGCAATTCCAGTCTACCTCCTGAAATCGGTTTCCTGCAATTCTGCCCCGCTTTCAAGTCCTCTTGGCAGCCTTACTTCAGTATATTTTTGGACGATAGCTGTCATTTATAACTCTGCAGGTTTGTGAATTACAGTGCCCCTGAGCTCCTTTCTTCAACTCGCTTTCTTGTGAGCTGGCTGCAACACCGCAGGTTGCTTCAGGCCCTAATCTGGTTCCGGCACGGCACGCTGAGCCTTTGGTTAATTCCTCTTCCTGGTGGGAAATGAGAGTTAAATTTGCCCGTCCAGACACCTCCAGCTAGTCTCTCATTGGTTCTCCCTATTCCTGTTCATCTTCCGCAGAAATTGCAAACTGGGCCAAACAGGAGGTTAAAGGCACTGACTCTCCAAGTCGGGAGAGTGTTAGTAAAGCGTCTGGAATGTTGCACCCGAGTACCAGGGGACGAGAACTGAGACATATTGGAACACGTCTCCCGATCACACGGTTGATCATACTCTGGGTTCCACGTGCATGTTTTAGCTGAAGGAAGAATCCCTTAAACCTGGAGAGTTGAGACCCGTGGAATGGGTACCATGCAATATGACTTCAAAGGGTCTTCATTTGCTCACCGAACCTCTCCAATCCTATCACTGCTGCGTTTATGCCCCTGTACACACGCTTGATTTTCTTTCAGAGACATAGCAATCCATAGGTTTTAAGATACTTACTAGTCAGGTACATTCTTAGGCGTTTAATATGGGGTGTTGAGTCCATTTCGTTGAGCAAGGAGTAGTTCTTGTCTATTCCATATTTGGCTTAAGGAACTTTATCTGTGCTCATTTAAATCTCTGGTTTTATGCAGCACCCCAACTCACCTTTCCCCTTAAGCAAGCATAAGTTGGTTTTCTAAATTTGAGACCCTGTTCTGTTTTGTAATCCAGTTCCTGTGTAGCCAAGTTTACATCCCATGTATTAGTGATATCTTATGATGTTTCTTTTTCTGTGTGACTTATTTCAGTTAGAATCATCATACCTGAATCCACTCATTATGCTGCTACGGGCCTGATGACATAGATTTCATTGCTGAGTGATATTGCATTGTACGTAAGTACCAGAACTTCTTTATCCATTTTTCACTTTCTGTGATATTGAACTTGTACCGTAAACGAGGTTCTTGTAAACAGAGCCGTCCCAAACTTTGGGGTGGCTGTGTCTTTTTGATTTTAATTTCCCTAAGCTATAGGACCATAAGTGGAAGTGCCCTAGGCTCTGTTGCTTTGTTTTTTAGATGTTTCAGGAAACACCATACACCTCTCCCGAGTGGCTGTTGGCAATTTACATCCCGCCCATCAGCATAACAAGGCTCCCAGTTCTCCATGGCCTGTCCTGCCTTTCTGGATTTTACACTTTTTTCAGATGGCCCTTTTGACCGGGGGGAAGTGAGACTTCATTGTAGTGCAGATTTCCTTTGCAAGCTTGCTTGGTTGGCCAAAAAGGGCGTATGCGTTTTTTCCTGAATATATTCAGGAAAAAACGCATACGCCCTTTTTGGCCAAGTGCATCATTGTGGACGTTCTGCCTCTTTTCCTATGCTTTAAATGCAATTCCAGTCTACCTCCTGAAATCGGTTTCCTGCAATTCTGCCCCGCTTTCAAGTCCTCTTGGCAGCCTTACTTCAGTATATTTTTGGACGATAGCTGTCATTTATAACTCTGCAGGTTTGTGAATTACAGTGCCCCTGAGCTCCTTTCTTCAACTCGTTTTCTTGTGAGCTGGCCGCAACACTGCAGGATTGCTTCAGGCCCTAATCTGGTTCCGGCACGGCACGCTGAGCCTTTGGTTAATTCCTCTTCCTGGTGGGAAATGAGAGTTAAATTTGCCCGTCCAGACACCTCCAGCTAGTCTCTCATTGGTTCTCCCTATTCCTGTTCATCTTCCGCAGAAATTGCAAACTGGGCCAAACAGGAGGTTAAAGGCACTGACTCTCCAAGTCGGGAGAGTGTTAGTAAAGCGTCTGGAATGTTGCACCCGAGTACCAGGGGACGAGAACTGAGACATATAGGAACACGTCTCCCGATCACACGGTTGATCATACTCTGGGTTCCACATGCATGTTTTAGCTGAAGGAAGAATCCCTTAAACCTGGAGAGTTGAGACCCGTGGAATGGGTACCATGCAATATGACTTCAAAGGGTCTTCATTTGCTCACCGAACCTCTCCAATCCTATCACTGCCGCATTTATGCCCCTGTACACACGCTTGATTTTCTTTCAGAGACATAGCAATCCATAGGTTTTAAGATACTTACTAGTCAGGTACATTCTTAGGCGTTTAATATGGGGTGTTGAGTTCATTTCGTTGAGCAAGGAGTAGTTCTTGTCTATTCTATATTTGGCTTAAGGAACTTTATCTGTGCTCATTTCAATCTCTGGTTTTATGCAGCACCCCAACTCACCTTTCCCCTTAAGCAAGCATAAGTTGGTTTTCTAAATTTGAGACCCTGTTCTGTTTTGTAATCCAGTTCCTGTGTAGCCAAGTTTACATCCCGTGTATTAGTGATATCTTATGATGTTTCTTTTTCTGTGTGACTTATTTCAGTTAGAATCATCATACCTGAATCCACTCATTATGCTGCTATGGGCCTGATGACATAGATTTCATTGCTGAGTGATATGGCATTGTACGTAAGTACCAGAACTTCTTTATCCATTTTTCACTTTCTGCGATATTGAACTTGTACCGTAAACGAGGTTCTTGTAAACAGAGCCGTCCCAAACTTTGGGGTGGCTGTGTCTTTTTGATTTTAATTTCCCTAAGCTATAGGACCATAAGTGGAAGTGCCCTAGGCTCTGTTGCTTTGTTTTTTAGATGTTTCAGGAAACACCATACACCTCTCCCGAGTGGCTGTTGGCAATTTACATCCCGCCCATCAGCATAACAAGGCTCCCAGTTCTCCATGGCCTGTCCTGCCTTTCTGGATTTTACACTTTTTTCAGATGGCCCTTTTGACCGGGGGGAAGTGAGATTTCATTGTAGTGCAGATTTCCTTTGCAAGCTTGCTTGGTTGGCCAAAAAGGGCGTATGCGTTTTTTCCTGAATATATTCAGGAAAAAACGCATACGCCCTTTTTGGCCAAGTGCATCATTGTGGACGTTCTGCCTCTTTTCCTATGCTTTAAATGCAATTCCAGTCTACCTCCTGAAATCGGTTTCCTGCAATTCTGCCCCGCTTTCAAGTCCTCTTGGCAGCCTTACTTCAGTATATTTTTGGACGATAGCTGTCATTTATAACTCTGCAGGTTTGTGAATTACAGTGCCCCTGAGCTCCTTTCTTCAACTCGCTTTCTTGTGAGCTGGCCGCAACACCGCAGGATTGCTTCAGGCCCTAATCTGGTTCCGGCACGGCACGCTGAGCCTTTGGTTAATTCCTCTTCCTGGTGGGAAATGAGAGTTAAATTTGCCCGTCCAGACACCTCCAGCTAGTCTCTCATTGGTTCTCCCTATTCCTGTTCATCTTCCGCAGAAATTGCAAACTGGGCCAAACAGGAGGTTAAAGGCACTGACTCTCCAAGTCGGGAGAGTGTTAGTAAAGCGTCTGGAATGTTGCACCCGAGTACCAGGGGACGAGAACTGAGACATATTGGAACACGTCTCCCGATCACACGGTTGATCATACTCTGGGTTCCACGTGCATGTTTTAGCTGAAGGAAGAATCCCTTAAACCTGGAGAGTTGAGACCCGTGGAATGGGTACCATGCAATATGACTTCAAAGGGTCTTCATTTGCTCACCGAACCTCTCCAATCCTGTCACTGCCGCATTTATGCCCCTGTACACACGCTTGATTTTCTTTCAGAGACATAGCAATCCATAGGTTTTAAGATACTTACTAGTCAGGTACATTCTTAGGCGTTTAATATGGGGTGTTGAGTCCATTTCGTTGAGCAAGGAGTAGTTCTTGTCTATTCCATATTTGGCTTAAGGAACTTTATCTGTGCTCATTTAAATCTCTGGTTTTATGCAGCACCCCAACTCACCTTTCCCCTTAAGCAAGCATAAGTTGGTTTTCTAAATTTGAGACCCTGTTCTGTTTTGTAATCCAGTTCCTGTGTAGCCAAGTTTACATCCCGTGTATTAGTGATATCTTATGATGTTTCTTTTTCTGTGTGACTTATTTCAGTTAGAATCATCATACCTGAATCCACTCATTATGCTGCTACGGGCCTGATGACATAGATTTCATTGCTGAGTGATATTGCATTGTACGTAAGTACCACAACTTCTTTATCCATTTTTCACTTTCTGCGATATTGAACTTGTACCGTAAACGAGGTTCTTGTAAACAGAGCCGTCCCAAACTTTGGGGTGGCTGTGTCTTTTTGATTTTAATTTCCCTAAGCTATAGGACCATAAGTGGAAGTGCCCTAGGCTCTGTTGCTTTGTTTTTTAGATGTTTCAGGAAACACCATACACCTCTCCCGAGTGGCTGTTGGCAATTTACATCCCGCCCATCAGCATAACAAGGCTCCCAGTTCTCCATGGCCTGTCCTGCCTTTCTGGATTTTACACTTTTTTCAGATGGCCCTTTTGACCGGGGGGAAGTGAGACTTCATTGTAGTGCAGATTTCCTTTGCAAGCTTGCTTGGTTGGCCAAAAAGGGCGTATGCGCTTTTTCCTGAATATATTCAGGAAAAAACGCATACGCCCTTTTTGGCCAAGTGCATCATTGTGGACGTTCTGCCTCTTTTCCTATGCTTTAAATGCAATTCCAGTCTACCTCCTGAAATCGGTTTCCTGCAATTCTGCCCCGCTTTCAAGTCCTCTTGGCAGCCTTACTTCAGTATATTTTTGGACGATAGCTGTCATTTATAACTCTGCAGGTTTGTGAATTACAGTGCCCCTGAGCTCCTTTCTTCAACTCGCTTTCTTGTGAGCTGGCCGCAACACCGCAGGATTGCTTCAGGCCCTAATCTGGTTCCGGCACGGCACGCTGAGCCTTTGGTTAATTCCTCTTCCTGGTGGGAAATGAGAGTTAAATTTGCCCGTCCAGACACCTCCAGCTAGTCTCTCATTGGTTCTCCCTATTCCTGTTCATCTTCCACAGAAATTGCAAACTGGGCCAAACAGGAGGTTAAAGACACTGACTCTCCAAGTTGGGAGAGTGTTAGTAAAGCATCTGGAATGTTGCACCCGTGTACCAGGGGACGAGAACTGAGACATATTGGAACACGTCTCCCGATCACACGGTTGATCATACTCTGGGTTCCACGTGCATGTTTTAGCTGAAGGAAGAATCCCTTAAACCTGGAGAGTTGAGACCCGTGGAATGGGTACCATGCAATATGACTTCAAAGGGTCTTCATTTGCTCACCGAAACTCTCCAATCCTATCACTGCTGCGTTTATGCCCCTGTACACACGCTTGATTTTCTTTCAGAGACATAGCAATCCATAGGTTTTAAGATACTTACTAGTCAGGTACATTCTTAGGCGTTTAATATGGGGTGTTGAGTTCATTTCGTTGAGCAAGGAGTAGTTCTTGTCCATTCCATATTTGGCTTAAGGAACTTTATCTGTGTTCATTTAAATCTCTGGTTTTATGCAGCACCCCAACTCACCTTTCCCCTTAAGCAAGCATAAGTTGGTTTTCTAAATTTGAGACCCTGTTCTGTTTTGTAATCCAGTTCCTGTGTAGCCAAGTTTACATCCCGTGTATTAGTGATATCTTATGATGTTTCTTTTTCTGTGTGACTTATTTCAGTTAGAATCATCATACCTGAATCCACTCATTATGCTGCTACGGGCCTGATGACATAGATTTCATTGCTGAGTGATATTGCATTGTACATAAGTACCAGAACTTCTTTATCCATTTTTCACTTTCTGCGATATTGAACTTGTACCGTAAATGAGGTTCTTGTAAACAGAGCCGTCCCAAACTTTGGGGTGGCTGTGTCTTTTTGATTTTAATTTCCCTAAGCTATAGGACCATAAGTGGAAGTGCCCTAGGCTCTGTTGCTTTGTTTTTTAGATGTTTCAGGAAACACCATACACCTCTCCCGAGTGGCTGTTGGCAATTTACATCCCGCCCATCAGCATAACAAGGCTCCCAGTTCTCCATGGCCTGTCCTGCCTTTCTGGATTTTACACTTTTTTCAGATGGCCCTTTTGACCGGGGGGAAGTGAGACTTCATTGTAGTGCAGATTTCCTTTGCAAGCTTGCTTGGTTGGCCAAAAAGGGCGTATGCGTTTTTTCCTGAATATATTCAGGAAAAAACGCATACGCCCTTTTTGGCCAAGTGCATCATTGTGGACGTTCTGCCTCTTTTCCTATGCTTTAAATGCAATTCCAGTCTACCTCCTGAAATCGGTTTCCTGCAATTCTGCCCCGCTTTCAAGTCCTCTTGGCAGCCTTACTTCAGTATATTTTTGGACGATAGCTGTCATTTATAACTCTGCAGGTTTGTGAATTACAGTGCCCCTGAGCTCCTTTCTTCAACTCGCTTTCTTGCGAGCTGGCCGCAACACCGCAGGATTGCTTCAGGCCCTAATCTGGTTCCGGCACGGCACGCTGAGCCTTTGGTTAATTCCTTTTCCTGGTGGGAAATGAGAGTTAAATTTGCCCGTCCAGACACCTCCAGCTAGTCTCTCATTGGTTCTCCCTATTCCTGTTCATCTTCCGCAGAAATTGCAAACTGGGCCAAACAGGAGGTTAAAGGCAATGACTCTCCAAGTTGGGAGAGTGTTAGTAAAGCGTCTGGAATGTTGCACCTGAGTACCAGGGGACGAGAACTGAGACATATTGGAACACGTCTCCCGATCACACGGTTGATCATACTCTGGGTTCCACGTGCATGTTTTAGCTGAAGGAAGAATCCCTTAAACCTGGAGAGTTGAGACCCGTGGAATGGGTACCATGCAATATGACTTCAAAGGGTCTTCATTTGCTCACCGAACCTCTCCAATCCTATCACTGCTGCGTTTATGCCCCTGTACACATGCTTGATTTTCTTTCGGAGACATAGCAGTGCATAGGTTTTAAGATACTTACTAGTCAGGTACATTCTTAGGCGTTTAATATGGGGTGTTGAGTCCATTTCGTTGAGCAAGGAGTAGTTCTTGTCTATTCTATATTTGGCTTAAGGAACTTTATCTGTGCTCATTTCAATCTCTGGTTTTATGCAGCACCCCAACTCACCTTTCCCCTTAAGCAAGCATAAGTTGGTTTTCTAAATTTGAGACCCTGTTCTGTTTTGTAATCCAGTTCCTGTGTAGCCAAGTTTACATTCCGTGTATTAGTGATATCTTATGATGTTTCTTTTTCTGTGTGACTTATTTCAGTTAGAATCATCATACCTGAATCCACTCATTATGCTGCTACGGGCCTGATGACATAGATTTCATTGCTGAGTGATATTGCATTGTACGTAAGTACCACAACTTCTTTATCCATTTTTCACTTTCTGTGATATTGAACTTGTACCGTAAACGAGGTTCTTGTAAACAGAGCCGTCCCAAACTTTGGGGTGGCTGTGTCTTTTTGATTTTAATTTCCCTAAGCTATAGGACCATAAGTGGAAGTGCCCTAGGCTCTGTTGCTTTGTTTTTTAGATGTTTCAGGAAACACCATACACCTCTCCCGAGTGGCTGTTGGCAATTTACATCCCGCCCATCAGCATAACAAGGCTCCCAGTTCTCCATGGCCTGTCCTGCCTTTCTGGATTTTACACTTTTTTCAGATGGCCCTTTTGACCGGGGGGAAGTGAGACTTCATTGTAGTGCAGATTTCCTTTGCAAGCTTGCTTGGTTGGCCAAAAAGGGCGTATGCGTTTTTTCCTGAATATATTCAGGAAAAAACGCATACGCCCTTTTTGGCCAAGTGCATCATTGTGGACGTTCTGCCTCTTTTCCTATGCTTTAAATGCAATTCCAGTCTACCTCCTGAAATCGGTTTCCTGCAATTCTGCCCCGCTTTCAAGTCCTCTTGGCAGCCTTACTTCAGTATATTTTTGGACGATAGCTGTCATTTATAACTCTGCAGGTTTGTGAATTACAGTGCCCCTGAGCTCCTTTCTTCAACTCGCTTTCTTGCGAGCTGGCCGCAACACCGCAGGATTGCTTCAGGCCCTAATCTGGTTCCGGCACGGCACGCTGAGCCTTTGGTTAATTCCTTTTCCTGGTGGGAAATGAGAGTTAAATTTGCCCGTCCAGACACCTCCAGCTAGTCTCTCATTGGTTCTCCCTATTCCTGTTCATCTTCCGCAGAAATTGCAAACTGGGCCAAACAGGAGGTTAAAGGCACTGACTCTCCAAGTCGGGAGAGTGTTAGTAAAGCGTCTGGAATGTTGCACCCGAGTACCAGGGGACGAGAACTGAGACATATTGGAACACGTCTCCCGATCACACGGTTGATCATACTCTGGGTTCCACGTGCATGTTTTAGCTGAAGGAAGAATCCCTTAAACCTGGAGAGTTGAGACCCGTGGAATGGGTACCTTGCAATATGACTTCAAAGGGTCTTCATTTGCTCACCGAACCTCTCCAATCCTATCACTGCTGCGTTTGTGCCCCTGTACACACGCTTGATTTTCTTTCAGAGACATAGCAATCCATAGGTTTTAAGATACTTACTAGTCAGGTACATTCTTAGGCGTTTAATATGGGGTGTTGAGTCCATTTCGTTGAGCAAGGAGTAGTTCTTGTCTATTCTATATTTGGCTTAAGGAACTTTATCTGTGCTCATTTCAATCTCTGGTTTTATGCAGCACCCCAACTCACCTTTCCCCTTAAGCAAGCATAAGTTGGTTTTCTAAATTTGAGACCCTGTTCTGTTTTGTAATCCAGTTCCTGTGTAGCCAAGTTTACATCCCGTGTATTAGTGATATCTTATGATGTTTCTTTTTCTGTGTGACTTATTTCAGTTAGAATCATCATACCTGAATCCACTCATTATGCTGCTACGGGCCTGATGACATAGATTTCATTGCTGAGTGATATTGCATTGTACGTAAGTACCACAACTTCTTTATCCATTTTTCACTTTCTGCGATATTGAACTTGTACCGTAAACGAGGTTCTTGTAAACAGAGCCGTCCCAAACTTTGGGGTGGCTGTGTCTTTTTGATTTTAATTTCCCTAAGCTATAGGACCATAAGTGGAAGTGCCCTAGGCTCTGTTGCTTTGTTTTTTAGATGTTTCAGGAAACACCATACACCTCTCCCGAGTGGCTGTTGGCAATTTACATCCCGCCCATCAGCATAACAAGGCTCCCAGTTCTCCATGGCCTGTCCTGCCTTTCTGGATTTTACACTTTTTTCAGATGGCCCTTTTGACCGGGGGGAAGTGAGACTTCATTGTAGTGCAGATTTCCTTTGCAAGCTTGCTTGGTTGGCCAAAAAGGGCGTATGCGTTTTTTCCTGAATATATTCAGGAAAAAACGCATACGCCCTTTTTGGCCAAGTGCATCATTGTGGACGTTCTGCCTCTTTTCCTATGCTTTAAATGCAATTCCAGTCTACCTCCTGAAATCGGTTTCCTGCAATTCTGCCCCGCTTTCAAGTCCTCTTGGCAGCCTTACTTCAGTATATTTTTGGACGATAGCTGTCATTTATAACTCTGCAGGTTTGTGAATTACAGTGCCCCTGAGCTCCTTTCTTCAACTCGCTTTCTTGTGAGCTGGCCGCAACACCGCAGGATTGCTTCAGGCCCTAATCTGGTTCCGGCACGGCACGCTGAGCCTTTGGTTAATTCCTCTTCCTGGTGGGAAATGAGAGTTAAATTTGCCCGTCCAGACACCTCCAGCTAGTCTCTCATTGGTTCTCCCTATTCCTGTTCATCTTCCGCAGAAATTGCAAACTGGGCCAAACAGGAGGTTAAAGGCACTGACTCTCCAAGTCGGGAGAGTGTTAGTAAAGCGTCTGGAATGTTGCACCCGAGTACCAGGGGACGAGAACTGAGACATATTGGAACACGTCTCCCGATCACACGGTTGATCATACTCTGGGTTCCATGTGCATGTTTTAGCTGAAGGAAGAATCCCTTAAACCTGGAGAGTTGAGACCCGTGGAATGGGTACCATGCAATATGACTTCAAAGGGTCTTCATTTGCTCACCGAACCTCTCCAATCCTATCACTGCTGCGTTTATGCCCCTGTACACATGCTTGATTTTCTTTCGGAGACATAGCAGTGCATAGGTTTTAAGATACTTACTAGTCAGGTACATTCTTAGGCGTTTAATATGGGGTGTTGAGTCCATTTCGTTGAGCAAGGAGTAGTTCTTGTCTATTCTATATTTGGCTTAAGGAACTTTATCTGTGCTCATTTCAATCTCTGGTTTTATGCAGCACCCCAACTCACCTTTCCCCTTAAGCAAGCATAAGTTGGTTTTCTAAATTTGAGACCCTGTTCTGTTTTGTAATCCAGTTCCTGTGTAGCCAAGTTTACATCCCGTGTATTAGTGATATCTTATGATGTTTCTTTTTCTGTGTGACTTATTTCAGTTAGAATCATCATACCTGAATCCACTCATTATGCTGCTACGGGCCTGATGACATAGATTTCATTGCTGAGTGATATTGCATTGTACGTAAGTACCACAACTTCTTTATCCATTTTTCACTTTCTGCGATATTGAACTTGTACCGTAAACGAGGTTCTTGTAAACAGAGCCGTCCCAAACTTTGGGGTGGCTGTGTCTTTTTGATTTTAATTTCCCTAAGCTATAGGACCATAAGTGGAAGTGCCCTAGGCTCTGTTGCTTTGTTTTTTAGATGTTTCAGGAAACACCATACACCTCTCCCGAGTGGCTGTTGGCAATTTACATCCCGCCCATCAGCATAACAAGGCTCCCAGTTCTCCATGGCCTGTCCTGCCTTTCTGGATTTTACACTTTTTTCAGATGGCCCTTTTGACCGGGGGGAAGTGAGACTTCATTGTAGTGCAGATTTCCTTTGCAAGCTTGCTTGGTTGGCCAAAAAGGGCGTATGCGTTTTTTCCTGAATATATTCAGGAAAAAACGCATACGCCCTTTTTGGCCAAGTGCATCATTGTGGACGTTCTGCCTCTTTTCCTATGCTTTAAATGCAATTCCAGTCTACCTCCTGAAATCGGTTTCCTGCAATTCTGCCCCGCTTTCAAGTCCTCTTGGCAGCCTTACTTCAGTATATTTTTGGACGATAGCTGTCATTTATAACTCTGCAGGTTTGTGAATTACAGTGCCCCTGAGCTCCTTTCTTCAACTCGCTTTCTTGTGAGCTGGCCGCAACACCGCAGGATTGCTTCAGGCCCTAATCTGGTTCCGGCACGGCACGCTGAGCCTTTGGTTAATTCCTCTTCCTGGTGGGAAATGAGAGTTAAATTTGCCCGTCCAGACACCTCCAGCTAGTCTCTCATTGGTTCTCCCTATTCCTGTTCATCTTCCGCAGAAATTGCAAACTGGGCCAAACAGGAGGTTAAAGGCACTGACTCTCCAAGTCGGGAGAGTGTTAGTAAAGCGTCTGGAATGTTGCACCCGAGTACCAGGGGACGAGAACTGAGACATATTGGAACACGTCTCCCGATCACACGGTTGATCATACTCTGGGTTCCACGTGCATGTTTTAGCTGAAGGAAGAATCCCTTAAACCTGGAGAGTTGAGACCCGTGGAATGGGTACCATGCAATATGACTTCAAAGGGTCTTCATTTGCTCACCGAACCTCTCCAATCCTATCACTGCTGCGTTTATGCCCCTGTACACATGCTTGATTTTCTTTCAGAGACATAGCAATCCATAGGTTTTAAGATACTTACTAGTCAGGTACATTCTTAGGCGTTTAATATGGGGTGTTGAGTCCATTTCGTTGAGCAAGGAGTAGTTCTTGTCTATTCCATATTTGGCTTAAGGAACTTTATCTGTGCTCATTTCAATCTCTGGTTTGATGCAGCACCCCAACTCACCTTTCCCCTTAAGCAAGCATAAGTTGGTTTTCTAAATTTGAGACCCTGTTCTGTTTTGTAATCCAGTTCCTGTGTAGCCAAGTTTACATCCCGTGTATTAGTGATATCTTATGATGTTTCTTTTTCTGTGTGACTTATTTCAGTTAGAATCATCATACCTGAATCCACTCATTATGCTGCTACGGGCCTGATGACATAGATTTCATTGCTGAGTGATATTGCATTGTACGTAAGTACCACAACTTCTTTATCCATTTTTCACTTTCTGCGATATTGAACTTGTACCGTAAACGAGGTTCTTGTAAACAGAGCCGTCCCAAACTTTGGGGTGGCTGTGTCTTTTTGATTTTAATTTCCCTAAGCTATAGGACCATAAGTGGAAGTGCCCTAGGCTCTGTTGCTTTGTTTTTTAGATGTTTCAGGAAACACCATACACCTCTCCCGAGTGGCTGTTGGCAATTTACATCCTGCCCATCAGCATAACAAGGCTCCCAGTTCTCCATGGCCTGTCCTGCCTTTCTGGATTTTACACTTTTTTCAGATGGCCCTTTTGACCGGGGGGAAGTGAGACTTCATTGTAGTGCAGATTTCCTTTGCAAGCTTGCTTGGTTGGCCAAAAAGGGCGTATGCGTTTTTTCCTGAATATATTCAGGAAAAAACGCATACGCCCTTTTTGGCCAAGTGCATCATTGTGGACGTTCTGCCTCTTTTCCTATGCTTTAAATGCAATTCCAGTCTACCTCCTGAAATCGGTTTCCTGCAATTCTGCCCCGCTTTCAAGTCCTCTTGGCAGCCTTACTTCAGTATATTTTTGGACGATAGCTGTCATTTATAACTCTGCAGGTTTGTGAATTACAGTGCCCCTGAGCTCCTTTCTTCAACTCGCTTTCTTGTGAGCTGGCCGCAACACCGCAGGATTGCTTCAGGCCCTAATCTGGTTCCGGCACGGCACGCTGAGCCTTTGGTTAATTCCTCTTCCTGGTGGGAAATGAGAGTTAAATTTGCCCGTCCAGACACCTCCAGCTAGTCTCTCATTGGTTCTCCCTATTCCTGTTCATCTTCCGCAGAAATTGCAAACTGGGCCAAACAGGAGGTTAAAGGCACTGACTCTCCAAGTCGGGAGAGTGTTAGTAAAGCGTCTGGAATGTTGCACCCGAGTACCAGGGGACGAGAACTGAGACATATTGGAACACGTCTCCCGATCACACGGTTGATCATACTCTGGGTTCCACGTGCATGTTTTAGCTGAAGGAAGAATCCCTTAAACCTGGAGAGTTGAGACCCGTGGAATGGGTACCATGCAATATGACTTCAAAGGGTCTTCATTTGCTCACCGAACCTCTCCAATCCTATCACTGCCGCATTTATGCCCCTGTACACACGCTTGATTTTCTTTCAGAGACATAGCAATCCATAGGTTTTAAGATACTTACTAGTCAGGTACATTCTTAGGCGTTTAATATGGGGTGTTGAGTCCATTTCGTTGAGCAAGGAGTAGTTCTTGTCTATTCCATATTTGGCTTAAGGAACTTTATCTGTGCTCATTTAAATCTCTGGTTTTATGCAGCACCCCAACTCACCTTTCCCCTTAAGCAAGCATAAGTTGGTTTTCTAAATTTGAGACCCTGTTCTGTTTTGTAATCCAGTTCCTGTGTAGCCAAGTTTACATCCCGTGTATTAGTGATATCTTATGATGTTTCTTTTTCTGTGTGACTTATTTCAGTTAGAATCATCATACCTGAATCCACTCATTATGCTGCTACGGGCCTGATGACATAGATTTCATTGCTGAGTGATATTGCATTGTACGTAAGTACCACAACTTCTTTATCCATTTTTCACTTTCTGCGATATTGAACTTGTACCGTAAACGAGGTTCTTGTAAACAGAGCCGTCCCAAACTTTGGGGTGGCTGTGTCTTTTTGATTTTAATTTCCCTAAGCTATAGGACCATAAGTGGAAGTGCCCTAGGCTCTGTTGCTTTGTTTTTTAGATGTTTCAGGAAACACCATACACCTCTCCCGAGTGGCTGTTGGCAATTTACATCCCGCCCATCAGCATAACAAGGCTCCCAGTTCTCCATGGCCTGTCCTGCCTTTCTGGATTTTACACTTTTTTCAGATGGCCCTTTTGACCGGGGGGAAGTGAGACTTCATTGTAGTGCAGATTTCCTTTGCAAGCTTGCTTGGTTGGCCAAAAAGGGCGTATGCGCTTTTTCCTGAATATATTCAGGAAAAAACGCATACGCCCTTTTTGGCCAAGTGCATCATTGTGGACGTTCTGCCTCTTTTCCTATGCTTTAAATGCAATTCCAGTCTACCTCCTGAAATCGGTTTCCTGCAATTCTGCCCCGCTTTCAAGTCCTCTTGGCAGCCTTACTTCAGTATATTTTTGGACGATAGCTGTCATTTATAACTCTGCAGGTTTGTGAATTACAGTGCCCCTGAGCTCCTTTCTTCAACTCGCTTTCTTGTGAGCTGGCCGCAACACCGCAGGATTGCTTCAGGCCCTAATCTGGTTCCGGCACGGCACGCTGAGCCTTTGGTTAATTCCTCTTCCTGGTGGGAAATGAGAGTTAAATTTGCCCGTCCAGACACCTCCAGCTAGTCTCTCATTGGTTCTCCCTATTCCTGTTCATCTTCCACAGAAATTGCAAACTGGGCCAAACAGGAGGTTAAAGACACTGACTCTCCAAGTTGGGAGAGTGTTAGCAAAGCATCTGGAATGTTGCACCCGTGTACCAGGGGACGAGAACTGAGACATATTGGAACACGTCTCCCGATCACACGGTTGATCATACTCTGGGTTCCACGTGCATGTTTTAGCTGAAGGAAGAATCCCTTAAACCTGGAGAGTTGAGACCCGTGGAATGGGTACCATGCAATATGACTTCAAAGGGTCTTCATTTGCTCACCGAAACTCTCCAATCCTATCACTGCTGCGTTTATGCCCCTGTACACACGCTTGATTTTCTTTCAGAGACATAGCAATCCATAGGTTTTAAGATACTTACTAGTCAGGTACATTCTTAGGCGTTTAATATGGGGTGTTGAGTTCATTTCGTTGAGCAAGGAGTAGTTCTTGTCCATTCCATATTTGGCTTAAGGAACTTTATCTGTGTTCATTTAAATCTCTGGTTTGATGCAGCACCCCAACTCACCTTTCCCCTTAAGCAAGCATAAGTTGGTTTTCTAAATTTGAGACCCTGTTCTGTTTTGTAATCCAGTTCCTGTGTAGCCAAGTTTACATCCCGTGTATTAGTGATATCTTATGATGTTTCTTTTTCTGTGTGACTTATTTCAGTTAGAATCATCATACCTGAATCCACTCATTATGCTGCTACGGGCCTGATGACATAGATTTCATTGCTGAGTGATATTGCATTGTACATAAGTACCAGAACTTCTTTATCCATTTTTCACTTTCTGCGATATTGAACTTGTACCGTAAATGAGGTTCTTGTAAACAGAGCCGTCCCAAACTTTGGGGTGGCTGTGTCTTTTTGATTTTAATTTCCCTAAGCTATAGGACCATAAGTGGAAGTGCCCTAGGCTCTGTTGCTTTGTTTTTTAGATGTTTCAGGAAACACCATACACCTCTCCCGAGTGGCTGTTGGCAATTTACATCCCGCCCATCAGCATAACAAGGCTCCCAGTTCTCCATGGCCTGTCCTGCCTTTCTGGATTTTACACTTTTTTCAGATGGCCCTTTTGACCGGGGGGAAGTGAGACTTCATTGTAGTGCAGATTTCCTTTGCAAGCTTGCTTGGTTGGCCAAAAAGGGCGTATGCGTTTTTTCCTGAATATATTCAGGAAAAAACGCATACGCCCTTTTTGGCCAAGTGCATCATTGTGGACGTTCTGCCTCTTTTCCTATGCTTTAAATGCAATTCCAGTCTACCTCCTGAAATCGGTTTCCTGCAATTCTGCCCCGCTTTCAAGTCCTCTTGGCAGCCTTACTTCAGTATATTTTTGGACGATAGCTGTCATTTATAACTCTGCAGGTTTGTGAATTACAGTGCCCCTGAGCTCCTTTCTTCAACTCGCTTTCTTGCGAGCTGGCCGCAACACCGCAGGATTGCTTCAGGCCCTAATCTGGTTCCGGCACGGCACGCTGAGCCTTTGGTTAATTCCTTTTCCTGGTGGGAAATGAGAGTTAAATTTGCCCGTCCAGACACCTCCAGCTAGTCTCTCATTGGTTCTCCCTATTCCTGTTCATCTTCCGCAGAAATTGCAAACTGGGCCAAACAGGAGGTTAAAGGCACTGACTCTCCAAGTTGGGAGAGTGTTAGTAAAGCGTCTGGAATGTTGCACCCGAGTACCAGGGGACGAGAACTGAGACATATTGGAACACGTCTCCCGATCACACGGTTGATCATACTCTGGGTTCCACGTGCATGTTTTAGCTGAAGGAAGAATCCCTTAAACCTGGAGAGTTGAGACCCGTGGAATGGGTACCATGCAATATGACTTCAAAGGGTCTTCATTTGCTCACCGAACCTCTCCAATCCTATCACTGCTGCGTTTATGCCCCTGTACACATGCTTGATTTTCTTTCGGAGACATAGCAGTGCATAGGTTTTAAGATACTTACTAGTCAGGTACATTCTTAGGCGTTTAATATGGGGTGTTGAGTCCATTTCGTTGAGCAAGGAGTAGTTCTTGTCTATTCCATATTTGGCTTAAGGAACTTTATCTGTGCTCATTTCAATCTCTGGTTTTATGCAGCACCCCAACTCACCTTTCCCCTTAAGCAAGCATAAGTTGGTTTTCTAAATTTGAGACCCTGTTCTGTTTTGTAATCCAGTTCCTGTGTAGCCAAGTTTACATTCCGTGTATTAGTGATATCTTATGATGTTTCTTTTTCTGTGTGACTTATTTCAGTTAGAATCATCATACCTGAATCCACTCATTATGCTGCTACGGGCCTGATGACATAGATTTCATTGCTGAGTGATATTGCATTGTACGTAAGTACCACAACTTCTTTATCCATTTTTCACTTTCTGTGATATTGAACTTGTACCGTAAACGAGGTTCTTGTAAACAGAGCCGTCCCAAACTTTGGGGTGGCTGTGTCTTTTTGATTTTAATTTCCCTAAGCTATAGGACCATAAGTGGAAGTGCCCTAGGCTCTGTTGCTTTGTTTTTTAGATGTTTCAGGAAACACCATACACCTCTCCCGAGTGGCTGTTGGCAATTTACATCCCGCCCATCAGCATAACAAGGCTCCCAGTTCTCCATGGCCTGTCCTGCCTTTCTGGATTTTACACTTTTTTCAGATGGCCCTTTTGACCGGGGGGAAGTGAGACTTCATTGTAGTGCAGATTTCCTTTGCAAGCTTGCTTGGTTGGCCAAAAAGGGCATATGCGTTTTTTCCTGAATATATTCAGGAAAAAACGCATACGCCCTTTTTGGCCAAGTGCATCATTGTGGACGTTCTGCCTCTTTTCCTATGCTTTAAATGCAATTCCAGTCTACCTCCTGAAATCGGTTTCCTGCAATTCTGCCCCGCTTTCAAGTCCTCTTGGCAGCCTTACTTCAGTATATTTTTGGACGATAGCTGTCATTTATAACTCTGCAGGTTTGTGAATTACAGTGCCCCTGAGCTCCTTTCTTCAACTCGCTTTCTTGTGAGCTGGCCGCAACACCGCAGGATTGCTTCAGGCCCTAATCTGGTTCCGGCACGGCACGCTGAGCCTTTGGTTAATTCCTCTTCCTGGTGGGAAATGAGAGTTAAATTTGCCCGTCCAGACACCTCCAGCTAGTCTCTCATTGGTTCTCCCTATTCCTGTTCATCTTCCGCAGAAATTGCAAACTGGGCCAAACAGGAGGTTAAAGGCACTGACTCTCCAAGTCGGGAGAGTGTTAGTAAAGCGTCTGGAATGTTGCACCCGAGTACCAGGGGACGAGAACTGAGACATATTGGAACACGTCTCCCGATCACACGGTTGATCATACTCTGGGTTCCACGTGCATGTTTTAGCTGAAGGAAGAATCCCTTAAACCTGGAGAGTTGAGACCCGTGGAATGGGTACCATGCAATATGACTTCAAAGGGTCTTCATTTGCTCACCGAACCTCTCCAATCCTATCACTGCTGCGTTTGTGCCCCTGTACACACGCTTGATTTTCTTTCAGAGACATAGCAATCCATAGGTTTTAAGATACTTACTAGTCAGGTACATTCTTAGGCGTTTAATATGGGGTGTTGAGTCCATTTCGTTGAGCAAGGAGTAGTTCTTGTCTATTCTATATTTGGCTTAAGGAACTTTATCTGTGCTCATTTCAATCTCTGGTTTTATGCAGCACCCCAACTCACCTTTCCCCTTAAGCAAGCATAAGTTGGTTTTCTAAATTTGAGACCCTGTTCTGTTTTGTAATCCAGTTCCTGTGTAGCCAAGTTTACATCCCGTGTATTAGTGATATCTTATGATGTTTCTTTTTCTGTGTGACTTATTTCAGTTAGAATCATCATACCTGAATCCACTCATTATGCTGCTACGGGCCTGATGACATAGATTTCATTGCTGAGTGATATTGCATTGTACGTAAGTACCACAACTTCTTTATCCATTTTTCACTTTCTGCGATATTGAACTTGTACCGTAAACGAGGTTCTTGTAAACAGAGCCGTCCCAAACTTTGGGGTGGCTGTGTCTTTTTGATTTTAATTTCCCTAAGCTATAGGACCATAAGTGGAAGTGCCCTAGGCTCTGTTGCTTTGTTTTTTAGATGTTTCAGGAAACACCATACACCTCTCCCAAGTGGCTGTTGGCAATTTACATCCCGCCCATCAGCATAACAAGGCTCCCAGTTCTCCATGGCCTGTCCTGCCTTTCTGGATTTTACACTTTTTTCAGATGGCCCTTTTGACCGGGGGGAAGTGAGACTTCATTGTAGTGCAGATTTCCTTTGCAAGCTTGCTTGGTTGGCCAAAAAGAGCGTATGCGTTTTTTCCTGAATATATTCAGGAAAAAACGCATACGCCCTTTTTGGCCAAGTGCATCATTGTGGACGTTCTGCCTCTTTTCCTATGCTTTAAATGCAATTCCAGTCTACCTCCTGAAATCGGTTTCCTGCAATTCTGCCCCGCTTTCAAGTCCTCTTGGCAGCCTTACTTCAGTATATTTTTGGACGATAGCTGTCATTTATAACTCTGCAGGTTTGTGAATTACAGTGCCCCTGAGCTCCTTTCTTCAACTCGCTTTCTTGTGAGCTGGCTGCAACACCGCAGGATTGCTTCAGGCCCTAATCTGGTTCCGGCACGGCACGCTGAGCCTTTGGTTAATTCCTCTTCCTGGTGGGAAATGAGAGTTAAATTTGCCCGTCCAGACACCTCCAGCTAGTCTCTCATTGGTTCTCCCTATTCCTGTTCATCTTCCGCAGAAATTGCAAACTGGGCCAAACAGGAGGTTAAAGGCACTGACTCTCCAAGTCGGGAGAGTGTTAGTAAAGCGTCTGGAATGTTGCACCCGAGTACCAGGGGACGAGAACTGAGACATATTGGAACACGTCTCCCGATCACACGGTTGATCATACTCTGGGTTCCACGTGCATGTTTTAGCTGAAGGAAGAATCCCTTAAACCTGGAGAGTTGAGACCCGTGGAATGGGTACCATGCAATATGACTTCAAAGGGTCTTCATTTGCTCACCGAACCTCTCCAATCCTATCACTGCTGCGTTTATGCCCCTGTACACATGCTTGATTTTCTTTCGGAGACATAGCAGTGCATAGGTTTTAAGATACTTACTAGTCAGGTACATTCTTAGGCGTTTAATATGGGGTGTTGAGTCCATTTCGTTGAGCAAGGAGTAGTTCTTGTCTATTCTATATTTGGCTTAAGGAACTTTATCTGTGCTCATTTCAATCTCTGGTTTTATGCAGCACCCCAACTCACCTTTCCCCTTAAGCAAGCATAAGTTGGTTTTCTAAATTTGAGACCCTGTTCTGTTTTGTAATCCAGTTCCTGTGTAGCCAAGTTTACATCCCGTGTATTAGTGATATCTTATGATGTTTCTTTTTCTGTGTGACTTATTTCAGTTAGAATCATCATACCTGAATCCACTCATTATGCTGCTACGGGCCTGATGACATAGATTTCATTGCTGAGTGATATTGCATTGTACGTAAGTACCACAACTTCTTTATCCATTTTTCACTTTCTGCGATATTGAACTTGTACCGTAAACGAGGTTCTTGTAAACAGAGCCGTCCCAAACTTTGGGGTGGCTGTGTCTTTTTGATTTTAATTTCCCTAAGCTATAGGACCATAAGTGGAAGTGCCCTAGGCTCTGTTGCTTTGTTTTTTAGATGTTTCAGGAAACACCATACACCTCTCCCGAGTGGCTGTTGGCAATTTACATCCCGCCCATCAGCATAACAAGGCTCCCAGTTCTCCATGGCCTGTCCTGCCTTTCTGGATTTTACACTTTTTTCAGATGGCCCTTTTGACCGGGGGGAAGTGAGACTTCATTGTAGTGCAGATTTCCTTTGCAAGCTTGCTTGGTTGGCCAAAAAGGGCGTATGCGTTTTTTCCTGAATATATTCAGGAAAAAACGCATACGCCCTTTTTGGCCAAGTGCATCATTGTGGACGTTCTGCCTCTTTTCCTATGCTTTAAATGCAATTCCAGTCTACCTCCTGAAATCGGTTTCCTGCAATTCTGCCCCGCTTTCAAGTCCTCTTGGCAGCCTTACTTCAGTATATTTTTGGACGATAGCTGTCATTTATAACTCTGCAGGTTTGTGAATTACAGTGCCCCTGAGCTCCTTTCTTCAACTCGCTTTCTTGTGAGCTGGCCGCAACACCGCAGGATTGCTTCAGGCCCTAATCTGGTTCCGGCACGGCACGCTGAGCCTTTGGTTAATTCCTCTTCCTGGTGGGAAATGAGAGTTAAATTTGCCCGTCCAGACACCTCCAGCTAGTCTCTCATTGGTTCTCCCTATTCCTGTTCATCTTCCGCAGAAATTGCAAACTGGGCCAAACAGGAGGTTAAAGGCACTGACTCTCCAAGTCGGGAGAGTGTTAGTAAAGCGTCTGGAATGTTGCACCCGAGTACCAGGGGACGAGAACTGAGACATATTGGAACACGTCTCCCGATCACACGGTTGATCATACTCTGGGTTCCACGTGCATGTTTTAGCTGAAGGAAGAATCCCTTAAACCTGGAGAGTTGAGACCCGTGGAATGGGTACCATGCAATATGACTTCAAAGGGTCTTCATTTGCTCACCGAACCTCTCCAATCCTATCACTGCTGCGTTTATGCCCCTGTACACATGCTTGATTTTCTTTCAGAGACATAGCAATCCATAGGTTTTAAGATACTTACTAGTCAGGTACATTCTTAGGCGTTTAATATGGGGTGTTGAGTCCATTTCGTTGAGCAAGGAGTAGTTCTTGTCTATTCCATATTTGGCTTAAGGAACTTTATCTGTGCTCATTTCAATCTCTGGTTTGATGCAGCACCCCAACTCACCTTTCCCCTTAAGCAAGCATAAGTTGGTTTTCTAAATTTGAGACCCTGTTCTGTTTTGTAATCCAGTTCCTGTGTAGCCAAGTTTACATCCCGTGTATTAGTGATATCTTATGATGTTTCTTTTTCTGTGTGACTTATTTCAGTTAGAATCATCATACCTGAATCCACTCATTA
This sequence comes from Leucopleurus acutus, assembly GCF_964270905.1. NCBI lineage: Eukaryota > Metazoa > Chordata > Mammalia > Artiodactyla > Delphinidae > Leucopleurus > Leucopleurus acutus. Next base: position 1,220,142 of record NW_028139221.1, on the reverse strand, counting down.
TGCTGCTACGGGCCTGATGACATAGATTTCATTGCTGAGTGATATTGCATTGTACGTAAGTACCACAACTTCTTTATCCATTTTTCACTTTCTGCGATATTGAACTTGTACCGTAAACGAGGTTCTTGTAAACAGAGCCATCCCAAACTTTGGGGTGGCTGTGTCTTTTTGATTTTAATTTCCCTAAGCTATAGGACCATAAGTGGAAGTGCCCTAGGCTCTGTTGCTTTGTTTTTTAGATGTTTCAGGAAACACCATACACCTCTCCCGAGTGGCTGTTGGCAATTTACATCCCGCCCATCAGCATAACAAGGCTCCCAGTTCTCCATGGCCTGTCCTGCCTTTCTGGATTTTACACTTTTTTCAGATGGCCCTTTTGACCGGGGGGAAGTGAGACTTCATTGTAGTGCAGATTTCCTTTGCAAGCTTGCTTGGTTGGCCAAAAAGGGCGTATGCGTTTTTTCCTGAATATATTCAGGAAAAAACGCATACGCCCTTTTTGGCCAAGCGCATCATTGTGGACGTTCTGCCTCTTTACCTATGCTTTAAATGCAATTCCAGTCTACCTCCTGAAATCGGTTTCCTGCAATTCTGCCCCGCTTTCAAGTCCTCTTGGCAGCCTTACTTCAGTATATTTTTGGACGATAGCTGTCATTTATAACTCTGCAGGTTTGTGAATTACAGTGCCCCTGAGCTCCTTTCTTCAACTCGCTTTCTTGTGAGCTGGCCGCAACACCGCAGGATTGCTTCAGGCCCTAATCTGGTTCCGGCACGGCACGCTGAGCCTTTGGTTAATTCCTCTTCCTGGTGGGAAATGAGAGTTAAATTTGCCCGTCCAGACACCTCCAGCTAGTCTCTCATTGGTTCTCCCTATTCCTGTTCATCTTCCTCAGAAATTGCAAATGGGCCAAACAGGAGGTTAAAGGCACTGACTCTCCAAGTCGGGAGAGTGTTAGTAAAGCGTGTGGAATGTTGCACCCGAGTACCAGGGGACGAGAACTGAGACATATTGGAACACGTCTCCCGATCACACGGTTGATCATACTCTGGGTTCCACGTGCATGTTTTAGCTGAAGGCAGAATCCCTTAAACCTGGAGAGTTGAGACCCGTGGAATGGGTACCATGCAATATGACTTCAAAGGGTCTTCATTTGCTCACCGAACGTCTCCAATCCTATCACTGCTGCGTTTATGCCCCTGTACACACGATTGATTTTCTTTCAGAGACATAGCAATCCATAGGTTTTAAGATACTTACTAGTCAGGTACATTCTTAGGCGTTTGATATGGGGTGTTGAGTCCATTTCGTTGAGCAAGGAGTAGTTCTTGTCTATTCCATATTTGTCTTAAGGAACTTTATCTGTGCTCATTTCAATCTCTGGTTTGATGCAGCACCCCAACTCACCTTTCCCCTTAAGCAAGCATAAGTTGGTTTTCTAAATTTGAGACCCTGTTCTGTTTTGTAATCCAGTTCCTGTGTAGCCAAGTTTACATTCCGTGTATTAGTGATATCTTATGATGTTTCTTTTTCTGTGTGACTTATTTCAGTTAGAATCATCATACCTGAATCCACTCATTATGCTGCTACGGGCCTGATGACATAGATTTCATTGCTGAGTGATATTGCATTGTACGTAAGTACCACAACTTCTTTATCCATTTTTCACTTTCTGCGATATTGAACTTGTACCGTAAACGAGGTTCTTGTAAACAGAGCCGTCCCAAACTTTGGGGTGGCTGTGTCTTTTTGATTTTAATTTCCCTAAGCTATAGGACCATAAGTGGAAGTGCCCTAGGCTCTGTTGCTTTGTTTTTTAGATGTTTCAGGAAACACCATACACCTCTACCGAGTGGCTGTTGGCAATTTACATCCCGCCCATCAGCATAACAAGGCTCCCAGTTCTCCATGGCCTGTCCTGCCTTTCTGGATTTTACACTTTTTTCAGATGGCCCTTTTGACCGGGGGGAAGTGAGACTTCATTGTAGTACAGATTTCCTTTGCAAGCTTGCTTGGTTGGCCAAAAAGGGCGTATGCGTTTTTTCCTGAATATATTCAGGAAAAAACGCATACGCTCTTTTTGGCCAAGCGCATCATTGTGGACGTTCTGCCTCTTTTCCTATGCTTTAAATGCAATTCCAGTCTACCTCCTGAAATCGGTTTCCTGCAATTCTGCCCCGCTTTCAAGTCCTCTTGGCAGCCTTACTTCAGTATATTTTTGGACGATAGCTGTCATTTATAACTCTGCAGGTTTGTGAATTACAGTGCCCCTGAGCTCCTTTCTCCAACTCGCTTTCTTGTGAGCTGGCCGCAACACCGCAGGATTGCTTCAGGCCCTAATCTGGTTCCGGCACGGCACGCTGAGCCTTTGGTTAATTCCTCTTCCTGGTGGGAAATGAGAGTTAAATTTGCCCGTCCAGACACCTCCAGCTAGTCTCTCATTGGTTCTCCCTATTCCTGTTCATCTTCCTCAGAAATTGCAAATGGGCCAAACAGGAGGTTAAAGGCACTGACTCTCCAAGTCGGGAGAGTGTTAGTAAAGCGTGTGGAATGTTGCACCCGAGTACCAGGGGACGAGAACTGAGACATATTGGAACACGTCTCCCGATCACACGGTTGATCATACTCTGGGTTCCACGTGCATGTTTTAGCTGAAGGAAGAATCCCTTAAACCTGGAGAGTTGAGACCCGTGGAATGGGTACCATGCAATATGACTTCAAAGGGTCTTCATTTGCTCACCGAACCTCTCCAATCCTATCACTGCTGCGTTTATGCCCCTGTACACATGCTTGATTTTCTTTCAGAGACATAGCAATCCATAGGTTTTAAGATACTTACTAGTCAGGTACATTCTTAGGCGTTTAATATGGGGTGTTGAGTCCATTTCGTTGAGCAAGGAGTAGTTCTTGTCTATTCCATATTTGGCTTAAGGAACTTTATCTGTGCTCATTTCAATCTCTGGTTTGATGCAGCACCCCAACTCACCTTTCCCCTTAAGCAAGCATAAGTTGGTTTTCTAAATTTGAGACCCTGTTCTGTTTTGTAATCCAGTTCCTGTGTAGCCAAGTTTACATCCCGTGTATTAGTGATATCTTATGATGTTTCTTTTTCTGTGTGACTTATTTCAGTTAGAATCATCATACCTGAATCCACTCATTATGCTGCTACGGGCCTGATGACATAGATTTCATTGCTGAGTGATATTGCATTGTACGTAAGTACCACAACTTCTTTATCCATTTTTCACTTTCTGTGATATTGAACTTGTACCGTAAACGAGGTTCTTGTAAACAGAGCCGTCCCAAACTTTGGGGTGGCTGTGTCTTTTTGATTTTAATTTCCCTAAGCTATAGGACCATAAGTGGAAGTGCCCTAGGCTCTGTTGCTTTGTTTTTTAGATGTTTCAGGAAACACCATACACCTCTACCGAGTGGCTGTTGGCAATTTACATCCCGCCCATCAGCATAACAAGGCTCCCAGTTCTCCATGGCCTGTCCTGCCTTTCTGGATTTTACACTTTTTTCAGATGGCCCTTTTGACCGGGGGGAAGTGAGACTTCATTGTAGTACAGATTTCCTTTGCAAGCTTGCTTGGTTGGCCAAAAAGGGCGTATGCGTTTTTTCCTGAGGAAAAAACGCATACGCCTTTTTTGGCCAAGTGCATCATTGTGGACGTTCTGCCTCTTTTCCTATGCTTTAAATGCAATTCCAGTCTACCTCCTGAAATCGGTTTCCTGCAATTCTGCCCCGCTTTCAACTCCTCTTGGCAGCCTTACTTCAATATATTTTTGGAAGATAGCTGTCATTTATAACTCTGCAGGTTTGTGAATTACAGTGCCCCTGAGCTCCTTTCTTCAACTCGCTTTCTTGTGAGCTGGCCGCAACACCGCAGGATTGCTTCAGGCCCTAGTTTGGTTCCGGCAAGGCATGCTGAGCCTTTGGTTAATTCCTCTTCCTGGTGGGAAATGAGAGTTAAATTTGCCCGTCCAGACACCTCCAGCTAGTCTCTCATTGGTTCTCCCTATTCCTGTTCATCTTCCGCAGAAATTGCAAACTGGGCCAAACAGGAGGTTAAAGGCACTGACTCTCCAAGTGGGGAGAGTGTTAGTAAAGCGTCTGGAATGTTGCACCCGAGTACCAGGGGACGAGAACTGAGACATATTGGAACACGTCTCCCGATCACACGGTTGATCATACTCTGGGTTCCACGTGCATGTTTTAGCTGAAGGAAGAATCCCTTAAACCTGGAGAGTTGAGACCCGTGGAATGGGTACCATGCAATATGACTTCAAAGGGTCTTCATTTGCTCACCGAACGTCTCCAATCCTATCACTGCTGCGTTTATGCCCCTGTACACACGATTGATTTTCTTTCAGAGACATAGCAATCCATAGGTTTTAAGATACTTACTAGTCAGGTACATTCTTAGGCGTTTAATATGGGGTGTTGAGTCCATTTCGTTGAGCAAGGAGTAGTTCTTGTCTATTCCATATTTGGCTTAAGGAACTTTATCTGTGCTCATTTCAATCTCTGGTTTGATGCAGCACCCCAACTCACCTTTCCCCTTAAGCAAGCATAAGTTGGTTTTCTAAATTTGAGACCCTGTTCTGTTTTGTAATCCAGTTCCTGTGTAGCCAAGTTTACATCCCGTGTATTAGTGATATCTTATGATGTTTCTTTTTCTGTGTGACTTATTTCAGTTAGAATCATCATACCTGAATCCACTCATTATGCTGCTACGGGCCTGATGACATAGATTTCATTGCTGAGTGATATTGCATTGTACGTAAGTACCACAACTTCTTTATCCATTTTTCACTTTCTGCGATATTGAACTTGTACCGTAAACGAGGTTCTTGTAAACAGAGCCGTCCCAAACTTTGGGGTGGCTGTGTCTTTTTGATTTTAATTTCCCTAAGCTATAGGACCATAAGTGGAAGTGCCCTAGGCTCTGTTGCTTTGTTTTTTAGATGTTTCAGGAAACACCATACACCTCTCCCGAGTGGCTGTTGGCAATTTACATCCCGCCCATCAGCATAACAAGGCTCCCAGTTCTCCATGGCCTGTCCTGCCTTTCTGGATTTTACACTGTTTTCAGATGGCCCTTTTGACCAGGGGGAAGTGAGACTTCATTGTAGTGCAGATTTCCTTTGCAAGCTTGCTTGGTTGGCCAAAAAGGGCGTATGCGTTTTTTCCTGAATATATTCAGGAAAAAACGCATACGCCCTTTTTGGCCAAGTGCATCATTGTGGACGTTCTGCCTCTTTTCCTATGCTTTAAATGCAATTCCAGTCTACCTCCTGAAATCGGTTTCCTGCAATTCTGCCCCGCTTTCAACTCCTCTTGGCAGCCTTACTTCAATATATTTTTGGAAGATAGCTGTCATTTATAACTCTGCAGGTTTGTGAATTACAGTGCCCCTGAGCTCCTTTCTTCAACTCGCTTTCTTGTGAGCTGGCCGCAACACCGCAGGATTGCTTCAGGCCCTAATCTGGTTCCGGCACGGCACGCTGAGCCTTTGGTTAATTCCTCTTCCTGGTGGGAAATGAGAGTTAAATTTGCCCGTCCAGACACCTCCAGCTAGTCTCTCATTGGTTCTCCCTATTCCTGTTCATCTTCCTCAGAAATTGCAAATGGGCCAAACAGGAGGTTAAAGGCACTGACTCTCCAAGTCGGGAGAGTGTTAGTAAAGCGTGTGGAATGTTGCACCCGAGTACCAGGGGACGAGAACTGAGACATATTGGAACACGTCTCCCGATCACACGGTTGATCATACTCTGGGTTCCACGTGCATGTTTTAGCTGAAGGCAGAATCCCTTAAACCTGGAGAGTTGAGACCCGTGGAATGGGTACCATGCAATATGACTTCAAAGGGTCTTCATTTGCTCACCGAACGTCTCCAATCCTATCACTGCTGCGTTTATGCCCCTGTACACACGATTGATTTTCTTTCAGAGACATAGCAATCCATAGGTTTTAAGATACTTACTAGTCAGGTACATTCTTAGGCGTTTGATATGGGGTGTTGAGTCCATTTCGTTGAGCAAGGAGTAGTTCTTGTCTATTCCATATTTGTCTTAAGGAACTTTATCTGTGCTCATTTCAATCTCTGGTTTGATGCAGCACCCCAACTCACCTTTCCCCTTAAGCAAGCATAAGTTGGTTTTCTAAATTTGAGACCCTGTTCTGTTTTGTAATCCAGTTCCTGTGTAGCCAAGTTTACATTCCGTGTATTAGTGATATCTTATGATGTTTCTTTTTCTGTGTGACTTATTTCAGTTAGAATCATCATACCTGAATCCACTCATTATGCTGCTACGGGCCTGATGACATAGATTTCATTGCTGAGTGATATTGCATTGTACGTAAGTACCACAACTTCTTTATCCATTTTTCACTTTCTGCGATATTGAACTTGTACCGTAAACGAGGTTCTTGTAAACAGAGCCGTCCCAAACTTTGGGGTGGCTGTGTCTTTTTGATTTTAATTTCCCTAAGCTATAGGACCATAAGTGGAAGTGCCCTAGGCTCTGTTGCTTTGTTTTTTAGATGTTTCAGGAAACACCATACACCTCTACCGAGTGGCTGTTGGCAATTTACATCCCGCCCATCAGCATAACAAGGCTCCCAGTTCTCCATGGCCTGTCCTGCCTTTCTGGATTTTACACTTTTTTCAGATGGCCCTTTTGACCGGGGGGAAGTGAGACTTCATTGTAGTACAGATTTCCTTTGCAAGCTTGCTTGGTTGGCCAAAAAGGGCGTATGCGTTTTTTCCTGAATATATTCAGGAAAAAACGCATACGCTCTTTTTGGCCAAGCGCATCATTGTGGACGTTCTGCCTCTTTTCCTATGCTTTAAATGCAATTCCAGTCTACCTCCTGAAATCGGTTTCCTGCAATTCTGCCCCGCTTTCAAGTCCTCTTGGCAGCCTTACTTCAGTATATTTTTGGACGATAGCTGTCATTTATAACTCTGCAGGTTTGTGAATTACAGTGCCCCTGAGCTCCTTTCTTCAACTCGCTTTCTTGTGAGCTGGCCGCAACACCGCAGGATTGCTTCAGGCCCTAATCTGGTTCCGGCACGGCACGCTGAGCCTTTGGTTAATTCCTCTTCCTGGTGGGAAATGAGAGTTAAATTTGCCCGTCCAGACACCTCCAGCTAGTCTCTCATTGGTTCTCCCTATTCCTGTTCATCTTCCTCAGAAATTGCAAATGGGCCAAACAGGAGGTTAAAGGCACTGACTCTCCAAGTCGGGAGAGTGTTAGTAAAGCGTGTGGAATGTTGCACCCGAGTACCAGGGGACGAGAACTGAGACATATTGGAACACGTCTCCCGATCACACGGTTGATCATACTCTGGGTTCCACGTGCATGTTTTAGCTGAAGGAAGAATCCCTTAAACCTGGAGAGTTGAGACCCGTGGAATGGGTACCATGCAATATGACTTCAAAGGGTCTTCATTTGCTCACCGAACCTCTCCAATCCTATCACTGCTGCGTTTATGCCCCTGTACACATGCTTGATTTTCTTTCAGAGACATAGCAATCCATAGGTTTTAAGATACTTACTAGTCAGGTACATTCTTAGGCGTTTAATATGGGGTGTTGAGTCCATTTCGTTGAGCAAGGAGTAGTTCTTGTCTATTCCATATTTGGCTTAAGGAACTTTATCTGTGCTCATTTCAATCTCTGGTTTGATGCAGCACCCCAACTCACCTTTCCCCTTAAGCAAGCATAAGTTGGTTTTCTAAATTTGAGACCCTGTTCTGTTTTGTAATCCAGTTCCTGTGTAGCCAAGTTTACATCCCGTGTATTAGTGATATCTTATGATGTTTCTTTTTCTGTGTGACTTATTTCAGTTAGAATCATCATACCTGAATCCACTCATTATGCTGCTACGGGCCTGATGACATAGATTTCATTGCTGAGTGATATTGCATTGTACGTAAGTACCACAACTTCTTTATCCATTTTTCACTTTCTGCGATATTGAACTTGTACCGTAAACGAGGTTCTTGTAAACAGAGCCGTCCCAAACTTTGGGGTGGCTGTGTCTTTTTGATTTTAATTTCCCTAAGCTATAGGACCATAAGTGGAAGTGCCCTAGGCTCTGTTGCTTTGTTTTTTAGATGTTTCAGGAAACACCATACACCTCTACCGAGTGGCTGTTGGCAATTTACATCCCGCCCATCAGCATAACAAGGCTCCCAGTTCTCCATGGCCTGTCCTGCCTTTCTGGATTTTACACTTTTTTCAGATGGCCCTTTTGACCGGGGGGAAGTGAGACTTCATTGTAGTACAGATTTCCTTTGCAAGCTTGCTTGGTTGGCCAAAAAGGGCGTATGCGTTTTTTCCTGAGGAAAAAACGCATACGCCTTTTTTGGCCAAGTGCATCATTGTGGACGTTCTGCCTCTTTTCCTATGCTTTAAATGCAATTCCAGTCTACCTCCTGAAATCGGTTTCCTGCAATTCTGCCCCGCTTTCAACTCCTCTTGGCAGCCTTACTTCAATATATTTTTGGAAGATAGCTGTCATTTATAACTCTGCAGGTTTGTGAATTACAGTGCCCCTGAGCTCCTTTCTTCAACTCGCTTTCTTGTGAGCTGGCCGCAACACCGCAGGATTGCTTCAGGCCCTAGTTTGGTTCCGGCAAGGCATGCTGAGCCTTTGGTTAATTCCTCTTCCTGGTGGGAAATGAGAGTTAAATTTGCCCGTCCAGACACCTCCAGCTAGTCTCTCATTGGTTCTCCCTATTCCTGTTCATCTTCCGCAGAAATTGCAAACTGGGCCAAACAGGAGGTTAAAGGCACTGACTCTCCAAGTCGGGAGAGTGTTAGTAAAGCGTCTGGAATGTTGCACCCGAGTACCAGGGGACGAGAACTGAGACATATTGGAACACGTCTCCCGATCACACGGTTGATCATACTCTGGGTTCCACGTGCATGTTTTAGCTGAAGGAAGAATCCCTTAAACCTGGAGAGTTGAGACCCGTGGAATGGGTACCATGCAATATGACTTCAAAGGGTCTTCATTTGCTCACCGAACGTCTCCAATCCTATCACTGCTGCGTTTATGCCCCTGTACACACGATTGATTTTCTTTCAGAGACATAGCAATCCATAGGTTTTAAGATACTTACTAGTCAGGTACATTCTTAGGCGTTTAATATGGGGTGTTGAGTCCATTTCGTTGAGCAAGGAGTAGTTCTTGTCTATTCCATATTTGGCTTAAGGAACTTTATCTGTGCTCATTTCAATCTCTGGTTTGATGCAGCACCCCAACTCACCTTTCCCCTTAAGCAAGCATAAGTTGGTTTTCTAAATTTGAGACCCTGTTCTGTTTTGTAATCCAGTTCCTGTGTAGCCAAGTTTACATCCCGTGTATTAGTGATATCTTATGATGTTTCTTTTTCTGTGTGACTTATTTCAGTTAGAATCATCATACCTGAATCCACTCATTATGCTGCTACGGGCCTGATGACATAGATTTCATTGCTGAGTGATATTGCATTGTACGTAAGTACCACAACTTCTTTATCCATTTTTCACTTTCTGCGATATTGAACTTGTACCGTAAACGAGGTTCTTGTAAACAGAGCCGTCCCAAACTTTGGGGTGGCTGTGTCTTTTTGATTTTAATTTCCCTAAGCTATAGGACCATAAGTGGAAGTGCCCTAGGCTCTGTTGCTTTGTTTTTTAGATGTTTCAGGAAACACCATACACCTCTCCCGAGTGGCTGTTGGCAATTTACATCCCGCCCATCAGCATAACAAGGCTCCCAGTTCTCCATGGCCTGTCCTGCCTTTCTGGATTTTACACTGTTTTCAGATGGCCCTTTTGACCAGGGGGAAGTGAGACTTCATTGTAGTGCAGATTTCCTTTGCAAGCTTGCTTGGTTGGCCAAAAAGGGCGTATGCGTTTTTTCCTGAATATATTCAGGAAAAAACACATACGCCCTTTTTGGCCAAGTGCATCATTGTGGACGTTCTGCCTCTTTTCCTATGCTTTAAATGCAATTCCAGTCTACCTCCTGAAATCGGTTTCCTGCAATTCTGCCCCGCTTTCAACTCCTCTTGGCAGCCTTACTTCAATATATTTTTGGAAGATAGCTGTCATTTATAACTCTGCAGGTTTGTGAATTACAGTGCCCCTGAGCTCCTTTCTTCAACTCGCTTTCTTGTGAGCTGGCCGCAACACCGCAGGATTGCTTCAGGCCCTAATCTGGTTCCGGCACGGCACGCTGAGCCTTTGGTTAATTCCTCTTCCTGGTGGGAAATGAGAGTTAAATTTGCCCGTCCAGACACCTCCAGCTAGTCTCTCATTGGTTCTCCCTATTCCTGTTCATCTTCCTCAGAAATTGCAAATGGGCCAAACAGGAGGTTAAAGGCACTGACTCTCCAAGTCGGGAGAGTGTTAGTAAAGCGTGTGGAATGTTGCACCCGAGTACCAGGGGACGAGAACTGAGACATATTGGAACACGTCTCCCGATCACACGGTTGATCATACTCTGGGTTCCACGTGCATGTTTTAGCTGAAGGCAGAATCCCTTAAACCTGGAGAGTTGAGACCCGTGGAATGGGTACCATGCAATATGACTTCAAAGGGTCTTCATTTGCTCACCGAACGTCTCCAATCCTATCACTGCTGCGTTTATGCCCCTGTACACACGATTGATTTTCTTTCAGAGACATAGCAATCCATAGGTTTTAAGATACTTACTAGTCAGGTACATTCTTAGGCGTTTGATATGGGGTGTTGAGTCCATTTCGTTGAGCAAGGAGTAGTTCTTGTCTATTCCATATTTGTCTTAAGGAACTTTATCTGTGCTCATTTCAATCTCTGGTTTGATGCAGCACCCCAACTCACCTTTCCCCTTAAGCAAGCATAAGTTGGTTTTCTAAATTTGAGACCCTGTTCTGTTTTGTAATCCAGTTCCTGTGTAGCCAAGTTTACCTTCCGTGTATTAGTGATATCTTATGATGTTTCTTTTTCTGTGTGACTTATTTCAGTTAGAATCATCATACCTGAATCCACTCATTATGCTGCTACGGGCCTGATGACATAGATTTCATTGCTGAGTGATATTGCATTGTACGTAAGTACCACAACTTCTTTATCCATTTTTCACTTTCTGCGATATTGAACTTGTACCGTAAACGAGGTTCTTGTAAACAGAGCCGTCCCAAACTTTGGGGTGGCTGTGTCTTTTTGATTTTAATTTCCCTAAGCTATAGGACCATAAGTGGAAGTGCCCTAGGCTCTGTTGCTTTGTTTTTTAGATGTTTCAGGAAACACCATACACCTCTACCGAGTGGCTGTTGGCAATTTACATCCCGCCCATCAGCATAACAAGGCTCCCAGTTCTCCATGGCCTGTCCTGCCTTTCTGGATTTTACACTTTTTTCAGATGGCCCTTTTGACCGGGGGGAAGTGAGACTTCATTGTAGTACAGATTTCCTTTGCAAGCTTGCTTGGTTGGCCAAAAAGGGCGTATGCGTTTTTTCCTGAATATATTCAGGAAAAAACGCATACGCTCTTTTTGGCCAAGCGCATCATTGTGGACGTTCTGCCTCTTTTCCTATGCTTTAAATGCAATTCCAGTCTACCTCCTGAAATCGGTTTCCTGCAATTCTGCCCCGCTTTCAAGTCCTCTTGGCAGCCTTACTTCAGTATATTTTTGGACGATAGCTGTCATTTATAACTCTGCAGGTTTGTGAATTACAGTGCCCCTGAGCTCCTTTCTTCAACTCGCTTTCTTGTGAGCTGGCCGCAACACCGCAGGATTGCTTCAGGCCCTAATCTGGTTCCGGCACGGCACGCTGAGCCTTTGGTTAATTCCTCTTCCTGGTGGGAAATGAGAGTTAAATTTGCCCGTCCAGACACCTCCAGCTAGTCTCTCATTGGTTCTCCTTATTCCTGTTCATCTTCCTCAGAAATTGCAAATGGGCCAAACAGGAGGTTAAAGGCACTGACTCTCCAAGTCGGGAGAGTGTTAGTAAAGCGTGTGGAATGTTGCACCCGAGTACCAGGGGACGAGAACTGAGACATATTGGAACACGTCTCCCGATCACACGGTTGATCATACTCTGGGTTCCACGTGCATGTTTTAGCTGAAGGAAGAATCCCTTAAACCTGGAGAGTTGAGACCCGTGGAATGGGTACCATGCAATATGACTTCAAAGGGTCTTCATTTGCTCACCGAACCTCTCCAATCCTATCACTGCTGCGTTTATGCCCCTGTACACATGCTTGATTTTCTTTCAGAGACATAGCAATCCATAGGTTTTAAGATACTTACTAGTCAGGTACATTCTTAGGCGTTTAATATGGGGTGTTGAGTCCATTTCGTTGAGCAAGGAGTAGTTCTTGTCTATTCCATATTTGGCTTAAGGAACTTTATCTGTGCTCATTTCAATCTCTGGTTCGATGCAGCACCCCAACTCACCTTTCCCCTTAAGCAAGCATAAGTTGGTTTTCTAAATTTGAGACCCTGTTCTGTTTTGTAATCCAGTTCCTGTGTAGCCAAGTTTACATCCCGTGTATTAGTGATATCTTATGATGTTTCTTTTTCTGTGTGACTTATTTCAGTTAGAATCATCATACCTGAATCCACTCATTATGCTGCTACGGGCCTGATGACATAGATTTCATTGCTGAGTGATATTGCATTGTACGTAAGTACCACAACTTCTTTATCCATTTTTCACTTTCTGCGATATTGAACTTGTACCGTAAACGAGGTTCTTGTAAACAGAGCCGTCCCAAACTTTGGGGTGGCTGTGTCTTTTTGATTTTAATTTCCCTAAGCTATAGGACCATAAGTGGAAGTGCCCTAGGCTCTGTTGCTTTGTTTTTTAGATGTTTCAGGAAACACCATACACCTCTACCGAGTGGCTGTTGGCAATTTACATCCCGCCCATCAGCATAACAAGGCTCCCAGTTCTCCATGGCCTGTCCTGCCTTTCTGGATTTTACACTTTTTTCAGATGGCCCTTTTGACCGGGGGGAAGTGAGACTTCATTGTAGTACAGATTTCCTTTGCAAGCTTGCTTGGTTGGCCAAAAAGGGCGTATGCGTTTTTTCCTGAATATATTCAGGAAAAAACGCATACGCCCTTTTTGGCCAAGTGCATCATTGTGGACGTTCTGCCTCTTTTCCTATGCTTTAAATGCAATTCCAGTCTACCTCCTGAAATCGGTTTCCTGCAATTCTGCCCCGATTTCAACTCCTCTTGGCAGCCTTACTTCAATATATTTTTGGAAGATAGCTGTCATTTATAACTCTGCAGGTTTGTGAATTACAGTGCCCCTGAGCTCCTTTCTTCAACTCGCTTTCTTGTGAGCTGGCCGCAACACCGCAGGATTGCTTCAGGCCCTAGTTTGGTTCCGGCAAGGCATGCTGAGCCTTTGGTTAATTCCTCTTCCTGGTGGGAAATGAGAGTTAAATTTGCCCGTCCAGACACCTCCAGCTAGTCTCTCATTGGTTCTCCCTATTCCTGTTCATCTTCCGCAGAAATTGCAAACTGGGCCAAACAGGAGGTTAAAGGCACTGACTCTCCAAGTCGGGAGAGTGTTAGTAAAGCGTCTGGAATGTTGCACCCGAGTACCAGGGGACGAGAACTGAGACATATTGGAACACGTCTCCCGATCACACGGTTGATCATACTCTGGGTTCCACGTGCATGTTTTAGCTGAAGGAAGAATCCCTTAAACCTGGAGAGTTGAGACCCGTGGAATGGGTACCATGCAATATGACTTCAAAGGGTCTTCATTTGCTCACCGAACGTCTCCAATCCTATCACTGCTGCGTTTATGCCCCTGTACACACGATTGATTTTCTTTCAGAGACATAGCAATCCATAGGTTTTAAGATACTTACTAGTCAGGTACATTCTTAGGCGTTTAATATGGGGTGTTGAGTCCATTTCGTTGAGCAAGGAGTAGTTCTTGTCTATTCCATATTTGTCTTAAGGAACTTTATCTGTGCTCATTTCAATCTCTGGTTTGATGCAGCACCCCAACTCACCTTTCCCCTTAAGCAAGCATAAGTTGGTTTTCTAAATTTGAGACCCTGTTCTGTTTTGTAATCCAGTTCCTGTGTAGCCAAGTTTACATCCCGTGTATTAGTGATATCTTATGATGTTTCTTTTTCTGTGTGACTTATTTCAGTTAGAATCATCATACCTGAATCCACTCATTATGCTGCTACGGGCCTGATGACATAGATTTCATTGCTGAGTGATATTGCATTGTACATAAGTACCACAACTTCTTTATCCATTTTTCACTTTCTGCGATATTGAACTTGTACCGTAAACGAGGTTCTTGTAAACAGAGCCGTCCCAAACTTTGGGGTGGCTGTGTCTTTTTGATTTTAATTTCCCTAAGCTATAGGACCATAAGTGGAAGTGCCCTAGGCTCTGTTGCTTTGTTTTTTAGATGTTTCAGGAAACACCATACACCTCTCCCGAGTGGCTGTTGGCAATTTACATCCCGCCCATCAGCATAACAAGGCTCCCAGTTCTCCATGGCCTGTCCTGCCTTTCTGGATTTTACACTGTTTTCAGATGGCCCTTTTGACCAGGGGGAAGTGAGACTTCATTGTAGTGCAGATTTCCTTTGCAAGCTTGCTTGGTTGGCCAAAAAGGGCGTATGCGTTTTTTCCTGAATATATTCAGGAAAAAACGCATACGCCCTTTTTGGCCAAGTGCATCATTGTGGACGTTCTGCCTCTTTTCCTATGCTTTAAATGCAATTCCAGTCTACCTCCTGAAATCGGTTTCCTGCAATTCTGCCCCGCTTTCAACTCCTCTTGGCAGCCTTACTTCAATATATTTTTGGAAGATAGCTGTCATTTATAACTCTGCAGGTTTGTGAATTACAGTGCCCCTGAGCTCCTTTCTTCAACTCGCTTTCTTGTGAGCTGGCCGCAACACCGCAGGATTGCTTCAGGCCCTAGTTTGGTTCCGGCAAGGCATGCTGAGCCTTTGGTTAATTCCTCTTCCTGGTGGGAAATGAGAGTTAAATTTGCCCGTCCAGACACCTCCAGCTAGTCTCTCATTGGTTCTCCCTATTCCTGTTCATCTTCCGCAGAAATTGCAAACTGGGCCAAACAGGAGGTTAAAGGCACTGACTCTCCAAGTCGGGAGAGTGTTAGTAAAGCGTCTGGAATGTTGCACCCGAGTACCAGGGGACGAGAACTGAGACATATTGGAACACGTCTCCCGATCACACGGTTGATCATACTCTGGGTTCCACGTGCATGTTTTAGCTGAAGGAAGAATCCCTTAAACCTGGAGAGTTGAGACCCGTGGAATGGGTACCATGCAATATGACTTCAAAGGGTCTTCATTTGCTCACCGAACGTCTCCAATCCTATCACTGCTGCGTTTATGCCCCTGTACACACGCTTGATTTTCTTTCAGAGACATAGCAATCCATAGGTTTTAAGATACTTACTAGTCAGGTACATTCTTAGGCGTTTAATATGGGGTGTTGAGTCCATTTCGTTGAGCAAGGAGTAGTTCTTGTCTATTCCATATTTGGCTTAAGGAACTTTATCTGTGCTCATTTCAATCTCTGGTTTGATGCAGCACCCCAACTCACCTTTCCCCTTAAGCAAGCATAAGTTGGTTTTCTAAATTTGAGACCCTGTTCTGTTTTGTAATCCAGTTCCTGTGTAGCCAAGTTTACATCCCGTGTATTAGTGATATCTTATGATGTTTCTTTTTCTGTGTGACTTATTTCAGTTAGAATCATCATACCTGAATCCACTCATTATGCTGCTACGGGCCTGATGACATAGATTTCATTGCTGAGTGATATTGCATTGTACGTAAGTACCACAACTTCTTTATCCATTTTTCACTTTCTGCGATATTGAACTTGTACCGTAAACGAGGTTCTTGTAAACAGAGCCGTCCCAAACTTTGGGGTGGCTGTGTCTTTTTGATTTTAATTTCCCTAAGCTATAGGACCATAAGTGGAAGTGCCCTAGGCTCTGTTGCTTTGTTTTTTAGATGTTTCAGGAAACACCATACACCTCTCCCGAGTGGCTGTTGGCAATTGACATCCCGCCCATCAGCATAACAAGGCTCCCAGTTCTCCATGGCCTGTCCTGCCTTTCTGGATTTTACACTTTTTTCAGATGGCCCTTTTGACCGGGGGGAAGTGAGACTTCATTGTAGTGCAGATTTCCTTTGCAAGCTTGCTTGGTTGGCCAAAAAGGGCGTATGCGTTTTTTCCTGAATATATTCAGGAAAAAACGCATACGCCCTTTTTGGCCAAGTGCATCATTGTGGACGTTCTGCCTCTTTTCCTATGCTTTAAATGCAATTCCAGTCTACCTCCTGAAATCGGTTTCCTGCAATTCTGCCCCGCTTTCAAGTCCTCTTGGCAGCCTTACTTCAGTATATTTTTGGACGATAGCTGTCATTTATAACTCTGCAGGTTTGTGAATTACAGTGCCCCTGAGCTCCTTTCTTCAACTCGCTTTCTTGTGAGCTGGCCGCAACACCGCAGGATTGCTTCAGGCCCTAGTTTGGTTCCGGCAAGGCATGCTGAGCCTTTGGTTAATTCCTCTTCCTGGTGGGAAATGAGAGTTAAATTTGCCCGTCCAGACACCTCCAGCTAGTCTCTCATTGGTTCTCCCTATTCCTGTTCATCTTCCGCAGAAATTGCAAACTGGGCCAAACAGGAGGTTAAAGGCACTGACTCTCCAAGTCGGGAGAGTGTTAGTAAAGCGTCTGGAATGTTGCACCCGAGTACCAGGGGACGAGAACTGAGACATATTGGAACACGTCTCCCGATCACACGGTTGATCATACTCTGGGTTCCACGTGCATGTTTTAGCTGAAGGAAGAATCCCTTAAACCTGGAGAGTTGAGACCCGTGGAATGGGTACCATGCAATATGACTTCAAAGGGTCTTCATTTGCTCACCGAACGTCTCCAATCCTATCACTGCTGCGTTTATGCCCCTGTACACACGCTTGATTTTCTTTCAGAGACATAGCAATCCATAGGTTTTAAGATACTTACTAGTCAGGTACATTCTTAGGCGTTTAATATGGGGTGTTGAGTCCATTTCGTTGAGCAAGGAGTAGTTCTTGTCTATTCCATATTTGGCTTAAGGAACTTTATCTGTGCTCATTTCAATCTCTGGTTTGATGCAGCACCCCAACTCACCTTTCCCCTTAAGCAAGCATAAGTTGGTTTTCTAAATTTGAGACCCTGTTCTGTTTTGTAATCCAGTTCCTGTGTAGCCAAGTTTACATCCCGTGTATTAGTGATATCTTATGATGTTTCTTTTTCTGTGTGACTTATTTCAGTTAGAATCATCATACCTGAATCCACTCATTATGCTGCTACGGGCCTGATGACATAGATTTCATTGCTGAGTGATATTGCATTGTACGTAAGTACCACAACTTCTTTATCCATTTTTCACTTTCTGCGATATTGAACTTGTACCGTAAACGAGGTTCTTGTAAACAGAGCCGTCCCAAACTTTGGGGTGGCTGTGTCTTTTTGATTTTAATTTCCCTAAGCTATAGGACCATAAGTGGAAGTGCCCTAGGCTCTGTTGCTTTGTTTTTTAGATGTTTCAGGAAACACCATACACCTCTCCCGAGTGGCTGTTGGCAATTGACATCCCGCCCATCAGCATAACAAGGCTCCCAGTTCTCCATGGCCTGTCCTGCCTTTCTGGATTTTACACTTTTTTCAGATGGCCCTTTTGACCGGGGGGAAGTGAGACTTCATTGTAGTGCAGATTTCCTTTGCAAGCTTGCTTGGTTGGCCAAAAAGAGCGTATGCGTTTTTTCCTGAATATATTCAGGAAAAAACGCATACGCCCTTTTTGGCCAAGTGCATCATTGTGGACGTTCTGCCTCTTTTCCTATGCTTTAAATGCAATTCCAGTCTACCTCCTGAAATCGGTTTCCTGCAATTCTGCCCCGCTTTCAAGTCCTCTTGGCAGCCTTACTTCAGTATATTTTTGGACGATAGCTGTCATTTATAACTCTGCAGGTTTGTGAATTACAGTGCCCCTGAGCTCCTTTCTTCAACTCGCTTTCTTGTGAGCTGGCCGCAACACCGCAGGATTGCTTCAGGCCCTAATCTGGTTCCGGCACGGCACGCTGAGCCTTTGGTTAATTCCTCTTCCTGGTGGGAAATGAGAGTTAAATTTGCCCGTCCAGACACCTCCAGCTAGTCTCTCATTGGTTCTCCCTATTCCTGTTCATCTTCCGCAGAAATTGCAAACTGGGCCAAACAGGAGGTTAAAGGCACTGACTCTCCAAGTCGGGAGAGTGTTAGTAAAGCGTCTGGAATGTTGCACCCGAGTACCAGGGGACGAGAACTGAGACATATTGGAACACGTCTCCCGATCACACGGTTGATCATACTCTGGGTTCCACGTGCATGTTTTAGCTGAAGGAAGAATCCCTTAAACCTGGAGAGTTGAGACCCGTGGAATGGGTACCATGCAATATGACTTCAAAGGGTCTTCATTTGCTCACCGAACGTCTCCAATCCTATCACTGCTGCGTTTATGCCCCTGTACACATGCTTGATTTTCTTTCAGAGACATAGCAATCCATAGGTTTTAAGATACTTACTAGTCAGGTACATTCTTAGGCGTTTAATATGGGGTGTTGAGTCCATTTCGTTGAGCAAGGAGTAGTTCTTGTCTATTCCATATTTGGCTTAAGGAACTTTATCTGTGCTCATTTCAATCTCTGGTTTGATGCAGCACCCCAACTCACCTTTCCCCTTAAGCAAGCATAAGTTGGTTTTCTAAATTTGAGACCCTGTTCTGTTTTGTAATCCAGTTCCTGTGTAGCCAAGTTTACATTCCGTGTATTAGTGATATCTTATGATGTTTCTTTTTCTGTGTGACTTATTTCAGTTAGAATCATCATACCTGAATCCACTCATTATGCTGCTACGGGCCTGATGACATAGATTTCATTGCTGAGTGATATTGCATTGTACGTAAGTACCACAACTTCTTTATCCATTTTTCACTTTCTGCGATATTGAACTTGTACCGTAAACGAGGTTCTTGTAAACAGAGCCGTCCCAAACTTTGGGGTGGCTGTGTCTTTTTGATTTTAATTTCCCTAAGCTATAGGACCATAAGTGGAAGTGCCCTAGGCTCTGTTGCTTTGTTTTTTAGATGTTTCAGGAAACACCATACACCTCTCCCGAGTGGCTGTTGGCAATTTACATCCCGCCCATCAGCATAACAAGGCTCCCAGTTCTCCATGGCCTGTCCTGCCTTTCTGGATTTTACACTTTTTTCAGATGGCCCTTTTGACCGGGGGGAAGTGAGACTTCATTGTAGTGCAGATTTCCTTTGCAAGCTTGCTTGGTTGGCCAAAAAGGGCGTATGCGTTTTTTCCTGAATATATTCAGGAAAAAACGCATACGCCCTTTTTGGCCAAGTGCATCATTGTGGACGTTCTGCCTCTTTTCCTATGCTTTAAATGCAATTCCAGTCTACCTCCTGAAATCGGTTTCCTGCAATTCTGCCCCGCTTTCAAGTCCTCTTGGCAGCCTTACTTCAGTATATTTTTGGACGATAGCTGTCATTTATAACTCTGCAGGTTTGTGAATTACAGTGCCCCTGAGCTCCTTTCTTCAACTCGCTTTCTTGTGAGCTGGCCGCAACACCGCAGGATTGCTTCAGGCCCTAATCTGGTTCCGGCACGGCACGCTGAGCCTTTGGTTAATTCCTCTTCCTGGTGGGAAATGAGAGTTAAATTTGCCCGTCCAGACACCTCCAGCTAGTCTCTCATTGGTTCTCCCTATTCCTGTTCATCTTCCACAGAAATTGCAAACTGGGCCAAACAGGAGGTTAAAGGCACTGACTCTCCAAGTCGGGAGAGTGTTAGTAAAGCGTCTGGAATGTTGCACCCGAGTACCAGGGGACGAGAACTGAGACATATTGGAACACGTCTCCCGATCACACGGTTGATCATACTCTGGGTTCCACGTGCATGTTTTAGCTGAAGGAAGAATCCCTTAAACCTGGAGAGTTGAGACCCGTGGAATGGGTACCATGCAATATGACTTCAAAGGGTCTTCATTTGCTCACCGAACCTCTCCAATCCTATCACTGCTGCGTTTATGCCCCTGTACAC